>NC_090340.1:39715731-40340731 GCF_035084215.1 Heptranchias perlo
ACACAGTGAGATTTTAACAATACAGATATGGGAGAGGTTTTTGAGTTTTTTTGATTAGCCAGGTTTCTGACATGTGGTAACCCATCACCACTTTCAAGAGTCTCCAATTCAAGCTACTGAGAAATCTATACCCATCAGTCGGCTTTTTGTTTGTCCTGTGTGGAGTGCACATTCTATCCATGTAGGGTCACATCCCACATACCTAAGGCCAGAGAGTTTAGTTGCAGGTTGGCAGAGCTAAGGTTTAGGAAACAAGCAATCACAGATACTGTTATCGTTTAACAAGCTGAAACCATGCAACTCACCACAGCAGATTACTGAATAAGTTTTCATGAAGTACAATACAAGATCATTGTGTGATTTGGACAGTTCCAAAAACCTATGAATATAATGAGCAGCCCTACATTCTAATTTATTTGTTTTAGTAAGGGAATGGTTACTTGGGACTATGAACAAAGTGGTAGTGTCTAAGAAAAAGCTCACAAAATATCTAATTGCACAGTACTAAACCATGGGGTAATAGATTGTGGGAGGGGGAAAGACCATCACAGAGAGGCACTGACGGAGACCTGGGAGCAGTTTACATACCCATCTTTTCTACCAAGCAAAACATCTGGTATGATGAGACCCAAAGAGGTGATAAGGCAATGCATTATAAAGATAATAGATGGGCTTTCTATAATAATTCCATATACTATTCCCTGTGAAATAAGACCTGCATTGGTCTCATGTATTCTGATGTATTCTCAATAAAGGGGATAATAAGCAAACTGTCATGTATCTACTCACATTGAAAGGCTAAAAGACTTAAGTCAAAAAATATTATGAACTGATCTCAATGTAAATCTGAGAAGCAGTAAGAAGGACGATTTGAACAATACATTGGAGAATGAACCATGGGAATGTATGGATATATGTTCACAAGTACATATGTTCAGGAAGTAGTGCACAATATAGGTATGCCCAATCTGGGGAATTAATGATTGGAGCCAGAACCAAGTAGATAGCGATAAGAGTCACCACAAGCGGAAGAACTATGGGAACCTGAAATGAGAATAAACACTGAGATTTTAACAATACAGACATGGGAGAAGAATTTCAGTACAAAATCCTCCGTCAAAAGCAAAATACTGCGGATGCTGGAAATCTGAAATAGGAACAGAAAATGCTGGAAATACTCAGCAAGTCAAGCAGCATCTGTGGAGAAAAAAAGTTAACCTTTCAACAGTTTTTTAAACAGTTCAAAAGGGATGATTGCTGTACACATTGTGGGAGACAAACCCGAAACTCTTGAATTATCTCTGGGGAACATAAAATGTTTTTTTCTGAGGCCCTGCTCCATTGGCTGGACCTTGGATGCAGCAGGCAGCTTATCAGCAAATCATAGGCTCACTTGCCTGCAATTTCAATTTTAGATAATGGCTGAGAAAGCCCTGAAAAATGGATTACTGTATTGAATAATTTCACACTAGAGATTAACAAATTTATAATTGCTCCTTCTGTTTAATTTGTTTGTGAATTTAGCAATGCACTTAGCCTCTTATACAAACTAAGTATGAGCCTAGTACAGGGTGTGGAGCAAATATTCTTTGGCAAATTAAATTATAACTTACTGTGTTTTGTACAGCATTCAACCCAACTACCAATATTATATATTGTTTAATGGATAAAAAAACTTTTGAGAGCAAAAGCCCACTGAGATTAAATGGGGTTCCTGAAAAATAAATGTAAATTTCAGTTGATAAAAGTAATGTCTGTCCACATAATTATATTTGCATAGGAAAGAAAGGTCACATAAATCTAACCTTTACTGGTCTTCTCATATGTTTTCTTGTAAATCTCATGACAATCAGTGAGAGAGCAGTCAGTCCATAAAAAATCCAGGAAGCAAAGCTGAAGTAGTTTATAAGAGTGTTAATATCCGCAGGAATTATGTAGATAATAGCTAGAAGGCCCTGAAAAATAAATTGCAGTATTAAACAATTAACTTACTAAAGAGGAGTTATGGAACTGGGTTTATATATAATACATTACCAGGATTTTTTTCAGAAGATGTTACTTGAGTCTAAAAACAAAATCACGTTGGTTGACACATAATATGACACATGATATAATACTGAGGTTACTGTGCTCGAGGTGTTAGTGAGTCCAACATTCTGATCAAGCTAAATTAACTTGCGTACTTAAAGCATCTCTACCAATATTAATTTGGATGGAATAAACTCAACCTGATATTGTGTGCAAATCACCAAGGCTACTGAAAGCAGCAGGGCAGGAAGGGCATTTGACTACCAATAATGGTAGGACTGGAGTAGGGTCAGCTTCAAGAAGTGCATACACTGTTGCTGTAAGGCAGCTCACAAGGCAAATTCTGGGGTTACCTAAGCAAAGCAAGAAATAGGTTAAAGGTATCTAAATTCAGGGAAGTTAGTCTATCCTACTAAGGATTTTGGTGCACCTGACGACCAAAACAAATGGGATGTAGCGAGAGATCACAGTCTTCTTCGAAAAAAGTGAGGCCTTTCAGAAAACGTGATAAGGATGCCGACGAACCTTAACTGTTACATGCAAGAGTGTAGGCACATTCCTTTGGCTACTAAATAGACCTACCTATCCGATCGTATTTCTATGACTACAGACTTTCCTAGTATATAAACGTTTCCACCGTAAAAACTTATAATGCAAAATGGAAAAGATTTGTTCGTTGGTGCTAAGATCATGAATCGATCTGTTGGGATGTAACATTTCTGCCATCAATTAAAGATGTGCTAATTGTTGTGTTTTGGGAATTGTGATGATTTAACCTAGGAGGAATTTTGGGTAATTGGTAAGATATTCCTATTAAGTTAAATTTGTCTCACAAAGGATTAAATCCTCAGAGCACCCAAGTTTTGGGAATGTGAATTAGACCAATTATTCTGAGACAATTAGGTCAATTTACACCTCCCAGAAAGGAAATTGGCTGTAATATGTTGTGATGGCTTCATTCATATACCAGAGGAGGTGCTGCCAAGGACACACTCCTAGGAAGAGTCCGAGGTCAAGCCTTTGGCGTTCTGTCCAGCTAAGAAAGGAAGTCAGAAACAGACGGTCCACAAGAATTTGGAGTGGAAACAATCACAGGGGGTGAGATTCTGTTTTTTAAGGTTAGAGCCCCTTCTAGTTAGATGATGTGCTGAGAAGTACTTAACTATTCTTTTCCCTATTGTTCCAAGGCAATATTCATTCTTATGTCGACTTTGAGCTGAATTCAGGATTTAGAATCATGCCTGCATTTGGCAATGTAACATTTACAGCAGGTCACTGATTTGCTGCCCATAAATAACATTTTCTAAGCACCATTATTGCTAATAGTACAGCACCAGGCAGCCTCAATATACAGTGGAAGGAATTCTGTTTAATTTGCTCTTTGAATGTATTGCACTTTAGAATACCAACAAATGGCAGTTGTAGTCAGTTTTGAATGGTACTCCAAGTAGGTTGGAGATGTTGGGCTAGAATATACAAATGTATAATTTTCACAATCACTACACTTTGAGAAATTTGATACACTATCTAGACTGTTTATAGTATTTTTATTGTAATAATAATGATGGTCTTCCGTTATTGCCACCACTGTGGATACACGAAAACGGCTTACTGTCATTCTGACATTCATCATATTAGTACACTAGCATCAAGCTATCTCTTTTTTATAGTAAATGAAAACTGAATGACTTACATTGAACAGGAGAGCCGGTGAAGGTGTTAAACGTCTGATGTTGATGTATGACAAAATCTTAACCATGTGACCCTCACGTGCCGTCACAAACGTAAGCCTGTTAAGAAAAGATGAAATTAAAACAGCTCTCCAGACGTACAGAGATATTTAAGTTTCAGCTATCAGCTAACTTTAATGATCTAAAGAAAGCTTGAAAGGGAATAAACTGTACAGACAGATAAGGAGCACAATGCATTGGTTGTACCAATGTGGTGAATCAGTAGGTGGGGAAAGTGAATCTGTGCCTGTCTCCCCATGCAATATTAGCAGAGAAGGAATGGTTCATTTTTTAAAAAGAGGTAGGCCAATCTATTTCATCTCTTACACCTCCTAACAGATGCTCCAAGAGCCCAGAAGCAGATTGTCCGGCTGAGCCATTGGATATGGTTGAAGTAGGTGCTGAACCAAAGGGAGGAATATAAAGGTAGAAATAAGCCTGTGTTGGTAACTGGGAAAATTGGAGGACACAGTTATTTGGTAACATAAGATTTGTGATCTTTCCTCATAGGGGACTGTATCCTGATAGCATTCATTTTTCGACAGAGGCGTCTTCTTAATTCCTGGTTGAACAAATGTACCCAATGTGGCATAATGTGATTGAGCTGTTTGTGATCAGTAAACTTAATACAGTATATTTCAAGAAGTACTTTCTCCCTTATCTTTCTGAGTAGTGTGAGCAGTAAGGAAACCATCCCAGTGGAATTCATCTATTCACTGCCTCTATCTTGAGTTTGATAGTAGATTGCGGTCAGCTGTGTCAGTGTTGGAGAATTTGCCTACTGCTGTGAGTCATTGTGAAGTTGCTCAAAGTAGAAGATGATGTTTTCCTGCACTTTGACCACTGCAGTTAAAATTAGAATTACCAGGAAAAATAAAAATACTCCTCTTTCCGAAGGAATCCATTGAACCTGTGGCAGTGGACATTACTCCCCTCTCCAAGCAGATGGCTGACTTTGTACAGTGGGTCACAATTTCATCTCCTGTATTATACATTGATATGGCCTCCAGCATTGATGCATGATGTCTTGACTACCCCTGAAGCTGAATACCAATCAGTTTTCCTTGACACTGTAGTTTTAAACCTCAGCTACCAGATGTTTATCCTATCTTGTGATCCTTTTGTATCAAAAAATCCCCAGGTGACTTTCCTTAATGTAGACTATCCTGGTTGTAATGTAGAGATTATACTGCATTCAAAGAATGCAGAAAACTACATGACCTACCATTGCATACCTTGCAGGGTCTTGTATATTATTTTAATTGAAGAATCTTCTTTATTCCAGGTTCCACCCAACCAACCCCTCAATCTGTTCTTTTCAGGAAGTATTCTAAGTAGCTGCATTGTAGCTGGTAGAGTTGTTTAATATATACTCTTTCTCCTTTGTAAAATAAATGATATTCCAGAAGAGAGACATTTATATGAATCAGGAAGGGAACAAAATGTCAGCATTGATACGGTTGTCAAAATATCTCCAAGAAACTGCATCCTTTGAGTTTCCCTGTTGTGCACATGGGATTATTCATGAAGTTTATAAAGGATGCTTTCATTTCAGGAATGTAAATAACCACAGCAGGTAGTAAATTTAAATTCCTGTGCCACACAGTAGTAACATGGGCGTTGCACTCTCTATATTATCATTTGGCTGCTCTGATCTCCTATATTTCAATCAATTTGTGTGTCAGAATACCCAGGCTTGGCTTGGAGTATGAATACTGTTTGCGAAGGATTCTTCCTAATATCCTTGCTATCCTTGTCTGATAGTCTGGGCTGGACTATGTATTTAAAGAGAAGTTTGTCACCCTACCTGATTAATCCCCACACTGTCAGATATGGACACCAAATGTAAGCATTTCCCCACTGAAAAGGAGGGTATTTTTTTTTTAAATCAGAGCACCTCATCATGGACTACTGTCTTGCCTTTTTGAGAATCTAGCATTTGCAATGGCCTGGAAGTGAATTACCTATACAAACCCTCAGCCAGAGAATAGTGTGGTACAATGGAACCTAAATGGGAAAATGCATCTTTGGTCTTTGTTTTAATAAAAAGTATCTTTTACCTGCCGGCTGTGAAACAGGAACCATTTGCAGCTCCAAAGGTAGAAAATACAACAAAGAGTGGAACTATCCAAGAGGCCGGTGTGAGGACCCGATCACCAAAAGTCTGTTAAAATAAATAAATGATGGATTATGTCACAAATGTTCCTGTTACAGTGGCACAGAATTTAGAGAGAGATTTATTTTCAGGTGTAATTCTAGTTAGTGGACTATGCCATGAAGTTTGTAGGTTTGTTTGTAGATTTAAATACACCACTGGAAAATTAATGTTAGAAATTAGCATCCAAACAACTTGAAATTAATGTATGGAACATTCTTCAAATCGTTTCTCTTTCAAATCATTGTCTATCCTTAAGCACAGTAATTTGAAACTTCATTAAAGATACTTGGGCGTTGGACTTGAGACTTTTCTGATGAAAAAGTGGGAGCATTTTTTGTAGCAGTTTTTAAAGTGACTACTTGCAACTAACTATGTGAGTGAGGGTCAACATAATATCCTTAACTGAACCTGCCAAACTTCAACTGAGCTTCATAAGTGGGAGTTTTGGCATTGGAAGAGCCTGGCCACTTTCTCCACATCTTTTGAGCATGTTCTCAAATGCATTTCTAATTGGGAAGATCCATAAATAGATCAAGGTCATTACTGGATAACATTTATTTAGATCCTAGTTATTATCTGCTCAGACTCTATATGCCTATTATAATATAAAGCTATTGGGTTATAAAGGTTACAATTTGTAGATGAAATGTTTTCTGTACAGGGCTAACACTTTCTGGAAGTTATGATGTGGAGATGCCGGTGATGGACTGGGGTGGACAAATGTAAGGAATCTTACAACACCAAGTTATAGTCCAACAGTTTTATTTGAAAATCACCTCACCTGACGAAAGAGAAAGCCTCTGAAAGCTTGTGATTTTCAAATAAAACTGTTGGACTATAACCTGGTGTTGTAAGATTCCTTACATTTCTGGAAGTTAGAGTTAGGATAATGTTTTAATATTTTAGTTCAACTCTTCTAATATCTACCTTTTTACTTCTTAGTCAAATAAGTTTTGGACTGCAGTATTTTTCTGAACTATTACAATCTATTGCCGAATTTAACTTTTTTCATTGGTTTAAAACTACATAAAATGCTGAAGTTCACGCTCACAGGTCAAATTATTTTAATTTTTGACTAGTTGCCTGTGATGAGCTTATTTCTTTATTGCATTTTATTTTGTACACTTAGGAAACCTTGATACAGAAAAATGAATAAGATGATACATGATTATTTCACTTTTTAATTTTAATGCAGCTACGACTATCAGACCAAAGCAAGATGTGTTCATCACCTCTTTACCATAGAATTTTTTTTTGGGATGAGAAGGAAGATTTGAAGCAGACATTTCAGCCTTGCATTTTGTATATATGAAAGAATAAATTTTACTTGTTGACTAGAAATAAATAAAGATGCTTTACAATCAGACATTTCCAGAACACAGAACCATTAAATCATTTACTTGCTTCATGTACAGTAAATGATATGGACACTGATCATAATTTAATTTGACAAGACAACTAAATATTAACAAGCCTATTTGTAAACAAAAAAGTCTATGATTTATTACTTCTGAGCATACTTTTTAAAACAAGTATGCATCACTTACCGGATTTGGATGCCTCCCTTCCCCTGAATAATGCAAAAATCAAAGTTTCTTTTCTCTATACCTCTATGCATTTCCAAAAGCTTTGGAAACTTAGTTCACTTTCTTGACTCTAATTGCCTGGCCCTTTTGCCAGCACTCTATTGTAGCCATTGTCATTTTGCTTCGAAGAAATTGACCTTTTATTTTCAATATTGTTTCATTACGTATTGCCGGTGCACCAAAAACCAATTATTTAGGCCAAGTTGCTAAATTTCTGCATGTAGAGTAGTGTTTGGATTATTTCAAATAACCTCCCAATAGATGATATTGCTTTTGACTCTTTTGCACCATTGTCTCATTCAATGGTTCAAAAACAGTTTCTGTAAGCAGACCATGTCCCTTTATTATCTGAAGTCTGTATCTTTTCACTTTCTGCTTTAGCAGAGTGTGACCCAGGGGCTAATAGAAATCATAGAAAATTTACGGCACGGAAGGAGGCCATTCGGCCCATCGTGTCCGCGCCGGCTGAGAAATGAGCCACCCACCTGAATCCCACTTTCCCGCATTTGGTCCGTAGCCCTGCGCATCCAGGTATTTTTTAAATGAGTTGAGGGTTTCTGTCTCTACCATCCTCTCAGGCAGTGAGTTCCAGACTCCCACCACCCTCTGGGTGGGAAAATTTTTCCTCATTTCTGCTCTAATCCTTCTACCAATCACTTTAAATCTATGCCCCCTGATTATTAACCCCTCCGCTAAGGGAAATAGGTCCTTCCTATTCACTCTATCTAGGCCCCTCATAATTTTGTACACCTCAATCAAATCACCCCTCAGCCTCCTCTGTTCCAAGGAAAACAACCCCAGCCTATCCAATCCATCATCATAGCTAAAATCCTCCAGTCCTGGCAACATCCACTAAAACTCCTCTAGTGCAATTACATCCTTCCTGTAATGTGGTGACCAGAACTGTGCGCAGTACTCAAGCTGTGGCCCAATTAGTGTTTTATACAGTTCCAGCATAACATCCCTGCTTTTATATTCTATGCCTCGGCTAATAAAGGAAAGCATTCCATATGCCGCCTTAACCACCTTATCTACCTATCCTGCTACCTTCAGAGATCTGTAGACATGCACTCAAGGTCCCTCACATCCTCTACACCTCTCAGTATCCCCCCATTTATTGTGTATTCCCTTGCCTTGTTTGCTCTCCCCAAATGCATCACCTCACACTTCTTCGGATTGAACTCCATTTGCCACTTTTCTGCCCATCTGACCAGTCCATTGATATCTTCCTGCAGTCTACAGCTTTCCTCCTCACTATCAAACACACGGCCTATCTTTGTGTCATCCGCAAATTTCTTAAACATGCCCCCTACGTTTAAATTCAAATCGTTAATGTATACCACAAAATGCAAAGGACCTAGTACTGAACCCACTGGAAACAGCTTTCCTGTCGCAAAAACACCCGTCGACCATTACCCTTTGCTTCCTACCACTGAGCCAATTTTGGATCCAATTTGCCACAGTACCTTGGATCCCATGGGCCTTTACTTTTTTGACCAATCTACCATTTGGGACCTTGTCAAAAGCCTTGCTCAAACCCATGTAGACTACATCAATTGCACTACCCTCATCAATCCTCCTTGTCACCTCCTCGAAAAATTCAATCAAGTTAGTCAGACAAGACCTCCCCTTAACAAATCTGTGCTGACTGTCCTTAATTATTCCATTTGCAATACCACTATTGGATTAAACACTGCCTTGTGCTAGACTACCATGTCTAATCTGTTAGGCAAATTATGCACAAACCAGTGATTTAACTGGCCAAAGCAACTAATTATATTAATTTACCAAATCCGGTAAGGTTATGAAAAAAAACAAAGAATCAAGCAATAACTAGAGTACAAGGCATCTATGATTTATAACATTCAATTTGCCAGCAGTTAAAATAAAGTCCTGAGTAATGAACGTTAATAACCTTTCTTGTGACCCTTGGTAATAGCCTGATACCTCAAGCTGTACCTCTCATGTAGTTTCATACGAAATACTTAACCAAATTCTCAAGAGTTTTTTCAATACAGACTTCAAAATCAAGCAAGAACAGCACTCCCTGGCTTTTATCCAATTAATTTCTTTGAAGCAGTACAAAAGTGGTTTGTATTAGGAAAACAGATGTTTTTTTTAACATTATCCAAGATGCAATGGGATTATACCTCATAAATTTAGAACAGTTGATGGCCATTTTCATGTACTGCCATGTTCACCATAATCTGTGTATTAAACCAAGGCAAAATTTGCATACACAAATTCCCAGACAAACAAATTTGTCATTTAAATGTTACAGCATATCATGTTTCGCACTGCCACGGAGACATTCTTTTGAAAAGCAACGATGATGTTAAATAGAATGAGATGGCTGGTCTCGCTGAAGTACATCCTGCAGGTTCAATCTGATTACTGCAATAATTGAAACCCCAGAACAGATCACTTTTCTCAATTAACTCTTCGCTAGCCACTGCTGTCTGTGTTCTTAAATAATGTAATGTTTCATGAATTTTGACCAAGTTTACACAGAAAGGATTTGGAAAAGCAAAGGGTCAGTATAGCTTATTTTTAGATTTTTTTTTCTTGTTTGTGAGGAGGGAGCTGAAGTTCATGAAATTAGATGAAATTTGATTTATAACTGTTACTCTGTACAATCACATGCTGTCAATAAAATATATAAGGTAAACACAAATTTTGTAATGCTGGACAGTCACAATCTGTGACCGTGCACTAAAAAGACATGGTCAAATATTGGGTGTGAGCTACTCAGTAGGGCTTAAATGCAATTAATCACAGTTGCTAGCAAAAGTGTCTTGTATACCCTTGAAGTCCTACAGTTTTCTTTTGACCGTACATCTGAAATAACATGTCTGGAAAGAATTTCCCAATAGAATGCAGCAATTCTTAGATTTCTGTAACTTGAGGACTGACTAACAACTAAAGAGGTACTTACCACAGCAACAGCAGAAGACTGCAGCAGTTCTGTGGGAGTCATCACAGTGAAATATGCAACATTAACCAGGATGTAACAAACAGTGACTAAAGGAATACCAATGATGATGGATAGTGGTAGATTTCTGCCAAACAGAGATTATCAGCTTCTATTAGAATAGATAAAAACTTCAACCGTTGAAAATTATTTCTTTACATAACTCAATACAAAAAAGTGTTCATGCACATTTTAATCAACAATAGAATATTTTTCTACTTTTTCATTGTATTTCAATTGCAAAACTACACTCAGCTTCTCCAGAATTATTTAGCATCAGCTACTTATTTGTCCTTCTGCAGATACCATTCTGCAATACCTCGTTTACAGTCGCAAATATGAGATTCCTCAAAATTCTAACCCCCATATAACAGTATAAATTCGGCAATTTATATATTCCAAGTTGGCAACTGCATAAGCTAGATCCACCTCAGGTATGCATGCAGGCAGCCACTGCAAAATATTGATTTCTGCATCATATGCTGTTATACATTTTGGGTCTGCCTTAAGTGTCCTCTTGGGTACGTTGCTCCTGGTCACTCCCATAAGTGGTCTAAGTGTCTTCCACTCAGGAGTGTGTCTGTACTGCTCAATATCTAATTATACAATAACATAAACTGGAGGTGTAACAATAGGACCCCCTTGTGATCTGATCTGGATATTGTGTCTTTTGCACATGGCCCCATGTGTTTCTCCAATGTTTCTGAAGTAGGGTTCCCAACCCGGAATTGGGGATTCCTCCCCTGAGTGCTGCCTCCAGCAGCCCAGGGGATCAGCTCTTTAAATTTTCCTGCCACAGTGCGCTCCTGCCATCCACCCCCCACCCCCCGCTCCATGACGTCACCGGCTGCTGATCAGAGATCAGAGAAGCCTCCGGTTCGGTGACATCACCCGACCACCACCGCTGAGAGCCACGACCGACTGGTGTGCTGGGATCAGTCGGAAGAGGGCATTTAGAGAGTCTGGGATAGAGGGGACTCGGCAATTGGGGGGGGGACTCAGGAATCGGGTTGGGGAGGGAAGAGAGGGAGACTCGGGAATTGTCTCTTCTCACCTGAGAATCTTTTATTCAGTGCAATTGAGGTAACTGAAGCTCCAGAGGCAGGAGGGTTTTGCATTCATCAAGTGCCTCTTATTCTTATTATGGACTATTCAGAGTTTCCCATACTTTTATATTATAGCTTACAAGCATTTGAAATCCAATCATTAATGTTTTCTATTGTATTTCTAAGGATCAGCTCAAGAGATGCTTTGAAGTATTGGTGGGAGATGGAGACTGGGCAGTGGGAGCTCAGGGAGCGAGGGAGATTGAGGAATGGGGGCTTGAGGAGAGAGATGGGGAATGTGGGCTCAGATAGATTTTGGACAGCCAGTGAATGAAACCTGGGGACTTTACTGTGTGTAAATAGTGAAAGGTTGTTTCCATTGGTGGGCGAATGGGGAACAAGAGAACAAAAACCAAGGATTCTCACTGGAAGAACCAAGCGGGAAGGGAGGAGGAAGGTTCTTGAACTAAGGGTATTTAGACCGTGGGATCCTTCACCATATGCGGCTATTGAGGAAGAGACTAAAACTTAATTTAAAAGGGAATGGGATAAATATTTGAAAAAGTGGAATATAAAAGGATCTGGGGGTCATGGGAATGGTGCACCAGCACCAGGGGCCAAACAGCCTCCTCCTGTGCTGTAATTTCTATAATTCTATGAAAACTTTCCTTTATTGAGACTGAGCCCAGGGAGTGGTTTAGAAATGTTGGTGCTGAGCTGAGTTTAGGATGAAGTGCCCCAAACACTGAGCCCACTGCCCTTTGTGCGATCTCTTGGTTTGGTTCAGGTCGGTCTGTGCCGCTCGGTTTTGACGTGTGACGTCCAAGTACAGATCAGCTCTGACTGAGGTTCCCAGTTCAGTGTTGCCACCTTCACACAGAACCAGAGTCCAAATCAAAGTCCAAGGAGATAGGAGGGGAGATTGGGGCTATTAAAATTGGCATCATAAAATTGGGGAGCCTGAGGTACCTCACGCAGTGCAGGAGATTTCTGGCTATGGTTTCAGGGTGAATATCAGCAGGTTATAGGATTACTCCTATTTACAGGTAGGATATCAGGGCATTACACTTATTACTTACTACCAGTTACGTACAGACTCTCAGTGAGTTATTGTATTACTGTTGGTTATGGGGAATCTAAGTGGTACCAGTTTGACTTAGTATATACCTTTTTATAAGGTAAATGCAATAACGTTTTTGGAATGATGTGATCAGATGTCATGTGGTCAGATATCACATGGTCAGAACATCATGTGATCAAACCTCCAGGAATGCCAACCCTATTCTGAAGGCAGACTTTAGTGAGAAGAGAGTAGATACAAAACTTTAAGCTGCTTTATTTCACAGACACAAGTGAATGTGCAGAGTAAAAGTTATAATCAAATCTCATTTGAGTCCCGCTAACTTCAGCTCTTTCCTCATGAACAAGAAAAATAATAGAAATACACGACACTATCTCTATTAGACAGCTCGTTTAAATTTTCCTGATCAGCCTTCTGATCCTGACCGACCCTCAGCTTGAGAAGAGTGAGTTTTCTAATCACTGGGCAAGCTTCCTAGCTGGCTGACTGACTGACTGCCGATCTGTCCCTTTGTCCTTTTCTCTGTCTTCCTAGCCAGTAAGAGGGAAGTCCCTCTAACTTCTTCCCTATTCAATGCTTTGCCAATTGGCCTGTCAATAAAACCAGCTTCCTTTCCTCTCCCCTTTGGGGTGTGGGTATAAAGGAAACATATCTTGCTATTCTGAGAATGAGTAGGGGCCATCCTAGCTTAATGGTTTGGAATAAGACTCGTTGTCTCAGTTTGAAGTAGATGGTCAGCCACAACATTCTGCAAACTGGCTCATCTAACTTTTATACATTTACAGCCTGTGGCTTTTCTAAATCTATGTGAAATCACTTTGTTTTAAAACACAACATTTATATATAATTGATACCTTAAGATCAAAAATCCCAAAACATGACATAGGCGCATTATCTACATTCAATTTCCTCCATTTTTAAAATAAGGTCAATTTGTGGGTACCCATGCTATACACACATGAATAAAATTGTCTTATTAGCTGTCCATCAGTATAAAAAGTGATTCCACTCTACCTGTCTGAGTCTGGATTAGAGGATGTTGTCAGTCTTTTTTTTGAGAAGTAATACCAGCAATTTGCATTTAGTTCTTATTTCCAAAATGAACAAAATTTCTTCCCATTACTGCAAGTTTCTCCTGACCAAAATGTTAATTTTTATAGTTGAAGAAAGAACAAACTTGCATTTAAATGGCATCTTATCATATCTCCAGGGTGTTCCAAAGCACTTCATAACCAATAAATTACTTTTGAAGTGCAAGTACTGCTGTTTTGCCTTTGTTACCTCTAGACTCGACTATTCCAATGCTCTCCTGACCAGCCTCCCAGCTTGCACCCTCTATAAATTTGAGCTCATCCAAATCTCTGCTACACATATCCTAACTCGCACTAAGTCCTATTCACCCATCACTCCTTTGCTCGCTGACCTACATTGGCTCCCGGTCCAATATTTGTGCGCAGCAAGATCCCACAAATAGAAAATAAGATGAATGGTCTGTTTATCTATTTTTACTGTTGTTAACTGAAGGATGAATGTTGTCTAATACATTGGGTGAAAATTCCTGCTCTTCGAATAGTGCTATGGGATATTTTATGTCCAACTAATTCACTGGAACAGTCAGGAGACCCTTAGTTTAACATCTCATCTAAATTCACATCCTCTGACGCTGCAGCATTCCTCCAGTTCTGTTAGCCTAGATTATATTCTCAAATCCTGAAATGGCTTGAACCTTATGATTTTCCACTGTTAATTTTGATTGGTGTTGTGTAGTCTAAATGTATTATTTTTATTTCCTATGCTTTCTATCATTTTGTATGCAAAAGCTGTAGGATTTTCTTACCTGTAGGGATCCTTCAGTTCTTCTGTGATAAAGTTAAGCTGATTCCTAAAAAGGACAGACGTAAGCATAATAAGAATCTTTAATATTAATAATGAATGAAATTAGTTTCCTTTGCCAGATTACTTTAAATACTTTTTGGAGTGCTACTATTATATAGACTTTTAACCACCTAAAATTGATAACTGGGATTATTTAAAATATATATGTGTGTGTGTGTGCGCGTGTGTATGTGCGGCGTGTGTGTATATATATGCGTGTGTGTATATATGCGTGTGTGTATGTGCAGCGTGTGCATGTACGAATGTGTACGGGTGTGTGTGTATATGTGTATGCCAGTGCATACACGTGTGTGTGTGTATGTGTATGTGTATATATATGTGCGCGCGTGTGTATATATATGTGCGCGCGTGCATGTGTATGCGCATGTATATGCGTGTGTATATATGTGTGTGTGTGTTGACTCAGTACAAGCATTTAATATCTAAACAGTATTCATTTGAATCATAATAAAATAGAAAAATATGACCATTAAAGTCTCTTACCATCCATCATAAGCCCAAAGTCCATTATAAAATGCCAAACTAATTGAACCAAAGGAGGTTTGAGTTCCATCAAAGGAATTTTTAAAGTTCTCTGTATTTCCTGCAAAGATGAATCGTGCATTATATCCCAGAACTGTTTTTGATTTGTATGCTTGACTGATGTATTGTTTGTAACTTAAAGAATCACTATTAATGTTACTTCAGGGTATTTCAGAAATGACCATAACTACAAGGAACACCACCACCTTAACAGGGTAACTGGGGGTGGGCAATAAATGCAGCCACATCCAGAGAACAAATTTTAAAAATGTTCTCTTTGTTTGTTCAAGAGGAAAATAAAAATCTCGTACTTGAAGAGTAAGGACCTCTAGTGTCCTGGCCAATATTTGTCCCTCAACAAATACTACCAATAAAAACCTGCTCGTTCATCTTATTGTTGTTACAGAACGACTGTCACTTTTGCCTGCATGACAACAGTCACTGCACTCCATTGCTATGGTGCTATATAAATTCAAGTATTTATTTTATTTCCTCTCTTTTCTCTCCTGTACTTGTCAAATCTTATCACTCATTTTGTCATTAACAGAAGATAAGACCTTATCCAGATTCTCTTAGTCAGGAATAGAACCTGAGCAATATAACCAAAACAGATAGAAAGCCAATCTTTAAGGACTGCATTAGACCCAAAGACATTTGGAGACCAATTTGATTGTATTTCTTCTAAGAATGTCCTCTGAAGTGATCTAAGCTTAGTACCTTTAATGTGACACAATCTGGATCACTGTAAGTATTTCTGGAAGAGCAATGGCTTCGGTCAAATTCCTGGAAATTTCTAAATATTGCATTCTCTATCCTTTATTGATGCCAACCTGATACACTACCAGTAAACTAGATCTAGGGCGAGACGATGCCTAAAAAACAATCCTGTTGCATATTAGCAAGGTCTGGAAGGCTTTCCCTGATGTACATAAAGATGAGCTGATTGCTTCCAATTCTTTGGATGTGCTAGTGAGTCCTGAGATGTGCAGTGGGTGATTTATTGTGTGAGATATTGATTTTCTGAGTAATTAACAATGATACCTATAGAATAATATTAGTTATTTATCATTACATTATTGTATGTGCATTTCTCTATTTTCATCTTCTAGCTAGCTTTTTAAACCTAGAGGAATTTAATATGAACAGCATTAAGCATTCATACAATAATATCATACAGGGCAATTTCCAACTTTTATACCATCTCTATGATTATATTAGAGCAATTTGTAAATGTATAGCTTGTTATGGCAAAATTAACTATGCATTGCTAATATTCTATAATGTACTTCTGTTAGTCACAATTTCAGTTTTATATGGTCATCAGTATAGCAACTTGAGACATTTTTCTACGTTAAAGTTGATATATGTACATATATATATATATATATATATATACACAAGTTGTTGTTGTTATAGCATTACCAATTGCAAGTATACCGTACTCCACTTATAGCAGACACTGTTTGTTTGGACAGTTGGGTGAGGCAGGGAAAAAACATTTTTCCGAACCAAATGGATTAAAAGTAATGGGTGTTTTCGTTGGTTACAGTGAACAAGAATATCAGACATTTCTGTACTTAAATTGATTGTAGTTAAAGGAAATGTAGGAAAATTAGCTGCAGTCAGACTGCATATTGAATAATTTTGGTCTGAATAATACCTTACTTCTTTTGCAGTTTAAGTCTTAATTCAAGTCTGTAGCTGATAATCTGCAGTATTTCTCTTTATAACTAAATATTCAACATCAAATTATTCGGATAATTGCTTAAAAAAAACTGATGAGCAGCTGCAAGAGTACATTTGCAGACATTTGTCGAAGTTTCAGAAAAACTCTTCTTAGGTAATCATTATGTGGAAATGCCGGTGATGGACTGGGGTTGACAATTGTAAACAATTTTACAACACCAAGTTATAGTCCAACAATTTTATTTTTAATCCCACAAGCTTTCGGAGGCTTCCTCCTTCCTCAGGTTCACCTGAGGAAGGAGGAAGCCTCCGAAAGCTTGTGGGATTAAAAATAAAATTGTTGGACTATAACTTGGTGTTGTAAAATTGTTTACAATAGGTAATCATTGACAGACCCTTCCTGTTATTGTGGACATTAGTGAAATTGGATAAATTAGGTCAGCACTGACTTTTTTTTAAGAGGCTTGCACTGTTGCTGATTAAACTGTCAATCATAGGGATGAGCAGATTTTTTTAAAGATCAAGATAAGGGTAAAGATGACTAGAACAATATTTGATTTAGCAGAAGAAAGTGTATTTAATGTAACTTTCTAGTTATATATTTATTACTACATATCAGTAACATCCCACCTTGTGCAATTAGAACAATTCCAGCCATAACGATGATGACAACAATCAGCAGTTTGGCAGCAGTTAAAAAATTCTGAACGTAGCTAGCCAGCTTGACACTGATCGAGTTCACTAGTGTGATTAAAACTGCAAAAATAAAAAGAGAAACGGTTCAATAGTCATCAAAGGGTTGAATTCACATTTATCAAACTCAAAGCAATAACTACAGTATGAGATTTTTAATAGTAAAACACATTATCTATAATCCTACTTTTCCAATCTTAAATCTTAATCTATTACATAATTCCATTTTAAAGAGCAATTTAAGACTAAATCCAGTCTGAAAAAGTCATTGGGTAGTCATAATTTCAGTTTTAATTTTTTTTTAGCATAAAACTCAATTTAAATCCTGGTATATTTTAAATAAGTTAAATTATTTTGGCTTAGTTGCTCTGTGTTCAGAATTTTGTCTTACTGCAAAAGCACCACTTAAAGAAGATTGCTCATGATTCTATCCAAAAACTTTCAGTTTTGGTAAATCTCCTGTAGATATATTTGTTTAAAAGAGTCCTGTGTGTGAACAATAATACTTACTAATAGCGACTGCAGCAAGGCATTTGATGACATTCTGTGGGGGCTCACAGCCAGGATAGAAGGGAGTTGCTGCATATGTAGCAAAACTCAGACAGATTATAGCAAATGAAGAGGGTTTTACAACTATTATAGACATCCATGAGTAGAGGAATGCAGGAATTGGACCAAAAGCTTCCAAGAGATATGAATATTCCCCTCCTGATTTAGTGATCATTGTTCCCAGGTCAGCATAACACAGTGCTCCTAGAAAAATAGGAAAAGTACCATCAGAATCTCCATTTCATAATATATCTACAAGAAGAGACCCCTAATGTAGTCTTGGGATGTATTACAGATAAATTCAAACTGTTCACAAGAATACCAAGACTCTACAAAGATTGAAAACTTATTTAGTTCTTAGTGGCATATCTATTACTGCAATACACATTTAGAGCACACCATTAATTACTGTAATATGGATTAATATTATATATTTTAATTTAATTGTTGGTAAAAGTGTATTCCATCTCAAACATTTTTCATATCTGTACAGAAGTAATATCACCTCATTTACCTCGGTGTCTTTGAGGTGTTTATATCACGGGATTCCAGCGACCTCAACAACACCGTTGAGTTAGGTCAGCAGATTTTGAATGTTTTGCATATATATATTTAACATAGCACCTAATCGGCAAGAATGTTTTTAGTGACTATATACAGGTAATGGTGAACAGTTGTTTTTCAGACTGTAGGGAAGTATACAGTGGTTTCCCACAGGGGTCGGTATTAGGACCACTGCTCTTTTTAATATATATTAATGATCTGGTCTTCGGTAAATAGGGCATAATTTCAAAGTTTGCAGATGACACAAAATTTGGAAATGTACTAAACAGTGAGGAGGATAGCAGTAGACTTCAGGAGGGCATAGACAGACTGGTGAAATGGGCAGACATATGACAGATGAAATTTAATACAGAGAAGTGTAAAGTGATACATTTTGGAAGAAAGAACAAGGAGAGGCAATATAAACTAAATGGTACAATTTTGAAGGGGATGCAGGAACAGAGAGACCTGGGGGTTCACATACACAAATCTTTGAAGGTGGCAGGACAAGTTGGTCAGGCTGTTAAAAAGCATATTGGCTTTATAAATAGAAGCATAGATTACAAAAGCAAGGAAGTTATGCTAAACCTTTATAAAAACTGGTTAAGCCTCAGCTGGAGTATTGTATCCAATTCTGGTCACCACTTTTTAGGAAGGACGTCAAGGCCTTGGAGAGGGTGAAGAAGAGATTTACTAGAATGGTACCAGGGATGAGGGACTTCAGTTATGAGAGATTCGAGAAGCTGGGAAGCTTAGAGCAGAGAAGGTTAAGGGGAGATTTCATAGAGGTGTTCGAAATTCTAAATGGTTTTGTTAGAGTAAATAAGGAGAAACTGTTTCCACTGCAGGAGGTTCAGTAACCAGAGGACACAGATTTAAGATAATTGGCAAAAGAACCAGAGGGGAGATGAGGAGAAATTTTTTGATGCAGTGAGTTGTTATGATCTGGAATGCACAGTCTGAAGGGTGGTGGAAGCAGATTCAATAGTAACTTTCAGAAAGGAATTCGATTTATACTTGAAAAGGAAAAATTTGCAGGGCTATGAGGAAAGAGCAGGGGAATGGGACTAATTGGATAGCTCTTTCAAAGAGCCAGCACGGGCACATTGGGCTGAATGGCCTCCTTCTGTGCTGTAAGAGTCTATGGGCCCGATGTTACCAGGGCTGCGGGTTCTCGGCGGGGGGGCTATCCCACGCCTGGCGAAATCAGCCACCCGCGCGATCGTAGCCCAATTGGATCCACTTACCTGCTCCTCCGGGTTCCCCACTGCTGATCAGCGCGTCGGGCGGGCTGCGCATGCGCAGTGAGATCTGTCGGCTGGAGGAGCTCCATTTAAAGGGGCAGTCCTCCACTGACAGATGCTGCAACAAACAGAAAAAATCACAGCATGGAGCAGCCTAGGGGGAAGGCTGCTCCCAGTTTAATGATGCCTCACTCCAGGTATCAATACATGGGGTGAGGAGGAGGGGGAGGACAGAGATCTTTCCCCCCCCCCCCCCGCCCCCGGCGGGCGGGAGGAAGCGGCCTGCCTCTGCCACCAGGAAGGCCTGGCTCGAGGTGGCAGAGGAGGTCACCAGCACCACCAACATATCGCCCACCTGCATACAGTGCAGGAGGCGCTCCAATGACCTCAGTAGGTCAGCCAAAGTGAGTACACTTACTCTTTCCCCTACACTCTGTCTGCCACATCACCGCCCTCACCCCACATCTCCTTCTGCACCGCCAACACTACTCTGTCACATCACCCCTCATACCTCATCCTCATCTTACCTGCACCTACTCACCTCGCCAGTACTCATCCCGCCACTACCACTCAACCCAATCCTCATACAATCTCATGGTTCTTTTCCATACTCACCCTGTCATGCATCTCTTTCATGGCCAGCCTCACTCAACCTGCCACTACCTGTGCTGCAGCCACAGGGCATGCATCACATATGTGTAGTGGGCAGCGTAAGGCAAATGTGTCCTGAGCATGAAGGGGATGCACAAGGGTGTTTGAGGGTTTGTCATGGTTGTTACTTATATTGAATTTCTGACCAACTTACATTACATATTATATTGGCACCACTACTGCCACGTCTTCGCGAATCTTGTCTGGTTTGTGCAATAATGCCCTTTCCTGAGGATCACTATGAAGACCCACAACTGATGCCACCCATTGTGTCACTGCAGAGTGGGTGCAGGTGTATTTTCAGGGCTCTTTTTTGCAGACGGCTGAGAGACGTCGGCGATGTCCCCGGTTGCACCCTGGAAGGATGTGGCGGAGAAGTTGTTGAGGGCAGTGGTGACTTTGACAGCGACAGGTAAGAAGATGGTGCTCGGGCCAGCCAGGAGCAGCTTGGCATGAAGGAGGCTGCAGATGTCCACGACTACATGTCGAGTGACTCTGAGCCTCCGTGTGCACTGCTGCTCAGAGAGGTCCAGGAATCTGAGCCTCAGTCTGTGGACCCTATGGCGAGGGTAGTGCCCTCTGCGACGCATCTCTCTCTGTGGTAGCCCTCCCTCCTGCTGTACAGGTGGATGTGTCACAGCACTCTGTTGTGGAGCTCCACGTGTCAGAGGTGGACGGCGTGGATGGCGAGGCTGGTGAGGCTGGTGATGCTGTTCGCCCTCCGAGGAGGTCATGACTGCAGCTACGGCGGCCCCCATCCGGAAGATGTACATCTGAGGGGGTCCGCAAAGTAGGTACATGTCTCTGGACCCCAGGTTAAGTGTGCAAGTTGGTGACTTTGATTGTCAGGAGGAGGGTGGTGGAGGCCAAACTTTGTCCCAAGTGACAGAGTGGCCTCCTGCAATGAGTGAGGGTCTCCTCCCCCACCACCTGTCAAATGGACCTTTGCAGCTGCCACAGGCTGACAGCTGCAACAGGTCCATTTGAACTGGGAGTGTTTCCCCCAGTGTGGGAAACAGTCGAGTTTGCTCTAAAATCCCACCCCTCCTCACATAATCCCTTAATCAGGTCAGTTAATGACCTGAACAAGCGAAATAAATGTCTTCAAGTGGCATCCCGCTAGCTTTAATTGCCTGCGGGATTCCCACCAGCGGGGGCTGCGCGTGCACGCCGGCGCGTCAGTGGGGAACCCGGAAGTGCGCGGGTTCGAGGCGGGCTCCGGTCCCGCTCCGGGATTTCCCGATTTTCAGGGCCCCCCCGCCAGGAACGCACCCGATAGCGGGTGCTAAAATGCTGCTCTATGATTCTAACTGCATTTGTGCATGTAAAATGGAACATGTTTTCTGTTTTGGACAGTACACCCCAAGCCAGGTAAAGCACAGGACAGATGAAATGCTGACCTTCAACCTAGCATTAGAATAAGTTACCCTCCATACTTAATTTATCAGAGTAACCTTCTAATTTTCCGAACTGTTCATCCTGTCTAACTACTGTTCCCTCAAATGACAATAACTCAGTAAACGCTAATTATTTCAAAATTGCAGAGAATAGGGTTGAGACTGGAAAAACCAATTTCAAACTGTCTATTCTAAGTTCACACTGAAACCACGGTTTATAGTTATCCTAATGCACCTTCGCAATCTCTGATGAATCAAAAGTTGGTAGGCAAAACAATAATTGAACAATGGGAGACCTTCAAGGAGGAGTTGGTTTGGGTGTAGAGTAGACACACCCTACAAGGGGGAAAGGGCACCCAAAGCTAGAGCTCCCTGGATGACTAAAGATGTAGAGATTAAAATGAAACAGAAAAAGGAGGTTTATAACAAATGTAAAGTTCATAATACAGTACAGAACCATGCTGAATACAGAAACTACAGAGGAGATCTAAAAAAGGGAATAAGAGGGGCAAGGAGAGAGTATAGGACTAGATTAGTGCCTAATATAAAAGTCTTTTATAAACATATAAAAGTAAAGGATAGTCAAAGGAAGCGTGGCACCGATTAGGGACAAAAAGGGAGATCTTGTGGAGGCAGAGAGCATGGCTGAGACACGAAATGAATCCTTCACATCCGTCTTCACTAGAGAAGAGGATGGTGCCATTGTAACAGCAAAGGAGGAAGTAGTAGCGATTTTGGATAGGATAAAAATAGATAAAGAGGAGGTACTTAAAAGATTGGCAGTACTTAAAGTAGAAAAGTCACCCGGTCCAGATGGAATGCATCCTAGGTTACTGAGGGAAGTAATGGTGGAAATTGCAGAGGCTCTGGCCACAATCTTCCAATCCTCCATGGATATGGGGATGGTGCCGGAGGACTGGAGGATTGCAAATGTTGCACCCCTATTCAAAAAAGGGGAGAGAGATAAACCCGGCAATTACAGGCCATTCAGCCTAACGTTGGTAGTGGGGAAACTTTTAGAGACGATAATCCAGGACAAAATTAATTGGACTTGGAAAAGTATGGGCTAATAAATGGTTTTGTTAAAGGAAAATAGTGTTTGACTAATTTGATTGAGTTATTTGATAAAGTGACAGAGAGGGTTGATGAGGATAGTGCAGTTGTGTATATGGACTTTCAAAAGGCATTTGATAAACTACCATATAATAGATTTGTTAGCAAAATTAAAGGGACAGTGGCAGCATGGACACAAAATTGGCTAAGGGATAAAAATCAGAGAGTAGTGATAAACAGTCGTTTTTCAGACTGGAGGGAAGTATGCAGTGGTGTTCCCCAGGGGTCAGTATTGGGACCACTGCTCTTTTTGATATATATTAATGATGTGGACTTGGGTATAGAGGGTATAGTTTCAAAGTTTGCGGATGACACGAAACTCTGAAATGTAGTAACCAATGTGGGGGATAGTAATAGACTCCAGGAGGACATAGACAGACTGGTAAAATGGCAAATGAAATTTAATGCAGCAAAGTGTGAATTAATGCATTTTGGTAGGAAGAATGAGGAGAGGCAATATAAACGAGGTGGTACAATTTTAAAGGGGTTGCAGGAACAGAGAGACCCAGGATTGCACATACTCAAATCTTTGAAGGTGGCAGGACAAGTTGAGAAGGCTGTTTTTTTTTTTAAAAAGCATATGGGATCCTTGGCTTTATTAATAAAGGCGTAGAATACAAAAGTAAGGAAGTTATGCTAAACCTTTATAAAACACTGGTTAGGCCTCAACTGGAGTATTGTGTTCAATTCTGGGCCCCACACTTTAGGAAGGATATCAAGGCCTTAGAGACGGTGCAGAAAAGATTTACTAGAATGGTGCCAGGGATGAGGGACTTCAGTTATGTGGAGCGATGGAGAAGCTGGAGAACCCTAACCCTAATGCAGCATTGTTCTCCTTGGAACAGAGACAGTTAAGGGGAGATCTGATAGAGATATTCAAAATCATGAAGGGTTTGATAGAGTAAATGAGGAGAAACTGTTTCCAGTGGCAGATGGGTCGGTAACCAGAGGACACAGATTTAAGGTGATTGGCAAAAGTGCCAGAGGCAACATGAGGAAACTTTTTTTTACGCAGCGAGTTGTGATGATCTGGAATGCATTGCCTGAAAGGATGGTGGAGGCAGATTCAGTAGTAACTTTCAAAAGGGAATTGGATAAATACTTGAAGGGAAAAAACTTACAGGGCTATGGGGAAAGAGCAGGGGAATGGGACCAATTGGATTGCTCTTTCAAAGAGCCGGCACGGGAACGATGTGCCGAATGGCCTCCTCCTGTGCTGTACCTACAATGATACTATGAATTGGGCTCTCCAAACTCATTCCAAGTGACAATGGAATATGTAAATTCTATTTGCATATATATCTTCAGTACCATACTGACTAGTTTATTTCTAAAGCAGCAGTGATGAAGGGCTGCACACCTAGACAGTGATTACATAGGAATTTTCTTCTAACGACTGAGAATTATTTTTTCACTGGTGCTCCATGCACAATGCCAATTAGTATTATCATGTGGTTTATGAGTTGCTGATCAGAGCTACTTCATCAGGGACGTACTAAGCAGAAAGTAGAAGCTTCTCCTAGAAAGAGGGAAAGTCAATTTAGGCTGCTCTTGCAGAGCTCCTAGAGTAACAGAGGCTTGGAGACAAGCTGAATTCACATCATCTTGACTTGGAAACCATGCACAGAAATTGTTTGAAGTTACTTAAATGCCACCTGGAATTACTGCCCCCTGTGTAATCTGTCATGCCAAAATTCATCAGTACCAAATATTAAATATAATTCCATTGATGCTGGGTGTGCTGCATTAGTTTAAAACTCCTTTTCCCTTTAGTGCCATAAGTGGAATGGATTTCTGCCCCAGTTTCAATGGAAATCTGATGAGCATAAGCTGTTCTGTTTCAACTATATCTGGGATTGCTTCAGCCAAGTCCAAATGAATTTTTCACGAGACAAAAACAAAGAACAACTCTTAGCTACAGAGCTTCAAGGAATTGTTTAATTGTAGGTCACCTTAATTCAGTTAGTAGGACTCTTGCCTCTGGGTAGAGGGTTGGAGTCCTATACCAGAGCTGTAAGATCATAATTGGCAATCTAGTGAATTATTAAGTGAATGCTGTATCACAACTGTATCAGAGGAGATATTAAACTAATGTCTCATCTGTCTCTCCTGATGTTCAGATAGATTATAAAGATCCCTTGACATCATTTGAAGAACAGCAGGAAATTCTAGTGACCTGGCCAACATTTCTCCCACAATACCGCCAAAAAAAGAATAGATTAACTGGTCATTCATCTCATGGCTGTCTGTGGAATGTTCAGCTGTGGAAAGGCTGTTGTGTTTGTCTATATAACAACAATCACTACACTTCAAAATAGTTAATTATGTGAAATGCTTTGCCTTTGTCTTTCACTTTTCGTCTGCCTCACAAACACCTTTCTTATTGTGCCTGTATCTTTTTGTGTCTAAATATTTTTTTATTGTTTGTCTATCAATGTTTGTGTAAGTCTCTCCTTCTCTCTGCTTGCACGCTCTCTCTTCTGTATGCTTAATGATCTTGGTGTATGGCACTCATGCATACTCCTTTCCTTATGTAGTCAATCATTATCCCGTACCTTTTTAAAGCCAAGGACGTGCAGCTAGAAGTGGCAGGTCATAGGTATGATGAGGTGGATAAAGGCTGTTTGAGAGTTACTGCAACAGGTGGTGTGAAATAAATGGGAAGGGGCTTCAAAGTCATCCCAGGAAAAAATGAGGGTCTAGGGTCTGGGATTGACTAGTGGGAAGGATGATGGATGGAGGAAATCTGGGCCTAGAACTGAATGACATGAGCGAAAAAGCAGTGAGCTGCAAGGGAGTGGAGTTTGGGAACATAGCAAATGGTTTGGAGCCCAAAAACCTCAGGGAAGTGGCGGTAGGACATGTGAAAACGCAGCGGCACTGTGAGTACTGGAGGAGAGGAAGGCAAGGGGAGTGCGAAGTCTAGGTGCAATTAGGAGCAGGTTTGGGAGAACTTTGGAGGGAAAAGCCGAGTCAGGGAGCAGCAGTATGGACCTTGCATGTGGGAGTATAGGTGGATGGCGTCTGGGAATATTTGGTGGGGCTGGGTCTAGCAGCATGGAAAGGGTTGAATCTGGGAGCCTGGGTATGGGCCTACAGGTACTCAAGGGTGGGGGTGGGTGGGGAATATTCGGAGCACAGAGCTAAGTGCAGCCAAGAGCAAAGTAGTAGCAGGAGTGAGCTGAAGACAAAATTGGGCTCAGTAGTTGGCAGGAACTGAGTGTGGCGTAGACTTGAAGGCAGGATCAGGACTGATATGTTCTGTGCATGCAGCTCAGTTTTTCTCCAAAGTTGCTCTTTCAGCAGCCTATCTGATTTAGATTTTTCCAGTTTACTATATGTACCAAGGCCTGTGCATATGTTAGCCATGATGTGGAGATGCCGGTGATGGACTGGGGTGGACAAATGTAAGGAGTCGCACAACACCAGGTTATAGTCCAACAGCTTTATTTGAAATCACAAGCTTTCAGAGCTTTCGGTCACCTGACGAAGGAGCAAAGCTCCGAAAGCTTGTGATTTCAAATAAAGCTGTTGGACTATAACCTGGTGTTGTGCGACTCCTTACATTTGTGCATATGTTGTAGTGGAAGGTGGGCTGTGTGATAGCTTCTGGGAGTTGTAGTACAGTTCTTTGGTACAATTCCCAGGGTCTTGAATGGGCTGTTTTTTAATATTATGTACATTGGGCAGGGAAGGAAATTATAGTGGGACCAGAGCTGAGGCCGAGAAGTGAGGTTGACCATGATCAACAACACTGGTTCATGCACGGGAATTTTTGAATGGGTACATTTATGCTCTTTTTTTCTGAATTTGTTGCAGTTTTTTATGTGTTTATTATGTACAATTGTATATTTAGGTTTGAAGGTGAGGAATGTTCGTGGTAGGTGAAAGAAGTTTCAAAACTTTGAGAGATTGGTTCATTTTGGGATTTGTTTTAAATGAACAGGTTTTTTTTTATTGCAGATGGTGATTTTTGTTTGAGATTGTGGTTCATTTTTAATGACTGGGAAATTTCAGCCAACCAGCATGCTTCATGCCCTAAGAAAACAGACACTTTCCCTCATTTTATGGACATGTTACACCTGTGCCACATGCAAAACTTTTAATTATACAGATTAATGAGTTATTTCCAAATCTAATATTTTTCCTTCGGCTGACAATTATTTTTGACATATTAAAAAGTTAATACATTAAAATTCCAAAGTATAAAGTTATTATTCTTCCTATTATTCTTTCTTATTTTATAGATGGTCAGAAGACCTATTGTTTTTAAACAAATTGAACAAGATGTCATCTGTTGCTTACCTAACGTTGCTAGGACTCCGCAAGCTGCCCAGACAATCAAACAAGGTCCCACTGCTCCAGTATTAGATAAAACAGCTTGAGGTGAGATAAAGATTCCTGAGCCGATCATTGTCCCTACAATGAGACTGATACCACTGAGCAAGCCAACCTTTATATAGAGGGGAAAAAATGGAGAAAAAGAACTTTAACAAGAAAACATGGAACAAGAAAAGGCCATTTGTCCCATTTAGCCCACTTTGTCCACAGTCCATGTAGGATTTACCCTATCATAGACTATACCTGATGAATTTAAAACTCTTCAGAGAAAGTTCTGCATAGTTACTCCATGAAATACCCATGGTTAATTAAGAAAACTTCTGGTATATTTATTCACCCCAGTTATAAAACCAAGGATCCCATATATAATTTTAAAACAGTTTTATTAACATGCCCTCCCACATCTAAAGATTTGTGAATCCAAACCCCAAGATCTCTGCTGTTGTACCCCATTTGTAAAGTTTTACCATTTAGTGCATATTTCTTTTCCTTTTTCTTCATCCCAAAATGTATCCACTCACATTTCTCTGCATTAAGTTGCATTTGACATCTATATGTCCAATCTATTATCCTCCTAGAGCTAACTATTTTGTATCATCGGCAAATTTTGATATTGTGCTCCCTATACCGAAGTCCAAATCATTTATCTAAAATAAGAGCAACAATCCTAACACTAACCCTTGGGAGACACTTTTTGCATCTCTCCAATCTAGAAATACTCATTCACCACTTTGCTTACTGTCCGTTAACCAACTTTCTGTCCAAGCTGTGATTTAGTTCCATATCCAACCAGTAGTTATTCTTGTAGTATGTCATAGAATCATAGAACATTACGACACACAAGGAGGCCATTCGGCCCATCGTGTCCGTGCTGGCTGAAAAAGAGCTATCCAGCTTAATCCCACTTTCCAGCACTTGGTCCGTAGCTCTGTAGGTTACGGCACTTCAAGTGCACATCCAAGTACTTTTTAAATGAGTTGAGGGTTTCTGCATCTACCAACCTTTCAGGCAGTGAGTTCCAGACCCCCACCACCTCTGGGTGAAAAAATTTCTCCTCAGCTCCCCTCTAATCCTTCTACCAATTACTTTAAATCTATGCCCCCTGGTCACTGACTCCACTGCTAAGGGAAACAGGTCCTCCCTATCCACTCTATCTAGTCCTGTCAAAATTTTATATACCTCAATTAAATCTCCCTTCAGCCTCCTTTGTTCTAAAGAGAACAACCCCATCCGATCCAATCTTTTCTCATAGCTAAAAATCTCCTCTGCACCCTCTCTACAGCAATCACATCTTTCCTGTAATGTGGTGACCAGAACTGTATGCAGTACTCAAGCTGTGGCTTAACCAATGTTTTATACAGTTCTAGCATAACCTCCCTGCTCTTATATTCTATGCTTTGGCTAATAAGGGAAAGTATCCTGTATGCCTTTTTAACCATTTTAACTACCTGTCCTGCTACCTTCAGGCATCTGTGGACATGCACTCCAAAGTCTCTTTGTTCCTCTACACCTCTCGGTATCCTCCCATTTATTGTTTGCCCTCCCCAAATGCATTACCTCACACTTCTCCGGATTGAATTCCATTTGCCACTTTTGTGCCCACCTGACCAGTCCATTGATATCTTCCTGCAGTCTACAGCTTTCCTCCTCACTATCAACCACATGGCCAATTTTTGTATCATTTGCAAACTTCTTGATCAAGCCCCCCACATTCAAATCCAAATCATTAATATATACCACAAAAAGCAAGGGACCCAGTGCTGAGCATTGTGGGACCCCACTGGAAACAGCCTTCCAGTCGCAAAAACACCTGTCAACCATTACCCTTTGCTTCCCGCCACTGAGCCAATTTTGGATCCAACTTGCCACTTTCCCTTGGATCCCATGGGCTTTTACTTTTTTGACCAGTCTGCCATGTGGGACCTTGTCAAAAGCCTTGCTAAAATCCATGTAGACTACATCAAACGCGTTACCCTCATCGACCCTCCCTGTTATCTGCTCAAAAAATTCAATCAAGTTAGTCAGACACGATCTTCCCATAACAAATCCATTCTGACTGTCATTGATTAACCCGTGCCTTTCTAAATGTTGATTTTATGCTGTCCTTCGGAATTGATTCCAATAATTTGCCCACCACCGAGGTTAGACTGACTGGTCTATAATTACTCGTCTATCTTTTTCTCCCTCTTTAAACAACGGTACAACGTTAGCAGTCCTCCAATCCTCTGGCACCATGCCTGTAGCCAGGGAGGATTGCAAAATGATAGTCAGAGCCTCTGCTATTTCCTCCCTTGCTTCTCTTAACAGCCTGGGATACATTTCATCTGGGCCTGGCGATTTATCTACTTTCTAAGATGCTAAACCCTTTAATACTTCCTCTCTCACTATGTTTATCCCATCTAATATTTCACACTCCTCCTCCTTAACTACAATCTCTGCATCATCCCCCTCTTTTCTGAAGACAGACACAAAGTATTCATTAAGAATCATATCCACATCTTCTGCCTCCACACATATCTTACCTTTTTGCTCTCTAATAGGCCCTACTCTTTCCTTAGTTATCCTCTTGCTCTTTATGTATTTGTAAAACATAAGAACATAAGAACATAAGAAATAGGAGCAGGAGTAGGCCAATCGGCCCCTCGAGCCTGCTCCGCCATTCAATAAGATCATGGCTGATCTGATCCTAACCACAAATCTAAATTCATGTCCAATTTCCTGCCCGCTCCCCGTAACCCCTAATTCCCTTTACTTCTAGGAAACTGTCGATTTCTGTTTTAAATTTATTTAATGATGTAGCTTCCACAGCTTCCTGGGGCAGCAAATTCCACAGACCTACTACCCTCTGAGTGAAGAAGTTTCTTCTCATGTCAGTTTTGAAAGAGCAGCCCTTTATTCTAAGATTATGCCCCCTAGTTCTAGTTTCACCCATCCTTGGGAACATCCTTACCGCATCCACCCGATCAAGCCCCTTCACAATCTTATATGTTTCAATAAGATCGCCTCTCATTCTTCTGAACTCCAATGAGTAGAGTCCCAATCTACTCAACCTCTCCTCATATGTCCGCCCCCTCATCCCCGGGATTAACCGAGTGAACCTTCTTTGTACTGCCTCGAGAGCAAGTATGTCTTTTCTTAAGTATGGAGACCAAAACTGTATGCAGTATTCCAGGTGCGGTCTCACCAATACCTTATATAACTGCAGCAATACCTCCCTGTTTTTATATTCTATCCCCCCAGCAATAAAAGCCAACATTCCGTTGGCCTTCTTGATCACCTGCTGCACCTGCATACTAACTTTTTGATTTTCTTGCACTAGGACCCCCAGATCCCTTTGTACTGCAGTACTTTCCAGTTTCTCGCCTTTAAGATAATAACTTGCTCTCTGATTTTTCCTGCCAAAGTGCATAACCTCACATTTTCCAATATTGTATTGCATCTGCCAAATCTCCGCCCACTCACCCAGCCTGACTATATCCCCCTGTAGGTTATTTATGTCCTCCTCACTCTCCACTTTCCCTCCCATCTTTGTATCATCTGCAAACTTTGATATGTTACACTTGGTCCCCTCCTCCAAATCGTTAATATAGACTGTAAAGAGTTGGGGACCCAGCACCGACCCCTGCGGAACACCACTGGCTACTGGTTGCCAGTCCGAGAATGAACCGTTTATCCCAACTCTCTGCTTCCTGTTAGATAACCAATCCTCCACCCATGCCAGAATATTACCCCCAATCCAGTGATTCTTTATCTTGAGCAATAATCTTTTATGTGGCACCTTGTCGAATGCCTTCTGGAAGTCTAAATACACTACGTCCACTGGTTCCCCTTTATCCACCCTGCACGTTATGTCCTCAAAGAACTCAAGCAAATTTGTCAGACATGACTTCCCCTTCGTAAAGCCATGCTGACTTTGTCCTATTAAATTTTGGGGTTTTCCTTAATTTTACTTGCCAGTATTTTTTCATGCCCACTCTTTGCTTTCCTAATTTCCTTTTTAATTTCACCCCTGCACTTTCTATACTCCTCTAGGTTTTCTGCAGTATTGAGCTCTTGGTGTCTGACATAAGCTTCCCTTTTTTGTCTTATCTTACCCTGTATGCACTTTGTCATCCAGGGGGCTCTAGATTAGGCAGTCCCACCCTTTTTTTTTGTGGGAACAACTTTACTCTGAACCCTTTGAATCTCCCCCTTGAATGCCTCACACTGCACTGACACTGATTTACCTTCCAGTAACTGTTTCCAGTCCACTTTTGCTAAATCACCTCTCAGCTGAGTAAAATTGGCCTTTCTCCAACTTAGAACTTTTATTCCTGTTCTATCTTTGTCCTTTTCCATAACTATGCTAAATCTAACTGAATTAAGATCACTACCACCAAAATGCTCTCCCACTAATACGCCTTCCACCGCCCAGCTTCATTCTCCAAAACTAAATCCAGAACTGCCCCCTCTCTTGATGGGCTTGCTACGTACTGGCTAAAAAAAAGTTCTCCTGAATGCAATTTAAGAATTCTGCACCCTCTGTACTTTTTGCACTGATTGTCTACCGGTTAATATTAGGGTAGTTGAAATCCCCTATTATTACTGTCCTACTGTTTTTGCACTTCTCAGAAATTTGCCTACATATTTGCTCTTCTATCTCCCTCTGACTGTTTGGGGGTCTAAAGTACACTCCCAGTAGTGTGACTGCCTGTTTTTTGTTCTTTAGCTCAACCCATATGGCCTCATTTGATGATCCTTCTAACATATCATCCCTCCTCACAGCCGTAATTGTTTCTTTAACCAATATTGCCAACACCTCTCCTTTTTTTATCCCCCTCTCTATCTCGTCTGAAAATCCTGTAACCAGGAATGTTGAGCTGCCATTCCTGCCCTTGTTTAAGCCACGTTTCAGTAATAGCTAAGATATCGTACTTCCACGTGTCTATCTGTGCCCTTAGCTCATCTGCTTTATTCACTGTGCTCTTTGCATTGAGGTATATTCCATTAAGCACTGCCGAACTCCTTTGTTGTCTAGTTTCTAACCTTTGTTTCCTCTGCTTTCCGAACTCACTTACTCATTTTCTGCTTTCCATTTCCAGCTCTGCTTCTCTCCCTTCTGAATCTACGCTCAGATTCCCATCCCCCTGCCAAGCTAGTTTAAACCCTTCCCAACAGCACTAACAAACCTCCCCATAAGGATATTGGTCCCGGCCCTGTTGAGGTGCAACCCGTCCAGCTTGTACAGGTCCCACCTCCCCCAGAACCGGTCCCAATGCCCCAGGAATCTAAAGCCCTCCCTCCTGCACCATCTCTCCAGCCATGCATTCAACTGCTCTATCCTCCTATTTCTATACTCACTAGCGCGTGGTGCGTGGTAATCTGCTGACCCCAGTGGATTATCCAAGATCAGGTAGAGGGCCTTTGATATGTCTGCCAATGGTGGGTGCCTGTGCCACTAGGACTGCATCTAGACTGCCCACCCATTGAAAAGACCAGAAAGTCCAGTTTAAGAATGCCTGGTCTGGGGAGGGAAGGTGCCAGGCCCCCCCCAACCCCCCACCCCCGCAAAGAATAACTTATTGCCTCCCAGCCCTCTTGTAGGGGGGCTGCTTTTAATTATTTTTTTAAAATTCTACCCTTTTTCTTTGGGGGGTCCATGCCACAATCCCAGCCTGGATCTCCAGGTGGTCCTCTGTCCTGACTGGTGTACCTACGCCAACGCTACGACAAGTCCCATTGAAAGTTCAGGATGCCAACCACCCATCCAAGTGCCAGCCTAGTTTTCGGCCTTCTGGCATACTCCTGCCGAAGTTACAAAGTGCTGCTGATTTTCAGAGCCAAGGTATGGGTGCACACATTTTAACAATGGTACAAAATATAGCTGGAAATCTGGATCCGCATAAAATTCTTGTTGAGTGGCTAATTGCTGGTACTATACTCTCATCAGCAATGCGTCAGTGACCTGCTGTATATAATTAGTCACTGCTGAATGAAAAATCCCTGCATAATCACTGCCTGGGGCGAGAGAAGATTCATTCATGAACGCAGTTACAGTGACAGCTACTTGTCAAGCAGACACAATTGCTAAATCTGTCTGCAGATTTTACCTTGGAGATCTATTAGAACTTGTCTATGGAATCAATATCACCTTAGACACTGTGAGAACCAAATAGTGTCCTCTTTTCCGGAATATACTTGTGCCTTGATTATGTCATATTCCTATTTACCTTTTTCTTCCATAGTCCATCTGCTGTTATAATGTAGCAATCCATAAAAACAATTATTTCACCACCAAACTTTCCACTAATACCCTATTTTCTCTCTAATTTTCTTCTCTCCCCATCTCTCCTGAAGACCCTGACTTTTTTAGAGCGGTATGTTTTCATGGTCAATGGTCACTATCTGGTACCTTGCCCACATGGTTATGATTCTTGTGCAAGTCTTCACAGTAACTGCTGGTAGACTATTTTACCGTGGCGGATGTCACAGCCAAACCCAATCCTGTCTTCAACCACCATGCACAAATATGTATTACCATTCTAGGTTGGTGTGTGGCAATGAGGAGATGGAATACTGATCAAGCTGAGATCAGCCATCTCCGTGTAGACTGAGAATCAAACCTGCTACCTTCAAGGTCTGTGAAGCTCAGAAACCTTGCTTCTGAGCCATTAGATCACTGGTACAAAGAAACTTGCATTTATATAGCACCTTTCACTTGGAGCATCCCAACGCACTTCACAGCCAATGAAGTATGTTTTAGTCACTGTTGTAATGTAGGCAAATGCAGCAATAAATTTGCTCACAGCAAGGCCCCACAAACAGCATTGAGACCAGATAATGAGAGAGATAAATGTTGGCTAGGACACCAAGTGAACTCCCCTGCTCAACTTCGAATATTGCCGTTGAATCTTTTAGGTCCACCTGCACAGGCAGACAGGGTAACGATTTAATGCCTTATTTGAAAAATGGCACCTCCGACAATTCAGCATTCCCTCAGTACTCCATTGAAATATGTGCCTAGGAGTGGTACTTGAACCCACAACTTTCTGAATCAGAGGCAAGAGACCTACCACTGAATTAAGGCTAACACTACTATTAGCTCATCTCCTGGTGCTGGTGGGTCCCAAATTATCCAGTTTCATCGCACTTCCATCAGAGTTGAATTCTGAAAACCAGCAATGAGGCAATGTTCGTATCCACTCCACATCACTATTGGGCAATGCGTTTTCTGACAATTACAAACTGCCTTAAAACCTACCTCTTTGACCAAGCTTTTGGTCACCTGTCCTAATATCTCCTTATGTTGCTCGGTGTCAAATTTTGTTTGATAACACTCCTGTGAAGCGCCTTGGGATGTTTTACTACGTTAAAGGCATTCTATAAATGCAAGTTGTTGTTGTTGAATTATGTGGGAAATTTGGAGTGTTCCAGTTTGCAATTTCCAATATAAACAAGGCATTAGTGAAGTCATTAAAACTGCTACATCAAATTTAACTATTTAATACTACTTCAACTGGGCCTTAATCAGACTTGTATACAGCACTGGAACATTAGCTGAACACTGTAACTTGAGCTTAATTTAGTTCATTCCATCCATTAATTATTTATTAATTTGCTGTTTATTTTACTTAGTGGCAATGTGTAATGTTTGATATTAATTCAAATTGCTATGTGAGAATTAGTGCATTTAACAGCCCAGGTTGAATCTATGTAAAAAAAAAATCAATTTTACAGTAAAAGCTAATACAAAACAAACAATAATTGCACAGAGGACATGAGATTTATCTCAAAAGCAAAATACTGCGGATGCTGGAAATCTGAAATAAAAACAGAAAATGCTGGAGAAGCTCAGCAAGTCAGGCAGCATCTGTAGAGAAAGAAGCAGAGTTAACGTTTCAGGTCGAAGACCTTTTATCAGAACTGGAAGATGTTAAGAGTTTTATCTTAAAGGGGATTAAAGGAGATTTACCTCCTTATTCTACAACTTAAAAGTTTATAGCAACATTAAGCTAGTAAATATAAAAGACACAAAACTGATCATCTTCTGTTGCATAGAGATCTGCAGTAGCAAGATTATAAGATACTTATGGGTGAGGAAGGCTGTTCGGCCCATTTTAATGTATCTATCCAGAACAGTCCTACACGTCCTCCATTGTAGCATCTAATTGTTTCTAAAATAATTCCAACATTTTCACCTTCACCCTTTTGCCCACAAGTCCGTTCCAAATGTTGATCGTTCTCTGCATAAAGTACCACCTCCTCATATCAGTCCTAAAATTACCCCTTACTAGCTTGTGCTCCCTTGTCCTACTCTTACTGTTTACTTTAAAATAGTATTCCAAATTAACCTTTTCCAAACTATTTACTATCTTATATACCCTTCAAATGACTTCTTTCCAGGCTGAAATGCCCTAGTCTTTCCCGGCTTTTCTCTTAACTCAGACCCTTGACATTAAAGATCAGCCTCATGGCTGTTATGTTGAAGTTCCAACATGGAAACAAGCCATTTGACCCAACCAGTCTGTGCTGACATTCAGCCTCTATGTGAGCAAATAGTTCTAATCACATTTACCTTATCTCTTCAACCCCTTTTTATTTAGTCACCTATCCAATCTAATCTTGAATGTTGACAGTTTATATCTCAATCAATAACCCTGGAAGTGCATTCCACAGCCCCAAAACTCTGTGTGAAGTAATTTCTCCTGCTCTCTGTTCAAAATCTTTTATATTTAATCTTGTATCTATGACCCCTCGTTCTTGACCCCTCAAATACTCGAAATATACTGCTTCTATCTACTCTGTTGATCCTTTCATAATTTCAAAACATGTCGCCTGTAATCTATGTTGTTCCAATGAAAATTTACCCAATTTTTCAAGTGTTTCTTCATGTTTGTATTTCTCATACCAGGCAGCATCCTAATGAATTTTCATTGTACCCTCTCCAAAGCCTCAATATTTTTCCTATAGTGTAAAGCTCAATACTGTACATAATATTCTAATTGAGGTCTTAAGGTTTATATAGGGTCATCAATACCTCTTGAGATAAAACCTAGAATTCCATTAGCTTTTTTTTTTACAATCTTATCAACCTGCAATGTTGCCTTTTATGTCCTGTGAACCTGTACCCCCAAATCCCTCTGCTCTTTCCTAGCACTGAACCTACTTCAACTTTTTTTAAAAAATATTTTTTAACCAAAAAGCATCACCTTATTTTATCTTCCACTTCTTACTCTTCATCTTATCAATATCCCTTTGCAGCTTCCGTACACTGCCTCCAAGGCTTGAATATTTCCCTTGTTTCTCAGCAACCAGAATTGAACACACTACTCAAGCTGCAGTCTGACCAGAGCACTGCACAGTTTGATCAGAACTTCTTCTGACATGTATTCTACTATATTAGTTATGTGGTTCAATATTCTATTGGCTTTGATAACTGGTGATCTGCATTGGTTGAACATGTGGAGTGTTGACTCTTATTAGGACTCCATGGTCTGTTTAACTCTCGTCCTTTGTTATTTCAATGCCATTCATGGATTATGCATCTCCCATTTTTCCTTCCTATTTGTAGTACTTTACATTTCTCTGCATTAAATTTCATCTGCCATTCTTCGGCCCACTTGCATATTTTGTTTAGCTCATTCTATATTTCTGGACTGCCTCCTTTGATTTCACTGCCCCACGAGTTTGGTATCATCTGCAAATTTGACCAATATACATTGAATTTCTAAATCCAATCCATTGATGTAACAGCAGTAGTCTCGAAACTGAGCTCATGGGCAACCCAGTCATTCCCCCCCACCCTGACATTACTCCTCTATCAGTACCGGGTTGTTCACTATCATTCAAATTCTACTGCTTTTTATGATGACTCTATCATACATTCATGTATTACGAAAGCATGCAACTTAATTAGTGCACTTATCACTGTAATCACTCCAGGGGGCAGTTTTTCTACTGAGAAAGTATTGGAGTCTAACATGGTGTATGACTAGAAGTCTTGTGTTACATTTACACAATTGAAGTCTTGATTCAAAATGGCTTTGCTTCACACCAACACGATGAAGTTATCATGTCAATTCAGAGTTGGTGCCCAATATAACTCCTGAATGAAGCAGTGTCTCACTTCGCTTCATTCCAGAATCGGGTTGGGCCCTAACTTTAGATTTACTCCACAAGTTTAAGGGAAGATTTTCCTTGGTCTGTAGCCAGGTGCACTGGATCGCCTGGATGCAATGAATATTGGAAAATCAGGTAGGTCAGAGCACATGCCTGTAAAGGAAGCCGCTTGATTTTCCTCCATTTAAATATTAGGGAAAAAAGAGAATGTCACCAGAAAAATTGAGGAGGTAAATGAATGGCTGGCAGTATGATATGAGATCAAAAATGCTAACGTCGTAAATAACTATGAATCCTTTCAAAATAAAAAGTACTGATATTGGAGGGACGGGATACTTAAATCAAGTAGGGATAAAAGAGGCTTGTGAGGGACATTGTGACAGCAAATGAAAATTATTAGATAGGAGAGGGGAGGGCAGGGAGGCAACAGGATCCCAGATGAGACCAATTGTAGGGTAGAAAGCAGTCAACGGATAGATATAGACACAGATATCCAGAAGACACACAGGCCTAAATTTTAACTCACAAAAACTGGTGGGTTGGGGGCAGAGGGCAGTAAAAAAAAATTTTAAATCTAAATCTGCCCATTTCTGGTATTAACGGAGGTGGGACAAGGGATGGGCGACCAACCAGCTCTTAGGAGGCGAGTCGGTCACTAAAAGCTTTCAAATCCTGGAACTCCCTTCCTTACAGCACTGTGGGAGAACCTTCACCACACGGACTGCAGCGGTTCCACCACCTTCTCAAGGGCAATTAGGGATGGGCAATAAATGCTGGCCTCGCCAGCGACGCCCACATCCCATGAACGAGTAAAAAAAAATATTGAATTAATGCCACCTGTAAACTATAATTCCCCAACTCACTCCAGTCTGTATAGTTCACATGCTTGCCCCAGAATATCCTCAATGTACATTTAATAGTTAAACAAGCACTGCAATTGAGAAGTTGAACTGAAACTCCCATGAACGAATAAAAAAAAACTGTGGAGTAGCAATAAACAAAGTGAACAGAATACTGAATTATATTGTCAAGTCAGTACAGTATAAATAAGAATCTTATGCTAAAAGTGTATTGGTCAGGCCACGTCTTGGGTTTTATATTTAGTTTTGTCTTCAAGACATGAGGAAAACATTCAAGCCAAAAGGGTAATGTAGAAAAGAGCAACGGGACTGATCTCCGGCATCTGGGAATTGAGCTATGAGAAATTGTGGTTCTTGAAGGGAGGTAACTGAGAGGGGACCTTATAGAAGTATACAAAATTGATAAGATAAATCCAGAGCACTATTTCAAAGCTAGTCAAAGGTAGCATGGCAAAACTGGTGAAAGGACAGATGTCAGGAAGAAGTTCTTCACAAAAAGAGTGGTCAATACAGAGAAAGATTTTCTGGATTGGATAGAGTAGTGGAGATGAAAATCTTGGATTCATTCAAGATCCAGTTGGATGATATGATGTGAGGAACTCTTGAGTTTTTTCTACATTGATGAAGTTAGATGGGAAATTTGGCTTCCCTCATCTATATTTAAATTATGATATGGAAGCTGAATTATATTCAGATTATGAAGGACGTACTGCAATATTTTGTTCAATTTTATGTTCATGAAAAGAATGAACTTTGCCTTTTAATATAGATAATCATAAAGAAGAGTTTTGACTGGCTAAAAAAAATATAATCTGTGCTAATTGTACAGCAATTTATATTGTATAAACTTTCTAAAAGGAATCACAGTCCTTTATTGTATGTGGTTGGGAATATTATACTTGCCTGTTTCTGTAGAGCCACACTTTTCTGTTCATTCGGTTTGGTGCCCTCGGAGTCAGTTTTGTCAGGTGCTAGATTCCCATACTTCAGTTCTACATTAATTTTCCTCTTTCTCAGATTCTCCTCATCCATTTTCTCTAGTTTCTCAGCTCAAGAACAACTGTTGAAGTACCTGTAGGATTAAAGGTCTGCCAATTATTAGGATATAACCATCACAAGCAGAAATAGTCAATGCTTTTAAAGACACTGGGGTAGGTCAATAAAGTATAAATGAGGATCTCATGCTAAAAGTGTATTGGTCAGACCACAGTTTGGGTTTTGTTTCTCATGCTTGGACTGTGGGACCGGTGCGTTGCATTTTCATATTTCAGGAATGGACAACCTCACCAGATCTTTCTAATTATATATTCAATGTACACTCCCAACCTGGATTGGGCTTTCGACCAAGGGCACACTCAGTGGGGTTCTTCAAGGGCTGCAGCTGTAAATTAAAGTTGCAATGGCTACATTCTGCAAGAAGACAATAAGAAGCAGGAAATCACTGCTTTGGAAGAATGGCGCTGCAATCACAAAGAACGTGCCCTTCAGCTGATAGGAATAGAGGAACAGGAGTAGGCCATTTAGCCCCTCGAGACTGCACGGCCATTTTATAAGATCATGGCTCATCTTTGATCTAACTCCATATACCTGCCTTTGGCCCATATCCCTTAATACCTTTGGTTGCCAAAAAGCTATCTATCTCAGACTTAAATTTCGCAATTGAGCTAGCATCAATTGCCGTTTGCGGAAGAGAGTTCCAAACTTCTACCACCCTTTGTGTGTAGAAATGTTTTCTAGTTTCACTCCTGAAAGGTCTGGCTCTAATTTTTAGAGTGTGCCCTCTACTCCTAGAATCCTCAACCAGCGGAAATAGTTTCTCTCTATCCACCCTATCCGTTCCCCTTAATATCTTATGAACTTCGATCAGATCACCCCTTAACCTTCGAAACTCCAGAGAATACAACCCCAATTTGTGTAATCTCTCCTCGTAACTTAACCCTTGAAGTCCGGGTATCATTCTAGCTGCACTCCCTCCAAGGCCAATATGTCTTTCCGAAAGTGCGGAGCCCAGAACTGCTCACAGTACTCCAGGTGCAGTCTAACCAGGGTTTTGTATAGCTGCAGTATAACTTCTGCCCCCTTGTACTCCAGTCCTCTAGATATAAAGGCCAGCATTCCATTAGCCTTCTTGATTATTTTCTGCACCTGTTCAAGACACTTCAACGATCTAGGTACCTGAACCCCTAAGTCCCTTTGGACATCCACTGTTTTTAACTTTTTACCTTTTTTTGATCCAAAGTGGATGACCTCACATTTGCCTACATTGAATTCCATTTGCCACAGTTTTGCCCATTCACCTAATCTATCAATATCGCTTTGTAATTTTATGTTTTCATCTACACTGCTTACAATGCCACCAATCTTTGTGTCATCGGCAAACTTAGATATGAGACTTTCTATGCCTTCATCTAAGTCATTAATAAATATTGTGAATAATTGAGGCCCCAAGACAGATCCCTGCGGGACTCCACTAGTCACATCCTGCCAATGTGAGTACCTACCCATTATCCCTACTTTCTGTCGCCTTTCGCTCAGCCAACTTCCTAACCAAGTCTGTACTTTTCCCTCTATTCCATGGGCTTCTATCTTAGCTAACAGTCTCTTATGTGGGACTTTATTAAACGCCTTCTGGAAGACCATATAAATAACATTCATTGTCATTCCCCTGTCCACTACCTTAGTCACTTCTTCAAAAAATTCAATCAGGTTTGTCAGGCACGACCTACCTTTCACAAATCCATGCTGGCTGTCTCGGATTAACTGAAAATTCTCGAGGTGTTCAGTCACCCTATCCTTAATTATATACTCCAGCATTTTCCCCACAACAAATGTTAGGCTAACTGATCTATAATTCCCTGGTTTCCCTCTCTCTCCTTTCTTAAAAACCGGAGTGACATGTGCAATTTTCCAATCTAGAGGGACAGTTCCTGAATCTAGAGAACTTTGAAAGATTATAGTTAGGGCATCTGCAATGTGCTCACCTACTTCCTATAAAACCTGGGATGGAAACCATCTGGTCCTGGGGATTTGTCAATTTTTAGTGCTATTATTTTCTTCATTACTGTTGCTTTACTTATGTTAATTTTATTGAGTCCCTGTCCCCGATTCAATATTAGTTTTCTTGGGATTTCCGGCATGCTATCCTCTTTTTCTACAGTAAATACTGATGCAAAGTAATTATTCAACATGTCCGCCATTTCCCCATTGTCAATGACAATATCCCCACTTTCAGTTTTTAAGGGGCCAACACTGCTCCTGACCACCCTCTTTTTCCTAATGTAACTATAAAAGTTCTTCGTATTGGTTTTGATATCCCTTGCAAGTTTTTTTTCATACTCTCTTTTTGTTCTTACTATCTGTTTTGTGACCCTTTGTTGATCTTTGTATCTTTCCCATTCGCCCGGATCTGTGCCATTTTTTGCCTTTTTGTATGCCCTTTCCTTATGTCTTACACTGTCCCTTACCTCTTTAGTTGTCCATGGCTGTTTTTTTGGCAAGTAGAGTTCTTGCCCTTCGGGTATAAACCGATTCTGTATCATGTTAAATGTTTCTTTAAATATTTCCCACTGATCATCAGTCGTTTTACCCATTAACAGATTTGCCCAGTTTACTGTGGACAGTCTCTGTCTCATCCCATTGAAGTCGGCCTTACCCAAGTCTAGAATCTTAGCAGCTGATTCACTTTTTTCCCTTTCAAACACTACATTGAACTCGATCATGTTATGATCACTATTGGATAGATGTTCACACACATTTAAGCTGTTAACTAAATCTGGTTCATTACTCATTACTAAATCTAGTACGGCTTGCCCCCTTGTTGCCTCTAGGACATACTGCTGCAGAAAACTATCCCGGACACACTCAAGAAATTCACTACCTTTCTGATAGTTGCTAGTCTGCTTTTCCCAATCTATGTGAAGGTTAAAGACCCCATTAAGACCACTATGCCTTTGTTACATGCTTGACTAATCTCTGCATTTATACAATCTAGCACTTCAGAGCTGCTGGCACGGGTCCTATACACAACTCCCACTATAATCTTAGATCCTATCCTATTTCTCAATTCAACCCATAAGGTCTCTGTTGGCTACTTACCTCTCGTTATATCCCCCTTTATCATTGAAGTGATTTCATCTCTAATCACCAAGGCTACTCCTCCCCCTCTTCCATTTTCCCTATCTCTCCTGTAGACCTTATAACCCGGTATATTTAGTTCCCAATCCTGACCATCCTGCAGCCATGTCTCAGTAATATCTATCATGTCATACCCTCTAATTTGAATTTGTACCTGTAGTTCATTTAATTTATTCCTTATACTCCATGCATTTGTATATAGAACTCTTAGTTGGGCCACACACCCTAGCCTGACCTTCAGCTTTGATGCTGGGTTAATCAGATCAAAGCTCTGCAGTCCTGCCACATCCAGTCGTGAATGGTGGTGGACAATTAAACAACTAACGGGAGGAGGAGGCTCTGCAAACATCTCCATCCTCAATGATGGCGGAGTCCAGCACATGAGTGCAAAAGACAAGGCTGAAGCGTTTGCAACCATCTTCAGCCAGAAGTGCCGAGTGGATGATCCATCTCGGCCTCCTCCCAATATCCCCACCATCACAGAAGCCAGTCTTCAGCCAATTCGATTCACTCCACGTGATATTAAGAAACGGCTGAGTGCACTGGATACAGCAAAGGCTATGGGCCCTGATAACATCCCGGCTGTAGTGCTGAAGACTTGTGCTCCAGAATTAGCTGCTCCTCTAGCCAAGCTGTTCCAGTACAGCTACAACACTGGCATCTACCCGACAATGTAGAAAATTGCCCAGGTATGTCCTGTTCACAAAAAGCTGGACAAATCCAATCTGGCCAACTACCGACCCATAAGTCTACTCTCAATCATCAGCAAAGTGATGGAAGGTGTCGTCGACAGTGCTATCAAGCAGTACTTACTTACCGATAACTTGCTCACCGATGCTCAGTTTGGGTTCCACCAGGGCCACTCAGCTCCAGACCTCATGGACAAACATGGACAAAAGAGCTGAATTCCAGAGGTGAGGTGAGAGTGACTGCCCTTGACATCAAGGCAGCATTTGACCGAGTGTGGCACCAAGGAGTCCTAGTAAAATTGAAGTCAATGGGAATCAGGGGGAAAACTCTCCAGTGGCTGGAGTCATACCTAGCACAAAGGAAGATGGTAGTGGTTGTTGGAGGCTAATCATCTCAGTCCCAGGGCATTGCTGCAGGAGTTCCTCAGGGCAGTGTCCTAGGCCCAACCATCTTCAGCTGCTTCATCAATGACCTTCCCTCCATCATAAGGTCAGAAATGGGGATGTTCGCTGATGATTGCACAGTGTTCAGTTCCATTCGCAACCCCTCAAATAATGAAGCAGTCCGAGCCCGCATGCAACAAGACCTGGACAACATCCAGGCTTGGGCTCATAAGTGGCAAGTAACATTCGTGCCAGACAAGTGCCAGGCAATGACCATCTCCAACAAGAGAGAGTCTAACCACCTCTCCTTGACATTCAACAACATTACCATCGCCGAATCCTCCACCATCAACATCCTGGGGGTCACCATTGACCAGAAGCTTAACTGGACCAGCCATATAAATACTATGGCTCCAAGGGCAGGCCAGAGGCTGGGTATTCTGCGGCGAGTGACTCACCTCCTGACTCCCCAAAGCCTTTCCACCATCTACAAGGTACATTCAGGAGTGTGATAGAATACGCTCCACTTGCCTGGTTGAGTGCATCTCCAACAACACTCAAAAAGCTCGACACCATCCGGGACAAAGCAGCCCGCTTGATTGGCACCCCATCCACCACCCTAAACATTCACTCCCCTCACCACCGGCGCACTGTGGCTGCAGTGTGTACCATCTACAGGATGCACTGCAGTGACTCACCAAGGCTTCTTCAACAGCACCTCCCAAACCCACAACCTCTATCACCTAGAGGACAAGAGCAGTAGGTACATGGGAACAATACCACTTGCACGTTCCCCTCCAAGTCACACACCATCCCGACTTGGAAATATATCGCCGTTCCTTCATCGTCGCTGGGTCAAAATCCTGGAACACCCTTCCTAACAGCACTGTGGGAGAACCTTCACCACATGGACTGCAGCGGTTTAAGAAGGCGGCTCATCGCCACCTTCTCAAGGGCAATTAGGGATGGGCAATAAATGCTGGCCTTGCCAGCAACGCCCACATCCCATGGACGAATAAAAAAAAATCGCTTTACACCTTCTAGTTTTCATTTTATCTGTAGTGCCTAAAGTACACTTTCTTTCTGCTGCTCTTTGCTTTTCCCTTTCACTTGTTCTTGAACAACTATTTGTATTGTAAATTTCCCTAGGGTGCTCCCCTCTCTTGCTGCTCTCAACTTTACTCTCTTCTGACTCCCCACTCAGGTTCCCATCCCCTGCCACTCTAGTTTAAACCCTCCCCAACAGCAGTAGCAAACTACCCTGCAAGGATATTAGTCCCAGATCTGTTGAGGTGCAACCCGTCTGGTTTGTACAGGTCCCACCTTCTCCAGAATCGGTCCCAATTCCTCAGGAATCTAAATCCCTCCCTCCTGCACCAACCCTCCACCCATGCATTCATCTGATCTATTCTCCTACTCCTATACTCACTAGCACATGGCACTGGGAGTAATCCTGAGATTACTACCCTTGAGGTCCTGTTTTTTAACTTATTTCCTAACTCCTTATATTCTGCTCGCAGGACCTCATCCCTCTCCAACCAAGGAGCTTCTGCTTCAGTCGGGGAATAGCAGGGTTGCCGCCTTAGGCACTGAAGGGCAGCCTCCAGCAGAAAAATGGTGCTGACTGCATGGGAAGATGTGGTGGAAAGGGTAAATGCTGTTTTTAGCAGCCAGCTGACCTGGGTGCAGATAAGAAACAAGTATACAAGCATCAGAAAATCTGCCATGGTAAAGCTAACCAGCATTTATCTCTCCAAATTGTTTTCTCTCCATTACATCTTGATCATGGCCACCTTACAGCTCTTTCATAGCTTTGCATCACTGTACATACTGCAGCAAGGCACACTTTCCAACTGAAATTTTAATAGAATTATTGTCACACTAGCATCTGTAAAGGTGAACCCATAAATCAAGCTTTCAACAAAACTTACCTGCATGATGCATGTTCCTTTACCATACTTGTGACCTATCAATATTTCAACTCGGGTCAACTTGCCAGTTTTTCACGAGAAAATCTTTTTTAAAACTTGGATTGGAGATTTTAAATTTAAAATATATAGGGCCAATTTCCAAACACTGTTAGTGAACGTACAAAAGTTTTCCCAATTTCTAACATTGCTACTTTAAGCAACAGTACTGCAGGCACACTTTATAACTATACAAGTGGATGGGTTCCAAATTGAAAAACTTACATCCTTAGGAATTGAAAATCTGAAAAAACAAACAGAAACCATTAGTTGATTGATTACATTATCACTATTGTTACCTTCATATTTCTGTGAACTTGTGTAACACAATCCTGTTGGGTCAGACGGAATTTTAATTTGTTCATCTCATTTAAAATAACTCTGTCTTATGCGCACAAAAGGATATACCTACAGATGTTTCAGATTAAATCTCAAGTTTTTGTTAAATCATTATCCCCATTTTGTGTTTGAGACGTGTTCAATACCCCTTCAGGATTCCCCTTATTTTATTGATTCTTTGGTTAAAGTAGTTTTGACCAGGGGTTTAGCCAGTACAGTCTAATCACAAGATAGCTCCAGTTGTTGCCATAGTGATGGCCCTCCACGACAACCTTCAAGAATGCAGCCCCTCCAGTGGTTTCCTTGACTCAGATCCTTTTGGACCACAGTTGGTCACAAGATTCCAATGGCTGCACTTAACTTCCCTGATGACTATTCATTACCAAAGTTAACCGAGTACACCCAGGCTGAATTAACTGTTGTAATTTATTTAAAAATAGACCAAAAGTGAATGAGACAGACCAGGACTATGCTAAATCTCCCAAGTGTTTGGGGGCACAATCTTAAGCTGGACTCCATTAATGCCTTGAATTTTAATGAGGTTTTCTTAGATATCAACTGTATTTAAATTCTCTAATACTTAATGTAACAACTCTGGTTACCCTAATTGTACTCAACATTCATTCTTTATTTAGTCTGATACATCTTAAATTATTGATTCCTTGTTATGGAAGTGCCAATTGTTACATGACAATCCTATGTGGCGCGTCCAGGGAATGTTTACGTTTTATACTGAATCAGTTTTCTGCAGTAGCCACCTGCAGAGAACCAGTGTTCATAATTTAATAATTTGATCAGATACTCGATCTGCAGACTCAGATCAGTTAGCATCAATTATTCTAATTCAGTTCAGACCTAGAAACAGAGGCTGCAGGCCCTGTCCAGCATGCGGAACTAAGATTTCCCAACACACTGCATTATGCAAAGCATCACAAACCCATTACTGCCCATAGGTCTTCTCCCATGCAGATTACTGGACATGATGAGAGAGTGTCCAGCAGCAGGGGCATGGCTGGTATGAGCATGGATGATGCCTTAGCTGGCCCATATAGCCCCCTCCTCCTCTTTAAATGACATTGGATGTGCCAGAAAGTGGACAGAATTATCCAATCACTGCAGCAGTGGACATGACAGAAGCAGTTGGAGGATCACCTCATGAACCAACACAGAGGTACAGAGCCACTTCATCCCATGCAAATCCCACTGAATCCAACAGCCAGTCACCTTACTTACTCCACCTACTTGGGAATATACCTAGAGGGAGCACAAGGGTAGATAGATAGATTCTAGAAGACGCATATCATATACTGTCACTAAGGGGAAGTATCAGGTAAAACGTACTAGGCATTTTTAGAGTATTAAATTTGCTTGCTCTTTACTACTGTATCTAAAGATTTTTGTTCTGATGGTGCAGAATAAGGTATCAGCAGATCAAAGGAATGGCATTCATGGTAGCTGAGTCGGTGTTGGTGGGGCTATATGGGACTACTGTTAGTACATTGGGCTTGGGCAAATCAGGTACTTAAATGAAAGAATCATTTATGAAAGCCAGGTGTATCTCACTTCCTGACTGCAAAAGTATTTCAGCAGGGATGTTTTCTGTTAGTGTCCCACTCTGCTCTTGGCTGCAGATGGGCCTCCTCCTCCTCCTCTTCCACATATTCCACGGTTAGGCCTTACTGGATAGCAATGTGGTGCAGCGTACAGCAATGATAATCTTGGAAACACTGTTACAAAAAGTCCATTGATCTGTCCAGATATCTGAACTGCTGCAACAAGCTGCCTCTAGTTTAATATTATCTAGGTGGCTACCTGCGCTCCATTGCATCTTTGTTTAGGTGAAGTTCCTAGATGTCACAATGATGTCAAGAGCCAGGACTGAAGAGGTTAGCCTTTGTCTCCTAGGTGCCATCCTTCCAATCTAACTTCTCCTTCAAATGTATTTCAGTATTTTTACTTAAAATTGTTTGGCAAACCTGGTTTGTTTGCTGAACACTCAATATAATGACACAATTTGCTTCAAAACTGTGAATGCATCATTAGCATGTGATGTCATTATTATCCTGTTCCTTTATTGTTTTGAGTGATGTAAATAGTGTACAGCTTCTCGTATGTTAAAAAACATGACCAGATATTTCATTTTAGTATTAAGGATTAAGATATATATGCAGCACCACAACTGGCAGGAGGGTGTGAAAGGTTACATTGGTAGTTTCCATTATAAATGTGGATACAGGAATTTATAATGGAAGTATAAAAATAAGGATGTGATGTACAACTTTAAAAGGGGGGCAGTATTATGTCTGCATGCCCTAGCCCAATTATCGCCTGCCTCTAACCCCGCTTCATCTTAAGACTACTCTTGGTCTCCCCTTCCAATGTTCATTGCTCATTAAGAGTCAGATGATAGTTGTTTTATTACAATAGGGGTGTTTATGCCATGTAGGAGATAATATCAGATCTACTGAATAGCAATGACTGAATAAATAAATTCCATTTTTATTAAATAGTATTCTGGGATTTTTACTGTTACTTTTGGGATTGAATTGCACAACTCCAGTTATTCTGTGAAAACTGTAAATAAGTGCTCTTAATTTTATATATACTACTATATATATTTATCTAATATTCTGTTACCGATATGTATTTCATTTTTATCACATCATTTTTAAAGTTGAGAATACGCAGCAAGAGTGTGTGCTAGATGCATCACATGGAGATAGATCGGTTGGCCCTGAGATTCCATGTTGTGAGTTGCACCACTTTTACACCAGTAGAAAATGAGTTGCGCCCACCAACGCTCTGGAGAGAATTTCCTGGGTCAGCTCATTTGCATATCTATTGGAATAGTGATTGACATAAAACTTGTTTAAAGCAGGAGTAATCTGCTGGTGTGCATGGGAATTATAGAGTGCAGTCTTCATAAAGCCAATTCCAGCTAAAGAGTGCAGCAGCAGGCTGGGGGATCAGCAGGTAAGTAAGAAACAATGCTTCACTCAGTGCTTTGACTGTCGGCTAGCTTGACTGGATGGGGTGATTATCCAAGTGGCCAATTGTGCTACTTTTATGCCAATGGAATAAGATTTGCTCCTGTCGGTGGTCTAGTGACATACTTATACAAGAGTTTCCTGGGTCAACTCATTTGCAAACCCTTTGGGGTAGTGATTGGTGTAAACCCAATATAAAATGGGCGTGATTTGATGGAATGCATCCTTTAAAAAGATAGTTCTACCTGAACACTTCAGCAGCAGACTGGGGTACAAACATGTAAAGAAGGAGGAGTTCTTGGCTCACTCACTTGACTGTCACTGAATGTCTCATCAATCGTTCCCTGATTATTTGCAAGAATGTCTATGGCATATTCTGCTGGAACAAGCAGCCAGATATGGCAGCAGGACATGGCAACTAACTATAGAAGAAAAACCCAGAATTTCACAGACTCAGACCTACAAGGCCTTCTTGAGGAAACTGAGCTAAGGAGGACAGGCTGTTGGGTATCTATGCCAGAAAACCTGCCAGGAATCTCACTCGTGCCACCTGGAGGGAGGTGGCACTGGCACTGAGAGCCAACTCTTTCACTCCCAGTACTGTAGACGAATGCCTCAAGAACTTCAATGACCTCAGTAGAGCAGGCAAGGTAACAACAGACATTCTCCCTTTTCTTCCTTGCCCACCCTGAGCATCAGCACACTCTTCACCCACTAAAAGGAACGCTTGTCCAACTAACCCTTCAGAGTGCATTCTGGTTAAGGGGAGCTCTAACTCAGGACCTTGCACTATGGGCACCCAGGTCCCGTAACACCAATTACTTACGTGCACCACCCTAATGTCCCTTCCTTCATTTTAACGGCCTGATACCCCCGTATCTCTTATTTCAGCTCTCCCATGTCACTCGGTGCACCTTAACTGCTCGCCTTTCCCTCTTAACTCAATCTTCTTGCAGGAAAAAATGGCACACAATATCTGCAAGAAGCAGGCATTTCCACCTTAAAGCAACTCACACCATATGAGGAGAAGTTCATGGGAAGACACTGTGCTCTTGCCTTGGATGATGGCAAGGGTGTGGGCATATTGACAGTGCCAGTTTAGGTGACTGAGCACCTACACTGTCACCCTGGTAGCCCGGCGAAGCACGGCAGAGACACAAATTTACACCCCTTTCTCTGTCTCCTGAATCCCAAGGGATAATGCTTATTCATTCTTAGCTTCCACCCTCCTTTCCTGTAAATCCACCAGAGCAACGGGAAGCAGAGGAAGATGATGATGAGGAGGAAGAAGAACAATAGCACAGAAACCACTACCTCCTCGTCACGATGAGGATGATGATGATGAAGAGGGAGATGAAATTGGACTTAATCCCATCCATGAGTTCCTGCACAGACCTCCAGTCCCATGTTCCTCTGCCCCCAGAGCCCTCCAACTTACCCCCTGTGTCACTTGCTTTTTTACCCCCAGGCACAGGATTAGGCACTTTACCCCGAAGCAATTAGATTATGTTACTGAGAATACGGCCATGGCTGATTCACAGAGCTGGAGGAATACGAAGTGGGTGAGCATGAGTCACTTTCCCAGCAGAGGCTAAGGACAAAGCTGCTTATGGCTTTGGAGTCATGGGTCCCAGAACTCATAGGTACCTGTAAAGAAGGATGTTTCAGGAACATCGTACCTATGTGAAGCCTCCAAGGGTGTGCAGCAACTGACAGGTGTAACTCTCGTGTCTACAGCTCTCGTTTGCTACATCAGGTAGGCTTTTTCTTCCTGGCAGACACCAGTGGAGCATGTTGCAGCTTTGTTGGTATTTGTGGCAGACCTCAATCTAAGAAGCAGCCAAGCACCAATCAGTGCCTCCATCTCCACCAAAGCATGGACTTCAGCTCTGGTGATAATAGTGGCGAGAATAGAGAGCAGCCCGTATAGCAGCATCTAGATCATGGTGGCCGCAACGCACGCTGCTGTCTCTCGGGTTTCAGAATGTCATGTGACCCGTCATCCCGCTGATCAGTGGGAACACAGATCCAGGGCCCAGTGCAATAGCAATGGGTGATGGTGACCTGCCTGATATTGCCATCTATCAGGACAGCAGCATGTGCCAGGCCTCCGGCCTTCCCCCTCAAAGCACCATACAGAAACAACCTTCCATCTCCTTCTTGGTTGTCTTAATCCGAAGGAGAAATTCCTTGCCTATTCTTAGCTTTTCCTAGACACAGATCCACTACGTCAAGGAAGGCAGAGGAGGAGGAGAAAGAAGAAGATGATGATGATGATGAACTTTAGCACAGAGACCACTACCTCCTTATCAACTATGATGAGGAGGAGGAGATGGAGGATGATGAAGAGGGAGACGAAGTCAGAAACAAGCCACCCATGAGTTCTTGCACAGACCACAAACGGTGTCAAAAAGTGTTCCAGATAACTTCTCAGGAATAATAATGCCTCTGTAATTCTTGCCACCAAGAGCAATTACACGCCTCTCTTTACTCAAAACTGCTGTTAAAGGATAATCATATGCTATTTATAAAATTCATTACTGACTGTCCTGAGTCATATGTTGCTATATCGTGGGGAAGTCCAGGCTTTAAGGTGGCATTTCCTCATCATCAGACACGGGTAACTTCTCAATCATGGAGTAGATTCTGGGAAGAATAATATCAGTGTAGTTTGCTGTGGACTGTAGCTATGTTATAAAACTTTCCAGAAAGTTCAGCTCCTAAATGAAACAGGTAGAACTTTAATGTATTTTTCTTACCATCTTTGGGTTACCTCTCTCCACACCATTCTTTAATTGACAGAATAGACGAGCAATTTATTCCAGGTTGCCACTGGAGCCACTTTGTAACAAGTGGCCAGGAGGTACAACAGCAGAAAAAGCTAGAAATGCACAGCAGATCCATCAGCATGTTCATTTCCAGCACTTTCTACATTATTTTAGACTTGCAGATTTTTCCTTTGTTGGTAGATGAGAGCAGCCTGACTTGCTCTTTGATTTTCCCCCTCCTTCCCCAAAGGTGGGTAGATGGAGTTGAGGTACAGATCAGCCATGATCTAATTGAATGACAGAACAAGGTCGAGGGCTGAATGGCCTACTCCTACGTTCCAAACACTTGAGGAGCAATCTTCTAACTTTGCACTTCCAACAGGTTACTGTGGCTGCATTTAAATGAATGGTCAGAAAATCATGCAGGGTGTGTGTGCCTGAACTTCAGATAGTGCTGTGAGTGGGTGAGGCACCTTGCAACAAACAGGCCAATAAATACTCCACGGGTGTTTCAATAGATTATTTTTGGTGTAAGTTGACAAAGTAAAATTCACTTTTATTGTGCCAGTATGAATAACATAAAATCAACTCTTGCAGATTTTCTGTTTCTCGTGAGCCAACTGTACCAGTTATTGTTGGTCTCCCTGCCTGAAAACAGGGTCTGGATGCACCTGGTGGAATCGTACGGCAACTGCGGGTTCCAGCGCTCAAACCGCAATGAAAATGATGGGCCTGCTGGAACAACAGGAGTGCTCCTCCACTCTCATTTCAATAGAAATATTTCTAAATCAAATCTGAAGCTTCAACTCGCCATTGCCTTTCATATCTTGTGATACCAAAGCAATATTGTTTATAATACAACATTATTTTGGCGTAATGCTTAAGCTAGGGGAGCAGCGACAATACGCCACAACCCTCTATCATGCAACTGAGCTGCAGCACGACTCCCACACTGAGTCTACGCATTAAAAAGAACAGGTGATGCAGATCAGTTTAAAATATGTTTCCCTGAGAAACTAGCAGATACTGGGGTAAAACTCACAACTATAATTTTTATTAATCTGCCTGATTTTTTAAAATTATGTTTGTAATAAAAAAAACTTCAAATCACAAATCCTACCTTAGTATTGAGCAGTCTCTTTTGCCTTGGAAACGAGAAAAGAATTGTGCTTGGAAATGTGGTTTTCTAAGTACACAATCCCGTAGCTGTTGATTACCAACTGATTTTGTAGTTGCTGCCAATGAGAACTGATTTGTTTTCTGCAATGGCTGATTGTTGCTGACTCAGTTCTCAGGATGTACTTTGCAGGTAGCTTGTAAACTAATGATTAATCTAAATGGAACATTTCCACACAGTCATTAACAGTTTTTGTTTTGCTGAAGGGCTCTAAATGAAGTAAAGAAGCAAAACTTTCTTTCATGCTTGCTAAATTAATTTGCCTTCCCTCTATGTAGTTTTATGGTAAGTCCTTTCTATGGACCAATTTGCAAGTTTCCAGGTATATTCATTTCTAAATGTTCTTTTTATAGAGTGCGACGAAAATTACATGATGTGGAGATGCCGGTGATGGACTGGGGTTGACAAATGTAAGGAATCTTACAACACCAGGTTATAGTCCAACTGTTTTATTTGAAAATCACAAGCTTTCCTGACGAAGGAGAAAGCCTCCGAAAGCTTGTGATTTTCAAATAAAACAGTTGGGCTATAATCTGGTGTTGTAAGATTCCTTACATAAATTACATAGTTAGCTGATGAACTGACTCAAACTAAGGCTCTTGTAGCATATTGAAAACGGAATCTCGAGCCATTATCTGCACTATTCACTGGAATCCAGAAGTGAATTGAAGTTTGAAGGTTGTCGTGGAAAGGAAGCAGCTCCTAGGCAATTTTGTGTGTGCAGCAATTTCATTATAGAGTCTCAATGAAAGTGTGCTGAGGCCATTCTTTTCCAGTTAAGAATGGTAAGACTAGATGAAGTGGTATGATTGTGAGATGTAGTTTGCAGTACCAAATGTCACCTTCATACTATTAAATACAAAATCATTCCTGTCGAATTTGTTTGCTCTGCACTATTTGCAGGTTAGTATTTAATGCAGTGGTTTTGTAAATTGACACCTGCAAATTAGAGGCTTTTATCCTTCAAAAAAAGATGCATTTGGAAAAGTGTAGAGGATTCAGATTGCTAGTGTTTCTACACTTGTACTCTTACTGGTGTAAATGCCATATTGTTAATACTCTGATACTGTACAGGAAAACAAATCCAAATTTCACCAGGAATAAAAGTTCCCATGTCCAAGTTTAATAGCTACTCTACATCAGTTTCATTCAGGTGCTTTACTGCAGTCTATGCACAGTGATTGAATCAATCATTCATATACATAAGTATGAACTATTTTTAAATGGGCAGAGCTGGCTTTAGGCATTCCTGAAACCCACAGCTGTGACAGCGAGTGGGAGGAGGGGCTCAAACAGTGGAGTGCCCAGCCTGCTCTTATGACTCCTGAAACGAAACAGAATGAGAATTTGTAAGCTGAATTTTCAGAATATTAAAGGGACATTGCTTAAAGAATGGATTTAATCCATCCAGCCATGTTTCTTTTTCTTCCCTGACCCTGGACCTTATGGTGAAAGCAAATCTGTGGTCACCCCTCACAGTCAATCTGCACATACACGAGATAATTACAGACTCCTGAATTTATTGCAGTCTCAGTTTCTCATGACGAGAATCATTCATCTTTCCTTGCCTAGCTCTGAGGTCACAAACATGGGAGCATTGTGCGTGCATGCTTGGGTGCATGTACGGAGTTTCATTCTCCAGACAGCTAATTCCAAAGGCTGCATTTAGTGACACCACCCGGTGCAATTAACAAGATTTGTAGTTGCACCGCCAGGAAGTGGGAGGACAATAATCACCCAACACAATGTATAGCACTTCAACAGAACACAGCACAGCACTAACGCTCGTGGGCCGGACATGAGCAACTGAGCGACAACACCCATATGCGCATCATCGGCCTGGCGGCAGTGTCAATATTCATTCTGCCTGGAGAGGGCCTCAACATTTAGCTTTACTGTTTTCTGGAGTTAGATAGGGACGTGATTCCCAAGTTATACTCATTTTTGTGTTCAGATACATCCAAAAAATATTTGCATTGACACAAAGATGGGAGAATAATCTTAATTACAAAATGGGAGCTAGAGATATATTAGCTCTATTTTAATGTCACCAGCAAATTGACCAATTTACTTATGGTTTTGTTATCCATAAATCTCATTTATGTAAATTTGGTGAATATGTTTAGAAAATATTAATTTAACTTTTTAACTATTTTAGCTTCATTTTCACCATGATATTTATCTTTTAGATTTATAACTTTGCCTCTAACTGAAAGAATACGTTAGTATTGTGATTTTTCTGTACTCAATTTATGGGCTCTTTTACCACATCTTGTCTGTTTTAGCAAATTCTAATTGTCGTCTCTGAGATGTCCCCTCTTCTTCTTTGTAGCTTTTGTATAAATTGCATTCTTTCTTATTCCCATTGTAATTGCCCTATTGCTTGTTTATCTTACAACATTTTTAAAGCTATATACTTGCATTTGTTATATGTTATTATTTTAAAACTGTCTTACTTTTCCTCCACTGAGATATCTTTTAGCAAGATTTCCCAGTTAATTTCTTTTGGTCCATCCATCATTCCTTTTAAAGTTTGCCCTTTTTAAGTCAAGTATTTGTCCTGGTCTTTACTGATGCTGATATTCAGATAATCTTAAATTCAATCATATTGTAGCTACTCATCCTAAAAAGGCTTCATTATTCTTATGGATAGCAGGATATTATCCTAATCACTTTTAAGGACTAGATCCAGATGTGAATTACCCCTAATGGGCTTGCAATACAAAAGTAATTCTGTACCACATTCACTAATTCAGATTTGGCTACCTCACTTCCTTCAGGGCATTCCTAGAATCTAACAGTGATAGTGAGGAAATACCTGGAAGGATGCTATTAAAGTTTATCAAGGTGTGCAAAGACCATAATGAACTGTTAGCGATAGTTTAAAACAAAATCATGCTTCACAGATCTACTGAAATTCTTTGAGGGGGAAAACTAAACTAATGATATGTCACCTAGTAGATGTAATGTAACTAGATTTTTGGAAGATAGTTGTTTCTGAATGTGGTATTTTAAAAAGTATAAAGGGTCACAGAATTGATGGTGACTAAACTTAATTAAACATTGGCTTGACAATAAAAAGCAGAAGGTTATACTAAATGGACAGAGCTATCTGAGGGACAATGACTTGAAAGTTCTGTTGGATTCAGTTCTGAGTCATTTGATGTTTACACTATTCAGAAAGAATAAAATCTCTCTGTAATGTTCTCTGATGACACCAAGATGGTCAGGTGTCCAGTGCAGTGGAGATTGTTAGCATTCAAAGGGAACTACTCAAAGCAAGTGGAAAGGCTAAAAAAAGTAGATAGAATATAATATGCATATAAATATAAAGTATTGGAAATATGAAATGTACACAACAATGAACACTTAATAATCACATCAAAATATTTTCTCTATTTGATTTCCAAGTGAACAAATGACTTAGATAACACAATAGAGAGCCATATATCCAAGTTTGCCGATATCACAAAAATTGGTGGCGTAGTAAGTAGCGTAGATGGGGGCAAAAAATTACAAAGAAACATTGTGAGTGGGCAAAACTGCAGCAATGAATTTCAACACCGGTAACTGTGAAATCATCCATTTTGGACCAAAAAAGGATAGATCTGAGTATTTTCTAAATGGTGAAAAGCTAGGAACGGTGGAAGTCCAAAAAGATTTAGGGAGCAATGTACACAGGTCACGAAAATGTTGTAGTCAGGTACAAAAAATAATCAAAAAGGCTAATGGAATGATAGCCTTTATTTCTAGAGGGCTAGAATATAAAGGGGAGGACGTTTTATTATAGCTATACAACAACATGCCTTGTTTTTGGGTGCATAACTGATGGTGTGCACTCAGTGTGTGGAAACTAGAGACCCGAGACTTGCTTAAAATTGGGCCTCAGGCCTCATTTTAATAATTGCTTTTCCACAAACCAATTTGGGCTGCTTACCTCGCTGGCAGTGGCCCTCCGGTAATTCCGGGGGTTGGGAGGGGGGTACTGCACTGCCGTACCTTCTTTCATGTAGTATAATGTAAAGCTTGATATGCTGTGATTGGGGTGTTTCTGAAGAACCATCCAGCAGAGTAGTTAATTGGGCCTTCAAGTGTATCAGCGCCATTAGGCCAGCTGTCACAAACTGCCTTGATAGTTGAACCCTGTACAGGCACAAATGGTGTATCAAAGTGAGGTCTGCTCACTTCTGTCTGCAGATGCAGGTCTCTGGTATTGGCAGGTGGGCACTGAGCACCTCCTGTTGTAGCCTAACCTACCTAGCGTCCCATCAGTGGTTCTCCTTCATCCATGCACCTCAGATAGAGGGTTTCCCTTTGAGAAACTCAGCGATATCAAAGATGGTTCTGCAGGAATTCATATGCATTATTCTGTGCTGATAGTCTCACACACAAGCTGAATGTTGACTGAGTGGAAACCTTGCAGTCATGTATGGTGTAATGCTGTTTATCAGGACACCGGTTCCAGAACCATCTGCAGATAAGTCTCCTCCCGTTCCTCCTGGAATGGTGGAAGTTGATGTAGATAATGGAATTGTCTCTCATGGTGACAGCACATCCGTCCCACCTATCCACCTTACTCAAATGACTGGTGATGTCACAGATAGTCACTACAGTATTGGATGTGGTGTCAGCCGTTGCAGGTTACCTTATGATCCAGCACTAGGAGTTACTGGATCATCTTTATCCTAAGAGGTACGCACTGGTAACAGCAGCCAGCAGCATACTACTTCCTCTCACTGAAGAAACACTTGAGACAGAGCACTAGGTTAGGTATTAGAAGACAAGCATCACGCATTTTCAAAAATACAAAATACTGGTGTAAAACACAATGAACACATGTACATCTCACATTGTAGGGAAAATAAAATGGGCTTGTTTAATCCGTCCATTCACTTGAGATGAAGAGGAATAAAATAGAAGCAGAGCAGTGGATTGGTTTACACAGGGTAGAGGGCAATGGTGAGACTAGTGTATTGGTCCATTTTATTAGGCACATGTGGTCAGAACTAGTTGTGGATTAAGCAGAGCAGACATTTAAGTGAACGGTTTGTCAATTACAGTCTGCCTTAAGTCTCTTTCTGTCTGCAACAATGGTTTGATAGGCATCTTCTGGCTGAATCTGATTTTCTTGTCTTCCTGTACCAGTGGTTGTGCCTGGTCCACCTCTTCCAGAATAATACCTCTTTATATGGTGAACTTACAAAACAGATCACAATGACCTTTAAGTATGGCCATACTGCAACACTCACCTTGATCTGTCTAAGAATCTGAATCTTTGTTACAGCGTTCCAACGATTTGTTTGACCAGGATCCTGTTGGCTGCAGGTCCCTCTTTATATTGCTCCAAAGCTCTTGTTTGTGGCATGAACTAAGACTATAGAGGTTACCCCTGGTCCCCATGGAGCCAAGCAATCCATCCAGTTGTCCTGCCCATTCAATTAATGGTGGCACCATAGATTGCTATAGTTTCCCTGCTGTGCTCCCCCTCCCCATCTCTGTTCCCCTCTCCCAGTCCCCTCTTCAATCTCCTGCCCCACTCCTTTTACCCCATCCCAAACTCCCTCCCCATCCCCTCCACTCTTCTCTTCATCTCCTTCCCCTTAACTCTTCAACACTCCTTGATCCAATTATTCTCCCATCCTCTGACACTGCTTGACGTGAATCCTGAAGTTGGGCAGTGATATGGGAGATCAACTAATTATAAGAAAGCATGTATGACAAAAGGTTAACCAAAGAAGCACACATATTGATATTATGTATACCTTTCAATCATTTTTTCAGTGAAAACAAGCTTAGCTTTAATGAACTAACATCTCCTTCCAGCATTACATATTTTTAAGTGCTGCCTCAATCTACTAAATTGGTCCATAAAACTATGGTATGAGTGTAACATGAAATGTCTAAATATTGTAATTTCTGCTGGCTAAAGTTGGTATTCAGACAATTTAAAATGTATATAACAGCAGAGCCAAAAATAGTGAATAAGTCCAGAAAATCCAAAAAAATCTCATGGATTTTGCATGTTAAGGGGGAGAAATAACTCAAAAATACTTTTATGTAGCAGAAAAAATTGACTATTGTTCCTCATTAGACCTTTAAATGGAGGTTGGGGCCCCAATACCACCATTGTTTACCTCCCCTTCCCCCCCCTCCCCACTGAATAAGCTTTGCTTGGACAAAATTGAACTTTAAAAATGTCAGAGCGTCTTTGCCTCAAATATTTCCTGTGGAGTAAAATAAAATGTCAAATAAAAGTGGGTAATCTGTTTTTGATGTTAGTAAAATGTGTTGTGAAGATAATTGAAAACATTGTAGAATTGATCTTTCCTGCAATGCACAAAAACAAGGAAGCAAGATCGTTACATAAAAAAAAACTCAGAGGAGTTACAAAGGGCCATGAGTAATCTTACAGGGTCACGAGTGATCATCAAATTGCCCTGTAGGACTGTAAAGTGCGAGATGAACAATTTGAAAGTGTAAAGGTGCCTGCATCCACACCTTATTTTATTGCCAAAATAATTTTGTTCTTGTATTGCCAAATAAAGCATTCCAATCAATCAATCCAATTTGATCAGATAAAATGAGTAATTTGCTGACTTGGACTGAAATTTAATTTAAGTGCTGCTAACTATGTTTTTTGGAAGCAATCAGTGCAGAATAATGGAGTCATAAAGTTTGCAATCACAGGGTGTAAATGACTCAATGCAGAGTTCCCAGTAAGCTAAGTTCCTTAAACAGCCAGCTTCAAACATTCTGCTGTGATGCCAGTGGACAGCAATTGGAAATGGAGAAAGGATAAACTGCAGCTAATGTATTATGGACTATAGTATGATCTTGTACAATGTGCTTTACAACTATTCCTGAAAAAGGATAAGAATGATTGCATAGTGCAGTAGCTTCCCATTTGAGCCTGAATTTCAATTAAGTCCAGTCTGATGGAACAATGTTCTCTTTGAGAGTTTCAACATGAAATGAGTTGCAGGCTGTCTTCAGTTCTTTGTGAATGTGGGGCAACATCGCAAAACTGCTCACAGAATGGTAATGGCATTTAGCTAGACTGCAACAATTGCTGTATAGGGAATAGAAATGCCACGCTGTCACAGTAAGTAGTGCTTTTGTGAGGATGGGTTAAGGCACATTGATGCACAGAATTGAGAGAATTTTACTCTCCTCTGCATCGAGTCATTTACACCCTGTGATTGCAAACTTTATGATTCCATTATTCTGCACAGATTACTTCCAAAAAACACTGTTAGCAGCACCATGCTATACCTGACATGGAATTGCTTAGTGCTGACATTGGTTACCCAAAGTGGATGTGAACAGCACAGTGAGGAAAGGGCATTGAGAGTAGGGCACAATGAAACTTCTGGCATGTGCACTTGCAGTCATTTCTTTCGCTATTCAGGAGCAGGACAGCTTTAAGGGCATAACTGCCATTTAGGAGCTGCTAATACTGGTTAACCTACCCTTTGACATGGTCCGCTCTGAGCACATCATGTGCCGCAAATTAAATGAACTGACCTTGCATTAAAATTTCACTGTTCTACAGGACTCAAGCACATAATATAGGCTGACACTTCAGTGCTGTACTGAGAGAGTGCTGCATTGTTGAGGTGCTGCCTTTCAGATGAGACATTAAACCAGCCCCCTGTCTACCTGTTCTGGTGGACATAACAAAATCCCATGGCACTAATCAAAGAAGACCAGCGGAGTTGTCCTTGTCTCCTGGCCAACATTTATGCCTTGACCAACAGCATTAAAACAGGTCAACTGGTTATTTATCTCATTGCTGTTTGTGGGACTGTGCTGTGCACAAATTGACTGCCACATTTGTCTACTTAACAACAATAACTACACTTCAGAAGTAATGAAATGGCTGTGAAGCACTTTGGGATGTCCTTGCGAAAGGTGCTACATAAATGCAAGTTCTTTTTTGTTTCTTTCTTTTCTTTACAGGGAGCAGCAACACTTCTGCTTACCTCTGTGCCAGGCCAGCATTACCAGCCATTTTATTTTTATGGCTGTTATCTGAGCTGACTGACAACCTAAAATGGTGGCCAAAAGAATTTCAAAACATATTTAGAGCATTTTGATTGGTTCAGCTTCGCCTTTCTTTTATTGATAGCTTTTGCTGACTGCTAATGCACGACTCATTATTTTCCTATGTCCAAAGCACCAACGGCCTCATTGGTAGTTTCCTACCACTGTTTTCATTTGTTGACTCATATGTTCCCCTACTTCTTCAGTTGTGTTTTGTCGCTCCGGGTACATGAAATTTGAAACAATCAAGTGCAGGAAATTTGGATTCTTGACGATTGTAATGTTGAAGTGTTACATGTGACAACAAAGCAGGCACTGAATGCAGTGTGTGTGTGTATATATATATATATATATATATATAAAATCTTACGGATCTCCTGTGGTATTGCTCACAGACGAGTCAGAGTATATAAGTTTTGTAACAATAGGATTATTAAAAAACAAATGTGATGGGGAAAGTGTTATAGAGAGTAAATGTGACACTTAGAGGAAATGCTTTATTGGGAGCACCACTTTTGTTCGGCGTCTTTCTGGGCCTTCACTCGACCATCAGAGCAGAATGGCTCCTTTCCAACATCCTGCCAGCATTTCAGGGCTGATATGTCCTTGCGGGTGCGAGGACCCCACCTCACCCCCAGCCATGCAGATGACCCTATCCCCATAATTTGGGATGGGGTTTCCTGCAGGCAGGGGTTATATTCTGTCAGTGGAATGGACCCCCAGGAATCTTGGGTCCAAGGAGTTTATAAAAGTTGACAGGTGTAGGCAAGTTCCTGGCTGGACCTTTTAATATAAGACCTTAGCGTTTGGCAGAACCATATTTTGCCTTACAAGGGACATTCCGTAGTGTAGATAGTGCGATTGATGGATCAAGGCACATTGGAGAGAGAATGGTATACTTTGGATTGGAATGTGGAAGCCTCTATATGATTATACGTCAGAAATACTGATATATCAGGGCTCCTGTGCCAACCCTCCCTCTAGTGAAAACAGCAGCTGGAAGTGAGTTAACCGGAAGAAGCTGAGTATCTGTCTGCTCGCTCCCACGTCCCTGTCATTAATATGACTATTAATATTGGCTCTCAACTTCCACCATCATCGATCTGAAGCTCAAATCAACAAGTTTCAGCCTCCAAGTGGAAAGAAACAGAACACAAGGACTCATTTCTTTCTTCTGCAGCATTTTGATCTGCTGAGAAAGTTGAGATTACTGTTCCCTCTAAGCTGCGCAACAGTTTGTTGTGGGCCGCACACGTAATCATTCCGTCCATGCACCAAACCAGCGCTCTCTGGTGGCGACGCTGCTGAGGTGACGTCAACTACCAATCACTTTGCAGCAAGGGCAGGAGTTGAAGTTAAGTTGGATGGGAGCGTTGTTCTGAGGATGTCGGCATGTAGTGTGAAACAGGCGGAAGATCGGAGGAAGAGGTTAGAGGAACAAAGACTGAAAATAGAGAAGTGACGAGCTGTACTCGAGGAATGGCAGCGACTAAAGCTTCAGAAAAATAAGGTTTCATTGCAGCTTTACTCCAGGAATTAGCATCGCTGAAAGGCTGGCAGTTCCAGATGCAGCATCTTTCCCGAGAGAGTCTGGAGCCTGAGTTTGAACTTCAGTTTCCACTGATGTTCAGAATCTAATATAGTGACAGACTTAATGGTTTCTGGCCCAGCCGCTAGATAATTACCTCAGCAATTTCCTTTGAGGTGAGGCAACACTGACCGTAGCAGAACCAGTGGGTCAAATATATGAAGAAACAACAGTCCTGCAGTGAGGTCCTTTTGGGTATGCCCAATTAGAATAGCCTGCTCCACAGGAAAACCTTTTGAGATTCCCAACTCAGCTTTATTTTTTTTATTCGTTCATGGGATGTGGGCGTCGCTGGCGAGGCCAGCATTTATTGCCCATCCCTAATTGCCCTTGAGAAGGTGGTGGTGAGCCGCCTTCTTGAACCGCTGCAGTCCGTGTGGTGAAGGTTCCCCCACAGTGCTGTTAGGGGGTTCCAGGATTTTGACCCAGCGACGATGAAGGAACGGCGATATATTTCCAAGTCGGGATGGTGTGTGACTTGGAGGGGAACGTGCCTGCTGCTCTTGTCCTTCTAGGTGTTAGAGGTCACGGGTTTGGGAGGTGCTGTCAAAGAAGCCTTGGCGAGTAGCTGCAGTGTATCCTGTGGATGGTACACACTGCAGCCACAGTGCGCCAGTGGTGAAGGGAGTGAATGTTTAGGCTGGTGGATGGGGTACCAATCAAGCAGGCTGCTTTGTCCTGGATGGTGTCGAGCTTCTTGAGTGTTGTTGGAGCTGCACTCATCCAGGCAAGTGGAGAGTATTCCATCACACTCCTGACTTGTGCCTTGTAGATGGTGGAAAGGCTTTGTGGAGTCAGGAGGTGAGTCACTCGCCGCAGAATACCCAGCCCCTGACCTGCTCTTGTAGCCACAGTATTTATGTGGCTGGTCCAGTTAAGTTTCTGGTCAATGGTGACCCCCAGGATGTTGATGGTGGGGGATTCGGTGATGGTAACACCGTTGAATGTCAAGGGGAGGTGGTTAGACTCTCTCTTGTTGGAGATGGTCATTGCCTGGCACTTGTCTGGCGCAAATGTTACTTGCCACTTATGAGCCCAAGCCTGGATGTTGTCCAGGTCTTGCTGCATGCGGGCATGGACTGCTTCATTATCTGAGTATATGAACTTCTTCCAAGTAGTTTTACAATTCTAAACATCATTTTGAAAAAATACTATTGCAATTCTAGATGACACCAAATCATTTTGCTCTCCTCTGTTCAAGTGGCTTTAGGACCTGTTACAATGACAACTAATATCTAGGACCGTGAAATTGGTCTTTGCTTCTAACGCAAAAGCGGCATTAGCGGATCTACATCCTGTTTTACACCCCGCCCGATTCTTTTTTCCATTGATGCCCCATTTTGTACCACTGCTGAAGACCAATTTCACCTTGTAGGACTCCAGATGGCAGTATCGGTTGCCAAGTTTGCTCCATTCTGTTGTTCCCTGTGCCAACAATAATGATCAAATTGTCCTTGCTATTAGTTGAATCTCAGGGGTACTAAGCTTTTAGACAACTGCTTATAAGCGTTCAAAATCTTTCCTACACTGTACAGAATGACTGCACAGGGTTGAAGTCTACTTTGTGGATTTGTTTACATTAATGTCTGCAATGGCAGGATGGTATTGTTGAACGTGGCTGTGGTATAGAGATTGCAGCAAGCACTGGTACAGGGCAGGCTGGCATAACTTTTTGGGGTGGGGATGTTGAGGGCAGGGATTGAGGGGGGGAGGCGGTCAAAGAAAACACTGAGACATCACAGTGTCCAAACCTCAAAATGTCAAGAGACAGTCTGGACAGTACTGCAGTGGTTCAGTTACTGGACCAACAACCCAGAGGTTGAGTTCAAATCCTACCAGGGCATGTTGTAAAACTGAATTCAATAAATCTGATCATGTGTGGCCTGGCATCAGAAAAAAACTACGGAAGCTGCCGGATTGTTGTAAAAACACAACTAATGTCCTTCAGGGAAGAGAGCCTGTTATCACTATCTGGTCTGGCCTACATGTGACTCCAGTGGTTGATCCTCAGTTCAACCAGCGATGGGCAATAAATACAGCCTTGCCAGCATCACCCACATTTCATAAATTATATAAATTTATCAGCCAGTATAACATTAAATTGTTACAATTATCCATTACTTTGTACATTTGTTCTGTTTATTATATACCCTGAATAATGTTTTCTAGAAAGATATTCTATTCAAAGTTGTGACTTTTTTTTTACCATGGCGCACACAGCCTTTATATTAGTGCATAAACCCAAATTCATTCCGCACATGGCCAAAAAAAATTAGAGGGAACAGTGGTTGAGATTGCCATTCGTAGGCTTTTTTTGCACATTTACCTGTAACGTGGACAGTAGCTGATCATTTATAGGCAAAGATTTCAGTGTAGCCCCTATGCATGTAGCAATAGTACAAAAACTTAGGGAATCCTAGCCCCCTCCCCCCACCCCCATTGAGATTTTGTTTGATTTTCCTTAAGAAATTTGAACTTCCCAAATGTGAGAGTTCAAACCTCTTAAGTGCATGTGGTATTATTAGGCATGTGACTACCCAGAACAACTTCCTCCATGAAAGGTATATGTCCTTTTTGAGTTTTTTGATTTGTGTTTCTGAAATTGGGTTGGTATGTTTTTTTCAATCTGGATCATGCCTCCCCCTTTTTCCTCCCCTTTTGCCTTTTTTCCATCACCGTCTTCCCTCTCCCCCCTAACGCCATTACCATCCTTTACCTCTGTCCAGGTCCCACTGTCCACCGCTCCCCCATTCTGGCTAGGCTTACCATACTGCTGCTGCTGGCTACAGCAGTGCAGCCACTTCCTTTGGGCTCCAGCTTTGCTCTGGCATCCTCTGGCGACCTATCTTCTCTTCCCCACCCCTGGACTTCCAATTCTCCCCTGCTCTCTTATCTTTACCTTCCCTCCCAACCCCGACCTCTAAACCTGCTCCCATGATTGTTCTGTCCCTTCTCCTTCCCACCCAGCCCCTTCAACCATCCCCCTCCACCTTCCTGCTCTATTCTCCATCGCCATAATCGTTCCTGGCCCAATTGTCCATCACACTGTAATCCAACTTAACCTACAGAATGTACTTGGTCTTGACTCCCCATGTGCAATGCCTTGGGAGATCAACTAATATATTTAAAATCTTACGCCTGCATCATTTCTTATCATACACTCCTACATCCACATTTATAATAGAAACTGCCTATGTAAACTGGTCAGGTTGTAAGTACACCTGCCCACTAGTGGAAACACAGCACCAACACTGGTTAGAAGGTGTAATTACAGTGTGACAAGTTTACATAGGCAGTTTCCATTATAAATGTGGACGTAGGAATTTATAATCGAAATATAAACGTAAGGACAGAATATATAACTTTAAGATAGAAACTGAATTGCATCTACACGCCCTGGTTCAATTATCCTCTGTCCTCTAACTGCGCTTCAGCTGAGGTCAACACATAGACTTTAGTAATATAGTAATATTTACTAAAGTTACACGATATCAAAAACTGACTGAATAACAAGCAATAATTAAAATGGATTATTAATTTAATTTGGAATAACAATGTTTTAGTTAAATGAAAATTAATTCCATCTGCCCAGGAATAATAATATAACACAGCTGGGACATAACTGCAAAATTCATGTAATTTCTGTTTCCTTAAGACTGCTGAGAGGGTGGTCAGACATACTGCTGTAGACACCCAGCAATTAATGGTGTTAACTTAGATTAAGGTTTGGTGATTTTGTTGATCCTATCTGAAATAAGGTAAGAGTGGATGCTGTCGAAGTCCTTCTCAAAATCAATGGTTACAAGCAAATGTATAGGAGTGGCCTGGTATCTGATAATGTTTTGAAATGTTGAAACTAGGTCAAGGTACATTAAGTTCTGCTGAAAGGACCTTGAGAGATTCATCTCTAATCTCCCACTGGTGCAGATTAAAACCTCAGGCTCAGTGAATCTTATCTGACACTAATGGATTCTATTTTTTCGGTCAGCTGTATAAAAGTAGAAATGAAAATTAAAACAAAGAATGTAATAATAAGGGAATAGGTAAAATCGCAACACTAATAGTGTGGAAAGCTGGGGTGGGGTGGGGGGGGGTGGTAGGGGCTGAAACCTGCTGGCAACACTGGAGGAAGCAGGCAACCTGGTCAACGACGTTGACAACTAGATCAAAGAAACGAACAGCAAACTGCATGTCCTCTTAATAGATATATGAAGCGGGAGAGATGGTTTATTTACGGTCATGTCCCGGAGACATGTCAAGAATGTGGTACACATTTTGTGGAGGAAGTGACTGTTGCAGTAAGCACCATCTCCTTGAATCCCAGGATTCTTTTGCAATGCAGGAAGAAGTTTAATAACATCACCAGAGCAGTCACAGTATGACCTGTTTCTGTATTGTAGTATCTATGTGGTCCAACCACCCTAGAAATGGTTTTCACATTAGCTGGGATTCTTTGTCTATTGCTGCCTCTAGATGCTGACTTGTGGGCAATAGTAGGGGAGCAAGACTGAGGCACAGTGTGCATATACTGTCAGACCTTCGCAGCCATAAATTATGGAAATAAGCTCTCTTCCTTAACCATAATTTATTCTCGTAAAAGAAAGCACCCAGCAGTTTAAGAAAGATCTAGTCCTGATCCCGATTGCCATCCAGGGCTTTGTTCCTGTTGCAGCCGCAAAATAAATTTATGTGGCTTTCTGCACCTTTAACCAATGGCAGAGTGATGGGAGCAGGCTGCTGGATGTTCTTGGCACATGAGCATCCACAAGGTGTATGGTGCAAGAAGGTTTAAAAAGACATGCTTTTATATCCCCCCCCCCATCCAAAAATGCATTTAAACCTTGAAAGGATAGTCAGCATAAAGATACATGTGAACCAACTACTAAAGAAACAATTAACAAAGATGAACATATTCAGTTGGCAACCTAATTTGTATCATTCTCAGTGGGTATTAAAGATGAAAATTTAGTTCCAAAAATAAGTCTTAGAAATAAATTAGTTGCCATGCCACCATTCCAATTAATATGTAAAATGTATGAATGGAACAACCTCAGGACATCCCAAAGTGTTTCACAACCAATGAAGTATTTTTGAAGTGCAGTCACTGTGTATACTACTGTAGATTTTTTTTATTGAATGTCAAAGCTTTCATAGATTATTTTTTCTGTCATTTGACTCACAAATATTATACTAACATACAAATTACCAGCAAGTGCTACATTCCAGGATTTATGCTTTTGAAGTACCAGCATGCTTTCTGATACTCCTCTGGGGCATTTTTGTGATTTTGTCTTTGTAGTTTTGGCCTTGAAAAGTCACAAAAATAACTTCAATAAGCATGAATGCATTAGTGCCACTACTTGCGTCTCTTGGTTGCTTCAGGTTTTTATCTGTTTGACCTGACATCTCAGAGTCAGGAGTCACGAGCTTTACAAGATTCACTTTTTGCCTCACTGAAATATTTTCATAATCCTGGTAGTATATTGGTTCTCTAAATGTTTTGTTTACTAAAGACATTTAAAAATCAACAACTTGCTTTTATACAATACCTTTTAACACAGAAAATGCCACAAGGTGCTTTACAGAGGGCCAGTGGGGGAGGCAAAATAGATAAAAGAATAAAAGGAATAGAGAACGAGCCGTGAAGCAAGAATTAGAAGAGTTTTCTGATGGGCATTGAGAAGGTTTTTAAGATAGAGACGGGAAGAAGTAGAGAAATTTCGGGGAAGATAGTAGGGAATATAGCAACATAGGAATTATTAGATGAAAAGTCCATTGCATGATACAACGATAATGGAGTTGTTGACTAATCATAGCAACTAATCTCTATCAATTAGTCAATAACAGACCCAGACACGCTAAGAAAAACCACGGTGGTGGAGAGCTTTAGGAACCGTAGATCCAAAGTCACCTGTTCCTCTCAAGGATGCCCCGGACTCTGTCGGTGCTCCCAGGATCTGTCAGAGGACCAGAGAGAGAGAAGGAAGAGGTGGCAGAAGTAGGATGGGTAAGGCCACAGAGGGATTTGAAGACAAAATAGAGAATTTTAAATTCAATGTGTTGGGGGAGAGGGAGCTAACATAGGTCGGCAATGACTGGAGTGATGAATCAGCAGGCCTTATTGTAGAACGGAATATGGGTATCTGAGTTTTGAACAAGTTGAAGTTTATGCAGCATGAGATCAGCAAGGAAACATTGAGCAGGGACCTGGGGTCGATGACAGAATACTGGGTGTCAGGGAGACAGTGCCGGACCAGGGATCGGAGAGAGGGTGAAGAGCTGGGAGCTCGGTGGAGTGAGACGGAAATAGGGGTCGGAGATGGAGGCTTGTGGGAGGGACGGAGACTAGGGTACAGTGTTGGGAGATTGAGGCTTGGGCAGAGGGAGCGAGGGAAACTGGGGACTGGGCGATTAGGGCTTGGCGGGGAAGGAGAGGGAAACTGGGGTTTGTGTGGGGTGGGGGGGGGGCAAGAAAAGAGGACTGGGTGCATTTCCTGCAGAGTCAGAAGCAACATGGTGAGTGGGAGCGACACAGAGAGAGGAGCAGCCAGTAAAGAGGTGAATGAAATCTGGGGACCTTACTGTGGGTAAATAGTGAAAGATTGTTTCCAATGGTGGTCAAATGAGGAACAAGGGGATGGAGACGGAGGATTCTCACTATGCACGGGGAGTTGCATGCCCTGATTTTACATCACACAGTCCAACTCATGGAGGAGTGAGATGCAGGAGGGCAGAGTATGGGCTGGCAACAGCCCACAGTAATGCTATGGTGCTGCGTGAGGCACTCATGCTCCTCCATGCTCCACACAAGTGGAAGTTTTTAAAAAAAAACTTGCTCTGCCATTTCTTCAGCAGTACCTTTTAAGCACCACTGTTTCGGCCGCTGTCGAACTGGAAAAACTAGCTGGAGCTTGCATGGTACATGCTCCATCTAGTTTTTCAGGCAAATATGAGGTTATCCACTTTGGATCAAAAAAGGATAGACCAGGGTACTTTCTAAATGGTAAAAAGTTAAAAACAGTGGATATCCAAAGGGACTTAGGGGTACAGGTACATAGATCATTGAAGTGTCATGAACAGGTGCAGAAAATAATCAAGGTGGCTAATAGAATGCTGGCCTTTATATCTAGAAGACTGGAGTACAAGGGGGCAGAAGTTATGCTGCAGCTATACAAAACCCTGGTTAGACTGCACCTGGAGTTTTGTGAGCAGTTCTGGGCATCGCACCTTCGGAAAGACATATTGGCCTTGGAGGGAGTGCAGCATAGGTTTACTAGAATGATATCTGGACTTCAAGGGTTAAGTTACAAGGAGAGATTACACAAATTGGGGTTGTATTCTGTAGAGTTGAGAAGGTTAAGGGGTAATCTGATCGAAGTTTATAAGATATTAAGGGGAACAGATAGGGTGGATAGAGAGAAACTATTTCCGCTGGTTGGGGATTCTAGGAGTAGGGGGCACAGTCTAAAACTTAGAGCCAGACCTTTCAGGAGTGAGATTAGAAAACATTTCTACACACAAAGGGTGGTAGAAGTTTGGAACTCTCTTCTGCAAACGGCAATTGATACTAGCTCAATTGCTAAATTTAAAATCTGAGATAGATAGCTTTTTGGCAACCAAAGGTATTAAGGGATTTGGGCCAAAGGCAGGTATATGGAGCTAGATCACAGATTAGCCATGATCTTATCAAATGGTGGAGCAGGCACGAGGGGCTGAATGGCCTACTCCTGTTCCTATGTTCAGGGTCCTACATATTTAAATTGATCCAACTTTGATTTCAGGCAGTTGCCAGGTACACCTAAAAACAGTGAGGACCAATATGTTTTTGTACAAATGGGATTTAATCTGCCACCACTCAGATTAGGTGCAGGACCTTGTGCCCAGAAATTGGTATACATTACACTCGTTTTACTTCCAAACAACTGGCAAAATGCATACTAATTTCTACCTCGGTGTGTCCAAATAACTTTTGCTGAATGTGGCCCATGACAATTACCAGGATGTCGGATCAGGCCCATCATGGAAATTAAGTTTGACATCCCTGATCTATATTTAAGTCCTTTCCTATCGCTTTAAACTTTTCAACTTTTGAAATACAGCGCTAAGAACATTATCCACCAGTTTAAGCAGGGGCGACCAGTGGAAATAAGAGTCCTTCCTCAGCGTAAAATTTTAATATCCCCTAAAATGCATTTTGGCACTTTTCCCATTCCTAGTGTTAGTCTAGCTGTTCTATAACTCCCAAATCATACTTCAATTTTTGAATATTGCGCTTACATTTACATTGCACCTCAGTGGGTCCAATAGCCAAACTCCCCAAAAAAAGTCAAGTACAGCAAGCCAAACTCAAAAAAGCACTGAGTATTATTGAATCTGCTTCCAATACCCTTACAGGCAGTGCATTCCAGATCATTACAACTAACTGTGATTAAAAAAAATGTTTCCTCATGTCACCTCTGGTTCTTTTGCTAATTACCTTTATATCTGTGTCCTCTCGCTACTCACCCTTCTGCCACTGGAAACAATTTCTCCTTATTCACTATCAAAACTGCCTCTTAACCGTCTCTGTTCTAAAGAGAACAACTCCAGCTTCTCCATCTCTCCACATAACTGAAGTCCCTCATTCCTGGTACTATTCTGGTAAATCTCTTCTACACTCTAAGGCCTTGACATCCTTCCTAAAGTGTAGTGCCCAGAATTGATCACAATACTCCAGCTGAGGCCTAACCAGTGCTTTTTAAAAGAGTAACTAGAAATGTAAGCAATTGTCACAACAATCCACCCACAAAGGTAGAGATAGAGGATGTTGTGGAAATTATGCAAAAGACAGTTATCAGAACATAAATGTATAGATTGGCAAATGTTACTGTAAACTAAAGGGTTATTTTACCACAAAATATACTAAATACTTTTAGTACTTGCTAACCATTTTAAATATATGCTTGTTGCTACTGCTATGTTCGTCCATTATTGATATGCCATAAATTTGATGGCCCATCCAAATGAAATATTCACATATTATGTTTTGGCAAATTCAGTGCCTACTGAAAGCAATTAATCTAAAAGTGTTGTTAAAATCCAACATTCTTTATTGGTTATGAACTTGCACAGATGTAAATTTTCCAGCTTGGTTTTTAAGTCATTAAGACACTTTAAAATTGAAGTACAAAATGTTTACAGATACATTCTGCAATTCACTGACAATTCCCAACATACTCATTTGCCAGCAGTCCAGACAGAGATGAGAAGACAAATACATTTTTAATAAATTTGCTTCCATGCAACAGTAAAAATGCCTGTTCTCCCCCCACCCACCCTTGCACAACGCCCAAAGCTCCCAACTTGTTGGCTGTATTTGCCAATATGTAATGTACTTTAACTGCACACAACTCAACTCCATATCTAATTGTCTTTGCAAACCACTGCATGAACAGGATGTATTAGAAATGATTCAGGATATAATGCAAAGTATGATTTTTTTAAAACAACTAAGGTGACATAATTTCATTTAAAGCTGTGACTAGGAAACAAGGACACCTAATTAAACCAATTGTTAAAAGGAAAGCTAAATCTCTGATGAGGTGCAAACATTCAATAAACCTGGTGAAAATCTGGATAGCTTTTAGAGGTGGCAAGATGTATTCAAGGATGGATACCACTATAATGTAAATAATGAAAGGACAGATCTTTGACAATTTTTTTAAAAATGAAATAAAACAACTAGGAAGCCATGTTCAGTACCTTTTCTATTACACTAAATACATGAAGAAAACATGCATTTGCAGGAATGATAAATTTGAAAATATCAAAAGTGATCATATTAAGAATAGAAATCATGCTCATTTTTGTCACTTTCATCAGAGGAGGCATTTTGTTGTTGATCAGAGTCAGACTCAAACATCGGGCTCTTGACAGTTTCTTCTCTGGGCTTTTGCTTTCTTTGTTGAGTGATTGTGCAATCTCCACTTTCAGCCACATGATGAGGCAAGTGTTTGTTATTGTTTGGCTGCAGGTAATTCTCATATGCCCTTCCATCTTCTACCCTTCTAGCAGAGGAGACCATCACATCACAGTAGCTGAATGCTCTGAAGTCTGATTGACTGTCTAAATACCTGCGAGGGTTTTCATCTATATCTGATCGATCAAAGTTGACAGTGTCCCAGAGATTACTTTTATGTAAAGTGCCACGTAAAAGATCTTTTATCCGCCGATTTTCTCGTTTGGTTGATTCCCAAACTGTCTCGAGTTCAGACTCTACTTGCCTAAAAGAAACAGCAAGTTAAATCCATTAGCTTCATCTGAACATTTATTTTATCTGCGTGACTGGGAGTTAAATAATATATAGATTCATCAAGCATTAGCCCTTCAGTCCCCTCTGGCAATGAATGCTTTATATTGATATGAGGATTCTCCAATTAATCTGCTTTGGTACAAATGACCCAGATGCCTGCTCAGAATCAAACAGGAATTGTATACATACAAATGCTACAAAAGACCTTGTGAGGATTATTTTGGACAAAACTATTCAGAAAGCTGTTCTTCTGGAATGTTGCCATGTTTTGCATGTAGAATTATTATTAACAGTCCACTGTTGGGCACAAAATTACTTCAGTGAAACAGTTCAAATGAAAAGCCACTCTACAGATCCCATGAACAATAATTTACTGTAAAAGCTAGTTGGTATGAAATTTATTTAAGTATTCTGACAATGAAAACACATCTGCACGGCCTTGTTTTTCATAGTCCTGCCACACTATTTATACTTAATCACACAGTATTATGTTATAGGTTTAAATAGGAGCATATGGATGACATTGATTAAATAAGTGGAATTTAGAAATATGTTGCATCAGCTATTGAGCACTGAACAAATAAAAATATGAATTACTTTGTGAATAAGAAATTTTTAAAAATGAAAGCTAAATATCAAACAAACAAAACGAACACACACACACACACACAATATCACTAGTTTGTACCATGAACTAATTTCCAGTTCATTTCAAGAAGGCAGAACAAATAACAGCTACAGTTCCAGCATCTGATCACTATCCTGGGACCCCTCTTGGAACATGCATCTATCCTGATACCAGGTGAAGACATGCTCAGGCTTGGCTATGATGCACCACAAAGTGTAACAGCCCACCAAAACTCACTGTCTTGACTCACACTTGCATAAGATACTGGATACCAGCACTAGCATGGAAGCAAAGCAAAGGTATAGCTAGGAGGGAGTTGACAAAATGGAGATGTTGAGGGAGGGAGGGAGCAAGGTGGTTGGAGGAGGGGCCATCAATGGGGGAGCAGTGAATGAGAAATAAGCTGGTGTTGGAGGACCAGAGATTGTACATAGGGTTACTGGGCTGGAGGACATTATGGAGAGAGCAAGGGGAAGGCCGTAGAGGGCCATTTCGCCAGGCGTTCTGATAAACTTCTGCCAAAGTTACGATGGGAGATCAGGAGAACCCGTGCAGAAGTTCTAGGTGCTAGTATCTAAAGTCTCCCTTTATAACTATAGTTTCCCATCCCTAGCATCGTCCTGGTGAATCTACGCTGTACAGACTCTGGTTTTAATAACCTTTCTATAATGGGGCACCCAAAATGACACAAAGTACTCTAACTGTGGCCTCATCGATGATTTCTTCAAATTTATCATTATTTCTCTGCTCTCGTATTTTATTGTCCATTTATATAAAACCCAAAAACCTTTCGGCCTTTAAGATTTTATCTTATGAGATCCATAACTTTATAAATAAAGGCATAGAGTACAAAAGCAAGGAAGTTATGCTAAACCGTTATAAATCACTAGTTATGCCTCAGTTGGAGTATTGTGTCCAATTCCGGTCACCACACTAGGAGGGATGTCAAGGCCTTGGAGAGGGTGCAGAAGAGATTTACTAGAATGATACCAGGGATGAGGGACTTCAGTTATGTGGCGAGACTGGAGAAGCTGGGACTATTCTCCTTACAGCAGAAAAGGTTAAGGGGGGATTTAATAGAGATGTTCAAGTTTATGAGGGGGTTTTGATAGAATAAATAAGGAGAAAACTGGTGGGTGGGCCGATAACCAAAAGGACACAGATTTTAGATAACTGGCAAAAGAACCAGAAGGGAGATGAGGAGAACTTCTTTTGTGCGAGTTATAATGAACCAGAATGCATTGCCTGAAAGGGTAGTGGAAGCAGATTCAATAGTAACTTTCAAAAGGGAATTGATATACTTGGAAAGGAAATATTTGCATGTCTATGGGGAAAGAGGGGGGAGTGGCACTAATTTGATAGCTCTTTGAAAGAGCTGGCACAGACACAGTGGGCCGAATGGTCCCCTGCTGTGGTGTAAGATTGTATGATGCGATCTATCTGCACTCACACTTTTAGGGAATTATGTATTTTAGCTACATCTGACAGCTAACAATTGTATTTGCCAATTATACTTCACTAAAATATGCAACAAAAATAGTATTTATCTTCATAGGAACATATTCTGTTCAAAGAATATAAATATCTTTTTCAGTCTGCACATTACTAAAAAATATTAAACATAAATACTTTAATATGTATTCGTTTAAAAACTAACGGAACTAGTAAATTTATACAGGTTAAAATGGCCTAAATGCACACAAATCTTCAGTACCTCCCAGCAAAGTGCTAAATATAACATTTTTAAAAAATTCATTGGCTATTATCCATTGTGCTGTTATTAACTATTCATTTAATTCCTGTAAATGGCCCTGCAGGCAGCGGCTGCTGCTTTAACTACTCAATGGTTCAGTAACTACAGCAACCTGGCAGCTTGGATTCAGCTCTGAAAATGTTTTAACCTATTATCTCAGAAAACCCATGAAGATATTTAAAAGAAGATGGTGATTAGGTTTGTTTCATTCCGCTCCCTCTGCAGATAATGGGACTGCACTGCACAGCTGCCAATAGGATACAAATCGCTGCTGACAAGTATCACTGGAAACGGTAGTGCATTCTTCTCACAATCATAACCTCTGTTGTTCAAGGACGACTTCAGCTGTTGGTCTCAGCTTTCCCTTCAACATCCAAGTCACTGCCAAGATGTATTATATTAGTGTTGTTTGGTATTTATCTCTGTTCCTTCTCACCCCACCCAAAACGGGAGGATTAACTGAATATCTTTATCTCACACTGCTTCAATCAACGTTACAGAGCTGACAACACTGAACAAACAGATACCTTTACTGAAGCAGGAGATTATTAACCAAAGGAAAATTCACCATTGCAAGCAACAGTATAAAACTAGAGCCTGTATGTCGGATTACGGTTGTTGCTGCACTTAGCTCACAATCAAATTTCTAACAATTAATCCATTTGGTGACAGCAGGAAACAGAAAGAAACCAGTAGCCAGAAATCTTGAAACAGGCACTGCAGTGATTACTGGCGTCAAAAGGGGAAAAAATCATTAAGAGTAAGATAACTGAATTCTGACATCTGCCATTTGTTTATGCATGTTTATGACAAATTTCATGTATATAAGGTAAGCCATCCAACAAGGCACCAGATGGGAATAATGGAATACAGGAGCCTGCAGCTGTGCATCAGCCCATCCACTAGTCTGCTCTAATTGGCTTGCTTTGGCTGTGACTGCCTTACCTTTTCTGCTCAAGCAGTCCATCAAGGGTTTCCTGCTTGTCCTTCAGTAACTGTTGGAGATGCCGTATTTCCCGCTGGTACTGAGCAGTCCTTCTGGCAAAATCCTCTTCTTGTTCCTTCATACGGTTGTTAATGTCTCCTAGCTTCACCGCAGCTTTCGTTTTGTACCCCTATGTGAGTTAATGGAATGACACTGTTATTGTCATTTCACTGTTGTGCAATAGGTGCTACTGCTAACACAATGATAAGCTACTGGCCTGTGGATTACCCGTGGAAAAAAACATGTTCCTAGTCTGAAATTATAGCTTCTGAAGACGATTAAGGCATGATCAAGGTATGATTTTTTTTATTATTATCCGTATGTCAGCTTTATTTTAAATAAAATATTTACTTGGGGGTATGTAGCCAACAGACAATGGTTTCATAGTGCAACTAAATCCAATGTCTTTCTTTAAACTTGTTTTCTTTAACCTTTTCGGGTGTAAAATTTTATATTCTTGTTTCCCACAAACTGCTATATAGAAGCATTTTGGTGGTGATTTGTTTACTCTTGCTGTGTCTACAATGCTAGGGATGATTTTTCTATATTATTTAGAAAAAAATCATTCGACAGAAGTAGTAGATCAAAAATAAGATTCTTTAAAAACAATGCAATGAAACAGCTGCTTTTAGGCAAATTAAAGATTACCAATGAAAGGGTAATAAAATCATTAGGACTATGGATTAAAAATAAAAGTATTAGTTTCATAATAGCCTAATGTTTAAATCTAAATTACATTCTGTAGAATTCATATTTCCTAATATGCAACAAAATACTCAAAAACATTTTAAATATTAAGAACCAACATAAAATCATACAGTACTCAAACTCACGATAAACGTGTCAGATTGATATAGTCCTCGACATCTGTCTCTAACAAAGCTGGTTTCACATAAATGGGACCAATCCTATACAATTTGCCATCTAGTGAGGTGCAGTCACCAAGCACTATCACAGACCATAAGCAAAAGAATATGCACGGTTTTGGAATGAGGCAACCACATAAAAATAATTAGAAACATGAATATACCATGACGACTTGTTTTGTATCTATTTTGGCTCCTGTACTATTAACTAACCTTGGTAAAGAAGCAACTACAAACAAACTGAGCTGAAATATATCAACCAAAAGGTCACAAGGCTGTGTGCCAGTTGAACCAGTTTGCCTCGGTTGAGTGAGGTCAGTTCGTTCTCAATTCAGGCACGAGTTGGAGCACTACTTAGAAGGAAGGAGTCCTTTCAGAGGAAAGAAAGAAAGAAATTAACGTCCAGCTTTCAGCTTGAGTGATGCCTCCTGCCAATCACTGATTAGAACTAAGAGCAATCAAAGATAATTTTAGAGCTCTAATAGAGGGGGGATAGCAATCCTCAAAGACAGCAAAAGAGTAAAAACAAAAGACAGTAGTGATTTTATATAAAAAAATACATATTCAGTAGCAATAAAGAATTTATATAGCACCATTCCAGACCTTGGGACGTCGCAGAGCTTCACAGCCAATGAAGTACATTTTTCAATGTAGGGAAATGCAGCAGCTAATATGCAAGCTGCAAAGTCCCACAAACTGCAATGAGATAAATGACTAGATAATCTGTTCTTGGTGGTGTTGGTTGAGGGATAAATGTTGGCCAGGACACCTGTTTTTCTTCAAATAGTGCCATAATGATCCTTAATATCCACCAAAGAGGGCAGATGGGGCTTGGTTTAACTTCTCATTCGAATGATGGCACCTGCAGCTAATCTGCTGAAATGTCAGCCTAGATTATGTGCTCAAGACTCTGGAGTGGGGCTTGAACCCAGAACCTTCTGACTCAGAGGTGAGAGTGCTACAACTGAGCCAAGGCTGACAAGTTAACAGTCTTAGGAACACAGGAATGTGCAGGACCAGAAAAACCTTTTGGGTCATTCTGTCCACCCTCAAAATTCAAAAATAGAATATGCAGTTGTCTATACACCACAAATTATTTTCTCCCCAAAAGCCTGTCCAACTAACTCTTAAAATTACTATCAACCTCAATCGTCGCCTTGGTTAGTCCATTTCAAACAATGGGGCCAATTTTCACCCCTCTTTCCTTCCTCCCCCCCCCCCCCCCCCCTGCATTGGGTGGTAGAATGACTTAAGCAGCAGTCCTTAAAAGGGACTGCTGCAGGTAACGCTAAAGAAGTTTTTTTTTAAAAATGCTCCTCTAGGCCCCACAAAAATCATCTCCTCTCCCCCCAGATGCCCGATCCTTTGTGGTCCTCCCATTATGAGCCACTGCCACAAGAAGGAGGAGAATAGCAGCTGGGCCCAGGGGACCTGCATTGCAGTGGTCAGAGCTGGGGCAACACCTGGCTCATCAGTCCCTTCAGACCAACCACAGAGTCCAACCTAAACAAATGGGAAAGTGTGACTCGGCTTCTGAAACATTAACAATTACATATATTAGGACTTCGGGCTACTCATCTTCGGCTCACAGAGATCTCAGAAACCAGCCAAAGATCTGTCGCAATCGATCCGACCAACGTTTCCATTCTGGTCTAGTAAAATGTAGGGGTGCACTCAAGGCAAACACTGCTCCTGTTACACTTAAAGTTCATTACATAAAAGGTTGATTCCAATTGATATAAACACTCAAGTATTCAATAAATAGGAAAAAAAAAATTTCTAACTGAAGCATAATGCTTGATGGAATTGCCTGGTAGCAGAGCAACCTGAAGGTTACATTCCAATACCGTTGCAAGTGTGAATAAAACAAAGCAACTAATTGTTCACCAAAAAAGTATCATAACAGTAAGCATATTTACATTTTTGCGAGTATCCGTGATTCAACAATTTAAGCTGTTTTTATTGGCCATGGGCATGAATTGAATGTTTTACTATGTTTGCATCAATTCAGAATGATCATCAGAATAAGAATTAAGTTGCAGAAAGCTATTTAAAAACAGGTATTATGGAAATATTTCTAAATGTAAATAATAAGCAACATTGTTTATCTGTTTCTATTTCTATTTTAAATAACTTTTGCTGAATGTGGCCCGAGTCAAGTGAGAGGATATCGGATCAACCCCATCATATAAAATGGGTATAACACCCCTGCTCTATGAAGAGACAGGAAGAGTACTCGAGAACAGAAAAGTTGTTTTAATAAGCGACTTCAATTAACCTCATATAATTTAGGAAAACCCAAATGGTTTTGAGTCAGAGCTGGTAAATGTAATGCATAACTGCTTCATGACTCAGTACATCATTGACTTCAATGGAAAAGAAAATCAGGAGTGGTTTAAAACAGGCTGCCGATTCACTATCACCTGTTTTTCACCCAGTGATAAAAGTTACAATTACAACCCAACATATCCAACCGATGCACAACAGCAATCAGCAAAGTAAATAGAATATTGAATTATCTAGGCAAAACAGTAGAATGCAAGTCAGAGGAAGTTAATCAAATTCAATAGTGCTCTGGTCAGACTGCATCTTGAGTATTGTATCCAGTTCCGATCATTGAGGCACAATGGAGACATTCGAGTGTTGGAGGCAATGCAAAGAAGAGCCACAAGACTGACCGAGTGTTAGAGATCCAAGTTTTTAAGGAAGACTGGAGATACTTAGGCCTAGAAATTCGATCGTGCCGCACATGGCTATAAAGCCTCCTAAGACTCCAATATAGCGGGCAGTAAGCGTGTACTCATTTTGAGCAGGGCGCTGCCTGCCATATTGGTTGGGCTTCTCCATAGGCATCCAAAACATACGCCGCAACTATGGAAAACACTGAATAATTTATGCAAATTAGGGTCCTTTAGTTCTTGGAGGACCCTTTTCCAATTTTGGTATGCCCCAGTGCCCGACTTGCCATGTGCTAAACTAGCTCAGTAACTCATGGCACTAACAGGCAGGAAGAACACTTCAGCAGCACTATTTAAAGGCATCATGCAGCACATAGTTAGTTGTTGGTTTGTCATTTCAGGCTGCTGGTTAACTTCTGGGTGTTTTCTGAGTGTGGAAAGTTCAGTTTGACTTCTAAGAAGATGATTTTGCTGGTGTTGCACTGCTGCTGGCTGCTTTATTAACAGTTTGACTGCAGTCATGGGTGATCTGATAGGGTTGCCTTCTGGGCTGGAGGAGGATGGCAGCAAGGAAGATAACAGGGAGCAGGAGCAGCTGCCACAAGAGGGAAGAGGAGGATGGCCCTGCGCAGGATGCCTTACTCACAGCGAGTATTCAAGGAGCACTTATCCTATATTAATGTTACTAAGGAGCGATGTATTAGGAGCCTTTGCTTTGCCAAGGAGGCTATCACCGAGCTATGTCACCTGCTGCAGCCACAACTTGAACATAAAACCAGGGCCTGGACAGCACTGCCTGTGGTTGTCAAGGTTACCAACTGTCACGACTCAGGCTCCTTTCAGGCTGTAGCAGGTGACATCAGCAACATTTCCCAGTTCGCAGTACACCGCTGTATCAGGGAGGTCACTGACGTTCTCTGCACCAGGAGGAACACCTACATCTCATTCCCCATGGATAGAACAAAGCAGGACTAGAGTGCACTAGGCTTCGATCACGTGGCAGGCTTCCCCAGGCTGCAAGGTGCTATAGACTGTAACTATATTGCCTTGCATGCTCTCCATCCAGACCCCTGACCCAGGTTCCGATCCCCGACAATACTTACGAGAGCCGCTGCGACACTAGCAGCGTCCCAAACTTGAAGTCCTCTTCATTGACAGGTTATTCCCACTTGGCCGGCAATATTAAAATGATGCCCAATATTGGAGAGCCTTGGGCCTCACTATTCAGGCGTTTGGGGGGGGGCGCAAACTTCGACCCCACGTGCCGAAAATGGTCGTGGCCCAATTTCTAGGCCAAAGAGAGTGATCAACACTTTGAATAGACTCTTGGATAGAGTAGCAGTGGCGAGAACCCTGGAATCATTTAAGAACAATTGGATGCTTCAGTGGGAAAACTTCAGGATCATTCTGGATGGATGAACAAAGATGGACCAAATAGTCTGCCTCATCTGTAATTAGCTTGTGATCTCAGTCAGAAATGCCATAAAGATGGATAACCTGTGAAGTTAAAAAATACACTGAAACACTAGATTTGGGCATGCTCTGAAGTTTTGTTTAAAAATTATTCAGGCAGAGTAGGTGATGCTTTGATCTGGGTTTTGCCTATGCGGTACCTTGACCTTGCTGGATACACAGGTGTTGTCTATTTAAGTAGTTCTTAATTCTGGGGAATGAAGTAGGGCAGGTGGAGCATGTTTCAGTGGGGAAGCATTTGGGGAACAGTGATCATAATATCATTGGGTTTAGAATAGTTATGGCAAAGGACAAGGAGCAATCAAATGTGAAAATGCTTTACTGGAGGAGGGCAAATTTCAGTGAGTTAAAAAGGGATCTTGCCCAGTTGGATTGGTATCAAAAATTGGTAGGCAAACCAGTAACTGAACAATGGCAGGCCTTCAAGGAGGAGTTGGTTTGGGTACAGAGTAGATATATCCCTATGAGGGGGAAAGGAAGGGCATCCAAAGCTAGAGCTCAATGGATGACTAAAGATATAGAGATTTTAATGAAACAGAAAAAGGAGGCTTGTGACAAATGTAAGGTTTGTAATACAGTAGAGAACTAGGCTGAATACAAAAATTACAGAGGAGGCCTAAAAAAGTGAATAAGAGGGGCAAAGAGAGAGTATGAGAATAGATTAGTGCCCAACATAAAAAGGGAACCCAAAAGTCTTTTATAAACATATAAATAGTAAAACGGTAGTTAAAGGAAGGGTGGGACAAATTAGGGACACAAAAGGAGATCTTCTTGTGGAGGCAGAGGGCATGGTTGAGGTACTAAATGAATACTTTGCATCAGTCTTCACTAGAGAAGAGGATGGTGCCATTGTAACAGTAAAGGAGAAAGTAGTAGCGATATTGGATAGGATAAAAATAGATAAAGAGGATGTACTTAAAAGATTGGCAGTACTCAAAGTAGAAAAGTCACCCGGTCCAGATGGGATGCATACTAGGATACTGCAGGAAGCAAGGGTGGAAATTGCAGAGGCTCTGGCCACAATCTTCCAATCCTCCTTAGATATGGGTATGGTGCCAGAGGACTGGAGGATTGCAAATGTTATACCCCTGTTCAAAAAAAAAAGGGAGAGGGATAAACCCGGCAATTACAGGCCAGTCAGGCCACCGTTGGTGGGGGGGAAACTTTTAGAGACAATAATCCGGAACAAAATTAATTGGCACTTGGTAAAGTATGGGCTAATAAATGAAAGTCAGCATGGAGTTGTTAAAGGAAAATCGTGTTTGACTAACTTGATTGAGTTCTTTGATGAAGCAATGGAGAGGGTTGATGAGGACGGTGCGGTTGTTGTTGTGTATCTGGACTTTCAAAAGGCATTTGAAAAAGTACCACATAATAGCAAAATTAAACCTCATGGGATTAAAGGGACAGTAGAAGCGTGGCTACAAAATTGGCTAGGGGGCAGAAAGCAGAGTGTAGTGGCAAATGGTTATTTTTCAGACTGTAGGGAAGTATACAGTAGTGTTCCCCAGAGGTCAGTATTAAGACCACTGCTCTTTTTGATATATATTAATGACCTGGACTTGGGTATAGAGGGTATAATTTCAAAGTTTGCAGATGACATGAAACTCGAAAATGTAGTAAACAACGTGGAGAATAGTAACAGAAATCAGGAGGACACAGACTGGTGAAATGGACAGACACATGGCTGGTGAAATTTAAAACAGAGAAGTGTGAAGTGATGCATTTTGGTAGGAAGAATGAGGAGAGGCAGTATAAACTAAATGATACAATTTTAAAGGGGGTGCAGGAACAGAGAGACCTGGGGGTGCACATACACAAATCTTTGAAGTTAGCAGGACAAGTAGAGAAGGCTGTGAATATAGCCCAGGATCCTATATGCTTTTTTAATAGAGGCATAGGGTACAAAAGCAAGGCCGTTATGCTAAGAGAACACTGGTTAGGCCTCAGCTGGAGAAGTGTGTTCAATTCTGGGCACCACACTTTAGGAAGGATATCAAGGCCATGGAAAGGGTGCAGAAGAGATTTACTAGAATGGTACCAGGGATGAGGGACTTCAGTTATTTCAAGAGACTGGAGAAGCTGGGGTTGTTCTCCTTAGAACAGAGAAGGTTAAGGGGAGATTTGATAGAAGTGTTCAAAATCATGAACGGTTTTGACAAGAGTAAATAAGGAGAAACTGTTTCCAGTGGCAGAAGGGCTGGTAACCAGAGGACACAGATTTAAGGTGATCGGCAAAAGAGCCAGTGACAACAAAGGAAACATTTTTTTTTTTTAAATGCAGCGAGTTGTAATGATCTGGAATGCACTGCCTGAACGGGTAGTGGAAGCAGATTCCACAGTAACTTTCAAAAGGGAATTAGATCAATGCTTGAAGGGGAAAAAAATGACATGGCTATGGGGAAAGAGCAGGGGAATTGGACTAATTGGATTGCTCTTTCAAGGAGCAGGCAGATGGGTCATATGGCCTCCCCGTGTGCTGTATCTACTATGATACCATGATTAATAGAACACAACATTTGTTAACTATGTTAGGGTTACCTGAAATAAAGCTCCAAGAATTCAATCTCCAGTTTCTTTCACAGACTTTTGAAAAAAGCGAAGGAACTCTCAAATGCTCGCAGGATGAGGGATGCACTTTCTATCTTTCAAGTCATGTTGATGCACAAACTACATGCTGGGAAATACTGCAAGCTGCACATGCTCAGAATGCACAGATGTGGTTGAAGGTTCTGAACTACTGTTGTAAGGTAAAAATATCGAGTTAAAGCCCAGACTTTTGGGACAGACTGAGGCCCTAATGAAAGTTAAACACTGGTAAATGCAAGGAATCTTACAACACCAGGTTATAGTCCAACAAATTTATTTTAAAATCACAAGCTTTCGGAGATTATCTCCTTCGTCAGATGAATGAATGAAAAGGTTCTCAAATCGCATATCTTATACTATGTTGGGACAGCATCACACCAATCAAAAGGTGTCGTTGTTATTCAAACAGGCCAGTCACGGAGAACAGCACGTCCCAGTACACTCGATATACATTGTGTCTTTTACACAGGCAGGCAGAAAGAAACTCAAAATGGCAGAGAGAGAGAGAGAGAGAGAGAGAGAATTTTAAAAAACATATAATTTTTTTCCCCCTTTTTGCTGGTGGGGTTACGTGTAGCGTGACATGAACCCAAGATCCCGGTTGAGGCCGTCCTCATGGATGTTTTATATGTTTTTAAAAATTCTCTCTCTCTCTGCCATTTTGAGTTTCTTTCTGCCTGCCTGTGTAAAAGACACAATGTATATCGAGTGTACTGGGACGTGCTGTTCTCCGTGACTGGCCTGTTTGAATAACAACGACACCTTTTGATTGGTGTGATGCTGTCCCAACATAGTATAAGATATGCGATTTGAGAACCTTTTCATTCATTCATCTGACGAAGGAGATAATCTCCGAAAGCTTGTGATTTTAAAATAAATTTGTTGGACTATAACCTGGTGTTGTAAGATTCCTTACATTTGTCCACCCCAGTCCATCACCGGCATCTCCACATCATGACTGGTAAATGCAATTAGGTTTTGCGAAATGTCTTTTGTCATTTTTTTGTTCAAAACTTTATTTTGGACATTAGAAATTAGACATTAGTCATTTCAGTTACTGAGAAAAGATGGCAGATGCAATTCTATTCAAAACGCATTTTGAATGAATTGGTTGGTTAATCAACAAAGTGTGATGTCAAAATGTTATGGCAAAATATTGATAAGCTCCTATGGAGTATGTTTCTTTCATCATAATTGTTACACCCGAGCAGGACCGGGACCAATGTCCTTGCGGGGGTGTTTGCTAGTGCTGTTGTGGAAGGTTTAAACTAGAGCGCAAGGGGATGGGAACCTGAGCGGGGAGTCAGAAGGGAGTAAAGTTGGGAGCAAGAAAGGGGAAGACCCAGCGGAATTTTACAATACAATTAGTACAAACAGTTGTTCAAGAACAAGTGAAAGGGAAAAGCGTAGAGCAGCAGAAAGAAAGTGTACTTCAGGCACTACAGATAAAATGAAAAGTAGAAGGCGTAAGGCGATTAACCCAGCATCAAAGCTGAAGGTCAGGCTAGGGTGTGTGGCCCAACTAAGAGTTCTATATACAAATGCAAGGAGTATAAAGGAATAAATTAAATGAACTACAAGTTCAAATTCAAATTGGAGGGTATGACATGATAGCTATTACTGAGACATGGCTGCAGGATGGTCAGGATTGGGAACTAAATATACCGGGTTATAAGGTCTACAGGAGAGATAGGGAAAATGGAAGAGGGGGAGGAGTAGCCTTAGTGATTAGAGATGAAATCACTTCAATGATAAAGGAGGATATAACGAGGGGTAAGCAGCCAACAGAGACCTTATGGGTTGAATTGAGAAATAGGAAAGGATCTAAGACTATAGTGGGAGTTGTGCATAGGAGCCCTGGCAGCAGCTCTGAAGTGCTAGATTGTATAAATGCAGAGATTAGACAAGCATGTAACAAAGGCATAGTGGTCTTAATGGGGGACTTTAACCTTCACATAGATTGGGAAAAGCAGACTAGCAACTGTTAGAAAGGTAGTGAATTTCTTGAGTGTGTCTGAGATAGTTTTCTACAGCAGTATGTCCTAGAGGCAAAAAAGGGGGCAAGCCATACTAGATTTAGTAATGAGTAATGAACCAGATTTAGTTAACAGCTTAACTGTGCGTGAACATCTATCCAATAGTGATCATAACATGATCAAGTTCAATGTAGTGCTTAAAAGGGAAAAAAATGAATCAGCTGCTAAGATTCTAGACTTGGGCAAGGCCGACTTCAATGGGATGAGACAGAGACTGTCCACAGTAAACTGGGCAAATCTGTTAATGGGTAAAACGACTGATGATCAGTGGGAAATGTTTAAAGAAACATTTAACGTGATACAGAATCGGTTTATGCCCCTGAGGGGCAAGAACTCTAGTTGTCCATGGCTGTTTTTTTTGGCAAGTAAAGAGGTAAGGGACAGTATAAGACATAAGGAAAGGGCATACAAAAAGGCAAAAAATGGCACAGATCTGGGCGAATGGGAAAGATACAAAGATCAACAAATGGTCACAAAACAGATAGTAAGAGCTACAAAAAAAGAGTATGAAAAGAAACCTGCAAGGGATATCAAAACCAATACGAAGAACCTTTATAATTACATTAGGAAAAAGAGGGTGGTCAGGAGCAGTGTTGGCCCCTTAAAAACTGAAAGTGGGGATATTGTCATTGACAATGGGGAAATGGCAGACATGTTGAACGATTACTTTGCGTCAGTATTTACAGTAGAAAAAAAAAGGATAGCATGCCGGAAATCCCAAGAAAACTAATACTGAATCGGGGACAGGGACTCGATAAAATTAAGATAAGTATAGCAACAGTATTGAAGAAAATAATAGCACTAAAGAGTGACAAATTCCCAGGACCAGATGGTTTCCATCCCAGGGTTTTAAAGGAAGTAGGAGAGCACATTGTAGATGCCCTAACTATAATCTTTCAAGGTTCTCTAGATTCAGGAACTGTCCCTCCAGATTGGAAAATTGCACATCACTCTGCTTTTTAAGAGAGAGAGAGAGGGAAACCAGAGAATTATAGACCAGTTAGCCTAACATCTGTTGTGGGGAAAATGCTGGAGTCTATAATTAAGGATAGGGTGACTGAACACCGAGAATTTTCAGTTAATCAGGGAGAGCCAGCATGGATTTGTGAAAGGTAGGTCGTACCTGACAAACCTGATTGAATTTTTTGAAGAGGTGACTAAAGTAGTGGACAGGGGAATGTCAATGGAAGTTATTTATATGGACTTTCAGAAGGCATTTGATAAGGTCCCACATAACAAACTGTTAGCTAAGATAGAAGCCCATGGAATCGATGGAAAAGTACGGACTTCGTTAGGAAGTTGGCTGAGCGAAAGGCGACAGAGAGTAGGGATAATGGGTAGGTACTCACATTGGCAGGATGTGACTAGTGGAGTCCCGTAGGGATCTGTCTTGGGGCCTCAATTATTCACAATATTTATTAACGACTTAGATGAAGGCATAGAAAGTCTCATATCTAAGTTTGCCGATGACACAAAGATTGGTGGCATTGTAAGCAGTGTAGATGAAAACATAAAATTACAAAGTGACATTGATAGATTGGGCTAAACTGTGGCAAATGGAATTCAATGTAGACAAATGTGAGGTCATCCACTTTGGATCAAAAAAGGATAGAACAGGGTACTTTCTAAATGGTAAAAAGTTAAAAACAGTGGATGTCCAAAGGGACTTAGGGGTACAGGTACATAGATCATTGAAGTGTCATGTACAGGTGCAGAAAATAATCAAGGCGGCTAATGGAATGCTGGCCTTTCCATCTAGAGGACTAGAATACAAGGGGGCAGAAGTTATGCTGCAGCTATACAAAACCCTGGTTAGACTGCACCTGGAGTACTGTGAGCAGTTCTGGGCACCGCACCTTCGGAAGGACACATTGCCCTTGGAGGGAGTGCAGCGTAGGTTTACTAGAATGATATCCGGACTTCAAGGGTTAAGTTACGAGGAGAGATTACACAAATTGGGGTTGTCTTCTCTAGAGTTTAGAAGGTTAAGGGGTGATCTGATCGAAGTTTAAAAGATATTAAGGGGAACAGATAGGGTGGATAGAGAGAAACTATTTCCGCTGGTTAGGGATTCTAGGAGTAGGGGGCACGGTCTAAAAATGAGAGCCAGACCTTTCAGGAGCGAGATTAGAAAACATTTCTACACACAAAGGGTGGTAGAAGTTTGGAACTCTCTTCCGCAAACGGCAATTGATACTAGCTCAATTGCTAAATTTAAATGAGATAGATAGCTTTTTGGCAATCAAAAGGGATATGGGCCAAAGGCAGGTATATGGAGTTAGATCACAGATCAGCCAGGGGGGCTGAATGGCCTACTCCTGTTCCTATATAAAAGTGTTACTCAAAAATAACAACACATGGAAGTAAGGTTTTGTGCACCATATGAAAGATTTTTAATATATAGATAGGGTTTTTAAAAATATACGGATACTCTAAACTTCCTTAGGAATGGAGAGAAACTTAAAACATTAAATCTAAGTTTACCCATGCAAAATTGTTTTATTAATAAACCAACAGCTCTCCCAAATGCTACAATGGCTGCAGTCATTTTCCAATTAGAATTTGGATAGCTACAAAACAAGATATGGCAAGTCATGACTTGCAATAAAATGTAATAAATCCATATTGTCTTCCCAATGGGCAGTACATTTACACACAACTCTTGTTTAATATCACCACAATATTGAATTCTTACTTAAAACTAGAAACAGTGTCGCAAACACAATTCCATGATTTGCATTCACGCTCATTGATTTAAAGTTTTATGGTAGTGTATTTTTGTAATAAAGCCCATTTTAATTTTTCTCTCTTTTTGTAGGTCACTCTGTGCCTTGTACCATTTCCCATCAAAGAGGGAATGTAGGCAATGCTAATAATGTCCTGTAATTGTACATTTAAAGTTGCACAGGAGAGGTACAAGGTAACTTGCTCTCTTGGTTTCCCTCTTCCTCACTCCCAATGTGGAGAAGCACACAGCTTCCACCTTGTGACTCTCAAAAGATTTCTTGTAATTGGGAACTTTGCATGTGGGCAAACCTTCCATTCTTCGATAAGTCTCATTTATTTATTTCATGTAATCTAATTCCACCTCTAACATTGCCAGTCTCTGCCCCTGCCTTAGCTCATCTGTTGCTGAAACCCTCATCCATGCCTTTGTTACCTCTAGACTGGACTATTCCAATGCTCCCCTGGCTGGCCTCCCATCCTCCACCCTCCATAAACTTGAGCTAATCCAAAACTCTGCTGCCCATATCCTAACTTGCACCAAGTCCCGTTCACTCATCACCCCTGTGCTCACTGACCTACGTTGGCTCCCAGTCCGGGAACACCTCAATTTTAAAATTCTAATCCTTGTTTTCAAATCCCTTCATGGCCTCGCACCTCCCTAGCACTGTCCAGCCCTACAACCCTCAGATCTCTGCACTCCTCCAATTCTTGCCTCTTGCGCATCCCCAATTTTAATCACCCCACCGTTGGCAGCCATGCCTTCAGCTGCCTAGGCCCTAAGCTCTGGAATTCCCTCCCTAAACCTCTCTAAGAACATAAGAGCATAAGAAATAGGAGCAGGAGCAGGCTATCCGGCTCCTGGAGCCTGCTCCACCATTCAACAAGATCACGGCTGATCTTCTACCTCAACGTTGTCATTTTCCTGCACTATCCCCATATCCCTTGATGCCGTTAATATCTAGAAATCTATCGATCTTTGTTTTGAATGTACTCAATAACTGAGCCTCTACAGCCCTCTGGGGTAGAGAATTCCAAAGATTCACCATTCAGTGAAGAAATTTCACCTCCTCAGTCCTAAATGGCCTACCCCTCATTGAGACTGTGACCCCTGGTTCTAGACTCCCCAGCCAGGGGAAAACATCCTCCCTGCATCTACCCTGTCGAGCCCTGTAAGAATTTTGTATGTCTCAATGAGATCCCCTCTCATTCTTATAAACTCAAGAGAATACAGGCCTACTCTACTCAATCTCTCCTCATACGACAGTCCTGCCATCCCAGGAATCAGATTGGTGAACCTTCGTTGCACTCCCTCTATGGAAAGTATATCCTTTTAGGTAAGGAGACCAAAATTGTACACAATACTCCAGGTGCGGTCTCACCAAGGCCCTATATAATTGCAGTAAGACATCTTTACTCCTGTTCCCAAATCCTCCTGTAATAAAGGCCAACATACCATTTGCCTTCCTAACTGCTTACTGCACCTGCATGTTAGCTTTCAGTAACCTATGTTCATAGGGACCTGGGTGTACATCAACATTTCCCAATCTTCTATCATTTAAAAAGTACTCTGGTAGGAAAAACAGAAATGCAAAGTGGATAACTTCACGTTTTTCCACATTATATTCCATCTGCAATGTTCTTACCCACTCACTTAGCTTGTCTATATCCCCTTGAAGCCTCTTTGCATCCTCCTCACATCTCACATTCCCACCTAGTTCTGTGTCATCAGCAAACTTGGAAATATTACATTTGGTCCCCTCAGCCAAATCATTGATATAGATTGTGAATAGCTGGGGCCCAAGCACCAATCCCTGCAGTACCTGACTAGTCACAGTCTGCCAACCTGAAAAAGACCTGTTTATTCCTACTCTCTGTTTCCTGTCTGTTAACCAATTCTCAATCCATGCCAGTATATTACCCCCAATTCCATGCGCTCTAACTTTGTTCACCAACCTCCTGTGTGGGACCTTATCGAAAGCCTTCTGAAAATCCAAATACACCACATCCACTGGTTCCCCCTTATCTATTCTACTAGTTACATCCTCAAAGAACTCCAATAGGTTTGTCAAACATGATTTCCTTTTCATAAATCCATGTTGACTCTGCCAAATCCTATTATTATTTTCTAAGTGTCCTGTTATCGCATCCTTTATAATAGTTTCTAGTATTTTCCCGATGACTGATGTCAGGCTAACAGATATGCAGTTCCGTGTTTTCTCTCTCCCTCCTTTCTTAAATAGTGGGGTTACATTTGCTACCCTCCAGTCTGCAAGAACCATTCCAGAATCTATTGAATTTTGGAAGATGACAACCAATGCATCCACTTTCTCTGTAGCCACCTCTTTCAAAACGCTGGGATGTAGATCATCAGATCCTTAGGATTCATCGACTTTCAGTCCCATTAATTTCTCTAGTACTATTTTTTTTACTAATACTAATTTCTTTCAGTTCCTCATTCTCGCCAGAGCCTTGGTTCTCCAGTATTTCTGGGAGGTTTTTTGTGTCTTCTTCCGTGAAGACAGACAAAGTATTTGATTAATTTCCCTGCCATTTCCTTATTCCCTATTATAAATTATCCCGTCTCTGTCTGTAAGGGACACACATTTGCCTTCGCCAGTCTTTTCCTTTTTACATACCAGTCTGTTTTTATGTTTCTCGCTAGTTTACTCTCATATTCTACTTTCCCTTTCTTTATCAATTTCTAGGTCCTCCTTTGCTGAATTCTAAAATGTTCCCAATCCTCAGGCTTACTGCTTTTTTTGGCAACTTTACATGCCTCTTCCTTTGATTTAATACTAACTTTAATTTCTCGTCAGCCACGTTTGGACCACTTTTCCTGTTGGGTTTTTGTGCCTTAAAGGAATATATATTTGTTGCAAATTATGTATTAATTCTTTAAATGCTAGCCATTGCCTGTCTATCATCATACCTTTTAATGTAGTTCTCCAATCAACCACAGCCAACTTGCACCTCATACCTTCATAGTTTCCTTTGTTTAGATTTAAGGCCCTACTCTCGGATTGAAGTACATCACTTTCAAACTTAATGAAGAATTCTATCATCATATGGTCATTCTTCCCTAAGGGCTCCTTTACAACAAGATTATTAATTAACCCTTTCTCATTGCACAATACTAGATCTAAAATAGCCTGTTCCCTAGTTGGTTCCTCAACATACTGATCTAGAAAACCATCTTGTATACATTCCAGGAATTAGTCCTCCACAGTATTAGTACTAATTTGGTTTGCCCAATCTATATGTAGATTAAAGTCCCCCACGATTGCTGTATTACCCTTGTTACATGCACTTCTAATTGCCTGATTTATACCGTGCCCTACATTACCAGTACTGTTTGGTGGCCTATAAACAACTCCCACCAATGTTTTCTGCCCCTTGCTGTTTCTTAGCTCCACCCAAACTGATTCTACATCTTGATATTCTGAGCCAAGATCCTCTCTCACTATTGTACTGATCTCATCCTTTATTAACAGCGCTACCCCACCTCCTCTTCCTTTTTGCCTGTCCTTCCTAAATGTCAAATATCCTTGAATATTCAGTTCCCAGCCTTGGTCACCCTGCAGCCACGTCTCCGTAATGGCAATTAGGTCATATCCATTTACTTCTATTTGTGCTGTCAATTCATCTACCTTGTTGCGAATGCTGCGTGCATTCAGATAAGGTCCCTTTAATTTTGCCTTTTTAACATTTTTTCCTATTTTGACCTTATTTGCTGCTGGCCTTTGTTTTTGCTGCCTTCCAATTTGACTTACTACTTTTTTGCCTTCCACTTCCAGCTATGTTACTCTCCCTTCTGAATCTTCTTCAGGTTCCCATCCCCCTGCCAAGTTAGTTTAAACCCTCCCCAACAGTGCTAGCAAACCTCCCCGCAAGGATATTGGTCCCGGTCCTGTTGAGGTGTAGAGCTTGTACAGGTCCCACCTCCCCCAGAACAGGTCCCAATGCCCCAGGAATCTAAAGCCCTCCCTCCTGCACCATCTCTCCAGCCACACATTCATCTGCTTTATCTTCCTATTTCTATACTCACTATACTCTCTACTTCCTCTCTCCTCCTTTAAGACGCTCCTTAAAACCTACCTCTATCAAGCTTTTGGTCATCTTTCCTAATATCTCCTTATGTGGTGCGGTGTCAAATTTTGTTTGATAACACTCCTGTGAAGCGCCATGGGACGTTTTACTACATTACAAGGCACTATGTAAATGCAAGTTGTTGTTGTGATCAGAGTTGATCACTACAAATTGCCATAATAATGTAAATCATCACATGGAATGGCTCATTAAGTTTCCTATTGTTCCTCTTTATATGATTCATTTTCTTTCTCCCAAATCTTTTTCCTCCAGCCTAAAATAGGGATCAAAATGAAAGCACTATAGCTTTTTGAACTGAAATAAAGCACTGCCCTTGTCTCATGCTATCTTTTCCTCATGGTCTTTGCTGCTGCTTCTTCTAGGTGTGACAGTTGAAATCCAACCTCAATTATTTGAGACAACCAAAGTTTTAAACCAAACTTTTATACCTTTTCACCAGATGATTTAGTCCATTCATATTCCAGAAGTGAACCCCGATTTGATACTAACTCTCATAATAAAGGATACTTGTGGCTAGACCACTAATCCAAGACCACATTGGCTCTGCTTTGTATGAGGATAATATACCAGAACAATATTAATACCACTTGACATTCGATGGTATTACTATTGTTAAGGGGAGGTAGTTAGACTCTCTCTTGTTGGAGATGGTCATCACTTGGCACTTGTGTGGCACAACTGTTTTACAACATTAAATGAGAACACAACAAATCATTCACAAAAACTTCAAAAGATACAGCTCCCCTTCCATTGTGCTAGGATAAAACTCACATAGTAAGACAAAAACTCCACCTATCTAAATCCAGTATGGTCTCATAACACCTGAGCACTTTGTAAACCCACCTAATCTCAATTTAAATGTTCAAACAGTAGGGATTCTCAATATTTACACTTTTAACCATTGGGAGAAACTTTTGCCTATGCCTGTGACCACCATGCACACAGCTATCTCATAGGCAAAACTGGTGCAGTTCCAGCAGGCAAAAACCAGGTAATGAATGCGACACTGCCTGGCTTGAGCCTAAACTGCAGCTATCGGTCGCTGACTGGTAGCTACAGTATAAAGGACCCTTAAATTCACAAACTTGTCTCCCAATAGTGCTGGGCAGCAGCAATAAACATGATCCGTTATTTATAAGCTTTTTTTTTTAGCAATTAGTGCAGCTTGCACTACTCTTTTATAGATCTTTACAGAAAATTAGTACATGCTCCCAACCTGGAAACACACACGAGCTCACACTGACAATTTTATATCTGTGCATGACTTGGCCCTGGACTACAAATTTTCACTCCATACCTCACTTAAATTCTAGGTGACTATGTCATAGCCATGTTCTTACGTCCAATGTTTGATCATCAGTACCATCTACTTATGGAAACTAATTTCTGTTCGCAGCCTCAGGAGGGAATTGGATGGTTAAGATTGTGGATGGGGTGCTGATCAAGTGGATTGCTTTATCCTGGATGGTGTTGAGCTTCTTGAGTGTGTAGCAGCTGAACCCATCCAGGCAAGTGGAGAGTATTCAATCACACTCTTGACTTGTGTCTTGTAGGTGGTGGAGGGGCTTTGGGGAGTCAGGAAGTGACTCGCTACAGAATACACAGCCTCTGACCTGCTCTAGTAGCTACAGAATTTCTGTGGCTATCCCATTTGTTTCTGATCAATGATGATCCCCAGGATGTTAATGGTGGGGACTTAATAGTAATACCATCGAATGTCAAGGGGAGGTAGTTAGACTCTCTCTTGTTGGAGATGGTCATCACTTGGCACTTGTGTGGCACAACTGTTAATTGACACTCACAGTCCAAGCCTAGATGTTGTCCAGGTTTCGTTGCATGTGGGCATGGACTGCTTCATTATGTGAGGAATTGCGAATGGAGCTAAACACTGTGCAAACATCAGCGAACAGCCCCATCTCTGACCTTATGATGGAGGGAAGGTCATTGATGAAGCAGCTGGAATGTTGCCCCGAGGAATTCCTGCAGCGATGTCCTGGGGCTGAGATGATTGGTCTCCAACAACCACTACCATCTTCCTTTGTTCCAGGTATGACTCCAGGTACTGGCAAGTTTTTCCCCTGATCCCCATTACCTTCAATTTTACTAGGTGCCACACTTGCTTGAATACTGCCTTGCTTCAACTGCAGTATTGTGTTCAATTCTGGGCACCACACTTTAGGAAGGATGTCAAGGTCTTAGAGTGGGTGCAGAAGATATTTACTAGAACGGTGCCAGGGATGAGGGACTTCAGCTATGTGGAGAGACTGGAGAAGCTGGGATTGTTCTCCTAAGAGCAGAGAAGGTTAAGAGGAGATTTGATAGAGGTGTTCAAAATCATGAACGGTTTTGATAGAATGAATAAGGAGAAACTGTTTCCAGTGGCAGAAGGGTCAGTAACCAAAGGGCACAGATTTAACGTGATTGGCAAAAGAACCGGAGGTGATATGAAGAAGCAATTTTTTTAATGCAGTGAGTTTTTATGATCTGGAATGCACTGCCTGAAAGGGTGGTGGAAGCAGATTCAATAATAACTTTCAAAAGGGAATTGGATAAATACATGAAGGGAAAAAATGTAAAATGTACAGGGCTATGGGGTAAAAGTAGGGGAGTGGGACTAATTGGATAGCTCTTTCAAAGAGCTGGCACAGGCAGAATGCCCTCCTTCTGTGCTGTATCCATCAAAGGTAGTCACTCTCATCTCACCTCTGGAATTTAGCTCGTGTCCATGTTTGGACACAGGCTGTAATGAGGCCTGGAGCCGAGTGGCCCTGGCAGAAACCAAACAGATTATAAAATCTTGCATCTAGTGCATGTCCGTCTTTGCCAGATGTCACACTTTGATATAAGCGCAAAACAATCTTATAAGAGAAAGAAAGTCAGGCATTTCATTCTGCAGCCTGAGATTTACAAACAATTTACTGACCATTAATTGGCCTATGAGATTTACAAGCACCTAAAATTACCAGGATTCCCACAGTGACTACTTGAGCCGTGGCCTTAAATGGGCATGCCAGGTAACCTTAACATCAAAACTGCAGACTATCCCCGAATTACACTAGGAGCAACCATTAGTATTCCAAAGCCCTTTTCAATTCCTTATTTGTAGACAGATAGTTTATCATTAGATTGTTTTCTATGTATTCATTGCTATTTGAAAGAAAGGTCAATACGTTCAGCCAGCATGGTCAGAAACATCCCTGCAGGCAACAGAAATTGACTTTTGCTTGAGAATTCAGCACTTTGCTATATTGGATTAATATACAAATAAAAATGTTCAAATAGAATTGAAAAAAACATGCTTCAGTTTGGGTTTTAGTCAATTTAAGTTGTGCAGACCTCTTTTCCTCAAATTCAAACCCAGATACGAATCAGTGAATTTGAAGCGCCACAATGTGCAATGCAATTAAAGCCAAGGCTCGCTGGTCAGCAGCTTTTTTTAAAAAAAGCAGCTGATCAGTCAAATTTCTTAAATACTGAAAACTATTCCTTTTTTAAAAATCCAAATGATATTTATTGAGAGTAAAATAAATAGCTTGTGTGGACAACTTCATGCTTAGCACTACATTTGCCCCAAATTATGACGTACTATTACAATTAAATAAAACTACTTCAACCGAACTGTAATGCTATTCACAGAGCAACCTGGTGCAATAAAAGAATGTTACTATAGTCTACCACAGTGGCCATAAAATAACAGTATATTAGCAGTTAATAGTAGATAATGCAAATAGTGTCACAAATCTAGTCACACCTGTGGACAGTCCATCTACTGACTAGCCACAAGTATGCTGACAGGCTATACCTACCTCCCTGTTAATAGTCTATTTTAGCACAGGTATCATTTTGGAAAATGAAAATATTGACTATTTCTTCCAAATCAGGCACATCCACCAACATTTTCTTCAAACTAAAGTATGATCAAAGAACAACATAATAGCATAGTGTAATAGGGATCAGTCAGCCAAAGTTCATGGTTTCCAGCTACAGTATATATGCAGAATGTATTGCTTAATTACATGGTTAACGATATGGATCAGTCTCTATTATGAACCAAAGAGCATGAAACTATGTATTTTGTCTTGAGAATTTAATTGTGCATTTGTATTACATGGCTTTTTTCTTTCCCCAGTGTGTTTGAATTAAAGATGAGCAGCACTCACACAGAAGGAGACGAAAATATTTCAAGTACTGAACTGGAATGTAAAATCTGTTACCAAAGGTACAATGGCCATAGCCGAAAGCCTAAGATTCTGGACTGTTTACACAGAGTATGTGCAAGATGTCTAAATAAAATCCTAGATATCAGTGATGGCTCCCACTGCATTAGCTGTCCCTTCTGTCGCCATGAGACAGAGGTCCACGAGGATGAAATTGCAAGTCTCCCTGATGATACAAACATCATGTGCAAACTTACAGCAAGGGACAAGACAACATGGAATTCAGGTTGTAAAGAGGTAGTTTTAACACCAAAGAACTTGACTTCCTCCAGTTCAACCCTTGGTTCTTCCAACTGCTTAGTTATTACTATAAGGGAGGTACAAAGGAATTCCCCGAGGACTCCAAGCAGGCATACCACCTCTGATTACTATGCGGATCACAGTCTTGACACTATGTCTGTTACATCCCAAAGCAGGATTGATCAAGATGTGTTCTCTAAACTTTGTAACCGAGTGCCAAGAATACTAGTGTGGCTGCTAGGTTTTTTCTATTTCAGCTCATTGCCACTCGGAATTTATCTTCTGGTAATCCAAAAAGTGACTCTGGGTATTGTGTGTGTCAGTCTTGTTCCTTCCAGTCTGACTGTATGCTTGGTCTATGGTTTTTGTCAGTGCCTCTGTCAGGGTATATGTGATTGCTCATCCAGAAGCTAATGACTACTACAACAAAATGACAGATTCAGCCAGGATCCCAAACAGATGTGCTTGTGACTGCAGGTATTCAATTGACCCAGCATCCACAGCCTTTTGGGGAAGACAGTTCCAAATTTCCACTACCCTTTATGTGAAAAAATGCTTCCCGATTTCACTCCTATATAGCTTAGCTCTAATTTTAAAGAAACAAACAGTTGCATTTATATAGCGCCTTTCATGACCTCAGGAAATCCCAAAGCACGTTACAGCCAATTAAGTATTATGAAGTGTGGTCACTGTTGTAATGTAGGAAACATGGCAGCCAATTTGCACACAGCAAGGTCCCACATGATTATGCCCCCTTGTTCTGTAATCCTCCACCAGAGGAAATTTCTCTTTATCTACGCTATCAAATCCCTTTATCATTTTAAACACCTTGATTAGATCATCCCATAACATTCTAAACTCAAGGGAATACAAGCATAGTTTAGGCAACCTATCCTCATAATTTAACTATTTCAGCCACGGTATCATCCTGGTGAATTTGCACTGTATCCTCTCCAAGGCCAATATATCCTTCCTGAGGTGCGGTGCCCAAAACTCAATGCAGTACTCTAGATGGGGTCTGACCAAGGCTCTGCAGAAGCATCACTTCCTCATTTTTGTATTCCAGCCCCCTTGAAATAAAGGTCAACTTCCTTTAGTCTTTTTGATTATTTTTTGTACCTATCCGCTAGCTTTTAGTGATTTGTATACAGGAACACCCAAATCCCTCTGCTGCTCCACAGTTGCTAATCTCTCACCATTAAGAAAATATTCTGATTTGTCTTTCTCGGATCCAAAGTGGATGACCACACCCTCCCCACACTGAACTCCATCTGCCACAGTTTTATCCACTCACCTTGTATATTAAATCCACTAAGGTCCTCCCCTTAACTTATTTCTAGGTTCCCTTGTTCTGCTGGTATTTTGTCATCTTCCACCACTGTGAAAATGGATATCCAGTATTCATTTAACAAATCTGCAATTTCCTTATTGTCCATTATATAGTCTCGCCTGCATCTATTTTTAATAGACCCACATACTCCTTAACTACTCGCTTAACCTTAATATATTCATTAAAAAATCTTACAACGTTCGGAAAAAGGTATCAAGGGATGTGGAGCAAAAGCGGGTTAATGGAGTTGAGGTACAGGTCAGCAGTGATCTAATAGAATCGAGGGGAATCAAGAGCAGGCTTGAAGAACTGAATGGCCTACTCCTGTTCCCATGCTCCTATTCATCACAAGATAAACGAATTGTTGGCTTCAGATTAGGTTTTACATTTTACTTCTCCAATACTTCCATGTGATGTGCACTTGCCATTGATCCATGAAGTAGAAAAAACACGTTAAATGGCTATTATTCTAAATTAAAATTTTCTGTATTTTAGATTGGTAAAGGATTACCATGTTGAACAAGAATATTACATTCCATTTTTGTGAATTTGGCAGAGGGGCTAATGAATGAATGCCTGGAACATCCTTTTTACTCCACGAATGAGGAAGATGGGTTAATTCATGAGTAAGTTATTATGAAGGTATTCCTCTCAAACGGGAAAAATAATATTGCAGTTGCCTATTTTGTATTCTGATTATACCATTTGCAATGTGGTACACATTTGTAAACTGCAAGATTAAGTAACTTCAGCGTGTGAATCAAATGGCACCTATATATTTATTACCCAAGTTATTACATTTTAAGACATGTGTCCCTACAATACCAGGTGAAAATTATTTAGTAATTGATTTTTTTGTATTTTCTTTTAAAGTCTTTTTTGTGTCCCAGCATTTAAAATAATCACATTCTTCTGGTTCAGGACAAAAAAATATTCTTGGAGTCAATATCTTCAACAAACAAGCTTTGACACCCACTGAATAAATCTCCATTTTCATAAAGTAAAAACAAATCAGGTACAAACGATACATTTGTATTTGTCTGTATGCACATCTCCTCCAGTTTTTATGAAGCTTATTTGTCAGTCTATAGATGTAACACCATAGTCTTGCATAGCACTTTTGATTTTTTTTTAAAGTCAATAATCTTGCTAATGAATTGTTTAGGATTATTAACATTTTTTGTAGACTATTACCTCTCACAATAACCTGCTTTTAATAGTGAATTGTCTCTAATAAAGAAAAATCTAACCAAACTGGGCCTACTTGTTATGATTATATGCATTATTTTCTGGTGCTCCGGATAGTTATCTTTAACAAAAGAACAAATGTTATATCAGAGTGATAATTAGCTAATTGAGTACTAAAGCTGAATATAGCATTTTTATACTGCAAGTTGCCATGTACTTGGGATACACATTTTCACATACTTGAGCAACAAATTGAAAATAAAATTCCAAGTGTTGATGATTTAACAGTGGTGCTGACAATAATCAATGCATGTTATGGGTCTAAGAAATATGTGCACAGGTCTAAGAAATATGTGCATGCTAAAATTTGCCCTTTTTATACATTTAACATCTCCTTTGGAATTGCTCATCAGACTATAGCATCAAATGGGTTTAGAGATTATATGGCATCTTTCTATTAGACAGAGAATATAGACCTCATGATATGAATTAGTACATTAAGTAATTAATACTTTAAAATATATATAGATATGAACAATGACAACAGGAAAAGACACACTGTCTTTTCTGATCCATCCAGCATGTCCCAAACAACTGCAATGCCTTATGTATCACAATATCTACACTCCCTCCCCTACCTGAAAGCCATGTGATCTCCTGGGAGAGGCGAAAAACCCAGGCTAATTTCGGGGGGGAAAAAAAATCTGGGAAATTCCTCTCCTACTCCCTTAGGCGATTGAAACTAGTCCAGGAGATCATTCTGGCCCTGATCAAAATGTTAAGATTGTCTAAAAATGTTAAAAAGACAAATCTAAAGGCACTGTATCTGAACGCACAAAGCATTCGTAACAAGGTAGATGAACTAACAGAGCAAATAGATATAAACAGATACGATATAATCGCGATTACGGAGACATGGTTGCAGGGTGACCAAGGCTGGGAGCTGAATATCCAAGGGTATTCGATATTTAGGAAGGACAGGCAAAAAGGAAAAGGAGGTGGTGTGGCGTTGTTAGTAAAGGATGAAATCATAAATTATATTGGCTCAGAAAATGAAGATGCAGGATCAGTCTACGTGGAGTTAAGAAGCACCAAGGGGGAGAAAACACTGGTGGGAGTTGTCCATAGGTCTCCAAACAGTAGCGGTAATGTCAGGGACGGCATCAAACAGGAAATTAGAGATGCATGTAACACGGGTACTACAGTAATCATGGATGACTTTAATCTACATATAGAATAGCTAAACCAAATTAGCAATAATACTGAGGAGGATGAATTCCTGGAGTGTGTACGAGATGGTTTTTTAGACCAGTACGTTGAGAAGCCAACTAGAGAACAGGCTATTCTAGATTGGGTATTGTGCAATGAGAAGGGGTTAATTAATAATCTTCTTCTGCGGGGTCCTTCAGGGAAGAGTGACCATAATATGATAGAATTCTTCATTAAGATGAAAAGTGAAGTAGACCCATCCGAAACTAGGGTCCTAAATCTAAACAGAGCAAACCACAAAGGTATGAGGAGTAGTTGGCCATGATAGATTGGGGAGCTTCATTAAAAGGCATGACGGTGGATAGGCAATGGCTAACATTTAAGGAACGAATGCATGAATTGCAACAGTTATACATTCCTTTCTGGCGCAAAAACACAAAAGGAAAAGCGGCCCAACCATGGCTAACAAAAGAAATTAAGGATAGTATTAGATCCAAAGAGGAGTCATATAAAGTTCCAGAAAAAGTAGCAAGCCTGAGGATTGGGAGCAGTTTAGAATTCGGCAAAAAAGGACCAAAAGATTGATTAAGTGGGGGAAAGAGTACGAGAGTAAACTTGCTAGGAACATAAAAGTGGACTGTAAAAGCTTCTACAAGTATGTAAAAAGAAAAAGATTAGTGAAGACAAATGTAGGTCCCTTACGGGAGAATTTATAATGGGGAACAAGGAAATGACAGAGCAATTAAACAAATACTTTGGTTCTCTCGTCACGGAAGAGGACACAAATAACTTCCCAGAAATGCTAGAGTCTAGTGAGAAGGAGGAATTAAAGGAAATTGGTATTAGTATTAGTAAAAAAAAAGTGCTGGAGAAATTAATGGGACTAAAAGCCAATAAATCCCCAGGGCCTGCTAATCTGCACCCCAGAGTACTAAAAGAGGTAGCCATGGAAATAGTGGATGCATTTGTTGTCATCTTCCAAAATTCGAGAGATTATGGAACAGTTCCTGCAGATTGGAGGGTGGCAAATGTAACTCCACTATTTAAAAAAGGAGGGAGAGGGAAAACAAGGAACTACAGACTGGTTAGCCTGACATCAGTAGTAGGGAAAATGCTAGAGTCTATTATAAAGGATGTGATAACAGGACACTTAGAAAATATCAACGAGATTAGACAAAGTCAACATGGGTTTATAAAAGGGAAATTGTGTTTGACAAACCTACTGGAGTTTTTTGAGGATGTAACTGGTAGGATAGATGAGGGAGAACCAAAGAATGTTCAGAAGGCCTTTAATTTTGCACACTAACCTCTTATGTGGGACTTTATCAAAGCACATGGGTTTGGGGGTAATACACCAACATGGATTGAAAATTGGTTAACAGACAGGAAACAGAGTAGGAAGAAATGAGTCTTTTTCGGGGTGGCAGGCGGTGACTAGCGGGGTACTGCAGGGATCAGTGCTTCGGCCCCAGCTATTCACAATATATATCAATGATTTGGATGAGGGAACCAAATGTAATATTTCCAAGTTTGCTGACGACACAAAACTAGGTGGGATTGCGAGTTGTGAGGAGGAGGCAAAAAGGCTTCAAGGCGATTTAGATAAGTTGAGTGAGTGGGCAAATACATGGCAGATGCAGTGTAACGTGGATAAATGTGAAGTTATCCACTTTGGAAGGAAAAACAGAAAGGCAGAGTTTTATTTAAATGGTGATAGATTGGGAAATGTTGATGTACAAAGGGACCTGGGCACCCTTGTACATCAAGCAAACATGCAGGTGCAGCAAGCAATTAGGAAGGCAAATGGCATGTTGGCCTTCATTGCAAGGGGATTTGAGTACAGGAGCAAGGATGTCTTACTGCAGTTATACAGGGCCTTGGTGAGACCACACCTGGAGTATTGTGTGCATTTTGGTCTCCTTACCCAAGAAAGCATATGCTTGCCGTAGAGGGAGTGCAGCGAAGGTTCATCAGACTGATTCCTGGGATGGCAGGACTGTCGTATGAAGAGAGATTGGGTCGACCAGGCCTGTATTCACTAGAGTTTAGAAGAATGCATGGGGATCTCATTGAAACGTATAAAATTCTGACCGGGCTAAACAGACTGGATGCAGGAAGGACGTTTCCTCTGGCTGGGGGTTCTAGAACGAGGGGTCACAGTCTCAGGATACGGGGTAGGACATTTAGGACTGAGGTGAGGAGAAATTTCTTCACTCAGAGTGGTGAACCTGTGGAATTTTCTACCACAGAAGGCTGTGGAGGCCAAGTCACTGTATATATTTAAGGAGATAGATATATTTCTAGACAAAAAAGGCATCAAGGGGTATGAGGAGAGAGCAGGAATATGGTATTGAGATAGAGGATCAGCCATGATCATAGTGAATAGCGGAGCAGGCTCGAAGGGCTGAATGGCCTACTCCTGCTCCTATTTTCTATGTTTCTATGTAATGTCAAGCAGCACCTACCTTTTGTACGATTTTTGTGATCTCCACCCCAGGTCCATTATACTCTGGGAAAAGAATCATCTCCTGACATCTAACCTAGTTCTGGCCTTATGTAACTTGAAATTGTGACCCCCTGGTCCTCCCTAACTTATTTAGTTGAAACAAGCTGTCTATACGAACACAATCTATTCACTTAATCATCTTATAAACCTCGATCAAATCACCGCTAAGTCTACGCTTCTCTAAAGTGTCCCATCTCTTTGAGCCTATCTTGATAATTAAGATGCTTCCAACAGGGAATTAATCTACTTGCCCTCCTCTGCACCCATTCTAAAGCCTCAATACTACCCATCATGTGAGGAGACCAAAACTGAGAACAGTAGTCTAACTGAGGCCTAACCAAGATATTGTACAAGGACAAAATAGTATGTTTTGTCTTATAGTCAATTGTCCTTATAAATACACCCCAACACCCTATTCGTTCCAGCTATTGCTTCAGGGCATTATTCATAAACCTTTAGAGATCTATGCACGAGAACCCCCAGATCTTTCTTTTGCTAACTGACTTTAGTACTTTTCCCTGAAGGGTGTATGTATGTTCAGCATCCTTCCTGCCCACATGCACAACACCGTGCTTTTCTAAGTTAAACATCATTTGCCAGTCATGTGCCCAATCCCCATTATAATGGCTGTTCAATTAAAAGTTCCTAGTTAAACATCAATATAGGCAAGATGATCAAATTCTGTATGGATCTTGATAGATTCAATACTGCTGGGATTATAGTAATGCAACTGGTCAGAGTTCATTAATATAAAAATGTTAGATGAATAATCCAAAGCTTTTGCTGAATTGCCTTTATGGGGGAAACAGGTGGGGAGGAACTTCAGTTTTGCTCTCCTTCAGGAGATTTAAGTTAGGAATGCTAACAATGGCATATATAGTCCATTGGAAGCAATGGGTTTGATGTGCAAAATAATGGCCCAGAATTTGTTGCAGCGGGGTATCTCGTGGCATGCCCCATTAGTTAGACTTTTTAAACTCATCCTTCAGCTCAAGAAAGTTTTGCGCTTCAAATTGCTGGAAGTGCGTGCTGGTAATGGAAAGGGAACAGAGGCATCTGGGACCTTGGTGAACGTCAGGACCAACAGTCTATCTCCTTAACAAATTAGATTTAAGGATTGAGAAATAGAGGAACGACGGATAAGAAAATAGGGTGAATTACAGTCAGATTAAGCACAGAAAGAGAAATAAAGAAAGGGAAAGAAAGATTGGATTGAGAGAGAGAGGAAAAAGAGACAGAAAAAAGAGACAAAGGAAAAGTAAGAATTTTTTAAAAATTTTAAAATCTCTAAGAACATTATATATGAGACTCCACAATTTCAACTGTTCCCTTTCTGGGCAGGAGAGGTTGAGTGGCATTGCAGGAACATAAATCTCCTCATTTAAAGGGTTGTTATGCCATTAAGTACCAGCCCTAACTCTCTGCGGCGAGTTTAATTGGTAATTAATGCAGTAATTTTGTGAAACACATGGGGAGGTTGAGGGCGAGCTACCGTTTTCGCGAGGCTAAAGGTGGAGCGGCGCAAGTTGTCCAGCAATTTATAGTGATTCGCAACTCATGGGGTGTCTCTTCCTTGCCACAAATTGCTGGACGATTTATATGTTAATAACAGAGTTTGCATTAAACTCGCTGTTATTTTGCCAGCAATTTCTGGCCCAATATTGAAAGTGTGGAAAGGGGAATGATGTCGTTCCTTTCAGCTGAAAATGTTGAGCTGTGCAGAATGCTGAAGTTAGACCAATTAATCTAACCTATGCCCTTGAACTTGTAATTCTCAGAAATTTAGACAAAACTTGACATGTCATGCAAATAACCAGAATGTGATAAATACAAATCAACCACCAACCAAGCAGAGGAAGGAAGCGAGTCAACTTTAGGACAGAGACAAAATAACTACAAGGTGATCAGATCATGCTTTAAAATTTTTATTCAACATTCCACTGCTTGTACTGAACTCTAACCCACTTTTCACATCCCTGCTGATTTTATCCACCCCATCACCCACTCCTCAAAAATGTTTTAAGCTCCAAGGTGTATAACTATCAACCAAATTATTCTAACCCATTAAGAACATTTGATGCCAAAGATAACAAAATTTATATGCAATATGCCATATTTTGATGTACAATGAAGGTATGGGAAAGAGTCAATTTTACTTCCTTTTTAAACATACACAAGAATACATATAATTTACTTTTTAAAAAATGGGCTAGAAACATCAGGAAATATTTTCCAAAGTTATCAATTAGTCTGTTAAATTCATGAAATTAAACTCATACAATCTACTTTACATAGTCTATCCAATCATACAAGCTAAAGTTAACATTCAATTTCAATCAGTCTCACTTCTAGTGACTAGCATTGTGCTATTTGCTGTACACACCAAAGAGAAGTATTTGTGGTTGACAGGTTCTTCAGTGTAAAAAGATGAGATAGAGGTCTTAAGGAATTGATATTTTGATGTACAGAGTTGCAGTATAACCTTTCTACCTGCAGAGCAGGGTGGGTTGAGTCGGGATGGGGGAAAAGGCCACTTTGGTATTGAGATTTGGGAGGACAGGGGGAGCGTGGGAGGCCAGAAGATCGAGACCAGGACTTGTCTGGGTGGCTGAGGCTAGAGACCCAATGGTGAGTGGGTTGAAAAGGCTTTAGTGGGAGGCAGGATGGAAGATGGATCAGGTGGCCAGAGGCCCAAAGTAGGATGCCTAGAGTGGGGAATGGGGGAACAAAAGCTGGAAGCACAAAACTCAGTAGGGGACAGAGTAATTAGCAAGGGAGGGGGAAAAGAGAGGAAACTGGGTTGGGGCGCGGGCAGGCTGCGGCCTGAAATGAGCACATGGCGGGCAGGAAGGAGGAAGCCAGCTGCTCCAACTTACATTGGAGTGGCCAACAACAGTAGTAGGGAATGATGGTGGAAGACCAATGGGAGGCAGGGCAGTAATGGTGGGCCCAAACAAATCTAGGAAGATCACTCACATGATTCTCTTCAACCAAAAGGTGAGTGTTCAGAAAGATTGGTGCCATGGCACCTACTGGCTGGTAGCTCAGTTAAGAGGATGACATAAGCACAAATAATTGATTTCCTATTGCTGAAATCAACAGGAAAAGTTCACTGTGAAGCAATAATGTAATGGAAATTGCATGCAGCAATTGCGTGATATTGACAGAAATTTCTGACATAATAAAGTGTTACTCGACATAAAGTACACGTACGTAAAACATTTCTTTATCTAAATCTATTGTACATTAAATTTAATATGTGGGATGCACATTTCATTGACTTACCTTCCTGCTATGGGAAAATCCATTATAATATCCTGTAGTATCTGTTACACCTGTAGCTGTTTTCAATGTTAAGGGTGTCACACCAAGCCTGTAACATATACCATGCCCGGTATCTCACACAGTAGGTACTGTTTCACATGTATATGACCTGCTTTTATAAAATATTCATATTTTTATAATATTTATCATAGATTTATAAAATAGAAACTGAATATTTTGGACTCCTCTGCATATTTTGAAAAATTATTCCTCTCCTGAAGGTACAGGCTCTCACTGGGACAAGGTTCACCTGGCACTGCCTATCACTAGGATACGGTTACATAGGTGCCAGCCACCCCGGAGTGGTCATTCGTCATGTGATCAAATGTCACATATTTGAACTTCCAGGAATATGTCCAACCAGAGTTGACAACCATACTCCATCTCCGATGTCCTTCTTTCTCGCTGGCAGGCCTCCCACTATTAGGATTCTTGCTCCAACCATCAGCATTCTTAAGCTTCCAGAAAATTATTTTTTTTCCCCTTTAAAATCTTAATTTTTAGGCCCTCTAGCTGTTCCGAGATCCCATGGCACTATTAGAAGAAGAACATGGGAGTTATCCTGGTGCCATGGCAAACATTTATCTCTCAACCAACATCACTAAAACAGTTTAATTGGTCATTTGTCTCATTGCTGTTTGTGGGACTTCACTGTGCACTGACTGCAATGTTTCCCTACATTACAACGCAGTGACAACCATCTCAGGGCAGTGTCCTAGGCCCAACCATCTTCAGCTGCTTCATCAATGACCTTCCCTCCATCATAAGGTCAGAAATGGGGATGTTCGCTGATGATTGCACAGTGTTCAGTTCCATTCGCAACCCCTCAGATAATGAAGCAGTCCGAGCCTGCATGCAGCAAGACCTGGACAACATCCAGGCTTGGGCTCATAAGTGGCAAGTAACATTCGCGCCAGACAAGTGCCAGGCAATGACCATCTCCAACAAGAGAGAGTCTAACCACCTCCCCTTGACATTCAACGGCATTACCTTCGCCGAATCCCCCACCATCGACATCCTGGGGGTCACCATTGACCAGAAACTGAACTGGACCAGCCATATAAATACTGTGGCTACGAGAGCAGGTCAGAGGCTGGGTATTCTGCGGCGAGTGACTCACCTCCTGACTCCCCAAAGCCTTTCCACCATCTACAAAGCACAAGTCAGGAGTGTGATGGAATACTCTCCACTTGCCTGGATGAGTGCAGCTCCAACAACACTCAAGAAGCTCGACACCATCCAAGATAAAGCAGCCCGCTTGATTGACACCCCATCCACCACCCTAAACATTCACTCCCTTCACCACCGACGCACTGTGGCTGCAGTGTGCACCATCCACAGGATGCACTGCAGCAACTCGCCAAGGCTTCTTCGACAGCACCTCCCAAACCCACGACCTCTACCACCTAGAAGGACAAGAGCAGCAGGCGCATGGGAACAACACCACCTGCACATTCCCCTCCAAGTCACACACCATCCCGACTTGGAAATATATCGCCGTTCCTTCATTGTCGCTGGGTCAAAATCCTGGAACTCCCTTCCTAACAGCACTGTGGGAGAACCGTCACTACACGGACTGTAGCGGTTCAAGAAGGCGGCTCACCACCACCTTCGAGGGCAATTAGGGATGGGCAATAAATGCTGGCCTCACCAGCGACGCCCACATCCCGTGAACAAATTTAAAAAAAAATCTGCAGCTGAAACCCTCATCCATGCTTTTGTTACCTCCAGACTCGACTATTCCAATGCTCTCCTGGCCAACCTCCCATCTTCCACCGTCCATAAATTTGAGTTCAAAACTCTGCTGCCTGTATCCTAACTCGCATCAGTCCAGTTCACCCCTGTGCTTGCTAATGTACATTGGCTTTCGGTCCACCAACGCCTCAAATTTAAAGTTTTCATCCAGGTGTTCAAATCCCTATCTCTGTAACCTCCCCCAGCCCCACAACTATCCTCCAATTCTACATTTCTCCAACTCTGGCTTCTTACTGATGGCCCACTTAAGATCCTCCTTAAAACCTACCTCTTTGATTAAGCTTTTAGTCACCCCTCCTAATATCTCCTTCTTTGGCTCGGTGTCAATTTTTCTCTGATTACGCTTCTGTGAAGTGTCTTGGGGCTTTTTCCTACGTTAAAGGAGTTATACAAAGCAAATGCAAGTTGTTGTATCAGTGCTGAACTTGCCCTTTACTAATTTGTACTTTGTCCTACTGTCACAGTTTAAATTAAAATAGTGCTGTGGATTAAGTTTTTAAATTCCACTTGTTATCTTATATACCTCTATGATTCCCTCTCATTTGCTTCCTTTCAAGGTTGGAGTCTGAGTTTTTCTAATATTTCCTCATAATTGAGTCCTCTATCACTAAGGATTAGCCTTAGGGTCGTTCTCTGCACAGCTTCGATGTTTCCCGGAGTGCGGCCAACACAGAGTGATCTGGTGAGAGTTTGGCAAGTGTGGGAGTTCGGTGAAGTGGGGGAAGGAGGTGCTGCTTTGCCTTGCTTTTCCTAACTTTTTCCGCACAGCGGCAATGGACCTGAGCAGCAGAAGACTGAGATTGGGGAATAAAAGCAGCAGCAGACCTGCAACAAGAGAAAACTACTGTGCAACGTCACAGGTGAGGCAGGAGAGTCAGAGAGGTGAGCACAGTATAAAAGGAGAGACCGAGAGCGGGAGAAGAGTCTGAGAGTCTAAGGCAAGTCATGGCAGCAGAGCTCACACCCGTGATATGCTCCTCCTGCACTATGTGGGAAGTCATGGACACTACCAGTGTCCCTGACGATCATGTGTGCAGGAAGTGTGTCCAGCTGCAGCTACTGGCTAACCGTATTTCGGAGCTGGAGCTGCGGGTGGATTCACTGTGGAGCATCCGCGATGCTGAGACTATCGTGGATAGCACGTTCAGTGAGGTGGTCACACCGCAGGTAAAGATTATGCAGGCAGAAAGGAAATGGGTGACCGCCAGGCAGAGTAAAAGGCCCAGGCAGGTAGAGCAGGAGTCCCCTGGGGCCATCTCCCTCTCAAACAGATATTCTGCTTTGGATGCTGTTGGGGGAGATGGCTTATCAGGGGAAAGCAGCAAGAGCCAAGTTCAGGGCACCACGGGTGGCTCTGCTGCACAGGAGGGGAGGAAGAAGAGTGGCAGGGCTATAGTGATAGGGGATTGAATTGTAAGGGGAACAGATAGGCTTTTCTGCAGCCGCAAACGTGACTCCAGGATGGTATGTTGCCTCCCTGGTGCTAGGGTCAAGGATGTCACGGAGCGGCTGCAGGGCATTCTGGAGGGGGAGGGTGAACAGCCAGTAGTCGTGGTCCATATTGGTACCAACGACATAGGTTAAAAAAAGGGATGAGGTCCTGCAAGGTGAATTTAAGGAGTTAGGAGATAAATTAAAAAGCAGGACTTCAAAAGGTAGTGATCTCAGGATTACTACCGGTGCCACGTGCTAGTGAGTATAGGAACAGGAGAATAGACCGGATGAATGCATGGCTGCAGGGATGGTGTAGGAGGGAGGGATTTAGATTCCTGGGACATTGGGACCGGTTCTGGGGAAGGTGGGACCTGTACAAGCGGGACGGGTTACACCCGAGCAGGACCGGGACCAATGTCCTCGCGGGGGTGTTTGCTAGTGCTGTTGGGGAAGGTTTAAACTAGAGTGGCAGGGGGATGGGAACCTGAGCGGGGAGTCAGAAGGGAGTATAGTTGAGAGCAGCAAGAGAGGGGAAGACCCAGGGGAAATTTACAATACAATTAGTACAAACAGTTGTTCAAGAACAAGTGAAAGGGAAAAGCGTAGAGCAGCGGAAAGAAAGTGTACTTTAGGCACGACAGATGAAGTAAAAACTAGAAGGCGTAAGGCGATTAACCCAGCATCAAAGCTGAAGGTCAGGCTAGGGTGTGTGGCCCAACTAAGAGTTCTATATACAAATGCAAGGAGTATAAAGGAATAAATTAAATGAACTACAAGTTCAAATTCAAATTGGAGGGTATGACATGATAGCTATTACTGAGACATGGCTGCAGGATGGTCAGGATTGGGAACTAAATATACCGGGTTATAAGGTCTACAGGAGAGATAGGGAAAATGGAAGAGGGGGAGGAGTAGCCTTGGTGATTAGAGATGAAATCACTTCAATGATAAAGGGGGATATAACGAGAGGTAAGCAGCCAACAGAGACCTTATGGGTTGAATTGAGAAATAGGAAAGGATCTAAGACTATAGTGGGAGTTGTATATAGGAGTCCTGGCAGCAGCTCTGAAGTGCTAGATTGTATAAATGCAGATATTAGTCAAGCATGTAACAAAGGCATAGTGGTCTTAATGGGGGACTTTAACCTTCACATAGATTGGGAAAAGCAGACTAGCAACTGTCAGAAAGGCAGTGAATTTCTTGAGTGTGTCCGGGATAGTTTTCTACAGCAGTATGTCCTAGAGGCAACAAGGGGGCAAGCCATACTAGATTTAGTAATGAATAATGAACCAGATTTAGTTAACAGCTTAACTGTGCATGAACATCTATCCAATAGTGATCATAACATGATCGAGTTCAATGTAGTGTTTGAAAGGGAAAAAAATGAATCAGCTGCTAAGATTCTAGACTTGGGCAAGGCCGACTTCAATGGGATGAGACAGAGACTGTCCACAGTAAACTGGGCAAATCTGTTAATGGGTAAAACGACTGATGATCAGTGGGAAATGTTTAAAGAAACATTTAACGTGATACAGAATCGGTTTATACCCCTGAGGGGCAAGAACTCTACTTGCCAAAAAAAACAGCCATGGACAACTAAAGAGGTAAGGGACAGTATAAGACATAAGGAAAGGGTATACAAAAAGGCAAAAAAATGGCACAGATCCTGGCGAATGGGAAAGATACAAAGATCAAAGGGTCACAAAACAGATAGTAAGAGCTACAAAAAGAGTGTATGAAAAGAAACTCACAAGGGATATCAAAACCAATACGAAGAACTTTTATAGTTATATTAGGAAAAAAGAGGGTGGTCAGGAGCAGTGTTGGCCCCTTAAAAACTGAAAGTGGGGATATTGTCATTGACATTGACAATGGGGAAATGGCAGACATGTTGAACAATTGCTTTGCATCAGTATTTACAGTAGAAAGAGAGGATAGCATGCCGGAAATCCCAAGAAAACTTATGTTAATTTTATCGAGTCCCTGTCCCCGATTCAATATAAGTAAAGCAACAGTAATGAAGAAAATAATAGCACTAAAGAGTGACAAATCCCCAGGACCAGATGGTTTCCATCCCAGGGTTTTAAAGGAAGTAGGTGAGCACATTGTGAATGCCCTAACTATAGTCTTTCAAAGTTCTCTAGATTCAGGAACTGTCCCTCTAGATTGGAAAATTGCACATGTCACTCCGCTTTTTAAGAAAGGAGAGAGAGGGAAACCAGGGAATTATAGATCATTTAGCCTAACATCTGTTGTGGGGAAAATGCTGGAGTCTATAATTAAGGATAAGGTGACTGAACACTGAGAATTTTCAGTTAATCAGGGAGAGCCAGCATGGATTTGTGAAAGGTAGGTCGTGCCTGACAAACCTGATTGAATTTTTTGAAGAGGTGACTAAAGTAGTGGACAGGGGAATGTCAATGGATGTTATTTATATGGACTTCCAGAAGGCATTTGATAAGGTCCCACATAACAGACTGTTAGCTAAGATCGAAGCCCATGGAATCGAGGGAAAAGTACGGACTTGGTTAGGAAGTTGGCTGAGCGAAAGGCGACAGAGTAGGGATAATGGGTAGGTACTCACATTGGCAGGATGTGACTAGTGGAGTCCCGCAGGGATCTGTCTTGGGGCCTCAATTATTCACAATATTTATTAACTTAGATGAAGGCATAAAAAGTCTCATATCTAAGTTTGCAGATGACAAGGATTGGTGGCATTGTAAGCAGTGTAGATGAAAACATAAAATTACAAAGCGACATTGATAGATTAGGTGAATGGGCTAAACTGTGGCAAATGGAATTCAATGTAGACAAATGTGAGGTCATCCACTTTGGATCAAAAAAGGATAGAGCAGGGTACTTTCTCAATGGTGAAAAGTTAAAAACAGTGGATGTCCAAAGGGACTTAGGGGTTCAGTTACATAGATCATTGAAGTGTCATGAACAGGTGCAGAAAATAATCAAGGCTAATGGAATGCTGGCCTTTATATCGAGAGGACTGGAGTACAAGGGGGCAGAAGTTATGCTGCAGCTATACAAAACCCTGGTTGGACTGCACCTGGAGTACTGTGAGCAGTTCTGGGCACCGCGCCTTCAGAAGGACATATTGGCCTTGGAGGGAGTGCAGCATAGGTTTACTAGAATGATACCCGGACTTCAAGGGTTAAGTTACGAGGAGAGATTACACAAATTGGGGTTGTATTTTCTAGAGTTTCGTAGGTTATGGGGTGATCTGATCGAAGTTTATAAGATATTAAGGGGAACAGATAGGGTGCATAGAGAGAAACTATTTCCGCTGGTTGGGGATTTTAGGAGTAGGGGGCACAGTCTAAAAATTAGAGCCAGACCTTTCAGGAGCGAGATTAGAAAACATATCTACACACAAAGGGTTGTAGAAGTTTGGAACTCTCTTCCGCAAACGGCAATTGATACTAGCTCAATTGCTAAATTTAAATCTGAGATAGCTTTTTGGCAACCAAAGGTATTAAGGAATATGGGCCAAAGGCAGGTATATGGAGTTAGATCACAGATCAGCCATGATCTTATCAAATGGCAGAGCAGGCACAAGGGGCTGAATGGCCTACTCCTGTTCCTATGATTCGGTGACCTAAACTGAATGCAGTACTCAAAATGCAGCATGACCAGAGCACTATACAGCTTCAGCATGATACCCTCAGACTTATGCTCTACATATTCGACAGTATAACTCAGTGCTTTGCTTATTTTTGAGCTTTAGAAGTTTCCAACTTTAACTACTTTAGATTCATGAAACATCAGTTAATGCCAGTCAGTTTATCAGTGATTTTCTTTGTGATGGCCCCTGCAAACAGCAGGACACCCTGGGAACCACCTGCAAAAAGAGACACTCGGGGGCCCCTCAGTCCTAGCTGCCCTTTCAGTTATCCGAAGAAAAACAATGCTAACGCTGCAGAAAACTTGATCAATACATAGCGAAAAAAGTAACATCCAAGTAAGTCAATAGAGAAAAAAATAGTATACAGAATTCTCAAAAATCTGTTGTTATGCACAGTGTGCCCTACACTAGACAGACAGCAATTTGAATATTTTTCAGGTCCCCTGGGATCCCCAAGGGTCTCAGTTTGAAAATCTATGCAATAAATTAAAATTAGCCACTCATACAGTTGTGAAAATTTAAAAACGATCATTTATAAATGCAGAGAGCTGTCAGGGGAAACAAAAATGTGGCCGCAGTCACATAACCAATTTACACCAGATGCGTTCAGGGAAATTTGAAGAACTCAGTAGTGATGAATTGATATGATACAGAGAGAAAAGCAGCCCAGCTCATTGATTAGCACCATGCATTCTTCCATTTAAATTTATATTCCATCAAAACATAATGCTCCAATGCCTTGTGAAAGTCAGGAAGAAAGACAACACTAAATTAGCTGCAATAACTTCTACTCTGTCTTGCTCTCAGCGGAGCTCAGGAACTAATGCAATTACAGTTTATAATGTTTGGTGCTAATGAAACAGCTTGCACAGAGAAGAATGGGTCTTTCTCATGGAATGGGTTGAGGCAGAGGACAGCACAACAAAGCAAATTGAAGCACCAACATGTGGCATCGCAGCCAGGGTTTGTGCCCACAATTTCTATGCTGCTGAGTTCCATAATCTCAGATGTATCACTGTAGGGAAAAACCAAGGGACTAACATGATGGGCCAAATCTTCCTGGAAAAATAACACTGAGTTCATGACGCATGCCATTATTAATGCGCAAATCGGCCAGCAAGTTCAGGATGAAGGAGGGACACGCCGTGAGTTGAGAATCTCTATAACTTGCTGGTCGATTTACGCCGCTCCGTCATTTGCTTCGCACAAATGGCAGCTCGTCCTCAATCTCCCCATTATTTTTTAAGAACCTGCTGGATTTGCACATTAATTGCCCATTAAATTGACTGCAGAAAGTTAGGGCTCTTACTTAACAGCGCATGTACCCTTTTAACGACATGATAATTGTTAATGCAATGCCAATCAACCTCTCTACCTCAGAAAGGGAACAATTTAAACTGGTGAGTCTCATTCCTGCATGCAGTAAATTATTCTTACAGATTTTAAAAATTTCAAATTTTAAATTCTTTTTTCTCACTTTTCATTTCTATCTCAATCCAATCTTTCTTTCCTTATCTTTATTTCTCTTTCTGTACCTGACTTGACTCTAATTCACCCGCCATCTGACGTTCCTGTTTTTTTCTTAATCCTTAAATCTCATTGGTTAAGGAGATAGATTGTTGGCCCCTGTCGTTCACAAAGGTCTCAGATGACCCGTTCCTCTGGCCACGCTGTTATCAGCTCGCATTTCCAGCAAGTTACAGCGCAAATTATATTCGAGTTGAAGGGTGCTGGAAACAGTCTAACTAACGGCGCACACCACAAGATGGACCTCTCCAGCAAGCTCGATAAAACTGCTGTTTAGAATCCCTTGAAACAAACTATCCAGTGAAGGAGGAGCAAAAAGAAATGGGCCTTGACCACATCAGAACTCTTCTGCAATTAAAGGAAGAGGGAGCACTTCCCATATAAAGTACCTCCCCATCCTGCATCCCTTTTCTTCAAAAATGAATTTAGTATCAGTTCTAAATATTGTTAATTTTTTTGGTTTCTTTTGCGCTACAATTTCAGGTCTCCATTTCTCTTCTGTATTGCTGTAATGACTTAGGTTAAAGTCATAATTTGTGGAGGGTGGAAGTGGCTCAGCAGAACAGCAATGTCGTAGTCCACGTCAAGGTGATGAAGACATGAGCTGGAATTTTGTCAGCAGTGCAGGAAAGGTAGGGACACTTCCAGAAGTAGAAGAAATCAGTTTTCCAGGGACCGGAGTCATGATTGGTGAGATAGGTTTCATTAAGGACCAGGATATTGCTGAGCTGTTTGAGGATGAGGTTATGGATAAGTATAGCCTTGCTTGTGAAAGAGCAGGCCGTTTGAAGGTAATACAAATGGGGAAGGAAACTGCAGACTTGCTGGGACAATTACGAAAATTTTGCTGCGGATGTGGTCGGTACAGACACAGTAGAGTACAACGAGAACTAGGTTAAAAAGATTTTCCCCAGAGGAGCAAGACAGGAGAGGGGTTCAAGTTAGTTCTGATGACTGCTGAAGTGTAGTGGCAGTGCGTGTGATGATGAGTGCAGTGAAGAATGCCCAGATTGAGGCAAAGGCAAGCTGTGAGCCAGTTTAGAAGTGCTAAGAGCCTGAAGTGGTGATACTGTTACAAGTAGGTTTACAGGAATGCATAGCACTATATTCCCTGAACAAATTAAAAAATACTTATCTTGCTATATTATTTTGGTGCTGTCTTCAAAGGGCTATATATTGTCAGCTTGAGCCAATTGCGCAGGAAAGAGTGTTAAATCATCTCTCTACACTGCTACTTTCAAGAACATTTTCATTAAAAAAAAGGGAAGAAAGTGCAAATACTAATCAGTAATAACATGCAACTTAAAGTTTTTATTAACTCCTAAAAACTCCAATTAAAATAATCTAATAATAACTTGATTACAATTTCTCATAGAATATTCACATTTTTCACCTGTTGATGGATACAAAATTAACTGACAATTCATATGAGAGTTATGCCTAGTGAAGAAGCCAGTTAAACTATTATAGATGGAAAAAAACACACCATACTAGCAACAATACAATGGAACTTAATTAACATCACATCCAATTTAGGATACTTTTTGCTCCTGTTAAGGAAATCATATCAGTGCAACCTTAAATTAACTTATAAAGTTGGATTGAAAACTAATCACTCATACCTTTACTTGCTCCTCCAACTTGCCCAAACGCACATTGCCTGCCACAATCTTGTTTAAAACTCCATGCTTCTCATTCTCTAGGCTTTTGGCCTGCAGCACAAAGGGCAAAGGAAAATGTAAGGATTGAGTACTAAAAGCTGTGGAAGAAAAATGGGTGCAATGGGTATAAAATGGGTATAAAGAACAAAGATAGATTAAGACAAGAGAAGTTGTTTAAAAAACATCCATCATCTGAGCTGGATAGTTGAGCCACACAGGCGGTTCTCAGGTTTAATCCCTGCCTATACAGGTTAGCAGATCTCAGGCAGGGCAGGGTGTTAACTTTTGACCTCAGCACCAAGTTGAGGGGGGACGAAAAACTTGGTCAGCATATCCGCTCCTATTCTTTGTCTAGTAACCCTTCCTATAAGTGTGTGTGTGCCGCTTTGGTTAAGGGTAGGGTCAGTCCCTCAGTTCAATAGCCTATCGACATTAAGGCTCAGACATGAATGATAACTACTTCGAGGAGATTCCTAGCAAGAAATCAACCTTCTTGGAAGGGGAGGGGAGAAAAGTGGCAAAAAAGCTACCAAAAACAAAAATAATTTTAATGACAAAATATTTGATCACGTCGAAATGTTTTTTTTTAAATTCCATTTCCCATCCCATAACTGGTTAAAATTTCTTTCAAATACAAAGGAATTATGCTAAAAATAACATAAGAAAACAGAGGTGGGATGTTCTGTGAGTTAAAACTTAAGACAACTGAGTGCACCAGAGTACCAAAATTAAAGACACAGGGAGCAGCAAAAGGCAAAGTAGTTTTGTAAGAGAACTCTAGAGTGTAGGACTAAGTGGCTGAAAGAATGCACTCAAATGGTGGAGTGCAAGGAGCAAGAAACAAGTAGCAAATCAAAGTCAGAGAGCAAGAAGTTGCTGGCTGCCAGTTACGACAGGAAAAGATTACAGAGATAAGGGGGAGCAAGGCAATGAAGAAATTTGATTTCCTGAGAACAGGAATGATGGGTAAGAGGGACCTTGTGCAGGAGGGGACTTGGGCTGCAGAGTTCTGAATATAAGTTGAAGTTTATGGAGAATGTAGTTGATGTAGGGAGCATTGTAGTAATCTATCCTAGAGGTGATGAATGTGCAGAGTGAAAGTAAAATGTAAGTAGGCAATGTTTCAGAAATGAAAAAAGGTAGTCTTGGCAATGGACCAGATATTCGGTAGGAAACTTAAGTTGAGGTAAAACTAAATGCCAAGGGTCCAGCCTGGCCAACTAACAAGATAAATTATTGAAATTGGAGCCTGTGGCACATAGGTGCTGGCAAGAACTGACCAAATGGCTTCAGTCTCCTTGATGTTGATTCATGCAGGTCTTGATTTGGCTCGGGAGTCAGATATTAGAGAAGTAGTTCTTGAATCAAGGATAATGGTAGAGGCAGAATTTGGTATTGTTGTCATACATATGGAAGCTAGCTAGATGGGCAGCACACAAATAAGGAGTAGGATGGAACATGAGTAGGCCACGTGGCCCCTCGAGCCTGCTCCGCCATTCAAGCAGATCGTGGCTGATCTTCGACTTCAACTCCACTTTCCTGTCTAGGAACCCTAGGGCATGCCAGTAGAAGAAGCCATTGGAGAAATGTTGAGATAAATAAAAGTAGAATCAAGAAGGAGTAGTGCCAGCAAAGGAAGGGAAGGAGGAAAATGGAATCAACAACAGTGGCAAAGGCAGCAGGGAAAACTAAGTCGAAGTGTAAAATTTGACAGGCGCTGCAGCAGAATTTTGACGTTAAAATTAGCTCAGTATTGCTCCAAAATTCGAAATGCCAAAAAAGTACTCAAGCTTATTTAAAATAAACTATAATGCTTCAAAAGTAACAAATTTTCACTGGACTAGGAGACATTCATTCTGATATTTGCTCCTCATCACAAGCTTTTGACAGGAACGTCTTCTTCAGAGGAAAAATCTTAAATGTTACTTACCACATGTACAAGCTGGTCACGTTCATGAGCTGCCTTTTCAGCAAGACTAATCAAGTTTGCCAGATATTGATGAGCTGCTACTTCTTTCTCCATAGCATCTTCTGTCTGCTGTTTCAGAAGACCAATCTTCTTCTGTGCTAGCCTGTGAACCAGATAATTTTTGTTGGAACTCGTGCAAAATTCAATGATTGTATTTCCCAAAATGCAATTTTTTTTACCCTTTCACATATCGCAGCAACCAATGCTTCAAATTTAAAATTCGTTCCCTACGTTTAAATCTCACCATGGTCTCGCGCCTCCCAATTTTTGTAACCTCCTCCAGCCCCACAACCCCCCTGAACTCTCCGTTCCTGTCTCCAGCCTCTTGTGCTTCCCCCCTCCCTTCACCCCACCAATGGCAACTGTGCTTTTAGCTGTCTAAGCCTCACCATCTGCAATTTCTTTCCTAAAACCCTCTGCCTTTCCACCTCCATCTCCTCTTTGAAGACCCTCCTTCCTCCTTAAAAACTAACTCTCTGACCAAGCTTTTGGCCACCCCTCCTAATCTTCCCTTATGCCTTTGCGAGTTTTTTTTTGAAAACATTAAAAGGCACTGTATAAATGCAATTTGTTTTTGTTGCTAACTCTTTAAACTGCTGCCAAAAGCTTTATCACATTAGTGTTCAACTCCTTGAATGTGTTCCTGGCCAAGCTGCTCATCCCTCTGAATAAATTGCAACTTGTTCAGAACTCCATGGCAGATATCCTCACCTACACAAAGTCCTACACTCCGATCACTCCTACACTTTCAAGTTCCACTGGCTCCCCATGCCCTAATGAACTGACTTCGATCCTTGTCCCTACTTTCCTTCCAATGGCTTTACTCCAGTCTACCGTATCGACTTCCTCCAGCCATATATCTCCACATGCACCATGTGCTCCTTGAACAATAGGCTACTCCTTGTTTTCCACTCCATAATTGGTAGCTACTCTTTCTACTACTGCATCCCTGTATTTTGGAACTCCCTGCCTAGATCCCTTCACCATGCCATTTCCCTCCCTGCCATCAAAATCTCCACAAAACCCTTCTTTGTGACTGCATTTTTGGCCCCCTTTTTCTAACCTTTCTAGATTCTCCCCCTACTTAGTATCCACCATTTTTCTCCTCAATGTAAAGTGATTTGAGACATGTTCCTGTTTGTTGTAGATATAGGTGGTTATGGCACTAGACTAGCAACCTGGAGGCCGTGGGTTCAAATCCTGTCATAGTATGTTGTAAATTTCAATTCAATTCAATAAATCTGATAAATTATGGGTTTACATGAGGAAAGAAAATCATGAATGGTGCTGGATTATTGTAAAATCTCAAATGGTTCATTAATGTGCTTCAGGGAATAGAATCTACCATTCTGATCCTATCAAGTCTACATGTGACTCTCAATGACCCCTGATGCAGCCTAGCATGCCACTGAGTTGTGCAAACATTAGGTGGTCGTCAGGTGAAGACAGAACAGTGTATAACTATAATGGCCTACAATATTACATAAAGAATGGCCACTCAGGCAAGATATAAGGATGTCGGCACAAATGAATTATATCCCAGCTAGAGTCAGCACCGTTAGGACAATAGAGGGAAAAAAAAGATAAACTGAGAAAAAAAATAAGACAATGATATGTTAAAAAAAACATTTTTTTCAAAATATTTACCAAATATGAAATAATATTTAAATCTAGAAATTGTAATTGTCTCAGTAGAATGCATTTATAGTTCAATGCAAATTTAATGAATACCCATTTATCTATTGTACCTGTTTGACTTCTGTGCTACCTGCAGCTCTGCTTCAAGGGTCTTATTGTCAGCTACTAATTCCGTCTTTTCGAAAAGTAGGCTCTTTTTCTCAGCTTGCAGAGATGCAATTCTTCCCATCAATTCCTCCACTTCCACATGCTGTTTCTCTTGCTCCAGCTGCAGTTTTCTACGCAGAGAAAAAAATAATTACCACATTGATAGTTTCCCGGAGACCGAGATAATCATTGATGGTGCGTGACCCGAGTCAGCCTAAGGCATTGTTCACTAAAAGCACAATTTGTGGCAGTTAAATGGCTGGGGCCACAACAATAAACACAAGTCCTTCAATTTTACTTTTTATCTAGGGTTTAAGTGCGAGTCTGATGGTGAGAATCATGAAAATGGTGTTTGCCAACTGTAAATAATTGTGTGCTGTCACTTTGCTTAACTATATTCATTTTTCAAGTCCCTTGCTTATTTTCTTGAGCTTTAGCAATGTTCAAAATAAAAAAATGATCTTTTTACTAATTTTCTCCAAATTTACGTGGGTTTGTTGGGATCCAATTTTTCCTACTGATTTTCTCTACTAAAAATAAACCCCCAAATTTTTAAATTAGCAATTGATTTTAATGGTCCTTCATGGGAATTTTCAGCTCCTAGTCCACCCTAGCCCAAGCTATCTCCCTTAATACTACTATATCCCATAGCAATTTTCGCCTTGAGTTCATCATTTTGTAGAAAATATTATCTACATTTATGTACATGCAACCCAAACCTCCATCTCTCTGTGCAGCAATCTTATTCATTTTGATCCATCCTCCTTCTGATGTGCTTTTTTTATTCTCTCCTATACTTCCTGTCCCTCTTTCTTTCCTTTCTGCTTCCTCATCTTGTTTTTCTCCCTTCCCCTGCCATATTTGTTTAAACACTTCTGTGAAACAGCCAAAGTTTGATTAACACTAGCTTTCAGTAAGCAGACCAAAGAATTGAGTTCTCTTTGGCCATTAGGTGAGTCAGGACTTCAGCACATAATCCAGATTGACACTTAAGTGCAGTACTGAGAGAGTGGTGTATTGTCAGAGGTGCTGCTTTTCAGCTGACGAGATAGATTTTCAACTTGCTGCCCAGATGTAAAACTGGTGTTGCGGATCAACCACTCGTGATAAAAACCGCCCAATTTTCACTTCAAAGGAAATGAAAAGCGGACGGTTTCTAAAGCGGACAGCTAATCTGCAACACCAGTTTTATGCCCAAGCGGCAAGTTGAAAATCTACCCCAAGATGTCAAACAGAGGCCCTATCTACCTACTCTTATCAGTTCAGGTTGATGTAAAAGATCCCATGGCACTCTTTGAAGATGAGCAGGGTGTTCTCCTGGCCAGCATTCCTCCTTCCACTGATCAAAGATCAGGTACAACATGTCAGAAGGCTTACCACTATCCACTTGGGATGTCACTTCCTCAAAAAGGTCAAGGAGGTTGGTCAGACAGGATCTAAATCCATGTTAACTGGTCTTTATTAAGCTATTATTGTAGACATAATGTTCAGGTTTATACCAGATAATCAATTCCATTATTTCACCTGGGACTGAAGTAAAAACGATGGGGGGGGGGGGTTATATTGGATAACCCCCGAAAACAGGCACTGGGATCGCGGTGCGCAATTAACCCACGCCCGTCAGTTGTGATGCAGGCAGCATGTAACAATCGTGCTGACAGATGATTTCAATGTTATCAGCATGCAGCAGGTGCTACCTGCACTGTTGATTGGCTACATGCATCAGCAGGGGGCCATGATATCAGGAGTGGCTAGCGCTACTTAAAGGCAGCCTGCACCTCTGAAAGGGGAGGTACACTGTGGCTGCACTAGAGGCCTTGGTGTAAGAGGTTGACAGGGGGCATCCTATATCTGCAGGAGGGCGAGGCCCTCCAGACATATGCTCAAGAGGCAGTGGGAGGAAGTAGCAGATGAGGTCAATGCCAAGAACATGGATGCAGTGCAGGAAGACGTTCAATGGTTTGACAAGAGTGGTCAAGTTGAGTGAGTATAACTTTCAAGTGACATATCCTACTAACTGCACCACTAGCCTCAACCTCTGCACCACACACAATGCCCCCCATCACCCACCTACCAGCAAACTCTTTCAATCAGTACTCAACCCTTCAAATCAGATGCTTCATCTCACCCTCACACATTACCACTGTTGCAAACTGCATATCCACAACTCACTGGTCACACATATTGGCAGCTATTCAACCATAACAGCCACATCACCCAAGACACACTTCCCTCTTTCTTGCAGCAGAAGGTGGCACATAACAATAGGCTGCACGAACGAACTGGAGGAGGACAGCCGCACCTACACGTCCTAACTCCCATAGAGGAGACAATGCTGGCCATCATTGGCAGGGCCATCGCTGAGGCCGTGGCCGCTGGAGGTATCGATGATGAGTCTCTGCGTACCTGATCCTCCTCCTCGCTTCCCACTACTCCCTCATCCCACAATCTTTTCTGAATCACGTGCTGTATGTCTTATTTTCTGCTCTCCCCTCACCACAACTCAACCTGTGTCCCTTTGTCATTTCAGATACCCAAGAACTGGAACCTGCCCAGTCAGAGGAGGGAGAGGAAGAGGACAATGATGACAAAGACGTACAGTCACTCGATTTTACATTCGCAGCCGCCAGCTCAGAGACTGACACTTTGTGTAGTTTAGAAGTTAGGATTGAGGAGAGATCTGCACGTGGTGAGATACTGGGCACAAGTGCGCAGGAGTCAGGCTGGGTGGAACGGATACCGCAGGTGCCAGCTCGCTGGAGGAAGAGGTCGCACACTAGTTCTGCTGCAGAGGAGTCAGATGATGACTTCGATGGGCCAGGCCAAAGAAGAAAATTGATGGGTGTACACAACCAAATGCTTGGTGCACTGGAAAGCCTGCGCACAATGTCAAGGAGCAAGGAGTCGTCCAGCTCCAACTTTTTACAGGGCTTTGCGCAGAGCTTGGAGCTTATCTTTTCCCACATGGTAGGGGTGGTCACCTCCATCAGCACACCTGCGTAACCCACCATGATGCAGCATCCGATGGCCGACATCACAGCTTCCACTGCAGCACAAACATCTGCCAAAGGTCTGACTGCTGCATTTGGAGCTCACTGCTGCCATTATGGTTCTGGGTACCACTGTTGAAAGGGGCTTCCAGGGCATCACAGTAGTCAGCAATCTGCTCTCCAACAGATCATCAGGGTTGCTGAGGCCCGCCTCAGGAGAGTGGCAGTAGCGCCATTGAAGACGAACCTGCTGTCCTCTCTCAGGATAATAGTATTCCTGCTCCCACCCCAGCCACTCCACTAGTGCCCTTGCACTTGCCTGTCAGCCAGCCAGGCCAGACTGCTGCAGTCCAGGCCGAGATGGTGCAGTCTAGGCAGAGATGGTGCAGTCTGAAGCCGGGCCCACTCGGCCCAGAGCTGCTCAAGGTCATCCTCCAAGGCCACCTGCACTCTCTTCATTTGAAGCTCAGCAGCCTTCCACCGCCCATGCTCCAGCCATTGGGGATGCACCTCGTAGAAGCACTAGGGAAGGCATACAATCGACAGGCACTAAGGGAACGCATAAGGGTGAATAGTCGCATTTTGTTTGCATCATTTCATGTGTTAATTTATAAATGTGGATTTGAATTTGCACTTTGTGGTAGTTTTTATTTCTGTGATGAGCTGAGGGAGGAAGCAATGTGTAATCGTAAAGAGGACGATTTGATGGTCATGTGAGAGGGGAAAGGTAAGGAGTGTGGGACGGTTGGTCAATGAGGAGGTGTCATTGCTCATTAATGTGATCATGCAAAGCCCTGGCAGACATGGCCTGTCACCCTTGTAGCCTCCCTGCCTCTTCCTTCATTTCCTGCTGCGCTTCCTCCTCTTTCACTTCCACCTCCATCCCTTCCGCCTCCAGCTCCTTCGCCACCTCTTCCTTAGGTTCTCACCCGATAGGTGGTAGCAAGGGCTGTTCCCTCATAATGGCAAGGTTGTGCAGCATACAACGATAAATCTCAATAGCCGCTGAGCTGAGTATTGCAGGGCTCCTCCAGAGCAGTCCACTCAGCGAAGCATTGCTTGAGGACACCTATGGTGCACTCTATGATATTCAGTATGCATGCATTCCTGACCGGAGTAATGAGCCATTTCATGAGGGGATAACCTTTGTCGCCCAGTAGCCAGCTTTTGACTTGCCATGTTGGTTGAAATATAGGTGGAACAGAGGACTGCCGCAAGATGAAAGTAAGGAATCTTACAACACCAGGTTATAGTCCAACAAATTTATTTTAAAATCACAAGCTTTCGGAGATTATCTCCTTCGTCAGATGATTGAATGAAAAGGTTCTCAAATCGCATATCTTATACGATGTTGGGACAGCATCACACCAATCAAAAGGTGTCGTTGTTATTCAAACAGGCCAGTCACGGAGAACAGCACGTCCCAGTACACTCGATATACATTGTGTCTTTTACACAGGCAGGCAGAAAGAAACTTAAAATGGCAGAGAGAGAGAATTTTAAAAAACATATAAATTTTTTCCCCCTTTTTGCTGGTGGGGTTACGTGTAGCGTGACATGAACCCAACCTCAAACAGACCATCGTTCGCAGCAAGTTACCCAGTTTTCAGGAGAACAGCGTCCACGACACCACACAACCCTGCCACGGCAACCTCTGCAAGACATGCCAGATCATCGACACGGATACCACCATCACACGAGAGGACACCACCCACCAGGTACATGGTTCATACTCCTGTGACTCGGCCAACGTTGTTTACCTCATACGTTGCAGGAAAGGATGCCCCGGAGCATGGTACATTGGCGAGACCATGCAGACGCTGCGACAACGGATGAACGGACACCGCGCAACAATCGCCAAACAGGAGGGTTCCCTCCCAGTCGGGGAACACTTTAGCAGTCAAGGACATTCAGCCACCGATCTTCGGGTAAGCGTTCTCCAAGGCGGCCTTCGAGACACACGACAACGCAAAATCGTCGAGCAGAAGTTGATAGCCAAGTTCCGCACCCATGAGGACGGCCTCAACCGGGATCTTGGGTTCATGTCACGCTACACGTAACCCCACCAGCAAAAAGGGGGAAAAAATTTATATGTTTTTTAAAATTCTCTCTCTCTCTCTGCCATTTTAAGTTTCTTTCTGCCTGCCTGTGTAAAAGACACAATGTATATCGAGTGTACTGGGACGTGCTGTTCTCCGTGACTGGCCTGTTTGAATAACAACGACACCTTTTGATTGGTGTGATGCTGTCCCAACATCGTATAAGATATGCGATTTGAGAACCTTTTCATTCAATCATCTGACGAAGGAGATAATCTCCGAAAGCTTGTGATTTTAAAATAAATTTGTTGGACTATAACCTGGTGTTGTAAGATTCCTTACATTTGTCCACCCCAGTCCATCACCGGCATCTCCACATCATGGCAAGATGAAAGAATCATGACTGCTGCCAGGATAGTGGGCATTGGCCTGCATGATGCGCTGCGTGTGGTTGTACACCAGCTGCACATTGAGGGAGTGGAATCCCTTTCTGTTCATGAATATGGCCAAGTTCAGATGTGGAGCATGCATGGCAATATGTATGCAGTCAATGGCAACCTTTACCATGGGGAAGCCTGCAATGCGAGCAAACCTTTGTGCTCACTCCTGCTGCTTGTCTCTAGCAAGACGGAATGAGATGAATCTGTTTCTGAGTGTGTACAGAGCCTCAGTGACCTCCCTTATACTGCAGTGCACTGGAAACTGCGAGATGTTGCTTATATCGCCAGCAGCAGTCTGAAAGGAGCCAGCGCCGTAAAAATTAAGCATCATGGTTACCTTGACAGCCACAGTCGATGCTACACAAGAACATATGAAATAGGAGCAGGAGTAGGCCAATCGGCCCCTCGAGCTTGCTCCGCCATTCAATAAGATCATGGCTGATCTGATCCTAACCTCAAATCTAAATTCATGTCCAATTTCCTGCCCGCTCCCCGTAACCCCTAATTCCCTTTACTTCTAGGAAACTGTCGATTTCTGTTTTAAATTTATTTAATGATGTAGCTTCCTGAGGCAGCAAATTCCACAGACCTACTAACCTCTGAGTGAAGAAGTTTCTCCTCATCTCAGTTTTGAAAGAGCAGCCCCTTATTCTAAGATTGTGCCCCCAAGTTCTAGTTTCACCCATCCTTGGGAACATCCTTACCGCATCCACCCGATCAAGCCCCTTCACAATCTTATATGTTTCAATAAGATCGCCTCTCATTCTTCTGAACTCCAATGAGTAGAGTCCCAATCTACTCAACCTCTCCTCATATGTCTGCCCCCTCATCCCCGGGATTAACCGAGTGAACCTTCTTTGTACTGCCTCGAGAGCAAGTATGTCTTTTCTTAAGTATGGAGACCAAAACTGTATGCAGTATTCCAGGTGCAGTCTCACCAATACCTTATATAACTGCAGCAATACCTCCCTGTTTTTATATTCTATCCCCCTAGCAATAAAAGCCAACATTCCGTTGGCCTTCTTGATCACCTGCTGCACCTGCATACTAACTTTTTGATTTTCTTGCACTAGGACCCCCAGATCCCTTTGTACTGCAGTACTTTCCAGTTTCTCGCCATTAAGATAATAACTTGCTCTCTGATTTTTCCTGCCAAAGTGTATAACCTCACATTTTCCAATATTGTATTGCATCTGCCAAATCTCCGCCCACTCACCCAGCCTGTCTATATCCCCCTGTAGGTTTTTTATGTCCTCCTCACTCTCCACTTTCCCTCCTATCTTTGTATCATCTGCAAACTGATATGTTACACTCAGTCCCCTCCTTCAAATCGTTAATATAGATTGTAAAGAGTTGGGGACCCAGCACCGACCCCTGCGGAACACCACTGGCTACTGGTTGCCAGTCCGAGAATGAACCATTTATCCCAACTCTCTGCTTCCTGTTAGATAACCAATCCTCCACCCATGCCAGAATATTACCCCCAATCCAGTGATTCTTTATCTTGAGCAATAATCTTTTATGTGGCACCTTGTCGAATGCCTTCTGGAAGTCTAAATACACTACGTCCACTGGTTCCCCTTTATCCACCCTGTACGTTATGTCCTCAAAGAACTCAAGTAAATTTGTCAGACATGACTTCCCCTTTGTAAAGCCATGCTGACTTTGTCCTATTAAATTATGTTTATCCAAATGTTCTGCTACTGTCTCCTTAATAATAGACTCCAAAATTTTACCCACCACAGATGTTAGGCTAACTGGTCTATAATTGCCAGCCTTCTGCCTACTACCCTTTTTAAATAAGGGTGTTACATTAGCAGTTTTCCAATCTGCCGGGACCTTTGCCGAGTCCAGAGAATTTTGGAAAATTATTACCAAAGCATCCACAATCCCTACTGCCACTTCCCTCAAGACCCTAGGATGTAAGCCATCAGGTCCAGGGGATTTATCCGCCTTGAGTCCTACTAATTTACTGAGTACCAATTCCTTAGTGATTTTAATCGAATTAAGCTCCTCCCCCCCCAGAGGCCCCTGTTTGTCCAGTGTTGGGATATTCTTAGTGTCCTCTACCGTAAAGACAAACAAAATATTTGTTCAGCATTTTTGCCATCTCCATGTTTCCCACCATTAATTTCCCGGTCTCATCCTCTAAGGGACCTACGTTTGCCTCAGCCACCCTTTTTCTTTTTATATAATTGTAGAAAATCTTGCTATCTGTTTTTATATTTTTTGCTAGTTTATTTTCATAATCTATTTTCCCTTTCTTAATCAATCCTTTAGTTACTTTTTGCTGTCTTTTGAAGACTTACCAATCTTCTATCCTCCCACTAAGTTTGGCTACCTTATATGTCCTTGTTTTTAGTCGGATACTATCCTTAATTTCTTTACTTAGCCACGGATGGCTGTCGTTTCTTTTACACCCTTTTTCCCTCAGTGGAATATATATTTTTTGAAAGTTGTAAAATAACTCCTTAAATGAACACCACTGCTCATGTACTGTCTTACCCTTTAATCTATTTTCCCAGTCCACTTTAATCAATTCCACTCTCATACCATCATGGTCTCCTTTATTCAAGCTCAGTACGCTTGTTTGAGAACCAACCTTCTCACCCTCTAATTGGATATGGAATGTAACCATGTTATGGTCACTCATTCCAAGGGGATCCTTAACTAGGACATTATTAATTAATCCTGGCTCATTACACAGGACCAGGTCCAAGGTTGCTTGCCCCCTTGTAGGATCAGTTACATACTACTCAAGAAATCCATCCCTAATACACTCAATAAATTCTTCAAGGCTGCCCTGCCCCATTTGATTTGTCCAGTTAATATGATAGTTAAAATCCCCCATAATTATAGCTGTTCCCTTATTACATGCCCGGACTACTGTCCTTGCCCTGCTTTGAGGCTGCAGTTGTGGTTGCAGCAATTGACAAATTTCAGTCACGATTTCTTTAGTGAACTGCAGACGTCTGATGCACTGGTCATGGCTGAAGTTGAGGTAAGAGAATTGGTCCCTGAAGGCTCTCCTTGGATATGGCCTCCGGCTGAGTGCCCTGCTCCTCCTCCACCTCCACCTCCCTCTTCCTCTTCTTCTAGCAGCTTGTCCTGCTCTCAGTGGCCTCTCTTCATTCTCCCAGTCACATTTAATTCCCAGAGGAAACCCTAGCAGGCTACCCATTTCTGAAAGCAACTTTTTTCAGCACAATATTTTAAATGCCACCAAAAGTACTGCAATATCAGCCAGATCGCTATATAGAATATTGCAACATTAGCCAAGTATAGGAAACTTCCAAAAACACATACAATTGCACCAGCAGCCAGGGGTCACCATTGACCAGAAACTTAACTGGACCAGCCACAAATACTGTGGTGACAAGAGCAGGTGAGAGGCTGGGTATTCTGCAGCAAGTGACTCACCTCCTGACTCCCCAAAGCCTTTCCACCATCTACAAGGCACAGGTCAGGAGTGTGATAGAATACTCTCCACTTGCCTGGATGAGTGCAGCTCCAACAACACTCAAGAAGCTCGACACCATCCAAGATAAAGCAGCCCGCTTGATTGGCACCCCATCCACCACCCTAAACATTCACTCCCTTCACCACCGACGCACTGTGGCTGCAGTGTGCACCATCCACAGGATGCACTGCAGCAACTCGCCAAGGCTTCTTCGACAGCACCTCCCAAACCCGCGACCTCTACCACCTAGAAGGACAAGAGCAGCAGGCACATGGGAACAACACCACCTGCACGTTCCCCTCCAAGTCACACACCATCCCGACTTGGAAATATATCGCCGTTCCTTCATTGTCGCTGGGTCAAAATCCTGGAACTCCCTTCCTAACAGCACTGTGGGAGAACCGTCACTACACGGACTGTAGCGGTTCAAGAAGGCGGCTCACCACCACCTTCTCAAGGGCAATTAGGGATGGGCATTTAAATATATATTTATATATATATATATATATATATATATATATATATAAATAAATCCAGCAACTAACCTATAAGTGCTTCACGATCTCTTTAAATAGAGCTGGTGGGGGGGGGGGGTCTTTCATGCTGTTTAAGTCTGTTCAGCTGTGCAAGGTTAAAACAGGGCATTGGCTGGCGTGTGGAGTTCCAAAATGTCACCGACGGCTTCAAATCAGCATTGCACACTGATTCACGTCATTATCTCCCTACTCTACATGCTGTTAGCAGTCGTTAGGTGCAAACCCCTTTACCTGCTCAGTTCATGTCGGAAGTCTCGGAAGCCAATTTCAGAGCTTAGGTGTCAGTGTAGTGCCTGCAAAACGGGTGCTACATGGCCCAATTTCACCCCCTTGGTCTGTAGTTGCCAGTTTCTGATTTTTTGTACTTTTTGAATATGGGCACCATGTTGACCTCCTTTCAATATACTAGTACTTCCCCAGTGAATCCTTCATATTGACCGTTAATGCTTCATAAATCTCCTCTTGATTATCTTTTACCACTCTGGGATAAATATCATCTAGCCCTGGGGAATAATTGTTTTTTTGCCCTTTTAACCTATGACTTCCATCGCATTTACATCAAAGTCATTAATTTTGCCTGGGTTACCTGTTTAACTTCCCTTGCGAATACTTGGAGTATGCAATCATTCAGAATGTTTACTATTTTTTGCTCATCCTCTGTTTCGAGCCAGTCCTTTAAGGTTCTCACCTCTTTTCTGACTGACCTCTTACTATTGAATCACTGAATGAACATTTTACTGTTGTTTTGTGTTTGTAGGCTCACCACCACCTTCTCAAGGGCATTTAGGGATGGGCAATAAAAATGCTGGCCTTGCCAGCGACGCCCACATCCCATGAACGAATAAAAAAAAGGTAGGCTCTTATCTAGGTTGCTCTGCCCCTCTGGCCACCCTTTTAACAGGTTTCTGAATGTTCTTATATTTATCCTGTGAACTCCAACCAATTCTTCCCTATTTCACTTTTGACTTGTTTGCTAATCAGTTTGGGGGTCACTGGTTTTAGGTATTTCTAATAATATAAAATTTGCTGATAACTCCCAGGTACGTGGCCAGAAGGCTAATGTAAAGGAAATTAGTATTATTCAAAGGGATGTGGACAAATAAAGGCAAAGGGTAAGGAAAGGCAAATAGATTTTAATGTAGATTAATAAAGCTAATGCACGTTGGAACAAGGTCATTCAACAGACAGATACTATTTTGGAAGAAAAGGATTTGGGTGTGATCACTGTCATTCAATGAATCTAGTTAATGTGAAGCAAAACTTTTTCATCGAGTGCATTTGATGGTAAGACCACATTAAGAATGCCTTGTGCGATTTCAGGCAACTGACCTTCGAAAAGAAAGTACAGATAAGAGCAATAAGGATCTTGTCATGTTAAGACTACGCTTGAATTGTTAACCTATCTTTTATACTTACAGATGCTACTAGGCCTGCTGTGTGTTCCCAGCATTTTCTAATTTTATTTAAGAATTTTGTAGCACTTAGTTTGAAATTCTATTTGAGAAGTTTAACTGCAGTTTTTTTTAAAAAAAACTTTTCATATCACCGCCGTACTGTGAACAATTCCATGTATCCTACAGCAGTATGACTTAAAATGGTTGTAAGTTTTTTTCCCCACTACTTCTTCATACACCCCTCCAAATTCTACATGCAAACTTTAAGGATTCAAGTTTCCATATGTAAAGCTTAAGCATTTGAGTGACTTAAAAAAAATATATATATACACACCTTTTGAGTTCATTCACCGTTGTGGTATGCTCATTAACTCCCATTTTGTCATCCAGGCTTGCTTTTAGTTGGTCATACTTTGAGCAGAGGTTGTTCAGCTCAAGTTGAGCCTCATGTAACTCCTTCTGTTGGCTTTGTTTCTCTGCTTCCAGCAGTATCAATTGTTTAGTCAATTTTGACACTACCATCAAAAGAAAAAAAAAATAGGTTGAGACCATTTTTTAAAAAGGTTATCTGTGCTTAATAGGAGGCCAACAAAGTGGTGACCGTTAACAAGAAAAGCTCCAGAATGTCGTCATGAACCAAATCTGCAGCCGAAGCCAATTGAGAGTTTGGGCTAATGGCCATATTACAATGCAGAATGGATCACTTTTCTGAAAAATGAAAACACTCAAATATGCGATGCAACTACATGTACCAAAGTCTGAGTTGGAAACAGTCAGGCATTGTTGAAGGAATATTAAAAAAAACATTATATACAAAATTTAAAAAAAGAGTCAAGGGAAACAGCTAAGAAAATGTGAAGGGAACATCTTCGTGATAAAGCAGCAGTGGGACAATACTAGTAGAAAGGAAGGGGAAATCTGGGGTCTACTCATTAGCACTTATACTGCAGAGTGAGGGGAAAAGAAGTAAGTCACATTATAGCAAGGAAAAGTCTTCAAGAAATCCCAGCGGATGATTGGAGCAAGCATTAAAATAAGAAAGAGTTCATTTATAAATCAGAATTCCAGCTGTATTTCATTTGGGCTCACCTTCCTGCACATGTCTGTTGTGACTGTCTTTTCCTTTGGCTTGCTGTACCTCAAGCTGCTGCATCAAGATTTGGTTTTCCTCCAAAACCAACTTTGCCTGATCCTGCAATTGATGCCTGGAAGGACAAAAATTGAAAGAACTCATTAACTGTGCTGTATCCAGCTCAAAATAGAAACTTCAAACAACATTACTTGAACTGCATATGAACAGATTTCAAACTAATTCTTTATTAACAGGTTTGGTTGAAATAGTGCAACATAAGTAAATTGAGCTTTTAATTTCAAAATAATCCCATGGTAAGCAACTAAACAGCCATTACTTGTGAATTCACGATAATTTGGGGTAAATAAATAGCATAAAAATGCAAGACAGTCAGCAAAATTTGAATTTTGTGCAAAAGATTAACTGAAAGAAACTACAGTTTCGTGACTATTCAAAAAACTTATTCCCATGTTTAACTCCATCTGAAAATGTTTTATTTACAAAGCAGTACCACAAAATAACTTTTGACAGAAACCACTTAATTATTTCTGTACGGTCCTTATCTATTACAAACTGAAATCAGGAATCCAGTTTCACATTTGGGCATTTCTTCTAAACTACCAGTTAATCTCCATTTCACACTCCTCACAGATAAAATTTGAAATCGGGTTGAGTGGGCCTAGGACTTCAACTTTGTTAAAGAAAAGAAAGACGTGCATTTATATAGCGCCTTTCACAACTTCAGGACATATCAAAGCATTAACAGCCAATGAAGTACTTTTGAAGTGTAGTCACTGATGTAATATAGGAAATACGACAGCCAATTTGCGAACAGCAATCTGATAATGACCGGATAATCTGTTTTAGTGATATTGGTTGAGGGATAAATATTGGCCAGGACACCGGGGAGGACTCCCCTGCTCTCCTTCGAAATAATGCCATAGGGCGTATTATGTGCACCTGAGAGGGCAGTCGGGTCCTCTGTTTAACGTCTCAACTGAGAGGCAGCACTCCCTCAGTGCTGCACTGAAGTGTCAGCTTAGATTTTGTGCTCAAGTCTCTGGAGTGGGACCCAGTTAGAATTTGAATTGTTAAATGTTTACAGCTATATCAATTTACTTAGCTAAATTTTCAGTTACAACTTTTAAATAGTTATTTCAACCTAAATTGTCAGTTCTTTGTGTGAAAATATAACGGGCCATGTTCTGAGGTTCTTGTATGTGATTGGTCTGGGCTAACCACATTATATTATTGGTCAACCGGTTGATATAGAATCAATCAGAAAGCAACTTGGAATGTTACAATCATACTTTCATACAGACAAACAATGTTAACAAAACTTCTTTTTGATTTAGGGACATTGGCCCCGATTTTAACCCTGGCTGCCCGGTGACAACGGTGCAACTTCGAAGAAGAGCAGGGGAGTTCTCCCCAGTGTCTTGGCCAATATTTTTCCCTCAACCAACGTCACAAACAGATTATCTGGTCATTAGCACATTGCTACAGAACCACCAATGGATATTTAAATGAGCTAACGTCACAAATTTTGATGGGGGTCAGCGCTGCAGAGTATTGCGGGTGGAAGTGCTGACTCAGGAGTACAAAACCAGCGTGTTTGGCCCTGTGGAATGTTGGGGCTGTTGTGCTCAACCTAGTCTGAGTACTATTTTCTGTTAATCTGCAGGGCACTGGCAAAGGTCTGACTTTAAAAAAAATAACAGGCTATATTCAATGCAATCCAAAGCTTGTAAAGCATAGTTTGATTTAGTATGTCATACCACTCCCTGCTGCTCACAGCACCACTCCTCTCACGCTGCTGATGAAGCTGTTTATTCTCCTTCACTACATCTTCCACTCGAGCTCTGAAATTCTTCATTTCCTTCTGTGAATGAATAAGAATGTGGAGTGATCAGGAGCAAACAGCAGGAATAAAACAGAAAAGCACAAATTTTTCCTTCAAGTAAACATCTGCATTCATTCCAGAGTCAAAGTGTTTTTCTAAATTGTAAATATTAAGTAGAAAAAGGTTTGAATCAGGATCAAATATTTGGCAAAATTACTTTTTGTTGATTTACAAGAATGCATATTTAAAAGTACAACTTACATCTATACAGAGCCTTTAACATACTAAATTTCACAGAGGTGGAAACAATACCAAGAGTGATAAAACCAGCAATTACAGGCCAATCAGCCTAACGTCAACAGTGGGGAAACTTTTAGAGACAATAATCCCGGACAAAATTTATTGGCACTTGGAAAAGAATGGGCTAATAAATGAAAATCAGCATGGATTTGTCAAAGGAAAATAGTGTTTGACGAACTTGATTGAGTTAATTCATGATGTAACGGTGAAGGTTGATGAGGGTAGTGCGGTTGATGTGTGTAAACTTTTAAAAGGCATTTGATAAAATACCACATAATAGACTTGTTAGCGAAATTAAAGCCCATGGGATTAAAGGGACAGTAGCAGCATGTATACAAAATTGGTTATGGGACAGAAAGCAGAAAGTAGTGGTAAACGGTTGTTTTTCAGACTGGAGGGCAGTAAACAGTGGTGTTCCCCTGGGGTCAGTATTGGCTCTTTTTGATATATATTAATGACCTGTACTTGGGCATAGAGGCTATAATTTCAAAATTTGCAGAAGACACGAAATTCGGAATTGTAGTAAACAATGTGGAGGATAGTAACAGACTTCAGGAGGACATAGACAGACTGGTGAAATAGGCAGACACATGGCAGGTGAACTTTAGTGCAGAGAAATGTGAAGTGATACATTTTGGTAGGAAGAATGAGAGGCAATATAAACTAAACGGTACAATTTTAAAGGGAGTGCAGGAACAGAGAGATCTGGGAGTACACATACACAAATCTTTGAAGGTGGCAGGACAAGTTGAGATGGCTCTTTAAAAAAGCATATGGATTCCTGGACTTTACTAATAGAGACGTAGAGTACAAAAGCAAGGAAGTTATGCTAAATCCTTTATAAAACATTGGTTAGGCCTCAGCTGGAGCATTGTGTTCAATTCTGGGCACTGCACTTTAAAGATGTCAAGCCCTTGGAAAGGGTGCGGAAGAGATTTACTAGAATGGTACCAGGGATGAGGGGCTTCAGTTATATGGAGAGATTGGAGGAGAATAGTTTATAGTTCCTTGGTTTAAATCACTTAGCACCTCCTCCCCCCTCTGCACCTAATTCCCACACTCACAGTTGAAAGTCCTCACTCTTAATAATTCACTCCATTAGAAGTTCATTCTCTGTCTTTCCCAAGCTCTGTGCCCAAGCCATATTTTAAAACTAGCATTAAGACCAAGGCACTGTGCCAGATTAATAGGATGGAATCTGTTGCACATACTATGATAGATTATCCACAGCAATTTCCTGAACTTGCCTGTTAAGGAAGGTAATATGCAAAGGACAGGTACCTATCCACCAGAGTAGGAGGGAGAGCAAAACTTAAGAATAGCTCAAGGTGACTTATATCATCCAGCAGCTAGCAGAAATCAGGTGCAGGACACTTGCCCAACTCGTGGGAGACACATGGGATTTAAAAAAGGCAGGATGAAACCATTAAAAAGTCTTATGTAATGTTTTCTGCTATCTCGCCAGTGTACCTCATATGCTTGCAATGTAGCATCCTTTTCCCGTAGTTGGTCTTCATAGGCCAATAAAAGGGGTGACAAGTACTTCATGTCCACCTGCAAGAGAAATTGTATTTAATTTTACTATAAATTTAATTATCCAGGAAAAAAGGGCTTAGGATGATTAGGCTTTGCAGTATTTCACACTGCACTACTGAAACACTTGCAACAGAGAACATCTCAATTAAATTGCTTCTCCCAGGAGGTTACATGGCTGGGGTGGGGGAGGTGGTTAAGAAAGTATTTAGTCATGATGCTCCAGCCATTATGGCATGGAGCAGATTTGATGGACCAGCTAGACTTTACCTGCCCGTCAATTTTGTATGTTCATAAATACTGGGAAAGTACAAAAAGAAAAAAGGTGCATACCAGTTTGGGGTGGGTTGTTGCAATCTCTGTCAAGGGTAATATATGAGTATGCAAAGTTTAATTGTTCTGGTTGCAGATTACAGGGTTTAAACATTAAGTAATGGTAAGCATTAATTCTAGGGATGGAATTTCCACAATAGTCATGGAGACTGTGGAAACACTGCAGTGCACCTACTTCAATTAGTCACATCCCAATTAGACCCAATGTCTGAGCCAGAGATCATTATGTATACAGAACAAGCTCCCTGTGTGATCTGACCCCACTGCTGGATGCTGGTGACAATATAACAGAAACAACTACTTGCATTTATATAGCGCCTTTAATGTAGTAAAACATCCCGAGGTGCTTCACAGGAGCGTTATCAAACGAAATTTGACACTGAACCACGTCTTGGTCAAGGAGGTAGGTATTAAGGCACGTCTTAAAGGAGGAGAGGGAGAGAGGCGGAGGGGTTTAGGCAGGGAATTCCAGATCTTAGGGCATAGGCAGCTGAAGGCTTAGCTGCCAATGGTGAAGTGATTAAAATCGGGGATACGCAAGAGGCAAGATCTGGAGGAGTGCAGAGATCTTGGAGGGTTATAGAGCTGAAGGTTACAGAGATAGGAAGGGGCGAGGTCATGGAGGGATTTGAAAACAAGGATGAGAATTTTAAAATTGAGGCGTTATCGGACCAGGAACCAATGTAGGTCATCCTTGTTTTCAAATCCCTCCATGGCCTCGCCCCTTCCTATCTCTAACCTCCTTCAACCCTACAACACTCGGATCTCTGCGCTCCTCCAATTCTTGCCTCTTGCGTATCCCTGATTTTAATCGCTCCACCATGGGTGAGAGTTAGGATAAGGGCAGCAGAGTTTTGGATGAGCTCAAGTTTATGGAGGGTAGAAGCTGGGGGACCGGCCAGTAGAGCATTGGAATAGTCCAGTCTGGAGGTAACAAAGACCATAAGAGATAGGAGCAGGAGTAGGCCATTCGGCTCCTCGAGCCTGCTCTGCCATTTAATGAAATCATGGCTAATCTGATTTTTACCTCAACTCCACTTTCCCGTCCTTTCCCCATATCCTTTGACTCCTTTGCTGATCAAAAATTTGTCTAACTCAGCCTTGAATGTATTCAATGACTCAGCCTCCACAGCTTTTTGGGATAAAGAATTCCAAAGATTCACGACCCTCATTTCCGTCTTAAACGGGCGACCCCTTATTCTGAGACTATGCCCCCTAGTTTTAGATTCCCCCATGAGGGGTAACATCCTCTCAGCATCTACCCTATCGAGTCCCCTCAGAATCTTGTATGTTTCAATAAGATCTCCTCTCATTCTTCTAAACTCCAATGAGTATAGACCCAACCTGTTCAATCTTCAAAAGGCATGGATGAGGATTTCAGCAGCAGATGAGCAATGTTACGGAGGTGGAAGTAAGCGGTCTTGGTGATGGAGCAGATGGTTGGAAGCTCATCTCAGGGTCAAATAGGATGCCAAGGTTGCGAACGATCTGGTTCAGCCTCAGACAGTGGCCAGGGATGGAGTCAGTGGCTAGGGAACCGAAGACAATGGCTACATTTATCCCATTATTTAGTTGGAGAAAACGTTTGCTCATCGAGCACTAAATATCAGACAAGTAGTGTGACAAATCAGAGACAGTGGAAGGGTTGAGGGATGTGGTGGTGAGGTACAGCTGGGTGTCGTCAGCGTACATGTGGAACCTGACGTTGTGCTTGCGGATGATGTCGCCGAGAGGCAGCATGTAGATGAGAAATAGGAGGGGGCTAAGGATAGATCCTTGGGGGAGTCCAGAGGTAATCATGCAGGAACAGGAAGAGAAGCCATTGCAGGTGATTCTCTGGCTATGACTGGATAGATAAGAATGGAACGAGGCAAGCACAGTCCCACCCAGCTGGACGATGGAGGAGAGGCGTTGGAGGAGAATGGTGTGGTCAAATGCGTCAAACACTGCAGAGAGGTAGAGAAGGACGAGGAGGATAGTTTACCACGGTCATAGTCACATAGGATGTCATTTGTGACTTTGATAAGGGTCTTTTCAGTACTGTGACAGGGGCAGAAACCTGATTGGAGGGATTCAAACATGGAGTTGAGGGCAAGATCAGCGCGGATTTGGGAAGCGACAACACGTTCAAGGAATTTGGAGAGCAAAGGGAGATGGGGCGGTAATTTGCAAGGACGGAGGGATCAGGGTGGGTTTTTTGAGGAACATTGCGGAAGTGTGGAATGACCGTGTATGGATTTAATTAGTCAGTAATCTGTTTCTGTACCTCTGCTATCCTTTCTTGGAGAAATGAGAGATCATATGTAGAATAATACTTCTGCGCACACATATAATCATTAAATGAGTGCACAAGAGTATTATGAGAGAAGGCATTTATTTACTGATAAGCTGGATATAACAAAAAATACATTGAATAATACCAGGCAGGCTGAAAAGGCACGTCGTGGTTATACTTTATAATATATATCAGGAAGAGTGTAAAGCGGGCTGCTGATTCACTATCACCCTTTTGCACAGCCGCCCAAGACAAATTTCAAATCCAATAGGTCATTTTCGGTATACACATATGTGTTGTATACTGGTTTTGACCTGCACGTGTTTTTATAAAGTTTTATGTTATGTTAATTTGAGGGAACAGGCTCTGGATCTGAAATAATCATAATAGTGATATTCATACGAATACTAATTCTAATACGTTGAAAATGTAACCGGACAGTAATGTTCAATAGGGCATCTTATAGGTGCAGTATTATTTAATATTACATGACCATGAGTGAGGAGAAATCACCTAAATATACACTTGATGAAAGGAAAGAGGATGTCTGCAACACATTAGAAATTAGGGCATAGATTTGCATGAGGGGGTTCATGGGGTTGCATCAATGTTATGTTGACATACACCTTTCTGAAGTCCTTAGAACTTGTTTTGACTCTAAAACATGGCCGAGGCTAAAACTACAATTACAAAAAGGAGTATTTACAAATTGCTTATTTTTATATCATATACTTACAAGCCAGGGTGGTGCTGGTCCTGATGCTGGAAGGCCAGTACTGCGTGATCCCTGAGAGGAAATAAATGCAAGAGTTAGTAATCCTCACAATATGAAGAAATTTATTTGTAGACTAGCAAATCTCCCATGGTGTTGTCCACAGTACTTGAGAGGATCTGTTCTTTTGGAAGTAAGTGGATCTGGTGCAACGCTGGTTACTTACTGAAGGTGAGACAATGTGGCCTGTGGAAATCAGTTGTTGGATTTGTAAGGATTTGGAAAGGTCAGAGAGGTAATTAAGTGAGCTGGGGAAATGATCTGTGAGAGCCGTAAGTATTCAGGTTTTTTGGCGGTAGGTGATAATTTGGGTATAGTAGTGAAGGGAGACTGATAATGTGTGGTTACGGGCAGAAGAAGTAATCGAGTATTATTTAGGGGGATGGGAGTGGTGAGGACTCAGGACTCAGGATATGCAGCGCGTGATGGCTAAATTGTGGGTGATGTGTGGAGGATAAAAAAAATAAAGTTGCAAGCAGGAATTGAAAAAAGAGATAGCAATCAAGAGAACTTTGGGATAAATGAATTATCGGAGAAGAAGCCTTTGGGGAAAAAAGACTGCAGACTCACAGCATTGTCTATTAAAAATAATAGATGCAGGTGTTACTGTTACATTTTAGGTGTTACCTCTAGGCATTACCAACTATCACAAAAGTGTTCCTAAATCATGATAACAGAAAATAGGTACGACATCAGGAAGCCTCAAGAATTTAACCTATTGGGGGTCGATATTAACCTCCCCCCCCCCACCCCACCGCAGGAGGGGTTAAATTTTTTTTTTAAATTGCGAAACACGATCCCAACCCACCGCATAAGTGCCTGGCGCCATTTTTATGGCGGCGGGTTGCATGGTGTATCTGTGCCCCATCTTAGAGGCAGGACACTTCGTTATAATTAAATCAGGCTCCCACCGTGCAGTTGGGAGACTGATTTAAATTTAACAGCTGCGGGCCAAGTTTCCCAGGACTCAGGAAACCCGGCAGCTGGATGGAAACGGGAGCGGCTAGCTGCAGAAGGCAAGTGCTTTTTGGAGCACTGCTTGTGAGCCAGGAGAAGCAGAAGTGCTGCACCCGGTCCCTCAAGCAAACCTTCTGCTGATCACGGCCTCTCCTTGCTGCCGCGATCAGCCAACCCATCTATCATTCAACTCAGCTAACCACCCCTCCCCCCCCAACCCGTGATCCCGAGCCTCCCTCCCCGCGGTCTTTCCCTCCCTCCCGATCCGACCCCACGATCTATCCCGATTGCCAGGGATCTCCTGCTGGCTTTCAAGCCAGGCAGCTGACCAGCCTGTAAATCTGGCTGGCTGCAGAACGGGAAATGGAATTTAAAGATGATAATGAGGTCCTGCTGTTAAATTCGGCAGGACCTCCACGTCCCCGGGGCTTCCGGGTTTCACCCCTCACAACCAGACTCCCTCCTCTTCCCCCCCCCCCCCCCCCCCCCGCCCCACTGCCTCCCCGTGAATATAGGGGTCGTAGATTTTAAATGTATCTTATCATCTGCACAGTATTTTGTAATATAATGCTTGCATATATATAGCACTTATCACATCAAAACATTTCAAAGTGCTTCACACAATGAATTACTTTTGATGTGCAATGACTTATGTGGGCAACTACAGCAGCCAGTCTGTGCAAACAGTAATGAGATGAATGACCAGTTAACCTAATCTAATTTTCGTGGTGATTGCTTGAGTGCTAGCTGGGACAACAGGAATTCTCTGCTCTTCTTCAAATAGTGCCATCGAAGCAATAATATCCACCTAAGTCACCAGAATATACACACAGGACCTTGGTTTAATGTCTCATTCAAAGGCCAACATCTCGAACAATGCAGCATTCACTCAGTACTGCAGTTAACTAGATTAGGAGCTCAATTGGTGTGGGACTTGAACCTGCTACATTTGCACCAAGATGTATGAATCTACCAAGTGAACCAAGCTGACTTTCATTTCCTTTTCATGTTCCATTATGCACCTAAATTCATTGGGGGAAAAATTCGATAGGGGCTGTTTTTGGACGCAGGTAGCATGAAATGCTTATTACCCCACGTCCAATGGCCCCTGTGCAGGCAGGGCGCAAGTTTCAACCCACCCGAGGGCTTACCTGAAATCAGCCTTCCTTTCCAGGCCTTGCATGTGGAATCAATGCAATTCACACTTTCCACCACCAGAGGGAGCTCAATCTCTTAAAGGGAGGATGTCTTAGAAATCTCTTAAGGTAGCTGGTACCTTTTATTTGCTGAAAATAAGTCTACTGTCTGCACGGTGTCTGAATGGAGATCAGACATCGCACACGTAAAACACAGATGCAGCTCCCATCCCTATGTCTACACACTGATGAGTTATGTTAAAACATTGAATAAAGGCTGCTCACTACTAAATGCCACATCCTCCAATCTGCAGACCAGACCTCACCAATCTGCTAATCTGAGTTGGTACCAGGCCTGCGAGAGTGTATGCACCAAGGTTCTCCGCTGATGCACTAGAGGCCTTGGTGCAAGGGGTGGACAGAAGGAGAGACATCCTATATCCGCAGTGAGGGGGGGTGGGGTGGGGGACAAGAGGCCCTCCAGACATATACTCAAAAGGCAGTGGGAGGCAACGGGGGATGAAGTCAATGCCAGGCGCATAGCATCATGAACATGGATGCAGTGCAGGAAGAAGTTCAATGCTTTGACAAGCGGTCAAGGTGAGTGAGGTCAACTGTCAAGTGGCATCTCCTACCAACTGCACCATGCGCTACAGCCCCCCCGTACCAATAAACTCTTTCCATTAGTATTCAACTCTTCCAACCAGATGCTTCCTCTCAACCTTACACATTACCACTGTTTCAAGCCGCCCACCCACAACTCACAGGCCACAGACACTGGCAGCTATTCAACCATGCCAGGCACATCACACGTCTCACTTTCTTCCAGGAGAAGGTGGTGCAATTCAAGAGGAGCAAGTGGCAGTGGCATTTAGCCCATCGAGCCTGTTCTGCCATTTAATGAGATCATGGTGGACCTGTGACCTAACTCCATGTACCCATATCACTTAATACCCTTGTTCACAGAAATCTATCTATCTCAGATTTAACATTCACAAGTGAGCTAGCATCAAGTGCAGTCTGCACAACAGCGTTCCAAACATCTCTCACCTTTTGCATGTAGAAGCATTTCCTAACCACTCCTGCTCATCCTGGCTCTAAATGTTAGTCTATGGCCCCACATCCTAGTATTGCAGTCTAGGAGACCTCCAATAACAGTTAGAAATGCCTTGGCAGCCAGAAGCAATAATCCAGCCACTAACCTGTAAATCCTGCATTGTCCCTTTAATTAGCCCTGGTTTGTGGGGGGGGGGGGGGGTGCCTCAAGTCTTAAGACTGTGCGTTGAGTTGAGCGTTAGACACCATTTTGGGACTTATCACTTTAAATCAGAGTTGCACACTGATTGAAGCCATTTTCTCCCTACTTTACATGATTCTAGCGTTCCTTATCTGCGCCTGCGCTAACTCCTATATCAGGAAACGTGCGTGCACATCCAAGAGGCCATCTTGGATGTCGGACAGGCCATGTAGCGCCGAAACAAGGGGCGCTACACAGCCCAATTTAGCACCCATCATCTTATAAAAGGACCTGGTTCATTTGTTGAACTTCATCATAGTATCATAATAGGCACAGCGCAGGAAACCTTGGAAATATATCGTCGTTCCTTCATCATCGCTGGGTCAAAATCCTGGAACTCCCTAACAGCACTGTGGGAGACCTTCACCATACGAATGGCAGCGGTTCAAGAAGGCAGGTCACCACCACCTTCTCAAGGGCAATTAGGGATGGGCAATACATGCTGGCCTTGCCCGCGATGCCCACATCCCATGAACAAATAAAAAAAAAGGTGGCCATTCGGCCCATCGTGACTGCGTTAGCTCTTTGAAAGAGCTATCCAATTAGTCCCAATCCCCTGTAAATTTTTTCCCTTCAAGTATTTATCCAATTCCCTTTTGAAAGTTACTATTGAATCTGCCTCCACCCAATTTCAGGCAGTGCATTCCAGATCATTTCAATTCGCAGCGTAAAAAAATGTTTCCTCATGTTGCCTCTGTCTCTTTTGCCAATCACCTTAAATCTGTGTCCTCTGGTTACCTACCCTTCTGCCACTGGAAACAGTTTGTCCTTATTTACTCTATTAAAAATGTTCATGATTTTGAACACCTCTATTAAATCCCCCCTTAACCTTCTCTGTTCTAAGGAGAACAGCCCCAGCTTCTCCAATCTCTCCACATAACTGAAGCACCTCATCCCTGGTACCATTCTAGTAAATCTCTTCTGCACCCTCTCCATTGGCTTGACATCGTTCCTAAAGTGTGGTGCCCAGAATTGAACACAATACTCCAGCTGAGGCCTAACCAGTGTTTTATAAAGGTTTAGCATAACTGCCTTGCTTTTGTACTCTACACCTTTGTTAATAAAGCCAAGGATCCCATATGCTTTTTTAACAGCTTTCTCAACTGGTCCTGCCACCTTCAAAGATTTGTGTATGTGCACTCCCAGGTCACTCTGTTCCTGCACCCCCTTTAAAATTGTACAATTTAGTTTATATTGCCTCTCTTCATTCTTCCTACCAAAATGTATCACTTCACACTTCTCTGCACTAAAGTTCATCTGCCATGTGTCTGCCCATTTCACCAGTCTGTCTACATCCTCCTGAAGTCTGTTACTATCCTTCACATTGTTTACTACATTTCCAAGTTTCGTGTCTTCTGCAAATTTTGAAATTATACCCTCTATACTCAAGTACAGGTCATTAATATAAATCAAAAAGAGCAGTGGTCCTAATAATGACCTCTGGGGAGCACCACACTATACTTCCCTCCAGTATGAAAAACAACCATTCACCTCTGCTCTCTGCTTTCTGTCCACTAGCCAATTTTGTATCCACGCTGCCACTGTCCCTTTAATCCCATGGGCTTTAATTTTGCTAACAAATCTATTATGTGGTATTTTATCAAATGTCTTTTTAAAGTCCATAAATACAACATCAACCGCACTACCCTCATCAATCCTCTCCGTTACTTATTCAAAATATGCATAACTGAAGGCACCAAAGCATTTAATTAAACTGCTTAATCTTAATAAAAACAGAAAATACTGAAAACACTCAGCAGGTTAGGCAGCATCTGTGGAGAAAGAAAGGTAGGGTCAACGTTTCAGGTTTATGGCCCTTCGTCAGAACTGAAAGATGTTACAGACGAACTGCTAATAATGAGGAACAGTGCCAGGGAAAAGGGGGCAGGGAGAAAATAATGACCACATACACCAGAAAAGGAAAAGAATGAAGTGATTAGGTGGAGGACTGGAGATGATTAAATGACAGAAGTGATAATGGTGCAAGACAAAAGGAGGTAATAATGAGAAAAATAGAGAAATAAAACATATATCCGAGACTCGGAGGATGTGTGAACGGTTAAGGCAGAATAACACAGAGGGAAGCATGGAAAATCTGGCAAAGCAAAGCAGGCTCCAGTGGTCCGGGAGTGTGGTGCAAGAAACAGGCAAGTAGACACCAAGGGTGCAGTACACTCCACCGGCCATGTACCAACAAACAGGAGATCCCCATCCCAAGAACTAATCCACAACCTCCCCCATTCCCGGATCCACTGGTGCACCCATCGGAAATTACCAGGACCTGCAATCAGAGAAAATGGGAGCTGAGGTTCAGGTGTGAAGTTGTTAAAGTCAACGTTAAGGCCAGAGGGTTGTTCCTAGTGTAAGAGATGCTGTTCCTCGAGCTTGATCGTAACAGTGTAGGAGCCCATGGACAGAGAGATCAGAGAGGCAGTGGGACGGAGAATTAAAGTGACAAGCTTTAAAGGTCGCACTTGCTAACAGAAATCATAATCTTAATTCTCGCCAGTAGCTCCAGCAGCCATAGACTAGATTTTAAATAGTTTGGATATAAATAAATCAAATCAAATATATTCTTTGGAACATTTTAAGATTAAATTTAAATATTTATGACAAAAAAAAGCAGGAAAATCTTTGTAAATATGAATGCATGTGTATATCTTCCAGTGAAATCCAGAGTCTGAAAAGGTAAATTCAATCGGCAACACAACAAGGAAAAATCTGTAACAAAAGCTGCTTTGAGATTGGTAGCACCTTCGGATTCCAAAGCTCTGGTCTTGCATAGCCACCGTCAATCCCACAGTAAACTTACTGGATTCAATGAGACCAACTGTTGGAAAGTCCTCTTTTTATAAGCTTGGTCTTCTTGGCAGCCAGCTTTGTGATTCTGGCAACCTCTGGCACCATGAGACCTGCACATCAGGATTGAGCAGCAGTGCTACTGTGCTAAACCAATCTAAAAGCAGCTACAAGATTCCTCATATCACAAAAGCAGATTTTTATTACAGAAGCATACATCCATCGTACCGCTCACAAAAACTTACTCACCAAAATCTGAAAGTCTGAAGAGAAGAAATGCAAGTTTCATGGGGTCGGGTTGGGGGGGTGGGGGGTGCTAGAGTGAGATGCTTCCTGGTATCTGTATACTGTGGCATGCATCTGAAAGCCCAACTTGAATTTCTCTCAGAAGGAGAGCTCCTGCTGATCTGAGCTAGATTGTCAGATGTAAACCTACACCGAGACACAAGAAATAGGAGCAGGAGTAGGCCATACGATGCCTCGAGCCTGCTCCACCATTCAATAAGATCATGGCCAATCTTATACCTCAGCTCCACTTTCCCACCCTATCCATATCCCCAAAGATGAGACAGATGACAAAATATATGCAGGGAGCGGGTGGGGTAAGAGAAAAACTGGCAAGGGTACTAGCTCAGGTTATATTTCAACAATTTTTACTGGAGGGCAAACAATGTCACTGGAGAGTGATGTTCAGGAAGCATAGCCCTTAATGGCTGCATGGGGACAAAAATGAGGATAAAATACATTGGTAAAGCTTAGGAAAAAGTGCAAATGTTCATTAGTAGCACTACTGCTCACTCCTGATGTGCAAGTGTCACGCAGCCAGAGTAGTTTGGTCCAGGAATTTCACAGATTGAAATATACCCATCTGTTTGAGGCTTAATTTTAAGATTATTTTGCACTTGTAACAAAGCGTTACATCTTTTAAGAGAGAGAGAGGGAAACCAGGGAATTATAGACCAGTCAGCCTAACATCTGTTGTGGGGAAATTGCTGGAGTCCATAATTAAGGATAGGGTGACTAAACACCTCGAGAATTTTCAGTTAATCAGGGAGAGCCAGCATGGATTTGTGAAAGGTAGGTCGTGCCTGACAAACCTGATTGAATTTTTTGAAGAGGTGACTAAAGTAATGGACAGGGGAATGTCAATGGATGTTATTTATATGGACTTCCAGAAGACATTTGATAAGGTCCCACATAAGAGACTGTTAGCTAAGTTAGAAGCCCATGGAATTGAGGGAAAAGTACAGACTTGGTTAGAAAATTGGCTGAGCAAAAGGCGACAGAGAGTAGGGATAATGGGTAAGTATTCACATTGGCAGGATGTGACTAGTGGAGTCCCGCAGGGATCTGTCTTGGGGCCTCAATTATTCACAATATTTATTAACGACTTAGATGAAGGCATAGAAAGTCTCATATCTAAGTTTGCTGATGACACAAAGATTGGTGGCATTGTAAGCAGTGTAGATGAAAACATAAAATTACAAAGCGATATTGATAGATTAGGTGAATGGGCAAAACTGTGGCAAATGGAATTCAATGTAGACAAATGTGAGGTTATCCACTTTGGATCAAAAAAGGATAGAACAGGGTACTTTCTAAATGGTAAATGGTAAATGGTAAAAAGTTAAAAACAGTGGATGTCCAAAGGGACTTAGGGGTACAGGTACATAGATCATTGAAGTGTCATGAACAGGTGCAGAAAATAATCAAGGAGGCAAATGGAATGCTGGCCTTTATATCTAGAGGACTGGAGTACAAGGGGGCAGAAGTTATGCTGCAGCTATACAAAACCCTGGTTAGCACCTGGAGTACTGTGAGCAGTTCTGGGCACCGCATCTACGGAAGGACATATTGGCTTTGGAGGGAGTGCAGCGTAGGTTTACTAGAATGATACCCGGACTTCAAGGGTTAAGTTACGAGGAGAGATTACACAAATTGGGGTTGTATTCTCTAGAGTTTTCAAGGTTGAGGGGTGATCTGATCGAAGTTTAAAAGATATTAAGGGGAACAGATAGGGTGGATAGAGAGAAACTATTTCCGCTGGTTGTGGATTCTAGGAGTAGGGGGCACAGTCTAAAAATTAGAGCCAGATTAGAAAACATTTCTACACACAAAGGGTTGTAGAAGTTTGGAACTCTCTTCTGCAAACGGCAATTGATACTAGCTCCATTGCTAAATTTAAATCTAAGACAGATAGGTTTTTGGCAACCAAAGGTATTAAGGGATATGGGCCAAAGGCAGGTACATGGAGTTTGATCACAGATCAGCCATGATCTTATCAAATGGCAGAGCAGGCATGAGGGACTGAATGGCCTACTCCTGTTCCTATCATGGTGATGGCAACTGCGGGCACCAGCATAATGTTTTTGGATAAAGAGAAAGCGAGAGCACAAACGCAAATTTAAAATGGGGGTGGGGGGGGGTGGCGGGAAGAAATTGACTTGTAAATTACTGAACTTTCAACACTGAAGAATCATATACAAAAAAGGAAAAAAAGAGAATCCATCCCTGAGCCAACTTTACAAATTTACTAGTTTAAGCAACAGATACTTTTAATTAGGTCGACTGCTTACCCTCTCAGCTATTGGTGGTGCGTGGCCTCAGTAGACCAAGCAGGGGAGCGGAATAAGGAGGAGAATACAGGGATTTTACTGTTTACAAGAACAGTTCTTTTTGATTTTTGATGGGGATATTCACTTTATAAAGGCTTTGTTCAGAACATTTGATTTATTTAAACTCTGCTTTAAGCAGTTTATATATAATCATTAATTTTAAGTTCAAAGTGGGGTTTGATTTTAATCTTGAAAATGTATTGCTAGCCCTATATCCACCAGAGTGGTTTTGACTGTTGCCAAATATTGCAGTCCAAATTAACTCCCAGCTTCCTACAGCATTAACTTTTAACCCAGTGAACATCCAAGACTGTATCAACATACTCTTTAGAAATCCTTAATTAGCAGGGTGAAAGTCTGAGAGTCTTTAATATATTAAATATAGCATTAGGGTTAGGGTTAGGGTTAGGGAAATAAAATACATTTCAATAACCAAACACCAGAAAATTTTCAAATGATTTCAAATTTAAATCAACAATTAAATTGGTTATTTTCTGCATGTGCAACCATTTAAAAGTCTCTAAGGAATAGCTGTTAGTAGCTGAAAACAGGAGATATTGTACTGTTATTGTAGCTCTAACCCTCATCCATGCCCTTATCACCTCCAGACTTCACTATACCAACGTTCTCCCAGCCAGCCTCCCATCCTCCACCCGCCATAAACTTCAACTCATCCAAAGCTTTGCTTGCCATATCCTATTTTGCACTGTCTTGCTTGCCTATCACCCCTGTGCTCGCTGAACTACATTTTCTCCCAGTCACCCAATGGTTCAAATTTAAAATTCTCATCCTTGTGTTTAAACCCTTCCATCACCTTGCGCCTCTCAACGTTTATAACCTCTTCAAACAATACTACTCACTCCTCGAACTCGCTGTTCTTCTACCTTCTGCCTGTTGTGCATCCCCCTCCCTTTGTTTCACCATTGGTGGCCATGCATTCAGCTACCTAGGCTCCACTCTTTAGAATTCCTCCCTAAATCCCTTCTCCTCTCCACCTCTTTTAGGATCCTCTTTAAAACCCATCTCTTTGGCCAAATTTTTGGTCGCCCCTCCTAATCTCTCCTTCTGTGGTTCACCATTCATTTTTTTTAAAAATTACACCATTCGTGAAGCTCTATGGGTTTTTTTTCTATGTTAAAGGCACTAAATAAATGCAAGTTGCTGTTGCTGCTTTTATAACATTCAGAAAGCATACATTTTTAGTGTCACTTTTTTTTACCTCTTTATGCAGAGGTCTGTATTTGGTTTGGTAGTGGCTCAGCTCTATATTTAAGCGATGGACGGTCATTTTCAAGGCATCGTTTTCATCCACTACTTCCTGAGCTTGTTCCCTAAGTGAAAGCAGTTCTGCTTTTTCATCTAGAAAAAGTAGATACTTAGAAAGTTAAAAGAAGTTATGATATTTGTTCAAATTTCACTAATAAATTGTTTAAAAAATCTTCGCTAAGGATGAAAATAGAATTCTATTATGCTCAAGAGAAAGAATAAATCAGCATCTGCAGAGTTAAAATACAAAATTACTCGTTTACCAATAAATATTTTACTCTTGAAGTTAAAGTTTTGATCATTTAATAGCTATTATGTTATTGAAGGAGGGACAATATTTCCAACCTTCCCTTGGTTGGCTATTCTCAGCTTCTTGCCGCTTTTGATTTTCTTTTTCCAGTCGCTCCACTTTAAGCTGCATCCCTTGCAGCCGTTGCGTCAGGCTGTGAGCCTGATGGGCAATGACCTGATTTTCAGAAACCAATATCTGGTTTCTTTCTTTCAGTTCTTGTAACAGCTCTTTGCGGATCTCCATCAGCTCTCGGCTAGCCACAGCTGTTAAATCTACAGTACCGCAAATAACAGCAATTCACAACAAACACACCAAAATGAAGAATATCAATATATATTAATTATGCAAGTCCATAAAAATAATTCTAACCCATATGAACAGAGCATCTGAAAATGTTAGATAGAGCTAAATCACTGTTCTGGATTTTCATAGTTTTTAAGAAGTTATTTCTATTGTACTGTAGATTTGTGACTAAAATACACTAGTATATGTTAAAATTGTCCTTATTTTGAAAGAAATACTCTTTGTATTGCATCCTACACAAATGAAATCTCATAAAACAACATAAACTAAAATCGTTTTTACAATGTTTTTACATATAGTCTGCATAAAATTCAAAAGGACCATTTCGATAAAGGAAAAAGTTTAATGCCAATCTAAGTCAGCATAGTAAAAATGTAGATCTAAAATGAATATCCTTGTTCATTATAAGGATTACTTTCTATTTAAATTGCATTTGAGAACTTACTTTGTAATTTGTTTTAAAATTGATCTGGGATTTACATAGTTAAGAGTAAAGATATGTTTTTTAAGTCAATATGTAATATGCAAACAGATTGCATACTGCAATATGCAAACAGAATGCATATAAGCCATCAACCTTTGTTAATCAGCCAGATTCATAACTAATAGTCCTTTACAAGCAGTCATCTGTAAAGTCATTTGACTTAAAATTCATGGCTGGTTATCACTTTTTTTTGGTGTGGGGGGGGGGGCGGGCGGGGGAAAAGAGTAATTTAAAACAGTTGAACATTCAGCTACCAAGATTTCATTAATTCTCAACAATGCTAATAGATAGAGTGCAATGCAAGAGAGGCAAAACTGACAAAGCATTCTACACTGCTGAAATTCCGTCCTTTTATAGCCAGTTATAAAGCAGCGTTGTTAACAATCATGCAAAGGCTCTCAGCTCCCTCTCAGTTACAAGAGAATGTGTAGCAGTAAACAAGCCACAAATGTGGAGTTGAGTAAAGGAAAAATTCTAGTTATCCTAGCATGAATGTCTGATTTGTCATCAACTCAAAATATCTTTTTAAATTTGAATTGTATTATTATGGTAAACACAATCTGTGAAATGTCTATCAAATTCAGGTGCCCAGATTTATGGAAGAGGCTCAAATTAGCACAAACTAATGATTCATAAAGGATACAAGTCACACCATTTCATTTATCCACATTCACCAATATCAAGAATTCTTAGCATCTATGAGAAGTGACATTCGCAATGAAACTGGATTTGCCATCCTTTTTCCTCCCTCCTCTATGATCTAAATTTTGATTTCTTTTAATTAGGACATTTTTTAAAATAGTGTGTACAAGTATGTTACTATCACATGTTAGGAATGTAACATTACAAAAGGATAGTCAATTAGGTTAATACCAATAGGGATTTTGTTAATTTTTTGTATATTTCTTGAATATAAAGTTTGGGTGAAAAGTGAAATGAGGATCATTTGGAAAAGCAAGTATCCATAATTCAACACAAACACACAAAAAGTTTGGAATCAAATCAGTTGAAATTTGTTTAACCCAAGAAAAGATTGCAATAATTTTACATATATAAACAACAGAAAGCAGAGATATTTGCCAACATATTCCATCAGAGGTTTCTTTGCCAGGTACTATTTTCCCCTCTCCCCCCACATTCCCCCCCCCCCCCCCACAACCAAGGCAAAAACAAAAACTGTACTGGGCCATACTGACCTCTGGCAAGGTTTTCAGTAATATTATTTTGATTTTTCTAAGTTTGGTAGGGATTCATATGTGTTTGTATAAAGTAGAGTATGGCAGGGTGAGACTGATCAGTAAATTTGGCCTACATATTTAAGATTCTGCATTTTTTCCACTAGCTGTGTTATAATTTTTGTCTGGGTTCTTTTATCAGTTCCTTTGTGATCTAAGCAGAGGATAAGAGAGACCATTATAAAATCTAAATTTTAGAGTTAACAGTATGCTGAGCTAGATACCTGGATAAGGCAAATTCTTAGAGAATTGAGACTAACCATATACAGAAATGGTACTTAGTAACAAAAAGTCAACAACTGGTCATAAATATAAATATAAATTAATGGGCATTTTTAATTTTAAAATACAATTTTTATCACCTGAGTCCTTAATGGATCTGTGTGCAGATGGATTAATATGTATCAAGGCACAAACTAAGTACTCAAGATAACCTTCAGGGTTTTACAGGCAGTATGTGATACAGTGGATATTGCAAACAAGATAATTAGAACCATTTTTGGTAATCATTAATACAAGATTTAATAATCCCAATTTCTGATAACGAAGGTTATATTTTTTTTCTCAAGACTGAAGAGTCTTCACAATCTTAGAGGACATTAGGATTTCAGTCACTGAAACCTTACCTCAAGACTTCAAAGCTTCTTGCTCAATTCATATTTTATTTTTCATTAATATTTCTTAAACAAAAATTATGCATATTTCTTTTACAAAAGTAGGATGTGACCATTATAACCAGGCCCTAAAAATGCTGATCTATGGGCTAGACTCTAGACATCTGTTTGCATTCAGTTTAGAGCAATACATTTCTTTTCAGTCACTTTTGAACAGAATTTAATCACAATTTATACTTCAGCACAGCCCAATTCAGTCAAAACATAACAATGTATTTATAACTGCTGAAACCTCTGATGTTATAGTTTCTAAAAATAAGTACCATTTTTGGCCTGAGCTTGCTCTAGTATTATTAAATTTCACTTGTTCAAGTACCTCTACAAACAGGAGGCTTGGCTAGAAGGAAATCAATTTGGATTAACCCATGCTATACTTAGCATGATATACAGGGATGGAAAGGGGAATTTGAGAAAATGTGAACTTTTAAAATTATCAAGTAGTATAAAAATATTTGCCAAAAATTCTACTTCTTCATTCTACTTCATTCCCTCCCACTTTTTAAACAAATTATTTTGCTTCCATCTTTCCTATAATCCATCTATTCTCTGGTCAAAAGAACGGGAAAATGATCTGTTCCAAGATAACTGCCAAAGGTAAGACATGCCATCTTGAATTTTTCCTGCATCCCACTATAGAAATCCCTGCCCTCTACTCAATGTCTACCCCTGATGGAATGACCAAGATCAGGAACTTGTATCAAGCATGTTGAGAGTAAACACACATTCCATCAATCCACACCAGGATGGTCCAAGATTTGATCTTTGGTCTGATGCTGAGTTAGTTAATCTCAGGTTAGTGGCAGTAAGGGTACTACAACTGGCCTCAGTGTTCCTGGACTAGGAAGGAAAAATAAGGGTTCCCAGTTGATGATTGCTATCCAGTTGCCTCCCCTGGGAACATGGGATACAGATTATATATTCAAGGTAAAATTACCATAAATGCTCATCCAACAATGGTACAAAGGGAATTGGTCTAATGCTGCACACTTGATGACTTAAATTGTTCTCCTACCTGATTTGGTCTCCTCTGAAATAATCTTTTTCTTTGCTCTTTTCTTTTTTTGAGTTACAGTACTTGGTGTTCTGGGACTTTCAACACTCATGCTGCCCTTCAAATCTTAAGAACAGGGCGTTATCAAAAGCAGCAATAGCATCTCTGTTATTCGTACTGAAAATACCATTTTAAGACAACAACTTTTCCAGGACCAGTGTAAATAACAGCAATTTACAACACACAGCAACCAGCTATCACTCACTTCTGTCAGTTGCCATTGTCATGCAAACTAGCTTTTTTCCCCCATTTGCAATAATCAAGCTTTAATGGAAAAGGATATATGAAATGTCATAACAGTTACAACAGAGTTATTACAAAAGCACCCTAACATGCATCTTAAGAGCACAATGAGGGATGAAGCGAGAGGAGAGGGAAGGCAGGAAGAGTTATTATGAGATGTATCTACGACTTTCTATACTACACATACAGTTGCTTATTTTTCCAATCAAAGCTTTTTTTCTGTAATTTTAAACTCCAGCATTGTTGTTACTTTGAAGTAAAAGCAGCAAATGCTGGAAATACACAGATCAGTTAGCATCTCTAAAGACAGAAGACAGGTACATTTTAGATGGGCACCCTTCATTAGAACTAAAGACTAAACAGGCATTTTCAGTAAGGTTGCAAAAAAAAAGGACAAGAGGGGAGAGAATCAACAGATAAATTAATCACAGTCAGGGAGTTAATTGTTTGAATTACTTTTGAATATGTCTGTCAATTAACCTCCTTCCAGTTGAGGGTCACAAAACATTCTATCCTTTTGAGACAACAATTCACTTGTATTTCCTCTAAGCAACATATTGCATTTGATACTCACATTCCTCTACAGTGGGAAGACCAAATTCAAGTTAAGGGACTGCTCCACTGAACATCATTCTTTCCACAACTGTGGACCTGACTTTCCTGTGAAATACCACTTTAACTCCCCCCTCCCATTCCTACTCTGATTTCTCGGTCTTTGGTCTCCTAGAGACTGTTCCAATGAAGCGCAACACAAGTTGCAGGAGCGGTATCTTCTCTTTCTGCTGGATCCCCTCCGGCCCTCTGAACAATTACTTTAATAAATTCAGACTTTTGCTATATCCTCCATTTTCTTTACAGTAGGGGTTGCTTGTGATGTGGGATGATCTGTCAATGAGCATTCTTCCAATTCTGGTCTTCTACACATGCGCCCCCCCGCCCCCGTCATCTTTCTCACATCCGTGGCAAAGCCTTCAGTGATCCCACCTTTGCATGCTGGAATGTTCTTCTCAAATCTCAGAGAGCTATCCAATTAGTCCCATTCCCCTGCTTTTTCCCCATAGACCTGGAAATATTTGCTTTTCAAGTACATATCGAATTCCATTTTGAAAGTTACTATTGAATCTGCTTCCACCATCCTTTCAGGTAGTGCATTCCAGATCACAACAACTCAGTGTAAAAAATATTCTCCTCATCTCCCCTCTGGTTCTTTTGCCAATTACCTTCAATCTGTGTTCACTGGTTATCGGCCCTCCTGCTAGTGGAAACAGTTTCTCGTTATTTACTCTATCAAAACCCTTCATAATTTTGAACACCTCTATTAAATCCCCCCCTTAACCTTCTCTGCTCTGAGGAGAACAACCCCAGCTTCTCCAGTCTCTCCACATAACTGAAGTCCCTCATCCCTGGTATCATCCTAGTAAATCTCCTCTATACCCTCTCCAAGACCTTAACATCCTTCCTGAAGTGTGGTGCCCAGAATTGGACACAATACTCCAGCTGAGGCCTAACCAGTGATTTATAAAGGTTTAGCATAACTTCCTTGCTTTTGTAATCTATGCCTCTATTTATAAAGCCTCAGATCTGTTATGCTTTTTTAAACAGCCTTCTCAACTTGTCCTGCCACCTTCAAAAAGGTTTGTGTATGTGAACCCCAAGATCTCTCTGTTCCCGCAGCCCCTTTAAAATGTTACCATTTAGTTTATAATGCATCTCCTCATTTTTCCTTCCAAAATGTATCGCTTCACACTTCTCTACATTAAATTTCATTTGCCATGTGTCTCCCATTTCACCAGTCTAACCATGTGCTCCTGAAGTCAAACAGTTTCGGCACATGTAGGCTGCCTTTTCACCCAGCGTGCAAAGCCACTGTGGCAGGACTCAAACATCATGATTAAAATCCTTCTCGATGTCCACTCCCCTTATGAATTGCTTTAGGAGTTCTTCCTGTATTAAAGGCACTTCATAAATTAAGCTTAGTTTTTGCTTCCATCCCCTTTCCACATTTTCTGTAATGTTTTCTCTGGTTTTCTCTGTTTTTCTCAAGTTGTCCATTTCCATCCTTCTTTCTAGACTTTAATGTAGCTCCCACTCTAGTTTTTCAGCTATTCTCCAATTTCTGTCAACCCATCTTAATTTTCTTCATTCCCTCAATCTCTGCCTGCTAAACCCTCTCTTTGGACCTGCCACACCCCAGTCTGAGCCTGTTTGTAACCTTCACCTTCCCTCTGCTGTTTACATACCAGAACCAACCCCACTGCCTAAATATCCTACCGCAGTCCTGCCCCATCTTCTGGCCAGGATATCAACTGGTATATTGATTTTTAGAACAATTTGCAATTGTCCTGTCTGTCTGCCTAAACTGCCATGCAGCAGTTTTCCAATTAATTTGATGTGGGCTTATTTTTTTTTTTATCTTTCACATTAGTGCATTGTTACTAGTTTGTGACTGGTGTCTATAGTTTAATTTCTGATATCATACCTAAAAAGTTTATGTGCGTATAGCTGAACAAATCAAGATTGTGAGGTACAAAAGGCATTGATTGACAACATTACCTGGGACTTGGCTGGACTCCAGAACTGTCTGCTGCTTTTCAATCATTTGTTGTCCCTGGAAACAAAATTAATATTACTTCTAAAACTTCTTTTCACAAAACCAATTTCCACCATATACTGTCTGAACTATTACCGCCTTTATCCTGGTCTACTTCCCTCGGCAATGCATCCCATGTGGCAACATAACAGATTTTTCATAATTTTCTGACCACTTGAGATTGTCATTGAACAGTAACATATTCTAAAATTTAATTTTTGTTGGTTCAATAACATCCCAGAGAAATACTCTTTGAAGACCATATTACAGATTACTGTGGACGATGTTGTCATATGAATGCTTAACTCACTCATATCAAATTTGTTTCCCCATTATTTAAAATATGGATTAACTCATCTATTAAAATACTGGTTGGAGGATAATAAAAGTCACAGCAAATTCGGAGTCAATATGTTTATAGTTGAAGATTGAGAAAAGTTTCATGTTTCTTATCATTGCCTTCCTTCGCTGAAAAAAAATACAGGGACAATGGGTGACATATTTGTCTTCCTTACCGTAGGTGCTTGAACTGGAGATTGTTCTAGAAGAGGAAAAAGGAAAATTTTCAGAAACAACTAGCAAACTGCTGATGGTCAATTGATAAATATAAGTTTTTCTGTACAAGGTGGTGATGGCGCTGGGTGAGAGAATTCAGAAACTCGCTCCACACAGCCAGCCAGTGGCCAGAGACTACAACAACATTGTGACAATTTGATGTGGCAAAAGTGAGTGGGAAAAGTTGACATAGCAATTTACAATAATGAACGTTGACACAAAAGTGTGGCAACAAATCGTGACAACAAGCAGCAACATTTGTGGACAGGAAGTGCGGGCCCTTTGAAAGTGTTTTAATATGCAAGAGAATTTTTTTTTTTTTTTAATAACAGCCTTGGAAAATAAATATGGATCTACATGAGCATAAAAGAAAAAAAAATTACAAAACAATTCTATTCAGCTTCTCAGGTCTCTCTGTTAAAGAGGCCTGACTATACTATACATTGCCAAATAGCTATTGATTGTAAAGACATCAGCAATCATCCTGTAGTAGATTCTAAATGGTAGCTGTAGTTCAATATGTAATGACCACACAGCGACAGTAATGTTAATTGCATACAGAACAAAGTCATTAGCTGATGAAGTATACAAAAGAGGAACTTAGGAGCGATCAATGAGATTAAAATCACTGAGTCAATGTCAGTCAGAATATAAAGCTATTAACTCTTTAAAATTAGTCTACTATGGAGGGATGTTGCATGTATCCTAAGACTATACTTAGCTTAGCACAGAGCAGACCAACTGCTCAGAATTAATGAAAGTGAAAAATGTTTTCTTCAAGTTATTTCTAAGTAATCTTGAATGCCATCTGTACAGGCCAAAAATAATAAAATCTATTAGGTTTACCTTCATAAAAACTGGACAAATTAAAAACAAAATGTAAAAGGTCTCAAAGACTGCATTAGATCTACCTAACAACATACTTCTCATAAGTCAGCTTTCTTTTTACCAAGGCATCACCACTTAATGCCTGAATAGCTTAATATCAAGCTACACGTTTGTGAGAAAACTAATTTTTCAGTTTTAGAATAGGGGTTATAATCAAAATGGTGCTTTTGAGTTCAATGTTTCCACTTTATTGAAAGTTAGAATAACCTGACAACAATTGGTGACTTATATTAAAAGCACCCAATCTATTCAACATAAAACCTACTAGGTAGTAACTGAATATTCCCTAGATAGCATCAACCTATTTCTGTCTGTAGAACTAACTTTATTTTTCATAAATAATAATCAATAAGATGCAAGCCTGAAAGTCAATCTGTAAATGAAACACGTACACAACACATGTAACTCAACACTTCAAAAAAACCAAAAAGATGTCAGGGCGTTCCAGGAATAAACATCATTCTGACAAATTAAGCTGAAGAATAAAGAGATTATATCTGGTTCTTGTGACAAATGACAGCATCAGGGCAAATTGACAAATAATTAAAAGTGAGACAGTTATCAGAACAAGAACAAATCTCACAAAAAATGAAGTGAATCGCTATAAGAAATAAGGACACTACATTACCACAGTGGCATTGCAAAAAACAATAAATGTTGTGATTGGCAATTACAAAAAATATGCACAGGGTTCTGTGAATATTTGTATGAAACTAGAGTGTTATAAGCATGTTGAAAAATCACTAGTTAAAATAAGCATTGTGGTCAGATAGGTGTATGACATCTCTCCCTGTATGAATACCCTTTCTTTATCCAAGCCCAAAAGATCTTGCGTGCAGGGCACAACAACTTGCATTTATATAGCCTCTAACATAAAGATCATCCCACAGGCACAGACAAAACAAACACCAAGTCAGGAAGAGGGAGGTTAGGAGGGCAGACCAAAGGTTTGGTTTAAGTGATGGTTTCGAGAAGGTTTTTAAAAGGAGGAACATGAAGTGGAGCAGCAGAGAGGTTTAGGAAGGGAACTGCATAGAATAGACCCCAGGAAGACAAAGGCTCTGTTGCTGATGGAGGGATGAAAGGAGTGGAGGATCCATAAAAGGCCAGAGACAGGGGAACAGGGATTTCAGGAGGGTGAGGGGAGGGGATACAGGGCGAGATGAGTTTGCAGAGGTGGGATGGACCAAGGCCACAGAGGAATTTAAAGACAAAGAGAAAGATTTTAATTTAATGCACTGGGGGGCAGGGAGCCAATGTAGATCAGTGACAACAGGGATGATGGATGAGTGGGACTTAATGTAGAATAGGACACGTGATCAGTTTGAGTTTATTAGACGAAGGGAGGCCCGCAGGAGAGCCCTGGAATAGTTGAATCTAGAGGTGACAACGGCACGTATGAAGCTTCTATTGGCGGAGGGGCAGAGGTAGAGTTGGAGACAGGCAACATTGCATTGGAAGTAAGCAATCTTTGTGGTGGAGATTTTATGTTGTCTAAAATTAAGTTCAAGGTCTAGCAAAAAGCCAAAGTTGTGAACTATCTGATTGACCTCGCGTGGGAAGGAATCAGTGGTAAGGGAGCATTTTACATTCTCCCAAGTATGCGTAGGGGTACTGCTGAGTTTTAACTGGATAAAAATGCCCAGCTTACAGAGCTTCCCACTGCTGGTCCAACTAAAAACCTCAAGCTTTATTACAGCCATTTACCATAAGGTAAATGTATAAATAAGGTGTATATATATATATAAAAATTATAGAGAGAGAGAGAGAGAGAGAGAGAGAGAGAGAGAGAGAGAGAGAGAGAGAGAAAGAAAAAGAAAAAGAAAAAGAAAAAGAAAGAAAGAAAGAAAGAAAGAAAGAAAGAAAGAAAGAAAGAAAGAAAGAAAGAAAGAAAGAAAGAGACATAAAACACAGGTCAAGTGATGTTGTTAGAGCAGTAAATTTGGATTACTTCAACTAATCTCCAATTATATATGGTGCACCTAGGGACATTTCTAATAGATGTGACAAAGCACTTAAGACTACCACAGGCAGTAAGTGAAGCAGCAGCAGATTTGAATATTGTATAATTACATCTCAGGGTTACCAAATAGGGTTACCACCCAAAATGCCTTTACACCCACAAGTCTAAACATGAGGCCCAGTATGTTTCTGAAGCCATTATTTAAGTAATTATTGTTGTTTACCTCTAACTTGTCCAGATTTTGGTTCATGCATCAGAGTGAAAGATGCTACATCATAGGAAGAAATTTCAGTGATTTCACTGCTCACCGATGCTGGGATTTCATCCTTAATAAATAATTTTGAAAAAGAGAGAAAGTTAAACAACTAGGTATAGAAAAATATTAATTTCCCAAAAATTAAAAATCGTATAAAAATCCCAAGAACTCTAGACTTTACACTAATAATATTGCAAAATCTATATACCACGTGGCCAGAGAAAGACATCAATTATATTGGCGCAGAAGTCCCCACCCATCCCAATACCTTAAAGCAAAATAAAATTCCAGAGAAACACTCCAAAACATACGGGTTGATTTTAAAACTGAACAGCTCAACCAAATATGTAGAAATTACAATATTCTTCATCTAAATGCTTTCCTCTTACCAGAGGTTGCAAATTATAGAAACATTTCATTTTACCCCTTCTGACATCTTACCAATGAGCTGTAAGTGGACACATAGTAGGATTTTGAATTACATCAAAAATGCTAAATATAAGCTGAAATACTTTCAAATAAGAAAGAAAGAATGATCTTGCATTTATATAGCGCCTTATTGTATCCGTCAGAAGCATCCCAAAAGTTCTTCACGTACAATTAGTCACTTTGAAGTGCAGTTACAGTTGTTTAGGCGAACACAGCAACTATTTTACACACACCAATGAGATTAATGAGCAGTTAATCTATTTGGTAGTTATCTGAGTAAAGCAAGTTGGCCAGGACACCAAGACAACTCCCAGCTCTTCTTCAATTAGTGCCTTAGGATCTTTTTCATCCACCTGAACTACCAGAACTGGCACACAGAACCTTAGTTTAACATCTCAATCACAGAAAATACATAGGAATACAAAGAGGTTACCACATAGAAACAGGCCATTCAGCCCAACTAGTCTGTATCAGCGTTTGCCCTCCATCCGAGCAAATTGTCCTAATCATATTTACCCACCCTGCTCCCATAACCCACCTATCCAATCTAATCTTGAATTTTGACATCGTTTCTGCCTCACTAACCACTGAAGTGAATTCCACAACCGTAGAACTCTACATGAAGATGTTTCTCCTACCCTCTGTTCTAAATCGCTTACATTTAATATTGTAGTTATTGGCCCCTCAACTACTGGAAACAGTCTGCTCCTATCTACCCTGTCCCATCCTTTCATAATTTTAAACACTTTTATATTGCCCTGAAATCTGCATTGTTCTAACAAAAAAAGACCCAATTTTTCAAGTCTTTCTGCAGTCGATATGAAAAACAGTTACTTCCCTTTCTCTATCCTTCATGTCCACACCCCTTACCATGAACAACCTCTGGCTTACCATGAAAAGTGCAGTTTTTTCATTCAAAGGAAAATCTTCAACGGGAGGCTGGTGAACCAAACAAATAGTACACTTTAACTTTGATAATGGTGCCTTGGGAATTTTGATATTAAGGAAGAGGGGAAAAATCTTGTGTAAATGTACACTAAAAAGATAGTTATTAATATAAGCATTTCAAAGCAAATATTTTGGCAATGTAGGTATAGCACCACCCAATGGCTGTAAAAGGACTGTTTTTTTCCCTGCAAGTTCATCTGCTGCACAATAAGCATCCTTTATTATTTAAAAGAAATTGCAGAAAGCTTTTTTTAAAAAAAATTTCAAGGCACTGCTTGCATTTTCAACTACCAGCCTATTTTGACTAAGTCATTAAATATAGAGGTTTATGTAGTGGACATTTTATAACTGACATTGTAAATGGTTCCTTCTCATCAAGCACTGTCCCCCTCTTTTTTAAACTTCCATCATCATCACCTCCCTCAAAAAACTCAGTTCTTGCAAACTACCACAGTATTGCCAACCTCGGTTTTCTCTCCCAAGTCCATGATTGTGTTTATCACATCCCAAATCCATGCCCATCTTTCCCACAACTCCCTGTTTGAATCTCTCCAATCAGGTTTCCAACCCTGCCAGAACACGGTAACGGCCCTAACCAAAGTCACAAATGACACCCTCTGTGATTGTGACCTCACTGCAGCCTTCGACGCTGTTGACCACACCATCTTCCTCCAACACCTTGCCTCCATTGTCCAGCTCAGTTGTCCAGTATTTTTATAACAATTGTTCAAGTGCTAGGACGATGAAAGCAAGAAACCTCTTGAGGTTCAGTGGTAGCAATAATGTTGGATATTTAACTAGAGGATTACATAGAATCTACTGTGCAGACACAGACCATTTGGCCCAACTGGTCTATGCCAGTGTTTATGCCCCACACAAACCTCCTCCCACTCTAATTACCTCTCCCCATTCTTCCCCCTCCCCCGCCAATATCCCTCTATTCCCTTATAGCTTGTTCAGTAGATTTTAAAAAAAACACTTGCCTCGAGGAAAAGAGTGAAGAAATAAATTGAACCAGATTTCTCTTTTGCTTTAGTGTTTTGTTACATAAGAGTGTTAGTGAACAGCTGTGAGCAGGTCTTCAACTAGCAATATTAAAATCAGTCAATGTATTGGGCTAGAAATTCTAAATTGATCATTAAAATGAAATTAAATGCATTTTTCCTCTTTCTCACTGTTTAAAAAATCTCAACACTTTACTTATATAGTTCATTAGAGTCTAATCACTCTGACGTTGCAATAATGAGCAATTGATTAACAGAGTTAGCATTTTCAAAGTTAACAGATTACATATATTTGCTCAATGTTAATTTATACTTACTGTGAAAATATAGGGACCAATTTTCCTGTCCAATACATCTGAGGAACACTCAGTACCCAGACACAAAGCAGAAGAAATGGGGCACAGACCCAGCATCATCAGTCTTCGCCCCCTTTACATTGCCATGAGATTGCCAAAGCTTCCCCTAAAATGAGTGAAGTACCTGCATATACACAGGCAAAGGACAGCCACAGTAAAGGCAGGAGGAGGCAAGTCCATCTCTCTGGTCTCATATGTCTCCAGGTTTGCTGAAAAGGCATCCAAATGCAGGGGCAGCAGAAGAAGTTGACAGTAGGCCTTGCTCGGACACCCCTCAGTGCACCCGACACTCCTCAGTACTTTTTTTCAGTTTCCCCATGTTCTTTGAGCCGGGAGGCCTTCTGGCTGCTTTTTTTTGACCTGTAGCAAAATGCCCAAAAGCCACCAGCTATTTCTGCTGCTGTAGGCCTCTCACCACTGGAGCAGTAACCATATTTGCATTCCTGATTCTAGGCATAAGGCTCTGCCAGGGGACGGATCTGCATCAGGCACATGTCAGGGGTAGGATGGTGGCCTGAATCCAGAAATAAACACCCAGGCACAGGTGGGGCAGAAATATCATGGATAAAATACTATGGGACTGATATATTTTTTCTGTGCCTTTCTGCTACAGTACCTTGGGGTTAAAATCAGGTTTGATTAAAGAAATAACTCTGTCTAAAAGTTGTGCATTTCATTATGGCAGTATATCCATTCTCAAAAACAAACTGGCTGAGATGAGACCAGCAGACTTTGATGTGGTGATATCACCAAAAGTACATCCCAATTCCTGCTGGCTTCATTCTGCAAATAATACATTAAGACAAAGGAATGTTCTGATAGGCAACACATGCATTTGGGAAGGTGGCTTATTAGATGGATGCTGCTGACATTCCAGGGGAACTGCAGACAGACTCAGTGTCCTTAACTATATGTATCATTGAAAGAATTATTTGACATTGAAAGATATATTTTGATTTTGAAAAATAAATTTTGTTTCTGGTTCAACTTCGTAGAGTACCAGGCGTATACCTCAAGAAGCATGCTCCCAGTTCTTCTGAGGGTTAGATTCACAGTTAACAACAACTTACATTTATATGGCACCTTTAACACTGAAAAACATTCAAAAGTGCTTCACAGTGGTGGAATTTTTTTTTAAATGGATGCTGATCCAACGAAGGAGCCATCAGGAGGGATAACCAAAAGCTTGGTCATAGAAGTAGGTTTGAAACAAGGTCATAAAAGAGAGGCAGGTGGGAGGCAGAAGGGTTTAGGGAGGGAATTCCAGAACGGGGGGCCTAGGTAGCTGAAGGCATAGCCACTAATTGTTGCAAGAAGGGAGAGGTGATCCACAAGAGCTCAGAGTTAGAACAATGAAGAGTTGAAGGGAGGCGGCATTGCAGGCTGGACGAGGTTGCAGAGATAGGGAAGAGCAAAGTCAAGAAGGGATTTAAACACAAAGATGAGATTTGTAAATGTGAGGCACTGGGGGACCAGGTCTCGCCATAGGTCAGTGAGGATGGGGTCATGGGTGAGCAGGACTTGGTGTGGGAGAGGATACAGGCAGCAATATTTTGAATGAGCTGAAGAGTAGGGAGAATGGTAGATTGGAAGGCTGGCCAGGAAAACATCACAATAGTCGAGTCTTGAGGATTACAAAGGCCTGGATAAAGGTTTCAGCAGTCAGTGACTGAAGTAGGGGCTGAGGTGGAAGATGTTACGGCGATGGAGGTAGGCAGCGGTCCTTGTAATGGACAGAATGTAGGGTTGGAAACTCAACTCAGGTGTTGAATAGAACAACGAAATTATGAACAGTATGGTACAGCCCGAGACAGTGGCTGGAATCGGTGGCAAGGATACAAATACGGTGGGGAACGAAGACATTGGCTTTAGTCTTCCCAATGTTCAGTTGGAGGAAACTGCACCTTATCCAAGACTGGATGTCAGACATGCAGTCTGGCAACACAGAGGCAGTGGAGGGCGGAGAGAGAGGTGGTGGAGAATTGTGTCTGTGGATGATGTTGCCAAGGGGCATCATGTAGATGAGGAAGAGGAGAGGGTAAAGGATAGATCCTTGTGGGACTCCGGAGGCAACGGTATGGAGCAGGAAGAGAAACCGTTGCTGGAAATGCTCTGGCTATGATCAAACAGATAAGAGTGGAAAAAAGCAAGGGCCATCCCACTGAGCTGGACAATGGAGGAGAGGTGTTAGAGGAGGATGGTATGGTCCAGCCAAATCTTATGATGGATGGCTAAACCAACTGTGCGTCAGATATGCTGGAGCGAAGATACGCTGTGCCCCTCGGACTTTAAGGAGTGGCGGTGGGGGCCATACTAGTCAGCGCATTCCAGATCATAACTACTCGCTGCGTAAAAAAGTTTATCCTCATGTCGCCTTTGGTTCTTTTGCCAATCACCGTAAATCTGTGTCCTCTGGTTCTCAACCCTTCTGCCAATGGGAACAGTTGCTCTTTATTTAATTTGAACACTTCTATCAAATCTGCTCTCAACCTTCTCTGCTCTAAAGGAGAACAATCCCAGCTTCTCCAGACTATCCATGTAACTGAAATCCCTCATCACTGGAACCATTCTAGTAAATCTTTTCTACACCCTCTCTAAGACCTTCACATCCTTCCTAAAGTGCAGTGCCCAGAATTGGACAGAATACTCCAGTTCTGGCCGAACCAGTGTTTTATAAAGGTTCAACATAACTTCCTTGCTTTTTACTCTATGCCTCTATTTATAAAGCGCAGGATCCCGTATGCTTTCTTAACCACTTTCTCAACCTGTCCTGCCACCTTCAAAGATTTGTGCTCATATACCCCCAAGTCTTTTTTTTTATTCGTTCATGGGATGTGTGCGTCACTGGCGTGGCCGGCATTTATTGCCCATCCCTAATTGCCCTTGAGAAGGTGGTGATGAGCCGCCTTCTTGAACCGCTGCAGTCCGTGTGAAGGTTCTCCCACAGTGCTGTTAGGAAGGGAGTTCTAGGATTTTGACCAAGCGACGATGAAGGAACGGCGATATATTTCTGAGTCGGGATGGTGTGTGACTTGGAGGGGAACGTGCAGGTGGTGTTGTTCCCATGTGCCTGCTGCTCTTGTCCTTCTAGGTGGTAGCGGTCGCGGGTTTTGGAGGTGCTGTCGAAGAAGCCTTGGCGAGTTGCTGTAGTGCATCCTGTGGATGGTACACACTGCAGCCACTGTGCACCGGTGGTGAAGGGAGTGAATGTTTAGGGTGGTGGATGGGGTGCCAATTAAGCGGGCTGCTTTGTCCTGGACGGTGTCGAGCTTCTTGAGTGTTGTTGGAGCTGCACTCATCCAGGCAAGTGGAGATTATTCCATCACACTCCTGATTTGTGCCTTGTAGATGGTGGAAAGGCTCTGGGGAGTCAGGAGGTGAGTCACTCGCCACAGAATACCCAGCCTCTGACCTGCTCTTGTAGCCACAGTATTTATATGGCTGGTCCAGTTAAGTTTCTGGTCAATGGTGACCCCCAGGATGTTGATGGTGGGGGATTTGGTGATGGTGATGCCGTTAGATGTCAAGGGGAGGTGGTTAGACTCTCTCTTGTTGGAGATGGTCATTGACCGGCACGAATGTTACTTGCCATTTGTCAGCCCAAGCCTGGACGTTGTCCATGTCTTGCTGTATGCGGGCACGGACTGCTTCATTATTTGAGGGATTGCGAATGGAACTGAACTGTACCTGCACCCCCTTTAGAAATTATGAAACTCTGAACATATATATTTCAACTTGTATAATTCAAATGTAAATATGACATTTTATGGCTGCTCCATTTCTAAACTAAAAGCTGTGTTATAATAGTCAATTGTATACTGATATGAAAAACCATTACTATCAAAAAAATGCTGACTTTTCATAATATAGTTCTTCAAATCCAGCAAATGTAAACATTTACCTGTTTCTCCTTGTGTGGAACAGCATATTCTTTATTCTGAACCTCCCCCTCTTTTTCTAAAACATGGTAATGTGGTTGGTCGGCTTTATCAGACAGCTGATCCAAATCTAGGTCGTCTTCTTCTTCATGACATTCTTCATCAGAATCTGAAGGCAGTGGCAATTGAGGCCTGCCCCTAATAGTAGCTGGCCATTCATTCCTTTTCAAAAATAACAGAAATCACTAATGGAAACAAGTAACAGATTTTCCACAATTGTTTAAATTGCACTTAAATAGCACACAAAAAATTCGATTTCACAGTTTGATATTCACAATCAAATTTTCATATATATTAATGACTTGGACGTACAGGGCACACTGTCAAAATCTGCAGATGACGCAAACCTTGGAAGTGTAGTAAACAGTGAGGAGGATAGTATAGACTTCAAGAGGACATTGACAGGCTGGTGGTATGGCAGATGAAATTTAACAGAGAAATGTGAAGTGATACATTGTGGCAGGAAGAATGAGGAGAGGCAATATAAACTAAATGGTACAATTCTAAAAGGGGTGCAGGTACAGAGAGACCTGGGAGTATACGGGCACAAACCTTTGTAGGTGGCAGGACAGGTTGAGAAAGCAGTTAAGAAAGCATACGGGATCCTGGGCTTTATAAATAGAGGCAGAGTACAAAAGCAAGGAGGTTATGATGAACCTTTATAAAACACTGGCTCAGCCACAACTGGAGTATTCTGTCCAATTCTAAGCACCGCACTTTAGGAAGGATGTGAAGGCCTTAAAGAAGTTGCAGAAAAGATTTACTAGAATGGTTCCAGGGATGAGGGACTTCAGTTACGTGGATAGACTGGAGAAGCTGGGGTTGTTCTCCTTCGAGCAGGGAAGGTTGAGAGCAAATTTGATAAAAGTGTTCAAAATCATGAAGGGTTTAGATAAAAGTAAATAAAGAGCAACTGTTCGCATTGACAGAAGAGTCGTGAACCAAAGGACACAGATTTAAGATGATTGGCAAAAGAACCAAAGGCGACATGAAGAAAAACTTTTTTTTTTTTTTTACACACAGCGAGTGGTTATGATCTGGAATGCGCTGCCTGAAAGGGTGATGGAAGCAGATTCAATTGTGGGTTTCAAAAAGGAATTGGATAAATACTTGACGGGAAAAAATTGGCAGGGCTACAGGGAAAGAGCGGGAGAATGGGACTAACTGGATTGCTCTTACAAAGAGCCAGCACAGACTCGATGGGCCGACTGGCCTCCTTCTGTGCTGTAACTTTTCGATGATTCTAAATATCAGTTTCAAGACTTTTGAATAGAAAAGATGCAACAATAACCCTTCAGCCAGTAAGTAGTGCCTTAAACCAGCTCCTCTGATTATGCCACATATAATCTTATAGGAATTCTTTTTATTTGAGCAATTTGAAAATAAAAATGCATTTAAAAGGATATTGGCAAGGCAAGGAATACTTTTAACCTAAGGTGCTTCCCTATTTATGTAACTGAAAAAATTGTGCAAGTTCTACTCAACTTACTGATGAGATTCCTTTTAACGAAACAAGGACAATTTATGTGTTCTTTGTAATCAACAACCCACTATAGAAAACAAGGAAAAGTAGGGCTTGAAATGTGCAAGTTTTGAAAATGCAATCTCATTAATGATGGGTTGTTAATTATGGGAAAAGATAGATTCCACAGTTTTTCATTAAAAGAGGAATTTACCCCTCACCTAGCCATATTGATTTCCCTCTCACGGAAAACTGCCATTTGAGTCTCCCTGACCATCTGTAACAAATGTCAGCAAACCAACTAGCTGGTACAACTGAGAACCAGAAATTGTCTTTCTTCATAGAGAGAAACAAACGAGAAACACAGCAAGATACTGAAATACTGAAAAATGTTTCACTCTTACATAGGTGCACTACTTCCCAATAAAAAGTACTACCCCTAGCTGGTCACTTTCCTTTTAACATTTAAATCCAATATCTAGGTTTAATTTAATAAGCACAATATTCTAGTAGGTGAGAGCTTAATGAAGACACAATGTAGGGAGAGGTGAGGCTGAAGGTTAGTCTAAAAGGTCAAAGTTAGAAGCTTTTTTTTGCTTGCTGCAGAATTAGGAGCCAATAAGAACCAGAGTGTAAAACCAGTCCGATCTTGTCAATTTCCTGTCAAATGGGTTATGTTAAAATTACTCAGAAGTACTGGTGAATACATAACAAACATCAAAACAGGTCAAGGAAGCAACTCAAACAATTGACTTATAACAATATCCTAAATCATGGGTCCGATATTAGCACCCGCTATCGGGTGCGTTCCTGGCGGGGGAGGCTCCGAAAATCGGGGAATCCCGGAGCGAGTCGGGAGCCCAGCTCCAACCCGCCCACTTCCGGGTTCCCCACAGACGCGCCGACGTGCGTGCGCAGCCCCCGCATGTGGGACTCACGCAGGCAATTAAAGCCGGCGGGGTGCCATTTAACAGTATTTATCTTGCTATTTCAGGTCATTTACAGACCTGATTGACCTGTTATATTAGGAGGGATGGGATTTTGCAATTGACAGAGACTGTTTCCCGTACCGGGGGAAACACTCCCAGTTCAAACGGACGTGTTGCAGCCAGCAGCAGCTGCAAAGGTCTATTTGACAGGTCGGGGGGTGGGGGGGGGGAACCCTTCACCATCGCAGGAGGCCACTCCGTCACATTGGACAAAGTTTGGCCTCCACCACCCTCCTCCTAACAAGAAAATTCACCAACCTGGAACCGCAACCCCGGTGTGCGGACAAATTTACCTACCTCGTGGAAGTCCCCCGGGGGTACACCTTCCGGATGGGGGCCGCCGTAGTTGCAGTCGTGACCTCCTCGGAGGACGAACAGCATCACCAGCCTCGCCGTCCGCCCCTGACACGTGGAGCTCCACAACACGGTGCTGTGGCACATCCACCGGCACAGCAGGAGGGAGGGCAACCGCAGAGAGATGCGTCGCAGAAGGCACTACCCTCGCCACAGGGTCTACAGACCGAGGCTCAGCTTCCTGGACCTCTGAGGAGCAGTGCATACGGAGGCTCAGAGTCAGTCGCCAGGTAGTTGCAGACATCTGCAGCCTCCTTAACGGCGAGCTGCTCCCGGATGGACCAAGCAGCATCATCTTACCTGTCGCTGTCAGTCACCACTGCCTTCAACTTCTTCGCCTCCGGATCCTTCCAGGGTGCCACCGGGGACATCACCGGCGTCTCTTAGTCGTCTGCACACAAGTGCATAAGGCAGGTCACCGATGGCTTGTTTCACAGGGCCTCGCACTATATCAACTTCCCCATGGATGACCGCAGCCAGATGGAGAGGGCAGTTGGATTCCATGCTGTGGCTGGCTTCCCACGGGTGCAGGGTGTAATCGATTGCACCCATATAGCAATACGGGCACCTCCACACGAGCCAGGACTGTTCATCAACAGGAAGAGTTATCACTCCATGAACACTCAGCTCATCTGTGACCACCACAAGAGATCCCTACACATGTGCGCCAGATACCCTGGCAGCTGCCACGATTCCTTCATCCTCAGGGAGTCCACCGTGCCGCCCCTCTTCCACTCACCCAACACCCGCAAGGGCTGGCTCCTCGGGGACAAGGGCTATCCCCTGCACACGTGGCTTATGACACCTCTGAGGAACCCCACCATCGAGCCACAGCATCGGTATGACGACAGCCACATCGCTACCAGGTCCACAATTGAGCAGGCTTTAGGGTTGCTTACGATGCGCTTCAGGTGCCTCAATCAGTCTGGGGGAGCGCTCCAATACGCGCCACGCATCATAGTCGTCTGTTGTGCCCTGCACAACATGACACAGAGAGGGGTGCCGCTGGATGAGGCCCCATCCACATCCGCCTCCCATATTGAGGACGAGGAGGAGGAGGGGGCCGAGGAGGAATGACCCATGGGCGGAACAGCGGCTCACCTGGCTGCTTGTGAGGCCAGGGTTGCACTGATATGTGAACGGTTCTCTTAACATCGGACTGTCTGAAGAGTCGAGACTTCATCACCTGGACAGAGGAGCGGCCATACCAGCCCCCTCCCCTGCCCCCTGCACGGAACAGTGGTGCAACTACACCTGCACCCACTGTAGTATGACCCAATGGGTGGGACCAGGTGTTCGTCTTCATGGTGAGCCCCACGAAAGGGACCTATTGCACAAGCCAGTCAAGAATGGGCAAGACGTGGCAGTAGTGGTGATAACAATGGGGTTTATTGTGGATGTGAACTGAACAAATAGAAATAAAAAACACGACAGATCGTCATACACCCTCGTGCAGTCCCTTTGTGCTCACAACACCTTCGCCTTGCGCTTCCGGGAACCCCTATGTAGTGCTACCCCTGTGGCTTCAGCAGAGGTAGTGGCAGGTTGCTCGTCCAAGCCCTGGCCGATGCGATGCTTTGGGCCGATGCCCTCTGGGTTTCGGTGCCCATGAGGGCCCCTCCAAAGACTACTCCACCTGCACCTGTGCAGGGGCAGACTCGGTCACCTGGAAAGGGGGCAGCATTGCGGGTACTGGTTGAGAGGGGGGGTAATGGGTGAGACGTGGGAGCGCTTTGCGTGGTGTCCCCACTTCCATGTCCCCTTTCCCCATCATCGCTCTCCTGGCCCAGGCCCACATCACTCCTTCCACCCTGCTGGACGGCAGTTTGGAGGACCTGTGTGAGGCCTTGGAAGGCCACCTATAATGTATCTGTCAGCCTGTTTAAGGCGGCAGAATGTTGCTCACCCTGAATCCGAATGGCCGTTGTCAGGGCCTGGATGGACTCATTGCTGAGCTGTGCTTGACGCTCGAGGGAGGCTAGCCTTTCCTCCATCGCAGACATTCCCGCACCTACCCGCGACACTATCTCAGAGATGCCTTCACGTCCCTGCGACACTATCTCAGAGATACCCTCCTGTACCTGTGCCACCATTCCCCTCATGCAGGAGTTGGATTCCTCCATCACCTGCGCGATTGTGGAGAGTGCGCGTGGTACCTGTTCCAGCGCCTCGGCAATGTGCTGCTGCCCCTCGACGGCTCTCCTTTTCACGGCTGGCCCCCAGGGTTCAGCATCTGGGTCCAGCTGAGCAGAGCCTGGAGAAGAGTGCTCCCACCGACGCGGACTCTCCACAGCTGCCCCTGCCACCAGGGTCTGCTCATGCTCACATGTGCATGGTGACTCACCATGTGCAAGCCCAACTAAGTGAGGACGGGGACCCACCGAGGTGTGTGTATCTGCGCTGGTGGATGCAAGGCTCGGATGTGACGATGGACCCTCAGAGACCGGCAGGTCCTCTGAGGAATCGCCCTCCACGCTCACGACGCTCGCAGACGGCCCTGCAAGAGAACAGAAAGCAATATTAGGCATGTGGACAGATGCTGAGGTGCGGCAGATGCCAAGTGATGCTAAGATCATTCGCTATCATGTGTGCTGAGTGTTAGCTTTCTGTCACCGGCCGTTTGTGCAGCCCCAGCCTCTGCATCCGCCACGGACAGGCACTCCAGCATGCGGCTGATATCTAACGCCTGCTGCTCTGCGTCCGTTAGGACCAACTGGTGTGGCGGGGCCCCTCCGGTCCGTGCTGGCATCTCTTCTCCTATCAAGGCAAAATACAGAGGCGTGATTGAGTGATGCTTGCATGGTGAGACGCTGCATGCATTGGTGTGGGTGGGTTGAGCATGAGGGAGATGGTTGGAAGGGTGCGTGTGCCACATGGCCATGACATTGTATGAGGATTGGGGTGCGTGGTAGTGTTCGAATGGGGACAGGGGCGGTGAGTACGTGCAGGCACGGTGAGGATGATAGTTGAGTGGATGTGAGGAGTGATGCGAGAGCGTTGTGGTGGCAGTGCAGAAGGAGTTGTGTGGTGGTGGAGGTGATGTGGAAGACAATGTGGGAGAATGCGCAAGTGTACTCACTTTGCCTGACCTGGTTAGGTCATTAAATCTCTTGTGGCATTGGACCCAGGTCCGTGCAACGTTGCCGCAGCTGCTGACCTCCTCTGCCACCTCCAACCATGCCTTCCTCGTGGTGGAGGGAGGGCACTTCCTCCCATCCGATGGGAACAATGTTTCCCTCCTCCTCCTCACCCCATCCAGCAGCAGCTGGAGTGAGGAGTCCGAGAATCTTGGGGCAGCCTTCCCTCTGGAGTGCTCCATGATGTTGCATTCATTGTTTGCAGCAGGAGCAGCATTGGTGGACTGCCCCTTTAAATAGAGCTCCTCCAGCTGTCAGACGTTACTGCGCATGCGCAGTCCGCCTGACGCGCAGCTTAGCAGCGGGAAACCCGGAACCAAAGGTAAGTGGCTTCAATTATCCTGTAATTGCGTGCAGAGCTGATGGATTTCACCGGGCGCATGACCCCCTGCCGCGAACCCACAGCCCTGGTAATATCGAGCCACATGGGTCAAATGGAGGATGACAATGATTAAATCCTTCAGTACAAGATCACTTCATGAATCCAATGGGCTTGGTACTTCCATATCATTAGACCTCAAACAAACAGATATTTCAGTACTGAACAAAAATTGCTCAAAACACCAATGGTTACACAGGTTTCTGCAAATGGAATGGTTCTTGATATACTGCTACAAAATAAAAGACAAAGGCCCTGATATTTACAGGGAAGCGGGGGGTTGGGGGGGGAACCTGGAAATCCCGGGGTCGCAGAGGTCCTGCTGAATTCAACAGCAGGACAGATTGACCAGTCCCCGCCAATTGGGAAAGATCGGTGGCTGGTGGTGGGGGTCAGCAGATCACGAAGCAGGCAGCCAAAAATCAGGGGTTGGTGGGTGCCGGCAGATCGCAAGTCAGCGAGGAAAGGCTGCGACTGTCAGAAGGTTTGCTTGAGGGGCCGGAGGGAGCACTCCTGCTCCTCCTGGCTCACAAGGCGTGCTCTAAAAAGCACTAACCTTCTGCAGCCAGCTGCTGCAGCCTTCATTTAGCCGCCGGGTTTCCCGACCCCTGGGAAATTTAGCTGGCAACCGGTAAATTTAAATCAGGTTCCCAATTGTTCGGAGGAAGCCTGATTTAAATATTATAATGAACTGTTCTGCCTATCCAAGATGGGACACAGGCAAGCCACGCAATCCACCACCGTAAAAATGGTGGCAGGCGTATATGAGGCGGGGTGAAGTCACGTTTCACGATTTTTAATTTTTGAACCCCCGACCCTCTCCCGCCCACCATGGTTGGGGGGGGGGGGGGGGGGTGTTAATATCAATCCCAATATTTCTTTTTTAAACATGGCAGCCTTTTCAAACTTTTCCCAAAATGAACAATAATGTACAGCATTTCACTAGTACGGTACATATTACTGAGATTAACACTCTTGATCCCTTCCTTAATGTATTTAAATTCTTTCACCAATACTCCACAGGAGGCAAATCCACCCCAAATAATTACATAAAACTGGAATATGTCCCAGGACACCAGTGAAGAGCTGCACTAAAATTCCAGCTCAGCCTTATAAGGAACAAAGCTTCAGCCCACCCCTTGCAAAGCCTTCGGTGCAAGAGAGGGCCGGAGCATGGCCGGGGCAGCAACTCTAACCATCAGCGTTCCTGCTTCCCTGGCCTCTCAGTCGGCGAATGCAGGATTGGTAGCCGGTATGCCTAGTCAGGCCATCTGGGAGTCAAGGCCTGAATCATGACCTTGACCCCTGAAGAGGAGTTTGAATTTCTTTTATTTTAAAATGTTTACATGCAGCCCAAGGGGGCCACCTGGAGCAGCTGACCAATGTTTCCAGGGAGGATTCCAGCATGCTTCCCCTACCCCAGTAGGCCACTCTTCCTCCAGACTTTCTGGCCATCCTGGCAGGCAGGCACACTATATGTACTCAAGTGGCGTGGGTGCCCGCCACTGCCATGCAAAGCAAGTATCTCCCCCGACCCCACAAACTTTAACATTCACCAACGGAGGTCCTGAACATGCATCTCTAGAAACTTAGCATGGTTGCGTCCACCCTTCCCCACAGGGAATTTGTTCCATTTTTTTTTTAATAACACACAGACATTTGTAATAACTGTACTGAACAGACCATTCAATTAAGATGCTATGAATTAGCTGTACAATACCTTAATCCAAGATCAGTCACACTGGCATAAGGTTCAAGAAAGCTTCTCTGTTCTGATCGTGTGCCATCACTTTCAGAATAGGACCTTTGTCGCGGCCATGCCAAATGTGGTTGAGGAATGGCAACTGTACGACCAGTCAAACATGAGGTTAAAATCACTGCTGCAAGTGCTGACCTGAAATAGTAAATCAATTCAATTTGCAACAGAAACAAAAAAATGTTGAAAAGTGCAATATGCTTCAGAAAGGATAATTTTAAGATATTTATATGATATTAGGCATAAAATTACATTATCTTTATTTTTTTTTGTAAAATCCTAACTCTGTAAGCACATACATTTTAAAAACTGAAATCTCGCAAGTGTATTTTATTCTCACATTTCCAGCAAAGAAGCCTTTCCAGCTATGCAACATAACAGGTGACAGTGACAATCACAATATTGTCCTGCCCATCCCCCTTCCCCAACCCTCTCCAAAACACCCTTCAACAGCGAGGTCTTCTATTTTCTTATAATGAGGATCCAATATGCAATCAGCACTCAATTCGACATTCAGAACTCACTGTGGGACTGGACTATCTCACTATTAGAAATCCCCTTTCCTTTGCAGACCTCCCACACCTTACATTTATTAAAAGAATACAAAGCCAGAACACCCAGGAATTGGTATTTTTTCCAATGCTGCTGTACAATATACAACAACAACTATTTGCAAAAAATAAGTTAATGAAAGTTATAACAATTAAGATGTACATATTATAAATGCCCTAAAGGAGTGTCAATACTTAATGAATTAATAATAATCAGCTTTTTTCTCATAGAATCATAGAACGATACAACACAGAAGGAGGCCATTTGGTCCATTGTGCCCATGCCAGCTCTTTGAAGGAGCTATCAATTAGTTCCACTCCCTGCCCTTTCCCCATAGCCCTTAAAAACTTTCCTCCTGGGAAATAATCTAAACAATATTTATGTAAATTTCAAGCAAAACTTCATTGCAGATAAATTGGCATCTGTATATACTGACTAGGATATTAAATCAAATATGGAATAACTAATGCAAGCCAGCAATATCACAAGAGCACATCATAAATGCGTTGTTTTGAAAGCGATCAAATAATTAATTTAAACCTTGGATGAAACTCCTATATGAACCAAGACTATTAGATTAATGTTTCTAGGACAACAAGCATGCAAAAATAAAATGAAAATAGAGTGTACCTTGGTCTCTCTGGAGAAGGGTTGGGGCTGCGAGGGGGAGGGGTACGGGGAACAGCAGCTCTGGGAGCTATGGTGGCAGCAGGGACCAAGCCATGAGCTATGTGTTTCTAGACAAATGGTCAAAAATGTGGTTAGTCAAAACAACAAAAATAATACAAGGAAACTACCCAAAATGAATTAAATTAAGGTTACAGTACTGGCTCACTATTCTGAAAAAAAGTTTTCTTGATTAAATTAAATAAAGTTCAAATGATTTCAGTTTTGCAAAATCAGTTCAATTGTGTCCCATTGTATAATTTTTTTTACATTCAGCTTCCAGTGAAATTGATATCAACTGCTCTATTGTGCAATAATTGCCTGTCATATCAGTCCCATGGAAATCTGAAATATTAAAATGTTGAATAAAAATAGTTTGTTAAGATTTTCTGCTGCAGTTGTCAAATCCAATACTCAAACCTTAAATACAAACACGTTACAAAATTACAATTCACAGTATCAGCATAAAACATTAATGTTAAAATAGGAATATCACATAATAGTTTAACAGCAATAAGGCAGACATTTCACTCCCTTTACACATAATTTTCAAAACTAGAAACATTGTGAACACTATGCTCATCAATCCAATCTGCAATTCAAACACCTCAAGTACTTGCAAAATATCAATACAAATTTCACAGCTAAAATACATATGTTAAAGCATGTCTGCCTTTTTAAGTAGACCAGCAGAACTATTGTAAACATAACTGCATAACTATATTCAAATTGCAAAACATATTCTCAGAAAGTAATGAGCTGTGGAGAACATTAACAAATTAATAAAGAAAAAAGCCACAAACTGTAGATGCTGGAAATCTGAAACAAAAACAGAAAACACTGTAAACACACAGCAAGTCAGGCAGCATCTACGGAGAGAACACAGGAACTGATGTATCAGGTGTGGACTTTGTGTCAAAACACTTTTACAAATATGCACACCCAATATGTCAGCTCCTCTGTTCTCTCTATTAATACATTAATGTTACCTATTAAAACTCCCTGAGTTAACAGTGCTTTGTAATAACTAGATAAATTTGTAGCCATCTTGTTGAGAGAGAAAATATTTGATTTAAAAAGAAATCACTTACTATAAATCAAAGATTCATAATTCCACTGTACTTTGTAAGTGAAACACTGATTTAACTCCATGTAACATCAGAGGACACTAATAAGCTTGTATGTCTTATACCAGCAAATAGTCCAGCTGCACAGAAAGCAACTTACTCAAAATGATTCTTACTGTAGAGAGCGTGCAATACCCAAATTGGCATCTTTTTAGAAGGCAAGTACCAGAACCCTACTTACAGCAGCTCCTAAGAAAATATCCAGTTTCAAACACAGATGAATGTGTAATTGCTGCACCAAGTCATGCACTATTCTCAAAAGCATAAAAAGCTGGTTTCAATTAAACATTCAGTAAAAGCGCACATGTTGAAGTCATGGAAATTAATAAAACATCAGACAACTGAATAGACACTGTGGCCTTATATTTCCTATGCAATTATTAACAATAATGAACAATTATTTAGATAATGGCATTGGTTGGAATCTCAACTAAGAATCAACAAAAGGTCACTGCATTAAATTAGTAACCAACTTTCTATTCTTCTTTTGATAGCTAGCTAAAGAGCCATTTCTAAACAAATCAACTTGCATCAAATTGGTCAACCACGGGTACTTGCATCAATTATACTGTAAAATACATAAACACTGTAGAGAGAATTTGTTATTATTCAAATCAAAAAATATACAAAACTTAAATAAACGTTTGTATAGAAATATTTTAATTTACATATCTATTTAGCACAAAATGCCCCTAATGACAAATATGACTGTAGCAAATATTGTGAAAGGCCATGAAATTTCTTCCTTCTCATTGGTTAAGTGTCATTTCTTCTTCCTCAAAATTAACTCTGCATTTTTCTCCATTTTAATGGGTTATTTTCTACTTTTGTTATTCACCAATCATATTACACAAAGGGCAGAATTTTAACTTTGAAAAACAGGTGGGTTGGGCCGGGGGAGGGGCCACTGAAAATCGCATCAATTTCAGACCTGCCCCCAACACGCCCATTTCCGGTTTTCACCAGAGCGGGATGAGGGGCAGGCAACCAACCTGTTCCCAGGAGGCGGGTTGGTGACTAAAACCTTTCAAGGAGGCAGCGGGCCTTCATTTTCAAAGGTTTTTCAATTTCAACCCCTGGCAGCCAGGATTTTTTTTATTATTCATTCATGGGATGTGGGCGTCGCTGACAAGGCCAGCATTTATTGCCCATCCCTAATTGCCCTTGAGATTCCCGGGCCTTTTCCTTCACGCCATGCGAAAGGAAGCGAGAAGGCCCGAAACTGCAGATAAGTGCCTTTCTGGGACTGTTTGGGGCCTGGAAGAGCAGGAGTGCTTCCCCTGGGCCCAACAAGCCTAACTGCAGCGACTCCCCAACATCGCGGACTCGCCCCCCCGATCTTTGATCCCCTCCCAACGATCTTGGGACCCCCGCAATCACCCCCAATCGTTCCCCCAATCACCCCACCCCACCCCCATGACTGATGCCTCCAATGACTAACTCTCTCTCCCTCCCCACCCATGACCCCCCTTGACCAGCAATGCCACTATGCCCATCAGTGCCCCCATGTCCACCTGTGCGCCCCCCAACCAGACAACAAAAGGCTTACCTGAAGACTTACCTTTTTATGTCCTCTCCCTTGCTCTGCTCCTGTCTGACTGAGGCCAGCCTGTCAATCAGGCCAGCCAGTTGGACGGCAAACCGACAAAAAAAAACGTTCTTACGTCAAAATCGTAAGGATGTCCGGGAAACCCGTACTTCCGTGTTCCCCGTCTGCGATTTGACCCCCCCCCCCGCCCCGCCCCTTTCCTGGCTCCGGGTTAAAATTACCCCAAGAATCTTCCTCCTCCACAAAAAAAAAATCTACCCACTGCAGCAAATATAACTGCCCAATCACTTTACAGCAAAAATGAATCTCCAACATGATAGTTTATTTTTAGGGGTATACTGTAAGTGTGAAATGGTCATATAATTAAGAACAAAAACTTCAATAATTCACAAAAAGAATCAAAATTTTAACCCATAAACATGCCCATTCCACCTTCTAATCGCTTCAAAGATTCTTCTTCATTCCTCCCCCATCATGCAAAGTAAGTAACCTGGATCCAAAGTACACCAGGCTCATCAATATCCCAGGGTCTAGCCCTTAATAGTCTAAAGCCGAACATTAAGAATTCATATGCAGAGCACAAAGACTCATGACTCGATCATTCCTGCCTTCCAGTGCTTGCTCCTTCGGCTCTCTGCTTGGTGTTACCTACAGCCACCTCCCAGCTCACCTCCTCCTGCAGCTCTGATCCAATTCAGAGAAACTGCTGGAAGAAAAGGCAGCAGTTGCCAATCACTGAAGGAAAAAAAGTTAAGTACAGATGAAGGAGGCCATTTGGCTCATTTAGCTTATCTTCCATAAAAAGCTACAATCTCATCACAGTATCCAAAGGTTTTAAATGACACCAGACTTTTTGCCACCCAGCATTCTAGGTATTAGCCACACTGTGTGTAAAGAAGTGCTTTCTGACATCAGCTTTGAACTTGCTGTTTACATGCCTATAGAAGACTTTTGTATTCCCTTTTATGTTTGCCACCTATCTATTCTCCTAGTCTCTCTTTGCTCCTCTTACTTCCTTTTTCACTTCCCCTCTGAACTTTCTATATTCAGCCTGGTTCTCACTTGTGTTATCAACCTGACAGCAGTCATACGTCCTTTTCTTCTGCTTCATCTTGCTCACTATCTCTTTTGTCTAGGGGGCGCTGGTTTTAGTTGTCCTACCTTTCTCCCTCATGGGAATGTACCTGGACTGTACCTGAACCATCTCCTCCTTAAAGGCCACCCATTGTTCAATTACAGTTCTACCTGCCAATCTTTGATTCTAATTTACCCGTGCCAGATCTGTTCTCATCCCACTGAAATTAGCCCTCCTCCAATTGAGTATTTTTTACTTTAGAGTGGTCCATATCCTTTTCCATAGCTATTCCAAACCTTATGACACTATGATCACTGTTCCCTAAATGTTCCCCACTGACACTTGCTCCACTTGGCCCGCCTCATTCCCCAGAACCAAGTCCAACAATGCCTCCTTCCTCGTTGGGCTGGAAACGTACTGGTCAAGAAAGTTCTCCTGAACACACTTCAGAAATTCCTCCCCCTCTTTGCCCCTTATGTTATTACTATCCCAGTCCATATAAGGATAGTTGAAGTCCCCCATTACCACTACTCTATGGCTTTTGCACCCCTCTGTAATTTCCCTGCAAATTTGCTCTTCTATCACCTTCCTATAAAATGGGTTCACAACCTTAGTGTCCAAGTCATGAATTAAGCACTAGCAAAAAGTGTAGAACCAGGCCTTCAGCAAATTAATTGGTATCCAACAATAACAGTGTCTGACACCTTTGAATTAATCCTCTTGATTTATCACTAAAATAAATCTCCTAAGTGGGACTCTCAAGGGCAATTAGGGATGGGCATTAAATGCTGGCTTTGCCAGTGACACCGACATCCCATGAACAAATAATTTTTAAAAACTTGGATTAGCTGAATATAAGGTATAAAAAGCCATGCTATTCCCCACCCTATCTTAAGCAGAAGAGAAATTCCAAGAAGACTCTAAGAAAGTGTTAGGAAGCTTTCTAGAAAGAACAGACAGCTAAAAAGTTGTAAAGAACCTTTGAAGCAGTTCTGCAAAAGGCAGAGATTGTTAAAGAGTTTGATCAAACATAAAACTTATAAATTGTTTCACAATTATTGGTTAATAGCTTAAGTCTCAAGACCCAGAGAAAATTTAAAGTAACAGTATACCGTAGATATAATGTACATGCAAATTTGCTAAGCTAGGACAAGACAACAATGACCAAAGAAAGAAAGCAACTACCAAGGAGGTGACAACGACCAGTGACGATGATTCACCAAGAACATCTCCAAATAAGAAGCTGGGCATCCCAGAGGAAGGTAATGCTACAGCAGCCAGTCTACTAAAAGAAAGAGTTCATATATATTACGTTCCTATTTCAGAGGAATAGCTGAATGCTGAAATACATTAGCAACATGTTGAATACAAAGTGCACACTTTACAAACCAGGGCATTGAATACGGCTCTTTAATTCTGTCAGTAAGCCAAATCTCAGCTAGTGAAAGTGTAGGAAAGGGGAGACGATTCACCAAACACCTTTGATTAATATTCTGTACATATTTTACAGATTTACCATTCATTAATCTTACACTTACCTAGTTGTTCCTCATAACTCATCCCTCTAATCCCTAATACAGTGAAAGCACCAAGAGCAGAGAGAGAATAACAACTTTATTTCCAAAGCACTCATTACGCACAGAGAAACATCTCAATGTTTATAGGGTGGTGGCAAGCAGGGGTAGAAGGAGGGGGGGGGGGAAAAGAGTCAGGATGGGACAAAAGCTTGGTCAAAGATGAGGGTCTTAAGGGTTTTGAAAGCAGGGGAGAGAAGTGGTATGGCAGAGATGCTGAGAGAAGAAGTTTCAGAGGTGGCTGAAGACACAGCTACCACTGGTGGAGTGGGAACAAGAAGTGGGCTGGTATTGGAGGACCAGAGAAATAAACAATGACAGAGAAAGGGAGGCACAAAGGCACAGAAAGAGTAACACATTAAAAATAAAGAACAGGAGTAACAGTAACACAACACAAGAGAGTAACAAAGAAAGAGGGTAAGGGAAATGGTGAAAGTAACAGACACAGTGAGACAATAAAATTGAGAAAAGCTAACAGCAAAGGAGAGAAAGAAAATAGAAAAAAAGAGAAAGTAACACAAACATGGGCAGACCACAGAGCGTCTCTTCCAGAGCCACCAAATTTCTTGACAGCACTGTGCATAATAGTCACCCCCAAAATGGACCCACATGCTGCATTGATGGTGGTCTGTCCCAACCCTCAAATATTCATTGTCTAAAAAGCACAAATTGCTCCACAAGCAGTATTAACAGAGCCAGTCTGATTTGAGCCTCATATTCCCCACGACTGCATTGATGGATAAACAAAGTCATCAGCAAGATCTCAAGCTCAGCTTTCCTTCTTTTGAGCAACGTGACCGTCTGGTATTTCATGCATATGCATTCTGCTCTGCAGATCCACGATTGCCCACACTATGAATGTTGTGCAAGTCATCAGTTTATCCTATAATCGTATCATCACCACATTTACTGTTTCGATGCTAAACTTAAACCTCTAAACTTTAAAAACTCCCAACTTTTGTAAGTCCAACTCTCCGCTCATTCTCTCGCCCCATTCTTGGTGATCAATTCACGTATCTAGCAACTGTTCAATCAGACACTCTAAATGACTCAACAGTAACTCTCAGCATCAAACTCTCACTCTGACCCAACTCCTTCCACTTTAGAGCCAACTAATTCTCTTGCTGTCAGTTGAACTCCCATTGCTTCCTTACAATCTCATAATCATGCAATAAGAATTATGCACCAAATTCCTATTACGCCGTATAAAACATTTAAAAGATCATTCACATTGATAATGATTTTTGCCTCGAATCTCCTGAACTTGTTATGAAGATTCCTAAATGACAAACTATTCTTGATGAATAAAAATCTACAGCACCCAATCATTTTACTTTACGGAGTGACGGTGCTCGGGTTAGAAACCGCTGACAGGGCCGTTGTCACGAGTCGTGCCCACTGCTTTAAGCTGAGTAAGGAGGAGAAATCTGATCTCACTTACAAACGGCATTTGATCCTTCCTTCTAAATCTGAATGGCATTTTGACTTGCAGCTGAAGATCAGGCTGCTCTGTTGCAACCCACTAGTGACACTCAGCACCAATGCAGCATTTACTGCTAAATGATCGCCAGGAAACTTCCACACCGACAAGTCACACGAACGCTTCCCAGACTCGCTTTGCGTCCACGTCTACCTCCAAATAAAACCTCATTCCATAGGGTCAGTGGCGCCAATCCATCCAATCGCAGTCGGCGTTGATTATCTTAGCAACAAGGGCCGTTTGAAATCTATGCACTGCCTTGTGATTGGAGAAGAAGAGACCTCCCGCCCACTCTTCACGGTGATTGGGGCTGTCACATGTCCGTTCGTGCACCAATTGACCCATTTGATTGGCTCCCTCTGCTGTCACTCATCTCCCAGTGTTGTATCTCGAAGTCTCTCCCTTCTCCAGGAAGCCAATATTAGCATTGGGAGCTTGAACGATGTGATATGTGTGCCAGTTAATTTATTAATAGGGTGACCACTGGTCTGGTAATTTCAGAGATGATTGTTAATAGATAGATAAGGACTTAGCAAATGGTTTGAAGAAATTAGATTATTGAGGCTATGAAGACTGGCAGATAATGAAAAGGGAATAATACATGATTTTAGAAACACATAAAAAGTAAAAGAATAGTTAAATTGGAAGTGAAAAAGAAATCATCTCATGGAGCATGAAGGAACTTCAGAAATACCTTGCCAGGATTTTCACAGCCTCTCTCATCACCAAGACTGCTTACTTCCACCTCCGTAATACCGCCCATCTCCATTCCTGCCTCAGCCCTTCTGCTGAAACCTTCATTCATGCCTTTGCTACCTCCAGCCCCTACTATTCCAATGCTCTCCTAGCCAGCCTCCTATCTTCCATCCTCCATAAACTTAAGCTCATCCAAAACTCTGCTGCCTGTATCCTAACTTGCACCAAGTCCTGTTCACCCATCATCCCTGTGCTCGCTGACCTACATCAGCTCCCTGTCCCCGAAGGCCTCCATGTTAAACTTCTCAACCTCGTGTTCAAATCCATCCATGGCCTCGCCCCTCCCTATCTCTGTAATCTCTTCCAGTCATACAACCCTTGGAGAACTCTGCGTTACTCCAAATCTGGCCTCTTGACCATCCCCTACTTCCTTCACCCCACCATTGGCAGCCATGCCTTCAACTGTCTAGGCCCTAAGCTCTGGAATTGTCTTCCTAAATCTCTCTGCCTCTCCACCTCTCTCCTCCTTTAAGACCCTCCTTAAAACCTACCTCTTTGACCAAGCTTGTGGTCAGCTGTTCTAATGTCCCCTTTGGCTTGGTGTCAAATTATGTCTGATTACGCTCCTGTGAAGTGCCTTGGGATATTTTACTACATTAAAGGTGCTATATAAATGCAACTTGTGTGGTAGTACAAGAAAAGGGTGTGGAGCAATTAGATAGGATAAGTATTGAGAAGGAAATAGTCCTGAAAACGGCTGTGGAACTCAAAGTAGAAAAGGAACTGGACACTGATGCCATGCATGCTATAATGTTTAGGGAAGTTGGAGAAGTAATACCAGAGGCTCTGATCAAAATCTTTAAAATATCCTTAATTTTGGGAGTTGTGTCAGACGACTGGAGGGTTGCCAATGTATCAGCACTATTTAAGAAAGTAGAAAAGGATAAGCCAAGTAACAATAGACCAGTTACCCTAACATAGGTAGTAGGTAAGCTTCTAGAGGTCATAATACAGGTTAAAATTAATACTCACTTAGAAAGACATGGATTAATTTAGGAAGCTAGCATGGATTTGGAAAAGGCAAGCTGCGTCTGATAAATTTAAGAGTTCTTTGAGGAAACAATGGATTGTATCGATAAAGGAAATGCAGCAGATGTTCTGCACATAGATTTTCAAAAAATATTTAATAAGGTGCCACGTAGCAGGCTTGTTATTAAAAATAAGGTGCATGGTATTAAAGAGAATGTGGCAGCGTAGCTTTGAAGTTGGCTGAAGGACAGAAAGCAGAGAGTAGTAGTTAATGGATGTTTTTCAGACTAGATGTAAACAATGCAGTTCCCCCAGGGCTCATTGCTCCTGGTATACACAAGTTATCTGGATTTGATTATAGAGGGCACAATATCAACATTTGCAGACAACATAAAAACATAAAGCATGGTTAAAGGACTGTAAGCTACATAGACAAATTAGAAGATTGGGCGGGTAGATGTCAAATGCGATTTAATGTGGAGAAATGTGAGGTGATACATTTTGGGAGGCAGAATAAGGAGAGGACATATGCTCTAAATAGTCAAACTTTAAAAGGAGTAAAAGAACAGAAAGACTAAGGTATTCAGATACACAAATCTTTAAAAGTGAGAAGACAAGTTGATAAAGCTTTTTAAAAAATGCAATCATAGATTTTATGAAAAGGAGCACTGAATACAAAGAGGTAATGCAAATCATTGGTTAGGCCTCAGTGAGAATGTTATGTCCAGTTTTAGGTGCCCTACTTTATGAAAGACATAAAGGTCATGGAGAGGGTATAGAAGAGAATTATTAAGATGATACCAGAGTGTGAGGCTTTAGTTATGAGGCAAGACGAGTGAACCTGAGGTTCTTTTCACTTGAGCAGAAGGGTAAAAGTAGATCTGATAGAAGTGTTCAAAATTACAAACAGTTTTGAATACCAGGGAAAAAATATTTCCACTGGTCAGTGAGTTGGTAATTAGATTGCATAAATTTATATTTATCACCACAAGAATAAAGTTCAGCTAAAAGCATTTTTTTTTGTTAGGACATGACATACTTTACCAAAAACAGCGGTGGGAGTAGAAACAATAACAGATTTTACAAGGAAATGAATAAATATTTGAAAAATAGAATTTTAAACAGTTAGGAACATAGGAATAGGAGTAGGCCATTTAGCCCCTCGAGCCTGTTCTGCCATTCAATGAGATCATGGCTGATCTCCGACCTAACTCCATATACCTGCCATTGCCCCATATCCCTTAACACCTTTGGTTAACAAAAATCTATCGATCTCAGATTTAAAATTAACAATTGAGCTAGCATCAACTGCCGTTTGCGGAAGAGAGTTCCAAACTTCTACCACCCTTTGCGAGTAGAAGTGTTTCCTAACTTCAATCCTGAAAGTCCTGGCTCTAATTTTTAGGATATGTCCCCTAGTCCTAGACTCCCCAAACAGTGGAAATAGTTTCTCTTTATCTAACCCATCATTCCCCTTAATATTTTGAAAACTTCAATCAAATCACCCTTAATCTTCTAAATTTCAGGAAATACAACCCTAGTTTGTGTAATCTCTCCTTGTAATTTAACCCTTGGAGTCCAGATATCATTCTAGTAAATCTACCCTGCACTCCCTCCAAGGCCAATATATCCTTCCTAGGGTGCGGTGTCCAGGACTGAACACATTACTCCAGGTGCAGTCTAACCAGGGCTTTGTACAGCTGTAGCATAACTTCTACCCCCTTGTATTCCAGTCCTCTAGATATAAAGGCCAGCATTCCATTAGCCTTTTTGTTTATTTTCTGTACCTGTCCATGACATTTTAATGATCTATGTACATGGACTCCTAAGTCTCTTTGGATCTCCACTGTTTTGAGTTTTGAACCATTTAGAAAGCACTCTGATCTATCCTTTTTAGGTCCAAAGTGGATGACCTCACATTTGCCTACATTGAAATCCATTTGCCAGAGTTTTACCCATTCACTTAATCTATGCTGGAGTCTATAATAAAGGATAGGGTGACTGAACACCTCGAAAATTTTCAGTTAATTAGAGAGAGCCAGCATGGATTTGTGAAAGGTAGGTCATGCCTGACAAACTTGATTGAATTTTTTGAAGACTAAAGTAGTGGATAGGGGAATGTCAATGGATGTTATTTATATGGACTTCCAGAAGGCATTTGATAAAGTCCCACATAACAGACTGTTAGCTAAGATAGAAGCCCATGGAATTGAGGGAAAAGTATGGACTTGGTTAGGAAGTTGGCTGAGCGACAGGCAACAGAGAGTAGGGATAATGGGTAGGTACTCACATTGGCAGGATGTGACTAGTGGAGTCCCGCAGGGATCTGTCTTCGGGCCTCGATTATTCACAATATTTATTAACGACTTAGATGAAGGCATAGAAAGTCTCATATCTAAGATTGCCGAAGGCACAAAGATTGGTGGCATTGTAAGCAGTGTAGATGAAAACATAAAATTACAAAGAGATATTGATAGATTAGGTGAATGGGCAAAACTGTGGCAAATGGAATTCAATGTAGGCAAGTGTGAGGTCATCCACTTTGGATCAAAAAAGGATAGAACAGGGTACTTTCCAAATGGTAAAAAGTTAAAAACAGTGGATGTCCAAAAGGACTTAGGGATTCAGGTACATAGATCATTGAACTGTCATGAACAGGTGCAGAAAATAATCAATAAGGCTGGAATACTGGCCTTTATATCTAGAGGACGAGAGTACAAGGGGGCAGAAGTTATGCTGCAGCTATACAAAACCCTGGTTAGACCACACCTGGAGTACTGTGAGCAGTTCTGGGCACCGCACTTTCGGAAGGACATATTGGCCTTGGAGGGAGTGCAGCGTAGGTTTACTAGAATGATACCCGGACTTCAAGGGTTAAGTTACGAGGAGAGATTACACAAATTGGGATTGTATTCCCTAGAATTTAGAAGGTTAAGGGGTGATCTGATCGAAGTTTATAAGATATTAAGGGGAACAGATAGGGTAGATAGAGAGAAACTATTTCCGCTGGTTGGGGATTCTAGGAGTAGGGGGCACAGTCTAAAAATTAGAGCTAGACCTTTCAGGAGACAGATTAGAAAACACTTCTACACACAAAGGTTGGTAAAAGTTTGGAACTCTCTTCCGCAAACGGCAATTGATGCTAGCTCAATTGCTAATTTTAAATCTGAGATAGATAGCTTTTTGCCAACCAAACGTATTAAGGGATATGGGCCAAAAGCAAGTATATGGAGTTAGATCACAGATCAGCCATGATCTTATCAAATGGTGGAGCAGGCTCGAGGAGCTGAATGGCCTACTCCTGTTCCTATGTTCCTATTAACATCTCTTTAATTTTATGCTTCCATCTCCATGCTTACAATGCTGCCTATCTTTGTGTAATCGGCAAACTTGGATATGTGGCTTTCTCTCCCACCATCTAAGTCGTTAATAAATACAGAGAATAGTTAAGGCCCTAACACAGACCTCTGTGGGACACTATTAATCACATCCTGCCAATTAGAGTACCTGCCCATTATCCCTTCACTCTGTCGCCTGCCGCTCAGCCAATTTTCTAACCAGGTTAGCAATTTGCCCACAATTACATGAGCTTCAACTTTAGCTAACAGTCTCTTATGGGGGACTTTATTGAATGCCTTCTGGAATCCATATAAACAACATCCATAGACATTCCCCTGTCCATGACTTTAGTTACCTCTTCAAAAAATTCAATCAGGTTCATCAGGCATGACATACCCTTTACAAATTCATGCTGGCTCTCTTTGATCAGTTGAAAAATTTCAAGGTGTTTAGTCACTCTATCCTTAATTATAGACTCTAGTAATTTCCCAACAACAGATGTTAGGCTAACTGGTCCATTATTCCCTGATTTCCCTCTCTCACCTTTCTTAAATAGCAGAGTGACGTGCAATTTTCCAATCTAAAGGAATAGTTCCTGAATCAAGAGAACTTTGGAAGATTATAGTTAGGGCATCTGCAATGTTCTAAATACTTCCTTTAAAATCCTGGGATGGAAACCATCTGGTCCTGGGGATTTGTCACTCTTTAGTGTCACTATTTTCTTTGTTACTGTTAATTTGTTTACGTTAATTATGTTGAGTCCCCTTCCCTGATTCAAAATTAGTTTCCTTGGGGTGTCTGGTGCAAAGTAATTATTTAACATGTTCACCAATTCCTTATTTTCATTTACAGTATCACCATTATCAGTTTTTAAGGGGCCCACATTGCTCTTGACCACCCTCTTTTTCCTAAAATAATTGTAAAAAAAAGTGTTGATTTTGATATCCATTCCAAGTTTCTTTTCATACTCCCTTTTTGTAGCTCTTACTATCAGTTTGGTTACCCTTTGCTGTTCTTTGTATCTCTTCTAGTTGCTAGGATCTGTGCTTTTTTTTGCATTTTTGTATGCTTTTTTTTTAGTTTTATGTTGTCCCTTACCTTTTTTGTCATCCATGGCTGTTTTTTTGGCAAGTAGAGCTCTTGCCCCTTAGGAGTATAAACTGGTTCTGTATCACGTTAAATTATTTTTTGAAAGCCTCCCACTGATCTTCTGTCGTTTTACCCATTAACAGATTGGGTATTGTGGACAGTCTCTGTCTCATCCTGTTGAAGTCGGCCTTATCTAAACTTAGAATCTTAGTGGCTGTTACGGGTTCCTCCCTTTCAAACACAACGTCAAACTTGATCATATTATAATCGTTATTAGATAAATGTTCATGCACCATTAGGCTGTTAACTAAATCTGGTTCATTACTCATTATTAAATTTAATATGGCCTGCCCCTTTGTTGGTTCTAGGACATATTGGTGCAGAAAGCTGTCCTGAACGCACTCAAGAAATTCGTTACCTTTCTGACATGAGCTCGTCTGCTTATCCCAATCAATATGAAAGTTAAAATCCCCCATTAAAACCACTCTGCCTTTGCTACATGCTTGTCTAATCTCTGCATTTATACATTCTGCCACTTCACAGCTGCTACAAAGGGGCCTGTACACAACTCCCACTACATTCTTAAATCCTTTTCTATTTCTTAATTCTATCCATAAAGTCTCCACTGCCTGATTACCTCTCGTTATATCTTCTCTTATCACTGAAGTAATTTCATCCTAATCACTAAGGCCACTCCTCCCTCTCTACCAGTTTCCCTATCCTTCCTATAGACCTTATAACTTGGTATATTCAGTTCCCAGACCTGACCGTCCTGCAACCATGTCTCAGAAATGGCTACGATGTTGTACCCTCTAAGCTGAATTTGCGCCTGCAATTTATTAAATTTGTTCCTTGTACTCAGTGTGTTTATATAAAGAATGCTTATTTGAGCCACATAAGAACATAAGAAATAGGAGCAGGAGTAGGCTCCTCGACCCTGCTCCGCCATTCAATCAGATCACGGCTGCTCTTCGACCTCAACTCCACATTCCTGCCCGATCCCCATATCCCTTGATTCCCCTAAAGTCCAAACTCTATCTATCTCAGCCTTGAATATATTCAACGATTCAGCATCCACAGACCTCTAGGGTAGAGAATTCCAAAGATTCTCAACCCTCCGAGTGAAGACATTTTTCCTCGTCTCAGTCTTAAATGGCCAACCCCTTATCCTGAGACTATGCCCTTTAGTTCTAGACTCTCCAGCCAGGGGAAACAACCTCTCAGCATCTACCCTGTCAAGTCCTCTCAGAATCATATATGTTTCAATGAGATCACCACTCATTCTTCTAAACTCCAGAGAGTATAGGCCCATTCTACTCAATCTCTCCTCATAGGGCAACACTTTCATCCCAGAAATTAATCTAGTGAACCTTTGTTGCACTGCCTCTAAGCAAGTATATCCTTCCTTAGATAAGGAAACCAAAACTGTACGGAGTACTCCAGGTGAGGTCTCACTAAAGCCCTGTACAATTGTGCTGCAACCCCCTTGCAATAATGGCCAACATGCCATTTGCTTTCCTCATTGCCTGCTGTACCTGCCTGGTGTTTCTTGTACCAGGACACCCAAGTCTCTCTGGACACCAACATTTAATAGTTTCTCACCATTTAAAAAATATTCTGTTTTTCTATTCTTCCTACCAAAGTGAATAACCTTACATTTCCCCACATTATACTCCATTTGCCACCTACTTACCCACTCACTTAACCTGTCTACATCCCTTTGCAGACACTTTGCACTTGCAGATGCTCAGTTTGGGTTCCGCCAGGACCACTCAGCTCCAGACTTCATTACAGCCTTGGTCCAAACATGGAAAAAGAGCTGAATTCCAGAGGTGAGGTGAGAGTGACTGCCCTGGACATCAAGGCAGCATTTGACCGAGTGTGGCACCAAGGAGCCCTAGTAAAATTGAAGTCAATGGGAATCAGGGGGAAAACTCTCCAGTGGCTGGAGTCATACCTAGCACAAAGGAAGACGGTAGTGGTTGTTGGAGGCCAATCATCTCAGCCCCAGGGCATTGCTGCAGGAGTTCCTCAGGGCAGTGTCCTAGGCCCAACCATCTTCAGCTGCTTCATTAATGACCTTCCCTCCATCATAAGGTCAGAAATGGGGATGTTCGCTGATGATTGCACAGTGTTCAGTTCCATTCGCAACCCCTCAGATAACGAAGCAGTCCGAGCCCACATACAGCAAGACCTGGACAACATCCAGGCTTGGGCTGATAAGTGGCAAGTAACATTCGCACCAGACAAGTGTCAGGCAATGACCATCTCCAAAAAGAGAGAGTCTAACCACCTCCCCTTGACATTCAACGGCATTACCATTGCCAAATCCCCCTCTATCAACATCCAGGGGGTCACCATTGACCAGAAACTTAACTGGACCAGCCACATAAATACTGTGGTTACAAGAGCAGGTCAGAGGCTGGGTATTCTGTGGCGAGTGACTCACCTCCTGACTTCCCAAAGCCTTTCCACCATCTACAAGGCACAAGTCAGGAGTGTGATGGAATAATCTCCACTTGCCTGGATGAGTGCAGTTCCAACAACACTCAAGAAGCCCGCTTGATTGGCACCCCATCCACCACCCTAAACATTCACCACTGGCGCAGTGTGTACCATCCACAGGATGCACTGCAGCAACTCGTCAAGGCTTCTTCGACAGCACCTCCCAAACCCGCGACCTCTACCACCTAGAAAGACAAGGGCAGCAGGCACATGGGAACAACACCACCTGCACCTTCCCCTACAAGTCACACACCATCCCGACTTGGAAATATATCGCCGTTCCTTCATCGTCGCTGGGTCAAAATCCTGGAACTCCCTTCCTAACAGCACTGTGGGAGAACCTTCACCACACGGAATGCAGCGGTTCAAGAAGGCGGCTCACCACCACCTTCTCAAGGGCAATTAGGGATGGGCAATAAATGCCGGCCTCGCCAGCGACGCCCACATCCCATGAACGAATAAAAAAATACTTTGCTCCTCCTCACAGCTTACTTTCCCACCTAGCTTTGTATCATCAGCAAACTTCATCCAAGTCATTAATATAGATTGTAAATAGCTGAGGCCCAAGCACCGAGCCTTGCGGTACCCCACTAATTACAGCCTGCCAACCTGAAATTGATCCATTCATCTCTACTCTCTGTTTTCTGTCCATTAACCAATCCTCTATCCATGCTAATATGTTACCCCTGTAAGAATTCTGGGAATTCCACCTTTTCCCTGAGTATGTAAAACTTTGGTCATTGACCAAAATCCTAAGATGGAAGGATAGGTGAGAGGTCACCAGATGAATCAACAACACACACGGTGGAATATGGGAGAATTACTGCTTCAGACATGTCTCTGTTTTAATGCAAAACTTACAGCAGGTGGTCAACAATCAGCACTAATTCGAGAGGCAGTAGGCCATTGAGAGAGGCAACTGCTCCAGACATGGTGGAACCATGCCTAGGTTCTGATGCAAAACTAATCGACACCCAGGACATGGGATGAAAAGGGAGCCTTGTGTGGCAAGTGCTCGATGATCGGAATGAATTCGAAGAACAATGGCCCATCGAGAGAAGCAATTGCAACATGATGAGAGACCATCAAAAGCCATCAAGGACTCTTAAGGAATTTGTAGGAACTGTTTAAACAGACATGGAAGTGCCTCATTTAACAACGAAAACTATTGTAAGAGAGGTGTATATAAGTGGAAGCTCGAAACCCCTCTCTCCCTTGTTTGCTCTCTTGCTTTTGCTCTCTTGCTTTTTGCTCTTGTTTGCTGTCTCTAGTTCTTGCTCTCTTGCTTCTTAGCTCTTATCTCTTTCCCCTCTCTCTCTCTCTCCCTCTTAGTTCCTGCTCGTTTTTTTTTCACCCGAGCTCTCCAGGGAGGAGAGCAGCTTCCAGCGAAACCAACGAACTCTACGTGAGAGAACCGGTCAGCCAGATCTGCAAGTGCAAAGGATCGGTGAGCCTCAACCATACGTGTGTGTATGTGTGTGTGAGAGAGATCGGTGTCTCCAGGGTCCCCACCAACCTCTTAGTTTAGCGGGATAAAGTACAGTGGTGGGTGTGTGTAACTCAATGTACTGTGTAGGACCATTTTTATCGTTATTTTCTTCGTGTTGATGGTTTAATAAAACCAACATTCCAATTCAATTCAAGCACCGAGTTTGTGTGTTCTCTGTGCTATTCGGCTACGTGATCCATCACTGGGTGCGTTATCATAAGTCCCGTTTTCCTGAACCCCCGATCCGTGAGGTATAAGTGTTCTTTGGCTAGACCGGGGACCAGATATCTGCACCGATCAATAGTGTGAGGACAACCTCAAAATACCCTACAGAAAATGGCGATTCAGGCAGGAGAAACAGGAAGTGTGCCCATTGGATTACTGAGTCATAGCACAGTAGAATTGGAAGGGATGGAAAGGTGGATTAACAGCTATGCCTATACAAAGATTAATGTGGCTAAGCAGTGGGTTGTGGACTTGGTACACTCCAGCTGCCCGCAACAGAGTGCGGCAGTGTGGACGGGGCCCAAAGACCATAAAAGGTCCAAAGAAAAGGCAATTTGGCTCCTGTGCCTGCAGAAACAGGTCGAGCTGCTCAGGGAGCAGGTTGGAAAGTTGCAGGCCGAGCTCAAGAAGTCAGAAGAAAAGTCAGACGAAAGGGGGATAGTGTGTAACAGGTTGGTAGAAGAATTGCATGAGGAAAGGCAGGAAAGGCGTGCGCAAGAAGAAACCTCCCGTAACACCAGGGAATACCTGCAGTGCCAGGTCACCGAGGCCAAGCTCAATGAGCAGGCTGTAAGGAAAGAAAATGCACATTTAACAGGTGAAGTTGACGGGTTAGAGGGTCAGCTGAAAGACATCAAAATAGCCTACAGGGTGGCCAGAAGGAGGGGATATGAGGATTTAAACCACAGACCCTACGAGGAAAAGATGCACAGTTTAAAACAGGCTCTGTCCAAAGCCAGAGGGATGGTTAGCTTAGTTACCCCGAGGGAAGCTCGGGTGGACTGGGAAAACGAGGGACTGGAGACTGAGGATTGGGTCTGGGATAGGGAGGCCCGACCGGCGTCGGAAGCGCCACCGGGACCGGTGTGTCCTCTGCGGCAGCAAAAGTACGGTCCACTTGCACCAAACGGCGTGCGGGGTCCACTGCAGAGTGATTACGTGGTCCCATTCACCACCCACAACTGCAAGCTACGATAGCGAGCATGCCCAAGCTCAAGAAGGAAGGGGACCCCTCCGTTCACTTCATGGAAATAGAGCAAGTCGGGGGGATCAATGGGTGTAGTGAGGGAGAGGTTCACAAGCTGTTACTGTTTTCCCTGGATGGAAAGTTGTACCAGGCCCTGTCCGTAGCCACTAGGCTGGGACAGGGCACCACGGAAGGTTTAAAGGAAGAAATCCTGAGAGCCATGGGGCATACCCAGGGTAGTCTGTTCTCTCGAGTGGAGAGAACGCTGCAGCTGGCGGGTGAAGCACCACAGGCATTCGCAGACAGGCTATGGCCTGTATACGAAAAGGCCACGGGTAGGGTGCTGGACAGGCTACAGTTGCAAGGGGAGCCCAGGGATCACTGGCTCAGGACCCTCGTGGCAAACAGTTTGCCAAAAATAAGGGCTAAGGCAGAAGCCTGGTTTGACTCCGAGGACCTCGCGAATACGGAGGCCGGCGTGCTCCGTAAGATGAACCTGGCCTTTAAAGCCGGTTCAGAGGAGGCGGTCAAACCAAAGGGGAGGGTCCATGAAATGAAAGCCAGTGAGAGTAATAGGAAGGAATGGCGACAGGAAGGGGTTAGTATTGACAAGTCCAGGACATGTTTCGGGTGTGGGAAGACGGGGCACTGGAGGCGAGAGTACCCGGCCCAGAAGAAAGGGCCAGGCCGAGGGGAGCCTCCAATGCAGAGGCCACAAGCCGTCGAAGCGAAGGGGGCGACCAGGGAACCGTTTGACATTCTGGTAGCTGCCCTTCACATGGTTTTTGTGCAGGAAAAAGGGAGGGTAGACGCTGCCGTGAGCAGTGTGATCCCGACCGCTCCCGTATGCCCATCACCCTGACTAGCGCGCGCCCAGCCTGAGTACCTGTGTCCGCTCACGTACAATGAGTGGGGCAGACCTTGTGTGAAGATGGGAGTGGAAACGGTACAAGGGAAGTATTTGGTGGACACCGGAGCTTCGAGCACGGTGATCCATGCAAGCAACCCGATCAGTTCACCATGGTCTAGCAAGGCCCCATTCACAGGGAACGAGCAGACTTGGGCAATCTCAAAACCCCTGGCCATAGAGTTAGGATCCCTCCACACCAGGTGGAAATGCATCCTAATAAAATGGGAACAGCCAGGGTCAGGAGTCCTAGGGGCTGACTTCATGTTAGCCCACCGGATAATAGTGGATCTCCGGAACCACTGCTTGTGGAGAGCAGGGGGTTCCGAGAAGGTGGAGGAAGTGTTAGTTATCCCAGGGGCTACGGATAGCGAGGGGAGCCGCTGCACCTTGTGGCAGAAAGGGAGCTACGACCTGGGGGATCTGGTCGCAAGTACCCCGGCCCCGTTTCAAGGGATTGTGCGGGCAAACTCGGCTGCGTTCGCCTCGCACAAGCATGATTGTGGCCGAATGACGGGAATGGAGGTCCGGGTCGAGAGGGACCTGATGTCACGGCCACAGAAGCAGTACGGCTTCCCGAAGGAAGCCGAGGCGGTCCTGGAGACAGCACTGGGATCCCTTGTAGAGCAGGGGGTGTTGAGAACGATAGCCACCCATGTGAACTCGCCATTGTGGCCGGTTAAGAAACCGGACGGGTTGTGGCGAGCCACTGTGGACTATCACGTCCTCAACGAAAACATCCCAGCGTGCGCGCCCACGGTCGCAGCCATAGCCGAGTTGATGGGGGAATTCCAGCCACCGCTACGGTGTTTACGATGCTGGACATTTCCAATGGGTTCTGGTCCATATCCCTGAAAAGGGAGGACCAGGACAAGTTCGCGTTCACGTTCAAGGGACAGCAGTACACGTGGACGTGCCTACCCCAGGGGTTTCACAATAGACCCCCCATTTTCCACCAGAGCATGGCTGAAGCCCTGAAGACGTTCAGCCAACCCCACCAGTTGGTACAGTATGTAGATGACCTCTTGCTCTTCTCAGAAGGGGAGGAGGAACATGGGGCCCTATTAGACGAGTTACTTGGGTTGCTCAGGGAGGCGGGGTTGAAGGTTAACCCCAAAAAGGCCCAGATTGGTCAGGAGGAGGTCAAGTTCCTGGGTATGGTACGGGCAGGAGAGTGAGCGATAGATGAGGCAAGGAGGGAGGCGGTACGGGAGTTGCCGGAGCCAAGGGACATTACGGGGGTATGGTCTTTTCTGGGACTCACCGGGTACTGCCGAGACTTTATTGAGGGCTACGCCGCCACAGCAGCCCCTCTACTTCGGCTCCTCCACAAGGGAGTCGAGTGGGAGTGGAATTCCAACTACAAGGCAGCGTTTGAGCGCCTCAAAAGGGATCTCCTGACAGCGCCAGCACTAGGGGCTGTGAATGGGTGGGAGGACTTCTCACTGGAGGTGGCTGCAGGCGAAGACAGCTTGGGGGCTGTGCTGCTGCAGGAGCGACATGGCAAGCTGAGACCCGTAATGTACACCTCCCGAGTCCTCATGGATTTAGAGCAGGGGTACTCCAACTGCGAGCGGCACCTCTTTGCCACGCATTGGGCCGTGAAGCGCTTCCACCTCTTCACGGGGTTATCCCAGATAACTCTATTAACCCATCACACCCCCACTCAGATGCTGCTGGACGGCAGGATCAAGGACGGCACAGTGAGCAGTGCTCCATTGCGCGCTGGACCTTGCTTCTGACTCGGCTAAATCTGAAAGTGCAGGGACTCACGGAGCCCCGCTTGACGCTGAACCTCCTTTATTTGTTTGTGTGGGGATCGTTGTGGGTCTGTCCAAAGGGTGTGTCAATTGCCTTCCAGAGGCAATGGCAGGATGAAGGGACAGGTATGGGATGGTACAGGAGTCACATTTCCTGTGTGTCCCTGGATCCCTACAACACAATAAATGCCACCGAGATTGTGACACAGGAGAAGAGGCCCCCGCCAACACCCCGACTGGTTAGGGAAGATGAGATAGGTTGTCCGCTCACCACACCGGGGCCCGGGAATGGGTTAGTGCTAGTCCCCACGGGAAGGGTATTATACCACGAGGTACACCATCAGATCGCCTCAGTGATTCTGAACCTCACGCGAGTCCAGTTACCATCATGGTGCCCGGTAGAGACGGAGCAATTGTACGAGACATTGCTCAGAACCATGTACCATCAGTTCTATGAATTAAGCTACGGTGAGGATCACTCAAATGTTGAGAGAAGCGCCAGGGAAGGCGCCGGTTCTAGTAGGTCCAAGCGTGGACTGATAAACGATGCGGCAACTGCGTTCAGTACGGGAATGTTGGTGATTAACAGTCTGGATAATGCTGAGTTACAGGTGCAGATAAACACCCTCAGGAACCAGTTGTGAAAGGTCCTGGGGCGGTAACGAGATTGTTACGAATGAGTCGCATGAGGACCAAGCAATGACCATCCACTTGCGTGAAGTGAACGCCCAGCTTGAGTTTCATGCTAGTGCCATAAACGCTTTAATGATGGAAGATAAGAGTGCCTCTGCTCAGGCGGCGCAGAACGACGCTTGCGTGTTTTACGGTGCCTGGCTGTTAATTTGGAAGACCTTAGGGAAGGTCGCGTCCCTTCATGGGTCACAAACAGGCACCTCGCAGCGATCAGTCCGTACCACAATGAGCTGAGTTTGTGTCAGCTTTGGTCGACCTCGGAAGCGTTCCCAGTTCCGATGGACTGTGGCCGGTCGAACCACACAATTTGGGGATAGTGTTACGGTTACCGGTCCTCAGCAGGGATCAGAGGCCTGCGCCGGGATACCGAGTTGAGAACACTGGGGTAATAAGGAACGGTGTCCATGTGCGACACCAGGAGGTCCCAGCATACGTGATTCAGTGGGAGCACGGTATGGGTGGGAGTGACCTGCAGGGATGTCAGATGCATGGGGAACACCTTGCCTTGTGCCCTCAGCATCTGAACCCGTTTGACCAACCGGTGTGTGGGTTTAAATCAGAAGGAACTGAGCCGTTGAGTTGTACCATGGAGGCGATGGATGGGGATCACATATCGCCTCAGGTGGCATACTCCGGGAACGGCACGTACTGTGGTCACCACGGGGGTGGACAGGTACAGGGTTCACGAGGACACGTGGTGTCCTGTGACCGAAAGCACCTTCTGCTTTAAGCCCAGCACCAAAGTACAGATTGGAAATGAGCAACTGCTTCCGATCGCAGGGAAGCAGTTACGGTTGGAAATCAATGATTCTGTGGGGGACTTGCAGAGATATCTGGCCACGTTTGGGTACGACATCCCACCCCTGCCTGATCACCTCACAGCCTTGGTTAAGCAATGGAACTGGTTCAGGCTCATTTTTACAAACTGGAACAGCACAGTAGAAAGATAGGGTCAGCGATCCTGGATGTGGTATCGCCACCGTGGTGGGACTTCGGTTTAAATATAGAGATCCCACCATGGATCCGAATAATTTCACATGTTCTAGTTGTGTTACAGCTTCTCATGGTTCTTTACCTGATACGAAAAGCTTGCGTGGGGAATTGAGATATTCTCCAGCACAGATGGGACCAGTTGCTGGAAAGACCCATCGGGGCTCCGATATACAGCCCATGAGATGCACGACAAGCTATGATGAGTTGTTTTAAACTCTGCAATTAAAGGTTTTCAGTTCTTTGTAATGAAAAGTCCAAAAGCTCGTACAATCCTCTGTAGACAAAAGTTTGACCAAAGGGCATCTTCTGTAACTGTTTCACAGGTACAGTTAAGTTGATTTTGAACATGTGTATGTAACTGAGAGGCAATGCCTCCCCGAGTTAGTGTAACGGGGGAGGGAGAGCTTGGTTGGCATCGCTGGGGTGGGGGGGGCCGACTCACACACTCGCCGCACCAGGAAGCATCAACCAGGGAAAAGTACTTTTCGAGGAATCCACATCCTTTAAGGGACTCGCTTCCTCGTAGGCGAGATTGTAAGAATTCTCGGAATTCCACCTTTTCCCTGGAGTATGTAAAACTTTGGTCATTGACCAAAATCCTAAGATGGGAGGATAGGTGAGAGGTCACCAGACGAATCAACAACACACACAAGGGAATATGGGAGAATTACTGCTTCAGTCATGTTTTCTTTTAATTGCAAAACCTACAGCAGGTGGTCAACAATCAGCACTAATTCGAGAGGCAGTAGGCCATTGAGAGAGGCAACTGCTCCAGACATGGCGGAACCATGCCTAGGTTCTGATGCAAAACCAATCGACACCCAGGATGTGGGATGAAAAGGGAGCCTTGTGTGGCAAGAGCTCGATGATCGGAATGAATTCGAAGAACAATGGCCCATCGAGAGAAGCAATTGCAACATGATGAGAGACCGTCAAAAGCCATCAAGGACTCTTAAGGACTTTGTAAGAACTGTTTAAACAGACATGGAAGTGCCTCATTTAACGATGAAAACTATTGTATGAGAGGGGTATATAAGTGGAAGCTCAAAATCCCTCTCTCTCTTGTTTGCTGTCTTGCTTTTTGCTCTTGTTTGCTGTCTTTGGTTCTTGCTGTCTTGCTTCTTAGTTCTTATCTCTTTCCTCACTCTCTCTCTCTCTCTCTTTCTCTTTCTCTCTCTTCCTCTTAGTTCCTGCTCGTTTTTTTTCACCCGAGCTCTCCAGGGAGGAGAGCAGCTTCCAGCGAAACCAACGAACTCTACGTGAGAGAACCGGTCAGCCGGACCTGCAAGTGCAAAGGATTGGTGAGCCTCAACCATACGTGGTGTGTGTGATAGATGTCTCCAGGATCTCCACCAACCTCTTAGTTTAGCGAGATAAAGTACTGTAGTGGCTGTGTGTAACTCAATGTACTGTGTAGGACCATTTTTATCATTATTTTCTTCGTGTTGATAGTATAATAAAACCAACATTCCAATTCAATTCAAACACATAGTTTGTGTGTTCTCTGTGCTATTCGGCTACGTGATCCATCACCGGATGCATTAGCATAAGACCTGTTTTCCTGAACCCCCGATCCGTGAGGTATAAGTGTTCCTTGGCTAGACCGGGGACCAGATATCTGCACCGATCAATAGGGTGAGGACGACCCCAAAACACCCTACACCCCCAACCCCATGAGCCCTTATCTTGCGTAACAACCTTTTATGTGGCACCTTATCAAATGCCTTTTGAAAATCCAAATATATTACATCCACTGGTTCCCCTTTATCTACCCTGCTAGTTACATCCTCAAAAAACTCTAATTAATTTGTCAAACATGATTTCCCTTTCATAAAACCATGTTGTCTCTGCCTAATCATATTATGATGTTCTAAATGCCCTGTTGCACTTCCTTAATAATGGATTCCAGCATTTTTCCAATGACTGATGTCAGTCTAACTGGCCTGTAGTTCCCTGTTTTCTCTCTCCCTCCCTTCTTGAATAGCGGGGTTACATTTGCTACTTTCCAATCCGTTGGGACCGCAATAGAATCTAAGGAATTTTGGAACATCACAAGCAATGCATTCACTATCTCTGCAGTCTCTTTTAGAACCCTCGGATATAGGCCATCAGGTCCAGGGGATTTATTGGCTTTTAGTCCCATTAGTTTCTCCAGTACTTTTTCAGTGCTGATATGAATTACTTTAAGTTCCTTACTCTCATTAGCCCCTTGGTTCCCCACTATTTCTGGTATGCTTTTTGTGTCTTCTACTGTGAGGACAGATATAGAATATTTGTTTAACACATCTGCCATTTCCTAATTCCCCATTATAATTTCTCTTGTCTCAGTCTCTAGGGGACCAACGTTTTACTTTTGCTACTCTCTTCCTTTTTACATACTTGTAAAAGCTCTTACAATCCGTTTTTATATTTCTTGCTACTTTACTTTCATATTCTATTTTCTCCCTTTTTATCAATTTTTTGGTCGTCCTTTGCTGGTTTCTAAAACTCCCCCAATCCTCAGGCTTACTACTCTTCTTGGCGACATTATTGGCTTCTCCTTTTAATCAACTATTATCCTTAACTTCTTTAGTTAGCCATGGATGGATCACTTTTCCAGTGGAGTTTTTATTTCTCAATGGAATGTATATTTGTTGAGAACATTGAAATTTTTTTAAAATGTTTGCCATAAACTACTCCCACCAGTGTTTTCTGCCCCATGTTATTTCTTATTTTGACCCATACTGATTCTACTTCCTGATCTTCTGAGCCAAGATCCTTTCTCACCACTGACCTTATATCATCATTTATTCTTAGGGCTACACCTCCTCCTTTTCCATTCTGCCTGTCTTTTCTAAACGTCACGTACCCTGGAATATTTAGTTCCCAATCTTGGTCACTTTGCAACCATGTCTCTGTAATGACTATTAGATCAAACCCATTTGTCTCTAATTGTGCAATGAATTCATCTATCTTGTTACGAATGCTCCATGCATTCAGATAAAGTGCCTTTAATTTTGACCTTTTAACCATTTTTTCCTGCTTTGACCTTACTTGTTGATGCTCTATTATTGGTAAACTCTCTGTCCCTTCCTACCACACTCTGCTTATCTTTTCCCAAATCACTGCACTGCTCTGTTGCCTTGACTTTTGTCATTAGATTTCTAAATTTCCCCTCAACTAACCCTCCCCCCCCCCCAACTTTTTAGATTAAAGTCCTATCTACAGCCATAGTTATTCGATTTGCCAGGACACTGGTCCCAGCCCAGTTTAAGTGGAGCCCGTCCCAACAGAACAGCTCCCTCTTTCCCTGGTACTGGTGCCAGTGCCCCATGAATCGAAACCCCTGTTTCTCACACCACTCTTTGAGCCATGCATTTAACTCCCTGATCTGTTTGTCCCTACGCCAATTTGCACGTGGCTCAGGTAGTAATCCAGAGATTATTATCTTTGAGGTTCAGCTCATTAATTTAGACCCTAGTTCCTCAAACTGTCTCAGCAGAACTCCATTCTTAGTTCTACCTATGTTGTTGGTTCCTACATGGACCACGACAACTGGACCCTCCCCCTCATGCTCCAAGTTCTTTTCCAGCCACGCGGAGATGTCCTTGACTCTGGCACTGGGCATGCAACACAGCCTTTGGGAGTCTTGGTCGCGGCTGCAGAGAACAGTGTCTATCCCCCTGACTATACTATCCCCTACCACTACCACATTCCTTTTTACTCCCCCCACTTGAATGGCCCCCTGTACCACAGTGCTGTGGTCAGTTTGCCCATTCTCCCTGCAGTCTTTGCTCTTATCCATACAGGTAGCAAGTATCTCGTACCTGTTGGACAAGGTCAGGGGCTGAGGCTCCTCCATCACTAGATCCTGGTCCCCATACCTGCCTGACTCAGTCACACCCTTCTGTTCCTGACCACTGAACGAATCTAAACTACAACTTAGCCGAAGAGGTGTGACTGCCTCCCGGATCAAAGTGTCCAGATAACTCTCCCCCTCCCGGATGCATCGCAATGTCTGCAGCTCGGACTCCAGCTCAACAACTCTGAGCTGAAGTTCCTCGAGCTGCAGACACTTACTGCAGATGTGGCCGCACACCCTCACCTCGCTTTCTGCTCTAATGTTTCTCTCACATTTCTTATTTCTCTCTCCTGATTCAATTACCTTACATCTTTTAGTTGTGGGGAAAGAGCAGAGTAATTGAACTAATTGGATAGCTCTGAGAAAGCCAGGACAGACATAATGGGTTGAAGGGTCTTCTGTGCTCTAAAATCCGATGATTCTATTGTGCAATGTGAGAATTTTCAACTTTTAACAAATTCAGTTCCAGGTACGTTTGTGATTTAAGATTTCTGATGCCAGCGAACTAAATTAACCTATTTACTTTTTTGAATGGTCTAACAAGAAAATGGTCTCTGTGGAAACCTCATAGGGTTGAGTTATTCCATAAATTACATCGGTCTCAAGCTTTCTTTAGAACACAAGATAATTACAGATGAGGAAGAATCTTTGGCCCATCTTAATTCATCCATCCAGAGGGATCTTAACAAGAACAACATGCATTTATATAGAGCCTTTAACGTAATAAAAAGTCCCAAGGCGCTTCATAGGAGCATTATCAAACAAAATTTAACACCGAGCCACATAAGGAGATATTAGGGCAGGCTTGGTCAAAGAGGTAGGTTTTAAGGAGCGTCTTAAAGGAGGAGAGAGAGGCAGAGAGGTTTAGGGAAGGAATTCCAGAGCGCCGCCAATGGTGGAGTGATTAAAATCAGGGATGCACAAGAGACAAGAATTGAGGGGGGAGCAGAGGTCTCGGAGGGTTGTAAGGCTGGAGGAGGTTACAGAGATAGGGAGAGGCGAGGCCATGGAGGATTTGAAAACAAGGATGACAATTTTAAAATCGAGGCGTTCCCGGACCAGGAGCCAATGTAGGTCAGTAAGCACAGGGTGATAGTGAATGGGACTTTGTGCGAGTTAGGATACGAGCAGCAGAGTTTTGGATGAGCTCAAGTTTATGGTGGGTGGAAGATGGAAGGCCGGCCAGGAAAGCGTTGGAATTGTCAAGTCTAGAGGTTAAAAAAAAGGCATGGATGAGGGATTCAGCAGCAGATGAACTGAGGCAGGGGTGGAGATGGATGCTGTTACGGAGGTGGAAGTGGGCAGTCTTGGTGATGGAGCGGATACGTGGTCGGAAGCTCATCTCAGGGTCAAATAGGAGGCCAAAGTTGTGAAAGGTCTGGTTCAGCCTCAGACAGTGGCCAGGGAGAGGGATGCAGTCGGCGGCGAGGGAAGGGAGTTTGTGGCGGGACCGAAGACAATGGCTTCGGTCTCCCCAATATTTAGTTGAAGCAAATTTTTGCTCATCCAATACTGGACGTCAGACAAGCAGTGTGACAAATCAGAGACAGTGAAGGGGTCAAAACAGGTGGTGGTGAGGCAGAGTTGGGTGTATTCAGCGTACATGATGTCGTTGAGAGACAGCATTTAGATGAGAAATAGGAGGGGGCCAAGGATAGATCCTTAGGCAATTCCAGAGATAATGGTGTGGGAATGGGAAGAGAAGCCATTGCAGGTGATTCTTTGGCTATCACTGGATAGATAAGTATGGAACCAGGCGAGCGCAGTCCCACCCAGCTGGAATAGAACTGTTGTTTGGTCAGACAACCTTGCAGACTGGAATGTGCCTGTCAAGTTCAGGCTAGAGGTTAGAAGTGCAAGTCAGAAGCCTCTAGCATTTTAAGATTGTTTTATAACTATAACAAAGTGCAATGTCGAGACATTCCTGATGTACCACTTTTAATACATTACCAGCGAGTCTCCCATAGGATTGCTTGTGATATGTTTAACTCAATTGAGTTCTTTGATGAAGTAACAGAGAGGGTTAATGATGTGTATATGGACTTTCAAAAGGCATTATATAAAGAACCACATAATAGGCTTGTCAGCAAAATTGAAACCCATGGAATAAAAGGGACAGTGGCAGCATGGATATGAAATTGGCTAAGTGACAGGAAACAGAGAGAAGTGGTGAACGGTTGTTTTTCAGACGGGAGGAAGGTATACAGTGGTGTTCCCCTAGGACCACTGCTTTTTTTGATATATATTAATGACATGGACTTGGGTATACAGGACACAATTTCAAAATTTGCAGATGACACAAAACTTGGAAGTGTAGTGAACAGTGAGGAGAATAGTGATAGGCTTCAAGAGGACATAAACAGGGTGGTGGAATGGGCGGACACGTGGCAGATGAAATTTAATGCAGAGAAGTGCAAAATGATACACTTTGGCAGGAAAAATGAGGAGAGGCAATATAAACTAAATGGTACAATTCTAAAGACGGTGCAAGAACAGAGAGATCTGGAGCTATATGTGCACAAGTCTTTGAAGGTGACAGGACAGGTTGTGAAAGTGGTTAAAAAAAAGCATACGGGATCCTGGGCCTTATAAATAGAGGCATAGAGTACAAAAGCAAGGAAGTTATATTGAACCTTTATAAAACACTGGTTCAGCCACAACTGGAGTATTCTGTCCAATTCTGAGCACCGCACTTTAGGAAGAATGTGAAGGCTTGGAGAAAGTGCAGAAACGGTTTATTAGAATGGTTCCAGGTATACATGGATAGGCTGGAGAAGCTGGGGTTGTTCTCCTTAGAGCAGAGAAGGTTGAGAGGAGATTTGATAGAAGTGTTTAAAATCACGAAAGGTTTAGACAAAGTAAATAAAGAGAAACTGTTCCCATTGGCGGAAGGGGTGGAGAACCAGAGGACACAGATTTAAGGTGATTGGCAAAAGAACCAAAGGCGACATGAGGAAAAACCTTTTTATGCAGCGAGTAGTTATGATATGGAATGCGCTGCCTGAAAGGGTGGTGGAAGCAGATTCAAAATTGTGGGTTTCAAAAAGGAACTGGATAAATGCTTGAAGGGAAAAAATTTGCAGGGCTATGGGGAAAGAGCAGGGGAATGGGACTAACTGGATTGCTCTTACAAAGAGCCGGCATGGGCTCGATGGACCAAATGGCCTCCTTCTGTGCTATAACCATTCTATGATTCTGTGATTCTATGTAGCTTTATAAGGACAGAAGCATTATGCCAGTGAAATTCACAATGTATTATGCTGTTGGTAAGGTGGAGCTATATCCTTTAAAGGCCCAAACTCTAATTGTTAAATAACTAGAGCCTCAAGAATTTAATTGCTGTTTGGTCAGGGAACTATGCAAATTGGAATCTGCTGGCCAGTTTTCGGCTCCAGCTCAGCTGCACAATGCATCTTAGCATTGTTTTGCATGTGCACGTACTGACATACAATATACATCAACCTGATTGGAACTAATTCAAATCAAATGGCTGTGTGTTCACTTTCAACACCATGCAGCATTAGCTTTAACAATTAACTGCCACTGCGTTTTTTTAAAAAATCCTATCGTGTAAAGTGGATTTCCTCGAGAGATGGTAAACGAAGGTGAGTTACTTCTTCAAATGGCATCCTTCCCATTTGTAGCATTCAATTGTTTCTTAAATGATTCCAGGTTTTTTCCTTCACTACTCTAGCTGGAAGTTTAAGCCACATGTTCATCAATCTATGTGTGAAGACGAATTTCCTGGTACCAGTCCTAAAATGATCTTTTACTAGTGTCCCCTTGGTCTACTCCCACAGTTTAACTTAAAGTAATATTCAGGGTTAACTTTCTATATATCCTTAACAATATTACATTCCTCTTTAAGATCACCTCTCAGCTGCCTCCTGTCCAAACTGAACAATTTTCTCCAATCTTTCCTCATTATAGACCCCAGATATTGGGAGTAGCCTTGTAGCTCTTTGCACTGCCTACAGGACTTGATTTTTCTGTCTTGTTTCTTGGCGACCAGAACTGGCGTAGTAGCCAAGGTGCGGTCTGATCAGGGCACTATGCATTCTGATCATTACCTCCTCTGATTTATATTCTACTGTTTCGGCTATTCAGTTTAACATCCTATTAGTTTCGTTGATTGATGCGAATCAACATTTCTTTACCAGTTGAAGAGCAAATTTCCCTCAGACATAACACAGAAGATGAGAATGTAAACTTTAGTGAAAAATAATGGGGAATCAAAAAATGTTCTGTTTGTGTGCACTCGTGAAGTGGACTTTCATAATGTAGGACATGACGACTCAAGGCGATCCTGTCTTCTCTTGGCGTCCACACATGCACTCTGTTTGGAAGTCCCTTTCGGAGGGCGCGGCATCAACAAGTCGGGAGGAATCCGGAAAGATGAGCAGTCGCCACCACAGAAACGCAGGAAGGTAAGGACGAATAAGCTGAGAGTCATTTTTGTAGGTCCAGCTACAATTTTCATTAAACTCGGGATTGATTTATTTATTATCTATAAGTGCAGGACATATTGGCGTCTTTGTAAACTACCCGCCCCCACGCCCCATGTTGGCAGGTTCTGAACTTTGGCATTGTGTAATTCCAGGTGCCGGCTTATGGTTCATTGCACCAGCTGGGGTAAGTTTTTTTTTCCCTTAAGGTTTCGCGTATCTGTGTGACTCAAGGGCTGCACTCGCTGTGGCCGTTGTCCCCATGGGGCCAGCGGTATCACTGTGTAGAGGGCTCGCTGTAGTTCGGGGAAGTTTCGGCTGAGTGTGGAGTTTCTCCGGAGCGAGTTTCGGTCAGGTGCCGGGGTGTCGGATTTCCAACCATTTGGTGCGGTGAACATTTTACTGAAGACGATTAGTGATCGAGCGAAAAGACCCTTTCCGTCCCACCTCGCCGAAAAACTCCCCAGCTGGTAAGAGGTTTCCATTTGGGAAAGGGATTGGATCAATTTCAGCAAAACATGGGACAAATGCCGCGGATTGTAACCAAACAGAAAACACCAATAACTCTGTTTTTTAAATATGTTATAAATGGAAAATCACTCCTTCCTGCTCGAAAATCCTCGAAGTTAAGGTAGTCCTGGCTTTATAAAGGTTGTTAGCTCGCTATAGGAACTATAGACCTAAGATAACGAACAATCTTTAAAATCCGTAAAGGTTGCAACTAATATTTCTAGCATTAACTAAAACAATAAGCACATCGGACAGGCCCGTCACCCTTCAAAATATAATGTAGATAATTAAATCGCATTTTAATATTGGAAATGCACGGATTTCTAACACTTTAATCTGAGGGAGAATGAAACACCTGGAGATTGTACAGATTGGAGGATTGTGCAATGTGATGGGTAACCAAGGAGTGTATTCTGAGCAGTCTGTAATGCTCTCCATGCGTATATAAGTTATATGCGGAGTTAAATATTAGTCTATGCTCCAACCAACCTGGCTCAGCAACTATGGCCTAGAAATTGGATCACGTCCGATTTGGGGCACGATCTTGGTCCGCTGCCTTCATTTTGCTTATTACCAGCGAACTGTAGGCGCTTTTCGAGGCTCCAGAGGCAGCGGGAGAGGGGTGAGCAGTAGGCAGTAGCGGCCTCCGAATTTAATGTGGTGCCTGGAGGAGCAGGAGCGTTTGTGCAGTACCACAAGAAGATAAGTAAAAATATTAAACTAACCTTTCTGGTGGCAGCCTCCAGTGGTCCCTTTTAAGGACTGTTGTTTAGCTGCCAAGTGCCTGAGAATATACGGCACTTGCTATAGTCAGTCGCAAACAAATTTTGATAATGGGGCCACAAATAGGCATTGATCTCCCTATTCAGGAGCCTTTACCAATATGGTAGGCAGCACACATCTGGCGCTGAATGAGCGCGCACATCGCCTGCCACATGGAACCCTTAAGTGCTCATTTTACCCCTGTAAAACGGGCACGGCGCGATCCAATTTCTAGGCCTGTGTATGGGGAATACGTCACTTAATACAATTTCTCTGTCTTTGTGGCCACCAGGTAAATAGATGAAACATTTCTCCTGCTTTTCCGTGGTACAGTTGATTCCATGCTGAACACTCTTGTTAGACCACTTAACAAACAAAGATAAACGACAGCTTTTACTAAATGTGAAGTTACAAAAATACAGAATTCTAATATCCAATTGGCTAGAGCATTTTAGTTGGATTCTTAGCCAAGGCTGATATAATCAGCTATTGATGGAGTAGTCACTAACTGGATGCCAGAAAATGCTGATCCTGCATTTTCCTACCCCACTGTTCCACAATTAGAGTTTCAGTTCAACCTTTCAATTGCAGTGCTTGGTTAACTACTAAATGTTCATTGAGGATATTCTCAGGCAAGCACATGAACGATACAGACTGGAGTGAGTTGGGGAATTATAGTTTACAGGTGGCATTAATTTAATATTCAACAACTTGCCTCGATTATTTGCCTTCTATCACAAATGTTAGCTTTAGAATTGTAGAATAGGAAGAGAAATATTGATTCAAGTGTTCAGAGCCTAAAACTTCTTTATGGATTTGTCAATGGTTACACAGTTAGTAGCTAGCTTTAAGGGTCCAACCATCTTTTTAAGAGTTTAATATTTTTTAAAATTATACTTTCAGATCTTTTGCAGGAAGTGTGATTCTTGCTGCCATTATTTTAACTTTTGGGACTCTGGTAGAAACCTTCAAGAACTATAAGTTGCCCTGTGGTTGCAACTCCCTCAACATTGTCGTGGCAAATACCCTTAGTAGAAATGGTATGCTCATGATTTTAATTTAAAAAAACACTGCAGAATATTTGGTGTTTCGAAAAGAAGATGGCCCAATCAACAAGCTACTCAGGAAACAACGCTGAGAAAAATTTAACAAGAGGTGAAAGAGATCATCCCAATAAGGAGCGCCACCGTGATCATCGCCACAATGATCGTCCCTATCCTCGCAGGGAGAACAGAAAGCATCAGGATGGTGACAACAGAAACCCCAGAGAAAGGGATTACTCTAAACAAAACAGGGATCAGGAGAGAGACGAGAGGAGGGAAAAATCAGAAGAGAAAAGATCTCATGTTAGAGATGGCCACAGTGATGGGCATCGTACAAGAGAGGACCGACACAGGAAAGAGAGGGAATACCGTAAAAGGGAGAATCGAGACCATCGCAACAAACCAGAAAGAGAACATCATTCTCAAACTCATGAAAATTCAGCACACGGTAATCACCAGCATTTAAAGAGTTACAGAAGTGAAAAAGAAACTTCTTTACCAGATGATGAGCAAATTTCCTACAGACATAACAAGTAAGATGAGAACGTAAATTCGGGAGAAAAATAATGGGTAATGAAAAACTTGTTCTGTTTGTGTTCGGCGAAGTGTACGTTTCATAATGTAGGACATCACGAGTGAAGGTGATTCTGTCCTCACTTGGCACACTCGCTCAGTAGTAGTAGCTGTATAGTGTTCAGGATTGCTGTGGCCAAATGTAGCACATCTGCTGCTGCAAGGTCAGTACAATCCAAGGATCAAAGCATGGTCCTTTCTGATCCATATGGCTCACACAGATGACCTTATCTCTGCATTTCTTAAATGTGTGCAGAAAAATGGGAATAAAATTTGTGGTTCCAATGCAGCTCAGATTGATAAAGGGAAAAAAAAGTCACCTTTCGATGGCTGAGTCCAAAGACCAATGAATTAGAACATAGGAACAGGAGTAGGCCATTTATCCCCTCGTGCCTGCTCCGCCATTTGATAAGATCATGGCTGATCTGTGATCTAACTCCATATCCCTTAATACCTTTTGGATTCCAAAAAGCTATCTATCTCAGATTTAAATTTAGCAATTGAGCTAGTATCAATTGCCGTTTGCGGAAGAGAGTTCCAAACTTCTACCACCCTTTGTGTGTAGAAATGTTTTCTAATCTCACTCCTGAAAGGTCTGGCTCTAATTTTTAGACTGTGCCCCCTACTTCTAGAATCCCCAACCAGTGGAAATAGTTTCTCTCTATCAACCCTATCTGTTCCCCTTAATATCTTATAAACTTCAATCAGATCACCCCTTAACCTTCAAAACTCTAGAGAATACAACCCCAATTTGTGTAATCTCTCCTCGTAACTTAACCCTTGAAGTCCAGGTATCATTCTAGTAAACCTACGCTGCACTCCAAGGCCAATATGTCCTTCCGAAGGTGCAGTGCCCAGAACTGCTCACAGTACTCCAGGTGTGGTCTAACCAGGGTTTTGTATAGCTGCAGTATAACTTCTGCCCCCTTGTACTCTAGTCCTCTAGATATAAAGGCCAGCATTCCATTAGCCTTATTGATTATTTTCTGCACTTGTTCATGACACTTCAATGATCTATTTACCTGTACCCCTAAGTCCCTTTGGACATCCACTGTTTTTAACTTTTTACCATTTAGAAAGTACCCTGTTCTATTCTTTTTTGATCCAAAGTGGATGACCTCACATTTGTCTATGTTGAATTCCATTTGCCACAGTTTTGCCCATTCACCTAATCTATCAATATCCCTTTGTAATTTTATGTTTTCATCTACACTGCTTACAATGTCACCAATCTTTGTGTCATCGGCAAACTTAGATATGAGACTTTTTATGCCTTCATCTAAGTCGTTAATAAATATTGTGAATAATTGAGGCCCCAAGACAGATCCCTGCGGGACTCCACTGGTCACATCCTGCCAATGTGAGTACCTACCCATTATCCCTACTCTGTCGCCTTTCGCTCAGCCAACTTCCTAACCAAGTCTGTACTTTTCCTTGATTCCATGGGCTTCTATCTTAGCTAACAGTCTCTTATGTGGGACCTTATCAAATGCCTTCTGGAAGTCCATATAAATAACATCCATTGACATTCCCCTGTCCACTACTTTAGTCACCTCTTCAAAAAATTCAATCAGGTTTGTCAGGCACGACCTACCTTTCACAAATCCATGCTGGCTGTCTCTGATTAACTGAAAATTCTCAGTGTTCAGTCACCCTATCCTTAATTATAGACTCCAGCAATTTCCCCACAACACATGTTAGGCTAACTGGTCTATAACTCCCCGGTTTCCCTCTCTCTCCTTTCTTAAAAAGCGGAGTGACATGTGCAATTTTCCAATCTGGAGGGACAGTTCCTGAATCTAGAGAACTTTGAAAGATTATAGTTAGGGCATCTGCAATGTGCTCACCTACTTCCTTTAAAACCCTGGAACTGTCTGAAGCTAATTTAAGTCAGCACAAGTCCATATAAGAGTTGGCATTAAATTAGTATTTTCTCTCAAGTGATGTCTGTGGGAAATGAAAATGTTAAGCTGGAAGGAGTGGAGCTCCTCATAGTCAACTAGCTCACTGACACCAACTGTCCAGCCTCCCACATGAAGAATCACTATTGTGCAAGGTACTGAAAGGCTACTGGCACCTTTGGAACTATACCCCTGTTTGAATTGGTGACTTCTGGGAAGGAAGTGGTCAAGAAAGAAATGTTGATTTTATATGTGGGATCCTAAATGTGTACTATAAAAGTACACATCTTTAAAGGACTCAACTCCATTTTATTGATGAGATTATACTGTTAAAATTCTCCAAAGGACAAAACTAAATTCCAGACTTTTTAAACAAATTCATATCAAAATCTAAATGTGGTCAAACCTTACAGCCAGAGTTTTTGGAACAGTATCTCAGCATAATTTACCTGAGATTTTTCAGGCTACAGTATAGCAAAAGTTTTATTGTGCAGTTTTTTTTAAAATTAGATATGCTGAAACTGCACCACCAGACTATGTGATAACTGAAGATAAAAGATCTGAAATACAGTACTTTGAGCCTGAAGATTCAGGAGAGATCCTAAATTGCTACAGATGTCGCTACCTCTGCACAAATCGAGGTAAGATGGCAAGATCAGATTTAATATGGTAAACATTAAAGGTTTGTGGACTGAGATGGAATGTTTGTTAATCTGCCTTTGCTTCCTTGAAAGTGCTTATCCCATCTTAAATTGTGCTTGGAAAACAAATCTTGCTTTTTTTCAACTATAGCTTATGTGAAGTTTGTAGAGCAAAACTTAAATTGTATTAGTGGCTATATTTAAAATTATTCTGTTTCTGGAGATTAATATCTACATATTTAGCACAATATAACTATGAATCCTCAAACTGTTTAGCATAGCATTTTGTTTATTGTAAATGCAATTGCTTGCTTTTTGTATATTTTGTACTTTGCATTTTTAACATAGAGGCAGTCAAGCTACATAAGTAGCTACAACACTGATCCTAAACCATTCCAAACAGACATGTTAAAATTTCTGTTTATAACAATAATTCTCAAGTGCTGAGTGTTTATTTTGCCTTGGCTGTGAAGTGAGAGTCAGCTTAGCTCAGTGTTGCCACTCTCGAGGCAGATGGATGTGATTTCCAGCCCCATTCTGGGTCCTTGAGCACATACTCTACCTTGACATTTCAGCAAAATACTGTGGGAGCGTTGCATTGTTGGAGGTTCCGTTTTTTGGATGTTAAATTGAGACTCCAGCTGCCTATTACAAGTTGGCATTAAATATCCCGCAACATTTATGAAAGAAGAGCAGAAGAGTTTTTTTTGGTGTCCTGGCCAACATTTATTAATTCCTTAACAATCAAAAAATCAGATTAAATGGTCATTTACCTATTTGTGAGATCTTGCTGTGCACAAATTAGTTGCCACATTTGCCTGTAAAACAACAGTAACTCCATCACAAATATAATTCATTGGCTGTGAAGCATTTTGGGACATTTTGCGGCACTATATAAATGTAAGTTCTCTTGTTCTTGGCTAATACAATCATAAGTTCCAACAGAAGATAAAGTAAAAATTTATGTAAAACTTTTGCTCAAGTAGTGTAATTATTTTTTTTAAAAAGCTGACCGTTTTACATAACCTACTGATGAAACAATGTTATCAATGCAAACCTCTGTTTATTCCAAAAGAGAGAAAAAATAACTTGCATTTATATAGCGCCTTTCATGACTTCGGGATGTCCCAAAGCGCTTTACAGCCAGTTAAGTACTTTTGAAGTGTAGTCACTGTTGTAATGTTAGGAAAAAGCTTAGTTGGATGGTACAGTTACAGCATCCAACAGTGTGGTAGAACTCAATTATAAAAAGTTCAAGTGGTGCAGTGTTGCTTTACTTCATTTCTCTTTTTGCCTCTCATATTTTGGCTGTATGGAATGTGCAGCTTCCTTTTCCCTGACCAGCGTCCAGTTTGTGTACTGGTGAGACCAGTCCTCCTAGTTTTTTTTATATATACTTTCTTGCATTCAGAATGTAGCTGAAATATTTAGTTTCTTCTCTCTGTAGATAAAACCTCCCCAAGAATGTTTTAGACTAGTATGATCGGTCCTAATTGTCTTTCAAATGTTTTCAATGGGATTTATCTTGGACATGGCTTTTTTGCATGATTCTAAAAAGAGCAAAAAGAACCTGAAGAAAAGTAAAGCAAAAACCTGCATGCACATCAATAGATGAGTGAAGTTTTAATATTTTTCTACTTTATTTTACCTGTTCCTCTGTTGAACCACATCATTAGAAGCCATTTCTAAGTAGATCCAATTGAAGCAGCTAAATGATACTGGGATGGGATTAGGAGGCAAGCAGAGTAGTGCCATTCATGTTCATCACAATCTTGTGAAACCTGTCAACGTTGATATTGGCAGGAGCTTCACATTCACAGTAAACTACTCGGAAAGATGCATTCTATGTTCCAAATTTTTGTTTATCCTGACAGTGATCTGAATAACAATTTCCCCCATCCTGATTTGTGTGTCAAATCCACTGTGAGAAAGATTTAAAGTAGAAATCTGGCTTTGGAGTTGAATCTGTATCAATCATTTTTTAAGCAACGTGTAATATAAATATAATTTCAAAAGAAACCTTGGATTTATATAATGTCGCACCAAGTCTCTCAAACATCTCCAGGCATTTCACATATGACAAGTGCAGCGACTGTTGAAATGGCAGTCAGAATGGAATTGGATTATGTAGTGGAGTGGTTTTGAACCAGATATATAATTAAATTTGTCTGGTTTCTGCATTGAGTCAGAACAAATCAACAGGACTCGAAAGAATGCAGCATTTCTGGTTTAACTGGCTGTGTCCCAGTCACATGACCCTTGCATTACAGCACACGCACTTAAGCTATTTCTTCCTATTATGCAGCACCTGTTAAAGATTAGCAACAGCGAGGCAGTATGGTGCAAAATGAACATACTGTGCCTAGAGAATGGGGGACACTGGTCCGGAGAGACTGTGTCGGCCACGTTGTTTGTCTTCCAACCCCTTCTAGCCACCCAAAACCCTTGCAAAGGAACAAAAATGTATCAGCTTTTTCTATTTTATCAGGAAAGACTGAACAGGCTGTGGCTCTTTTCTGTAGAAAAAGAGAAAGCTGAGGGGTGACCTGATAGAGGTCTTTAAGATAATGAAAGGGTTTGATAGGGTAGACATAGAGACAATGTTTTCACTTTTGGGGTGATTTTAAACCCCAAGAACAGGGGGTTGGGGGCGGATGGGAGTTGAAAATAGTTTTTTTTTTGGGGTCACAATCGCAAAATTTTCGGACTTTGCATTCCCAGTGGGAAGCCTGTACTTTTACGCACTGACGTTAAACCCGGAAATAAAGCCGGGTTGTGGTCGTGACCCAAAAAACAACAATTTTCAACTCTTACCCGCCCCTAACCCACCCGTTGGGGTTTAAAATCAACCCCTAGAGGTCAGCAATATAAGATAGTTGCTAATAAATCATATAGGGAATTTAGGAGAAACTTTTTTACTCAGTGATAAGAATGTGGAACACGCTACCAACAAAGAGTAGTTGAGGCAAATAGCATAGATGCATTTAAGGGCAAGCTCGATAAGCATATGAAAGAGAAAGGAATAGAAGGGTATCCTGATAGGGGTAGATGAAGTATGGAGGGAGGAGACTCGTGTGGCATATAAATGGTGGCATAGACTAGTTGGGCTGAATGGCCTGTTTCTGTGCTATAGTTTCGATGTAACTCAATGGGTCAGTCAGCATCTGTGGAGAGAATAGACAAGTTCAAGTCTGCACCTGATATGTCAATTTGTCTGTTCTCACCACAGAAACTGACTGACCTGCTGGGTCACTCCAACATGTTCTGTTTTAGTTTCAGATTTCCAGCATCAGCAGTTTTTGGCTTTATTTCTTTCTCCTCTAAGCTTCAGCTCATCCAAATCTCTGCTGCCTGTATCCTATCCTGCACTAAGTCCCACTTGCCCATAACCTTTGTTCTCACTGACCTTCATTGGCTCCTGGTCCCCCATTGCCTTAAATTTAAAACTCTCATCTTTGTGTTTTATTCCTTCATGGCTTCACCCCTCCTTATCTCAGTAACCTCCTCTAGTGCAACAAACCTCCTCCCCAAACTCTTTCTCTGGCTCCAACACCTTGTGTATCCCCCCTCCCTATGCCTCATCATTGGCAGCTGTGCCTTCCAACACCTAGGCCTCCCCTCTCTAGACCAACGTAAAACCCACCTCTTTGACCAAGCTTTTGGTCACTCCTGCCTAGTATCTCCTTTGGTTCAGCTTCCAATTTTTTTCCTTCTACCTGAGGGCATTTTTTCCTACGTTGAATGCAAGTTGTTGGAGGCTAGCAGCAGGATAGAACTTAAATTAACTACTGTGTATAATACAAATCAGTTACATGTCCAGATATGTTACTTAGTAGTTGCAGCTCTGATTTTTCTGTCAATAGATTTTGGTGAGATGTGATAGAGAACATATTAGAATTTATGCACAGAAGATGGATGCTGCAGATAGAGAATTTTGATAAAGACCCAGGAGTAATGATCACTTATTGAATTGCTGTTTTTATCTAACATGTCCTAAATTTATATCTTCTACTGGCTTGACTGACCTTAAAGTAATAACCTAGATTCACCTTATTTGTCATTTAAATTTTAAATAAACCCTCAATCACCTTTTCTGTAAAACTTAAACCTTCTATAATCTTTCCTAATAGCTCACTCCCTTTAGACTTGATATCATTCTTGTTATTCTTCTCTGTACCTTTTCGAACATATGCATGTCCTTTTTGAAGTGTGGCAAACAGAAAATACTATATGGATTTTGCAGCAGCCTTGTTTGGAGACACTGAAGCATGGTATGGGTTCCCCTGCACATCAAGCACCCAGCTAACCAAAAAATAAGTGCTTAAGTCCTGGCTAGAATATATGCCAATCCTAGGGAATTTGTTAATCTTCAGTACTTTTAACTCATCATGTAACTCCTCCTCCTCATTGATTTCAAAATAGTTTGATATTTGTGTAGCATAATAATTGGTTCTTGAACACTTCTGGAAAATAACCATTAAGTAATTCACCACTTTTGTCTTTTAAAGATCTAACATTTTACTGTTATACAGGGGAGAAAAACTTTAATGTCTTTTGTTCTATTCCTTTCTAAATTAGAAGGGACTGAGTATAATGTATCCAAGTTTGCTGACGATACAAAGCTAGGTGGGAAAGTAAGATTGTGAGGAGGACAGAGTCTGCAAAGAGATATAGACAGGTTAAGTGAGTGGGCAGATGGAATATAATGTGGAGAAATGTGAGGTTATTCACTTTGGTAGGAAGAATAGAAAAACAGTATTTTTTAAATGGTGAGAAACTATTAAATGTTGGTGTTCAGATGGATTTGGGTGTCCTTGTACACAAAACACAAAGTTAACATGCAGGTACAGCAAGCAATAAGGAAGGGAAATGATATGTTGTCCTTTATTGCAAGGGGGTTAGAGTACAAGAGTAAGGAAGTCTTGCTGCATTGTACAGGGCTTTGGTGAGACCAGACCTGGAGTATGATGTGCAGTTTTGGTCTCCTTGCATAAGGAAGGATAGATATACTTGCCTTAGAGGCAGTGCATCAAAGGTTCATTAGATTGATTCCTGGGATGAGGAGGAGATATTGAGTAGAATGGGCCTATATTTTCTGGAATTTAGGAGTATGAGAGGTGATCTCATTGAAACATATAAGATTCTGAGAGGCTGTTTCCCCTGGCTGGAGAGTCTAGAACTAGGGGGCATAGTCTCAGGATAAGGGGTCAGCCATTTAGGACTGAGAGGGATGTGAATCTTTGGAATTCTCTACCCCAGAGGGCTGTGGATGCTCAGTCACTGAGTATATTGAAGACTGATAACCATAGATTTTTTGGACTCTTAGGGAAATCAAGGAATATGGGGAATGGGCAGGAAAGTGGAGTTGAGGTTGACGATCAGCCATGATCTTATTGAATGGTGGAGCAGGCTCGAGGGGTCATATGGCCTACTCCTGTTCCCATTTCTTATGTTCTAATGCCCCTTTTTACACCCTTAGTGCATGCTAATGTCAGTAGTGTCAAATGAAAATATTCAGATTGGGGAAAAAAAGCCCTAATTAGAATTATTCTATTCTTGCACAGAAAACTAGTCTCTGTACTCCTCGACATCCTGGGCATAGAGAGAGATGGTAGGTGAGATAAAATGAACTGGGGGAGAGGGCCAGCATGAGAGTGGTGTTGGGAGGTTATTAGTTATCTCCAGAAATACAATTTTTATTAGCAAGATAAAAGCACCTTGAGATTACCAGTCTTGCCTCCCACTAGGTGAGACAGTACTAGTTCTACATGCCTAGTTAACTAAAGGAGTCTGGCAGTAGATGAGATGGGTATGGGAAGCAGAATGAATTTTTTGAGGGCTTAAATTTTAACCTTAGAAGTTTTAGTACTCCAGGATGGGATACTAAACATTGCACTATCTGGCTTGAGATGTAGCCTCATTTGTTTATGCGTGTAGATTGAACATTTACAATGCAAGACACTAACATTAATTGCTTTTAGGTCAACTTTTTCAATTTACATCAATTGAAAAAGTCAACACAGAATACCAGCAATTATATTTCAAATTGCTCCTGGTAATGTAGGAGTTTATTTCAGTTATTGCTTGCTGAACCAGGATCAGAGCATTTATAGAAATGGAACATCTCTGACTCCATAAGACCGTAAGAGATAGGAGTAGGCCATTCGGCCCCTCGAGATCATGACTCGCTGGTTAAGTCTGCACAATTTATTTTCCAAATCTTTGTGCTCTCAGTAGTCAAAATTCATGAGACAGCTGCCTCCATATGCACCTTTGTTAAACCACCCAATGTGGAAATTATTTAATTCTGCTCCATACCTAAATTATTGCACTTTATATGGAAAATGTACCTTGGGACTTAAAGCAGACTAAGTGAATATTGCAAACAGATTCTCCAGTGTTTTTATTTTCACACTTTTTCTATAGTAATATTGTCAAGCTGTCCAAAGTTATTTTTGCAGATGAAAGAGTTGAGGGTTTACATCTTGGTGATTAGTTGTTAATAGTAGGCTGTGTTTTGGTTGTTGCAGGTCTCTGTCAGTTGGTGGAGGTGCTGCTGAATCTGTTAATTCTGGTGTGCGGGGCAATCTCCTACAGTGGCACTGGGGGCTACACAGATCTGTCCAGCCTGGGAAGTCTCTACTACTACACCTTTGGATCAGCCTATAGTGGATTTCAAGGAGCAGAGGCTGAAAAAGTAAAAGAGTTGGATGTTGCGTTTTACCAGCTAAAGTTGCCTACAGTCACTGCCACAATGGCATACAGTGGGGCTTTGATGTCCTTTGCATGCCTTTTGCTGGTTTTAGGCCTGGCTCGGATACCTTGGCAGTTTCCCTTCTTGCTAATTATTGAATGTGCTCTGGATGTAGCGATAGCAATTGCCTATATACCTGCTGTTTATTTTTATTTTCAACACCTAATTGAAGGCTACAATTCAGAAGTGTGTATAGAGAGGGAGAGTATGTATAAAAGTAAAGGGTATGATGGGTTTAACTGTAGTCTGCATGGTGCTGACATTGTTGGTGGTCTATGTGGTTGTGTGGCTATCATAGTGTACGTGCTCAATGCAGTAGCAGCTATTTTGGCTTTTAGAAAAGTTAGAAGACTAAAGAGTACGAGAGAAAACGACCCAATGGAATGTACAATTGTTTAAAGGTTTCATTCATCTCTATGCATACAGTTTGTTATATAACAAGGAAATCTGCTGTTTGCACTATTCTGTTTTGTCAGATGGGTGAAATTTCAAATCTTTGTAACATTCATTGTAGATGAAATATATGCAATTTAAAACATTTACAGTTGTGAATTGCAATGAATAGAAGTTAGATAATAAGAATATCATGTTTCAAAAGCAACTAGAAAAGGTCTTAAAAGAATAATGCAATAGTAAATTTTCTTTTGTTTCTTAGGTTTTGGCTTTTATAGGTTTTCAATAGGGCCAAGAAGTATCTGAATTTATTAATACATTACTCAACAAGTAGCAAGCTTGATAAATATCACTAAGATTACTAAGGCTACAACACTCAAACGTAGAAGGATGTAAAATATCACAACAGATGCCTTTACCTTCCAATAGGTATTGTAAAAGTCACTTCACTCACTCACTTCTGCTTTTGAGATGGTCTATCTTGCAGTCACACGGCCAGAGAACACACTGTACAAAAATTTGTTATGGTGGGATATAATGAGGAGCAGTGTCGAAGCAGTAGCTGATTTACATTTGTCTTGAGACAATTAACAGACTTTTTCCCTTTCCTTAAAAAGGAGTTGAATAAGTGACAGTCTTCCTCCTTTAACTGAAGAGGTATATTAAAGGTACACATCACTGTAGAGGGAAGTAATTAATCCCATCCCTCCTTGCACAATTAATTGTGCACACCAACTGAACAGGCTTTAAACACTGTCTTGAAGACTAATGTTTCAAGAAGGCAAGTGTGAACCAAACCTGATATCAGATGGGCCCTTTCAACAGTTTCCTTTAATTGTTATGGGTGCTGCACAGCTGGTATATTTACAGCAGATTTGGAGTAATTCTTCATCTTAAACTAGTCCTGTTGATCTGTGTCATGTTCTCGGTTAACCAACTGAAAAGTAAGACAGAACTATTTTTTTTTTAAAGAAAGGGGACAAGGTGGCTCAACAGGTTCAGCATTGTTCAACTCTGGAACTTGGGCTTGAACTTATCCTTGAATGATGGGATGAAAGTCTCCTGTTGACTGTAAGAATATTATGGAAAAGTAATTTAAATGGTATCACCCTACTGGTGTGAGCCACAGCACAAAAGTGACTATAATTTGGCACTAAATCATCAGGCCAAGAGGATGGTTGGTGTTAGAAATGGAAGTATCATTTCGTGAGATGTTCTGAAATTGGGTTTAAAGATATTGTGGGGCAGAATAGAAATAGCTTTACCTTATCTTAGAATACTTAATGCTGGATACTACAAAAATGAAAAGTTTTCCAATCCCCAGGGCTTGCTCTCTTCACCTACTAGAGTTTTTAAAAAAAAATCCCAAATGTTAGCTCAGTGCAGTAGTTGATACATATGTATTAACCACATTTAAAATTCTAAACATTTAAAATGGAGCCAAAATTGTCAAGCTGCATTGCACTTATTCCACTTAATCTAGCTACTGATGCTATAACTAAGGAAGAATTGCATTTTGAGTTTATAATGTAAATTTAGCTTTTGTATTAACCCTTTTTTTTTTAGTTTTGACTGCTTTACACATTATACCATGTATTTCTGGAAAGTATTTTGTTCATATTGATCTGGTTGACTAAATAAGACATTGTATGTAGTTTAATGAGATTAAAAGCAATGTCCGAATTGTGTTTGTTTTTGTTCAAGACATCGGTAGAATGGAAACAAATTGCATGGAATTGATCGTGGTGTCAAAAAGTAGGACAAAGTTAGAGCAGTTACACAGCTGATGCATGCTAATAAATTGTTCCAAAGTCTGGATTTTTAAAACTTTAGTAGCTTTCATGGGATTTTCACAGGACAAGCACCTGAACCCAGGCCTCTGGTAATCCCATTGGACAGCAGCATCATACAGGCATGTGAATGGCTTGGGATAACTTGCACTTTTTTTTTTCCCTTCCTGATTGATACCAGTCACTTCAGTGGTACCTCCCTTGGTTTTGCAACTCACTATATGAAGAATCAAGTGCAGTTTCAGATCCTCCTAGTCAATGCTGCAATGTATTGGAGACCTGTAACCTACATAGACATGATGAGTTACTGCTTGATGTTTTACAGATGTGGGAACTTTGTAATGTTCTCTTTACCTGCTAGCACACCCAACATGGTGAACAGTCTGGATTTATTATGACAATAGAACTAAGGTGGTCATTCAGTCACAGTATGAACACTGCCAAATTGCTCAATTAAACAATTTGCATGATCTTTTGCAATTCAACATGAAATGCAGTTTCATTTATAGGGGTGGAGGGGAGGGGTGAAGTATATTCAAAAACTTCCCCATAATCCTAAGCATTATGAAGAGAGCTATATACTTGCCTGTGCCTCCAGTCACTGTTGCACCATTTTATTCTTTAGAAATACTGGTTAGAGACAGCCTGGATGCAGACATTTTGTGTCCAACTTTATCTTGTGATATTATTAATAGGAACAGTGGATTGAATTCCCCCCATTTTTGGCACAAGATTTGATAATCTCATGAGAAAAATCTACACAAAATGCCTGCTCTCTGTGCAACTCTAAAGCACCAGAGACTACAAATTCTTTGTTCCAGTACATTTTTGGAGGGAGTTATATTTTACATTTGTCTCCTGCTAGCCATAAAACACAAAGGCAACTTTGCACCCTAATTTACAAGAATTTGTGTTTAAGCATAACATTTAAGGCTGGGGAAGGGATGGGTTTAAACCTTTCTCTACAAAATGTACATTATGCCCCTGCTTAGCTCACTGGTAACGATAGGATCTATAGAGATTGATGTAAAGTGAGGCCAAATGATCTGCCACTTCATCTAGTCTCCATGCAGGACCATTGGAAACAGGAGCAGGGGAAGGTGCCTGGGAAAATCATGGCATAACAGTGCACGTGCTTATGAAATTGAGCGTCTTTCAATTGTGCTATTGTAGTGGCATGTTTCTTCACTATTGTTAGATTGCAGCCTGAAAGCAGGCATTTTGTGTAGATCTGCCCCTCCTGAGATTGTGAAGACTCAAAACAAAATTTGTTTTTCTTTGTAAACATGAGCCCTGGAATCAGTTTGCAGTTTAACTTCATGCTTATTTTCCCAGCATCTTCCCTTTGAAGCTGAACATGAAAATTAAATTGCTTTGGATTCTACATAGGAACAGGAGTAGGCTATTTAGCCGCTCAAGCCTGTTCTGCCATTCAATGAGATCATGGCTGATCTGTGACTTAGCTCCATATACCCACCTTAACCAAAGGTATCAAGGGATATGGGGCTAACAAAAATCATCACTCAGATTTAAAATTAACAATTGAGCTCTCATCAACTGCTGTTTGCGGAAGAGAATTCCAAACTTCTACCACCCTTTGTGTGTAAAAGTGTTTCCTAATTTCACTCCTGAAAGTCCTGGCTGTAATTTTTGGGCTAGTCCTAGACTCCCTAACCAGCAGAAATAGTTTCTCTCTAACAACCCTACCAGTTCCCCTTAATATCTTGAAAACTTCAATCAAATCACCCTTAATCTTCTAAATTCCAGAGACTACAACCATAGTTTGTGTAATCTCTCCTGGTGATTTAACCCTTGGAGTCCAGGTATCATTCCAGTAAATCTTCACTGCTCTCCCTCCAAGACCAATATATCCTTCCTAAGGTGCGGTGCCCAGAGCTGAACACACTCCTCCAGGTGTGTTCTAACCAGGGCTTTGTATAGCTGTAGCGTAACTTCTACCCCATTGTATTCCAGTCCTCTAGATATAAAGGCCACCATTCCATTAGCCTTTTAGATTATTTTCTGTCCATGACATTTTAATGATCTGTGTACATGGTGCCTAAGTCTCTTTGGACCTCCAATGTTTTGAGCTTTTCACCATTTAGAAAGTACACTGATCTATTTTTTAGGTCCAAAGTGGATGACCTCATACTTGCCTATATTGATATCCATTTGCCACAGTTTTGCCCATTTACTTAATTTATTAATATCGCTCTGTAATTTTATGCTTCCACCTACAATGCTGCTATCTTTGTGTCATCAGTAAACTTGGATATGTGGCTACCTATCTTGTCATCTAAGTCATTAATAAATAGAGAGAATAGTTGCAGCTCCAATACTAGTCACATCCTGCCAAATTTGAGTACCTGCCCATTATCCCTACTCTCTAGCTCATGCCACTCAGCCAATTTCCTAACCAGGTCAATAATTTGCCCACAATTCCATGAGCTTCAACTTTAGCCAACAGTCTCTTATGAGGGACTTTACAGAATGCCTTCTGGAAGTTCATATAAGCAACATCCATAGACATTCCCCTGTCCACTACTTTAGTCACCTCTTCAAAAAATTCAATCAGGTTAGTCAGGCACGACCTACCCTTTTCAAAGCTATGCTAGCTCTCTTTGATCAGCTTAAAATGTTCAAGGTATTCAGTCACTCTGTCCTTAATTATAGACTTTAGTAGAGCTTGTGCCCCTTCAGGTTATAAACTGGTTCTGTAACACATTAAATTCATTTTTGAACATCTCCCACTGATCTTCAGTTGTTTTACCCATTAACAGATTTGCCCAGTTTACTGTGGACAGTTTCTGGTTGTACATTAGTATTTTAATTAAAGTAGGTACTGATCACTGGCTTGTGTAAAACAGGTTTACCCTCTGTGATATCAGTAGAGTCCTCTTTCAAAATTCGTTTCATTTTCATGCTCTTTGGTAAATCAAATGTCAGGAAGTTTAAACTGTGGGAGGGGTTACTTGAGTTTCTCTTCTTACAGGAGTGTTTTTCACCTTGTTTTTTGGTATGCAGTTTGGAATGTACGTGTTAAAACAGCACACAGGCATGAGATGAATGATGCATACTTAATATTGATCTATACAACAGAGTTTTGCATCAACTGCTGGGCCACATTGTCATATTGCATCAAAGGTGACGCACGTCCATTGGACAAAAAAAATCCTAACCAACACACATAACCACCAAGTTAATGCTGAGTGGTTTCATTTAGTCAGTGAGATATTTGAGCCAGCCATGGCATCCAATTGTATTTTTAATAATTCCAATTTTTTGCTATCATTTTACCTTGTTGGGCAGTTCATTTATCACCTGGAGTAAAGCTGATATCAGTTATAACTTTACTTCACTAATTTCCATTTTATGGTCCTACTTAGTACAGTTTGAAGTAATGATTTAGCTTTACCTTGCCTATATCATTTAATATTTTATATACATCAATGAAGTCCTCCCTGAACCACCTCCTTACGTTTCACGAAACTTTCCACATACTTCATTACTTTTACATTTAGGATCGACTAGTTTCTTTTTTCTGAACCCCTTCTCGTCATCTTTAATGCTATGGTGACTAAAACTGGTTTGACCGTTGACTAGCAAAAGTTTCATCTCATGCGAAATGGATTTTCTCAATTTAGTATTATCAGTTGGGAAGGGAATCCAAGCATTTCTTTGCATGCAGCCATTACAATGTTCTGATCAGACCTAGGCTTCATATTCAATGGAAAAGCAACTAGCTTAAGTTAATTTTCTATGTTCTTTTAAAAAATATTGGAATGCAGAAAATACCATATAGTGTCCTTGCTTTGTTACTCTATGTGAACTACTCTTGACAATAGCTGCCTCAAAATGTAATGTGTGTGTCAAGGAGCAATATAGCTGGGAAGATGCTAACAAGACAGAGATAAGATTTCAGGTGTGGACCCACCATTGTCCACACCTGAAACTTGACTTGTTTGTCAGATGCTGCCAAGTCTGCAGAATATTTCCAGCATTTTCTGTTTTTGTTTCAAATTTTCAGCACCTGCAGTATTTTGCTTTTCATTCAGAGATGAGATTTGTTTTCTGGGCCATTATCGGATTGTTTTTTGCGTTTGTTTATTAAGTATAATCTTCAGAGGGTCTGCTTTTACATCAAAGAAAAATACACTTTTAAAACCCAGAGACTTGGAGTTTTACAGCTCCCTGTTTTGATGTACCCCATGCATGAGTAAGCTAATAAAGGCTTTGTAAGGAATTATGTCACATAACTTACTTTCAAAGAATATTACATAACATCTAACCAATAGGGATCAAAACAAGAGAAACTGAAATCCTTGTAGTTCTTTTTAGCAGCTTGTGAATAAACCTAGTTATTGTACTTTTGGTATCTCACTATGTCTTTTGGCTTATTATATCATTTCACCTGTAAATAAGTTTGATCAAATAGTTTTAGCCTGTAACCATTGGCTACTTGTTACCTTCCACCTTCAAAGGTGATGGAAGAACATGGTGAGCCATGCACTGTGATAAATAGTTAATTTTTAAAACTTGGTACACAAATATTTCAGTTCATAGGAGACTTGGTTTCTAACTGTAAACAAGACACTCAGAAAAAGCTATATCTTTGCATTATTATATTTTATTAATGCTTTGCTACAGTGGTAGGATATTCAAAGTGGTGTGACTGCTATTAGTCCCAAGTCCTATTCTAAGTCTCTGTGCTAATTCAGTTCCATTTTTTGTAAAATTATGATCCCTATTTTCTTGACCCGCAATGTAGGCAGTAGCACATTCTGGTATTGCCACCGACCGAATGTGGGAAGACAATACTCATCCAACCTGTTGTCTGGAATGTGTAATTTGATCCAGTCTGCTGCAGAGTATTTCAAGTTCTCTGAAATGTCAGGCAGGCTAGAGTTCAGACAAGGCACAGTGCTAACACTACTGATTTCAGAGAATGCACAGCACTGACACTACTGAGTTCAAATGTAAGGAATCTTACAACACCAGGTTATAGTCCAACAGTTTTATTTGAAAATCACAAGCTTTCGAGGAGAAAGCCTCCGAAAGCTTGTGATTTTCAAATAAAACTGTTGGACTATAACCTGGTGTTGTAAGATGCCTTACATTTGTCCACCCCAGTCCATCACCGGCATCTCCACATCATGACTACTGAGTTCAGACAAGGCACTGGGCTGATACTACTGAGTTCAGATAGGAAGGTATGAGGTCATGGAGAGATTTCAATATGAGGATGAAAATTTTAAAATCAAAGTGTTGGTGGACCAGGAACCAATGTAGGTCAGTGAGCACAGGGGTGATGGGTGAACAAGAGTTGCTGCAAGTTAGGATACGTGCAGCAGAGTTTTGGATGAGTCAAGTATATTGAAGGTGGAGGCTGACCAGGAGAGCATTGGAATAGTAGAGTCTGGAGGTAACAAAGGCGTGGATGAGGGTTTCAGGAGCAGATGAGCTGAGGCTGGGGTGGAGACGGGTGATGTTGTGGAGGTGGAAGTAGGCGGTCTTGGTGATGGAGCGGATATGTGGTTGGAAGCTCATCTCAGGGTCAAAGAGGACGTGTCATTTGATAAGGGCCACACCACCACTGCGGCAGCCTGGGCAGGTCAAGTGTTGGAAGATAAAGCCAGGCGGGGAGGCTTCATTAAAGGGGAAGGTATATTAACCCACTAGCCAGGTTTCCATCAAGGCCATGTTGTCGATGCAATCATTCACAATAAGCTCATGGATGGCAAGGGCCTTGTTCACAAGTTAACGGACATTCTGGAGGGAGATGCGGAAAGGTGATAGCTGATCCACTGGCAGAGTCCACAGGGTCAGTGCTGGGGGGGGTGAGTGGGATGGGAAGGAGATTGGCAAGATTAACCCCCATCGGGCGAACTGGGCAGGAAAGTCGGTGAGAGAGTAGGATGGGGTAGTTGGGGTTGCTGCTGGAGAGGAGGCAGTGAAGAGTGCCTCGATGGGCCCTTCGGAGGATGCCAAGAGAGGCCCAAAGGGAAGCTGTAGGCTTATCTAAGAGGGAGTCAAGCCTGGGACAGCGGCGGGAGAGTAGGAAGGTTAAGGAGTGTTGAAGGGTTGGGGCAGGGATTTGGAGGAGCAGAGTACTCGAGGGAGGAAAATGAAAGGAGGCATGACGACAGGAGAGAGGGGCCTTGGTGGGGTAAAGAGAAAAAGGGGAAATAGAAGCGATGGGCTCTGGTCCGGAGCGGCAGCCAAAACGCACACGCGAATGGACACGGAAACTCAAGTTACATAGGTGTGGTTAAATAGCAAGATTGGGATAGATATGTCCTGGTAATAAACAGGGAACAGAAGGGAGTCCAAAGTTAAAGTTAGAAGTTCCGTGGTGGGATAAGGTTGACGTAGATAGGGTGAAGCCTGCTTGCAGCATTGACAAACTGATGCCCAGGTGTGAAGGGCAAGTCAATAGGTTGCCTCCAATTCCATGTGCTCTCAGTTTTGTTAACCGTCTCTTATGTGGCACCCTGTTGAATGCTATCAGCATGGTCTGTAAAAGCTCCCACCAAACTCCCATCTGCTGGAGGAGTGAGACCTCCACATTAAGCAGCAGCCCCCCCCCCCACAACCTCGCTTTGACTCTGAAAACATTCCATGTCAGGCCAACCCAGCAATTGACTTGTGGGCCCTTCAAATATGTGGCCCCATGAACAGGCACTGCAAGGGCATATGGGGGGCTGTAGCCGTTTCTCTGAGAGGCTGAATTTGACAAATCCACAGCCTTGACTATTTTACATTATCTGAGCTGCAAGGTTGGTTTCGTGAGGGCGCATTTCATTCAACGAGAATGGGTGAGGGTGACTCAGTGGAAGTTATGTCATTAGTGGAGCCGTAGTTTTTTAGCACATGCTGAGAATGACGTTATCGGGTGGCTCCGCGCATGCGCAGAAGGATGTCACAGGTCGACCAAAAACCGGAAATACCCACACTGTCTCTAATCACTCCCGTCAAACTAAACATTGTGGGAGAGAGCTGCGGTGAGTGATGGGACTTTATGTGCAGGCCATGGATTGTTTTCAGGTTTATTGGGTAGAAAGTGGGAGGTGACCTTTTACAATACAAAGTGAATAGTGACACTGCGTCCGATGACATCACTTGCCGCGCCTGTGCCGGGCTTTCCGAGAAATCAGCTTGCTGCAGTTCATGCTCAAGAGCCTGAGCCAGGTCTAATAGGGAGAACATGATCCATCTCCCCGTCTGGATCACCTGCTCCCTCTCTTAACCCACCTTAGACCTGTATCATACTGTCTCCCCTCCCCCCCTCCACTCTGCTCTGCTCCCTCGGGGCTCCCTCCTTCCCACATTGCTTCTGCTCCCCCTTCCCTCTGCTTCTGCTGCCCCCACTCCCCACTTCTTCTGCCCCCCCCACTTCTTCTGCCCCCCCCCCCCACTTCTTCTGCCCCCCCCCCACTTCTTCTGCCCCCCCCCACTTCTTCTGCCCCCCCCCCCACTTCTTCTGCCCCCCCCCCCACTTCTTCTGCCCCCCCCCACTTCTTCTGCCCCCCCCCCCACTTCTTCTGCCCCCCCCCCCACTTCTTCTGCCCCCCCCCCCACTTCTTCTGCCCCCCCCCCACTTCTTCTGCCCCCCCCCCACTTCTTCTGCCCCCCCCCCCACTTCTTCTGCCCCCCCCCACTTCTTCTGCCCCCCCCCCCACTTCTTCTGCCCCCCCCCCCACTTCTTCTGCCCCCCCCCCACTTCTTCTGCCCCCCCCCCCACTTCTTCTGCCCCCCCCCCACTTCTTCTGCCCCCCCCCCCACTTCTTCTGCCCCCCCCCACTTCTTCTGCCCCCCCCCCCCAAACTACTTCTGCTTCCCGTGCTGTTGGATAGATACCAAACTAGGGGAATGGTGGAGGATAATCTAGCAAACTGCGTCCAGTCATGGAGTCAAAACGTATGGAGTCTTTCAGAGACATTTGCTGGGCAGATTGTAACTTTCCATGGAAGGATAAGCGAGATGGGCTGAATGACATCCTTTCTCTCGACTTATCTTTGTGGTCTGAAGCACAAATATACTATTTTATTTAATAGAGCAGAAAACCGAAAGAGCCACAATCAGTTAACTTCATTTTGTGAAAAATCAAACTGGCTTATATTAGGTACTAGTAAAATGTTTACAAGTATTCTTTATTTATAGAAAATGGAAAGAAGTCTTCAATTGTCACACAGGATAGCTAGGATGAATACGTGGCTTGAGAGATGGTGCAAGAGGGAGGGATTCAAATTCCTGGGCCATTGGAACCGGTTCTGGGGGAGGTGGGACCAGTACAAATTGGACGGTCTGCATCTGGGCAGGACTGGAACCAATGTCCTAGGGGGAGTGTTTGCTAGTGCTGTTGGGGAGGGTTTAAACTAATGTGGCAGGGGGATGGGAACCGATGCAGGAAGTCAGTGGGAAATAAAGTGGTGACAGAAACAAAAGGCAGTAAGGGAGAGTGTACAAAACATGACCGGACAGATGGTCTGAGAAAGCAGGGCAAAGACCAAGGGAAGTCTAGATTAAACTGCATTTATTTCAATGCAAGAAGTCTGATGGCCAAGGCAGATGAACTCAGGGCATGGATGGGTACATGGGACTGGGATGTTTTAGCTATTACTGAAACATGGCTAAGGGAGGGGCAGGACTGGCAGCTCAATGTTCCAGGGTACAGATGCTATAGGAAAGATAGAGCAGGAGGTAAGAGAGGAGGGGGAGTTGCGTTCTTGATTAGGGAGAACATCACGGCAGTAGTGAGAGGGGATATATCCGAGGGTTCGCCCACTGAGTCTATATGGGTAGAACTGAAAAATAAGAAGGGAGAGATCACTTTGATAGGATTGTACTACAGACCCCCAAATAGTCAACAGGAAATTGAGGAGCAAATATGTAAGGAGATTACAGACAGCTGCAAGAAAAATAGGGTGGTAATAGTAGGGGACTTTAACTTTCCCAACATTGACTGGGACAGCCATAGCATTAGGGGCTTGGATGGAGAGAAATTTGTTGAGTGTATTCAGGAGGAATTTCTCATTCAGTATGTGGATGGCCCGACTAGAGAGGGGGCAAAACTTGACCTCCTCTTGGGAAATAAGGAAGGGCAGGTGACAGAAGTGTTAGTGAGGGATCACTTTGGGACCAGTGATCATAATTCCATTAGTTTTAAGATAGCTATGGAGAAGGATAGGTCTGGCCCAAAAGTTAAAATTCTAAATTGGGGAAAGGCCAATTTTGATGGTATTAGACAGGAACTTTCAGAAGTTGATTGGGAGAGTCTGTTGGCAGGCAAAGGGACGTCTGGTAAGTGGGAGGCTTTCAAAAGTGTGTTAACCAGGGTTCAGGGTAAGCACATTCCTTATAAAGTGAAGGGCAAGGCTGGTAGAAGTAGGGAACCTTGGATGACTCGGGAGATTGAGGCCCTAGTCAAAAATAAGAAGGAGGCATATGACATGCATAGGCAGCTGGGATCAAGTGGATCCCTTGAAGAGTATAGAGATTGCCGGAGTAGAGTTAAGAGAGAAATCAGGAGGGCAAAAAGGGGACATGAGATTGCTTTGGCAGATAAGGCAAAGGAGAATCCAAAGAGCTTCTACAAATACATAAAGGGCAAAAGAGTAACTAGGGAGAGAGTAGGGCCTCTTAAGGATCAACAAGGTCATCTATGTGCGGAACCACAAGAGATGGGTGAGATCCTGAATGAATATTTCACATCGGTATTTACGGTTGAGAAAGGCATGGATGTTAGGGAACTTGGGGAAATAAATAGTGATGTCTTGAGGAGTGTACATATTAGAGAGGGAGGTGCTGGAAGTCTTAACGCGCATCAAGGTAGATAAATCTCCGGGACCTGATGAAATGTATCCCAGGACGTTATGGGAGGTTAGGGAGGAAATTGCGGGTCCCCTAGCAGAGATATTTGAATCATTCACCGCTACAGGTGAGGTGCCTGAAGATTGGAGGGTAGCAAACGTTGTGCCTTTGTTTAAGAAGGGCGGCAGGGAAAAGCCTGGGAACCACAGACCGGTGAGCCTGACATCTGTAGTGGGTAAGTTGTTAGAGGGTATTCTGAGGGACAGGATCTACAGGCATTTGGAGAGGCAGGGACTAATTAGGAACAGTCAGCATGGTTTTGTGAGAGGAAAATCATGTCTCACGAATTTGATTGAGTTTTTTGAAGGGGTAACCAAGATAGATAGATGAGGGCTGTGCAGTAGACGTGGTCTACATGGACTTCATCAAAGCCTTTGACAAGGTACCGTATGGTAGGTTGTTACATAAGGTTAAGTCTCATGGGATCCAAGGTGAGGTAGCCAATTGGATACAAAATTGGCTTGACGACAGAAGACAATTGGTTGTAGAGGGTTGTTTTTCAAACTGGATGCCTGTGTCCAGCGGTGTGCCTCAGGGATCGGTACTGGGTCCGCTGTTATTTGTTATTTATATTAATGATTTGGATGAGAATTTAGGAGGCATGGTTAGTAAGTTTGCAGATGACCCCAAGATTGGTGGCATTGTGGACAGTGAAGAAGGTTATCTAGGATTGCAACGGGATCTTGATAAATTGGGCCAGTGGGCCGATGAATGGCAGATGGAGTTTAATTTAGATAAATGTGAGGTGATGCATTTTGGTAGATCGAATCGGGCCAGGACCTACTCCGTTAATGGTAGGGCGTTGGGGAGAGTTATAGAACAAAGAGATCTAGGAGTACAGGTTCATAGCTCCTTGAAAGTGGAGTCACAGGTGGATAGGATGGTGAAGAAGGCATTCGGCATGCTTGGTTTCATTGGTCAGAACATTGAATACAGGAGTTGGGATGTCTTGTTGAAGTTGTACAAGACATTAGTTAGGCCACACTTGGAATACTGTGTACAGTTCTGGTCACCCTATTATAGAAAGGATATTATTAAACTAGAAAGAGTGCAGAAAAGATTTACTAGGATGCTACCGGGACTTGATGGTTTGACTTATAGGGAGAGGTTAGATAGACTGGGACTTTTTTCCCTGGAGAGTAGGAGGTTAAGGGGTGATCTTATAGAAGTCTATAAAATAATGAGGGGCATAGATAAGGTAGATAGTCAAAATCTTTTCCCAAAGGTAGGGGAGTCTATAACGAGGGGGCATAGATTTAAGGTGAGAGGGGAGAGATACAAAAGGGTCCAGAGGGGCAATTTTTTCACTCAAAGGGTGGTGAGTGTCTGGAACGAGCTGCCAGAGGCAGTAGTAGAGGCGGGTACAATTTCGTCTTTTAAAAAGCATTTGGACAGTTACATGGGTAAGATGGGTATAGAGGGAAATGGGCCAAGTGCAGGAAATTGGGACTAGCTTAGTGGTATAAACTGGGCAACATGGACATGTTGGGCCGAAGGGCCTGTTTCCATGTTGTAACTTCTATGATTCTAATGTACTGTTCTCGTTCTTGTGTACAGTGAAAGGATTGATACAAATTGCATGACAATAATGAGCATCACGTGGGCCCTGGTAACCAAGACATCTGAAGCCATAATTTTGATTGGCAACTGGTGTTAAAATGAATTGAATAAATATCTTTCAGATAGACTGATAATCAAATATTATGGAACACCGCAGCTCCCACCCCACATGCTGTATCTGTGAAATAAAACTGATCAAGTTTTAACTGAATTTTAAAGTTGTATTGGTATTCTGAGTTTTGCTCAACTATCTTCAGGAGTTGGGAGAAATCTGTATTTATTAAAATTTCATCTGTGGTAGGTCAATCCCAAAGGAAATTAGGTGAGTTGAGCAGAATATGTAGCAGGTCAAGAAAGGAATGGAAGGATATGACAGAACATAGACAGCCCTTAAGTCATTTTTAAAGAGACAGGATCTACCTGCACAAGAGACCTGTGTTTTTTTTTCTCATTCAATTTTTGAGTGTTTGTTAAAACAGTGAATACTCATTTGAGACTACACAAAAATAAATAACAGCATGAGGACTTTTACCTGCCACAATACATCCGCTCACTCTTACTTCATAATGGACAACAAATTGAGTAGCCATGCAAATAGGAATATTTTGGAAAGATTTAAAAACCTTTTTAAAAAAAAGTGAATGATGGTTAAGCGTACCTTCTGTTGATATCACTTACCCATACGTACTTTGTTCTTGAAAAGAGGGCAGGTGTGTTTCTTTTTAATCCACGGTTTTGGGCCTATTTAATTTTGTCCATCTCTATTGTTCCCTCACCTTCAACAGGACTTTCCACAACCAGCAGAGACTTGGCAAACCAATCTAATTCAAGTAACTAGGGCTCCATCACAAGGTCACAGTCAAATAAAAAAAAACAAATATTCTTTCATTCAATGGTGAGCTACAAAGGGATCAGGATATAGGAAAATAGGACTTGAATGACAATTGACTACAATATTCCCAAATTGATCACTCACCCACTATTCCTTTCTCGTCAGGTATAGTTCAGATGCTGGAGGTCATGTTAAATATGCTGGTGTTGGTGTGTGTGGTGGCATCATACATTGTTCTCTCAGGATACAGCAGTAATGGTGGACTGGCAACAAGCTTCTTCAGCATCAACAGCGACTATTCTCCATTTGAAGGGGAGCAACTACAGCAAGTACAGCAGCTTGATCGGGAGTTTATTCTAATGCGAGGACCTCAACTCTACAGTGGCATTGGATTGACCATCGCTATGTTTGCCATCACTCTGGGTATTATGATTAAGGCTGCTCGACATTTACATAATATGTCCCTGAAGTGGTTGATTTTTGAAGTCACATTCAATGTGTTAGCATCTTTGGGTTATGCAGCAGCAGTTGGTCTTTACTTGTATTTTGTCCTCCAGATTAATACTACAGATGTTTGTAAGAAGAGGGAACTTTTTTACGCGAGGTATGGTCTTAACTGGATGAACTGTGATTTAGCTGGGGCTGATGGGACAGCAGCCTTCTTTGGAATACTCCTAGCCATATGTTATTGTGTGAGTGCAGTATTGGCAGTACATTTTTACCGAAAGGTGGGGCAACAAAACAGAAATAATTCAGATTCTTAAGACAATTTACTCTGTACATGAATTCCAAAAAATGTTTCATAGATAACTTAGTAGATATATGATGTGGTGCTGAGCCATACAGAGCAGGAAGGGCCCAGATTTGATCCAAGGTCAATGCTGAATTGTCAGCTGGGGAAGCAGTAGAGGCACTACAGCTACTCTCAGTGTTACTTGAGGAAGTGTCCAGGTTTTCCTCTTGATTTATCAGTGACTGTTGCTGGAATTTGAACATGTATGGAAGTCAAATGAGGAGAAGATCAAATGTGATACATACATTTGGTAAAATAGCCTGGCAAAACTCAATGGCCAAGTTTACATATGAAGAATATCAACTTGGACATACAACTTTGCCCCAGCTTGAATCACTGCCGTCTAGATAAGATGACAAAAATTGGAAGGGGGATAAAAGGTGACAAGACTGATTTGAAGAGGACAATAAAGTGTTGTCTTGAAAGAAAGTCTAGAAACTTTGGGTGGGGTGGGGGAGAAATTTTAAGCATGCAAATGTAGGTAAGTTTGTACTCTCAGCACAAACATAAGGTCATTTCTCTAACATTCTTCAAACCAATACCAAAATTTTGAGAGCTTTTCATTCTTTTATCCCAACAAATGCCAGAATTGCAAATCCAAATGGAGACTGGGAAAAATCAGCTGAGCATCTTTGTTTCAGCAGAAATGATCAGATTTTAGTCTGTTTGTGCTAACCAGTTCTGCATTGTTCGTGACTTTTTAAGAGCCAAATTTTGTTTGGAGGAAGCAATCAAGTGTTATTTTCCTAGCATGCAGTAATAATGCTGTGAATTTGTTTATGAATCAAACCTATTACAGCAACTTGTTTTATACATAGATGTACAGTGTGTAGTATATTCAAAAGACAATCTCTAATTTACCTCACATTATTAACTTAAAGACAATGGCCTGGAGTTTCCGCTTGATTTCTGCCCCGATATCAGCTTAATCTGGGCGTAATCAAATGAAATTGCACTAAAGATTGCAGAATTTTAAGCGTACGTGAGTTGTATCTATAACCACTTTACGTTGGAAAATCCGTGATCCTTTACACTGGTTCAAAAGTCAATTTGCCGGAAGCAGTCCCCCACCCACACCCCCAAGTTGGAATGGCGAGTTTCTGCCCGTTCAGGGCTTTCATTGCATTGTGCCCGGAACTCGGGCATACAGACAGCCGTAGTCACTTGAATCCACCCATGAGGACGGCCTCAACCGGGATCTTGGGTTCATGTCACGCTACACGTTACCCCACCAGCGAACAAATGTTATCTGTTTTTAATATAATGGGTCATTTGCTGGCTCTCTCTGCCTTCCGCATGTTTCTGCACCTCTCTTTTTTTTCTCTGTTTTTTTTCCCTGTTTGTTTTTTTGTTTTTTTGTTGAATGTGTATTCGGGGGTTCTGCAGGTGACACCTCTCTGTCTGAACACGGTGATTGCCTTGGCAACGGGCAGTTGCAGGGGCAGTCTGTAAACACCATGTATTGTTCTATATGTATAAATGCGTAGGCTTCAAGGAGCTCCTGAAACATTTACCTGAGGAAGGAGGAAGTCTCCGAAAGCTTGTGAATTTAAAATAAAATTGCTGGACTATAACTTGGTGTTGTAAAATTGTTTACAGTTTTCACTTGAATCCAGCATTCGTCACCTGACCCAGGTCTGTTTCTCCTGCTGGTGTTGCAATTACTTTAAATTCAATTTGAACTCAGTCAATTGATCTGTCCTTAGAACATAAGACCTGTGATCAACAGTCAATTGAAGCCACGCAGATGTGTCCTACTCTGCTGCAGTAATTAGTTAATTGAGACAGCAGTGATCAGTCAACTGAAGCCAATTAAAAAAGACCAAGAGTATTCAATCAATAAGAATAGATCATATCCTGGCACTCCCACTCCTCTGTGATGCTGGAGAATGCCCTGTTCCAGTCATAAATCAATTACATTGCTTGGTTGCGCTGATACATGGGAGGTTTTACGTTCGGGGCTTATGCTAATAAGTTTGCACAGAAACTTCAGCCAAACTTCCACGGCAAAAACCAGCGCAGGGTCCAGCGCATCCTAGGCGCATTGTGCCCCTAGCAGAAACTCCACTCGTTTATCAAACATTGTTAAGAAGGAAGATCAAAAATTGGGCAGTATTCTTTCCCTTCTGTGGATTGTAAGTTTTTATTTCCTCATTATTTCTCCTAGTGTTAAATGGATCATTACCCTACCCTCCATTTTATTCCATACTATAAGACCCACCTCTTGCTTCTTCTATTCCTTGTAAGAATATAAATATACTTTTAACATTGTTTTAATGCAGAACAAAGACAGAATAGCGAATATAGGCAGAATTGGTTTAAACTGTATGCTTGCAGATCTTATCTTTTGATCACAATGACACTGAGATAACATTGGAGAAGGATGAAACTTTAGATAATGAAACAGGCTATTGACAAGAATGAGGCCACCTATGGTTGTAATCAGCAATCTGTTCGATGACCTGAGGGTCATATGGCACCCCAACAAAGTTAAACTCAGCGAGAATTAGACAATGTATGCTGGTTTTTAAAATGGTATAAAAGAGGGATACAAAGTAAAACTCAAGTTAGGAACTTTAGCTATCTTCAAGGATGTGTAACGTGAATGTCCTGGATAGGCAATCGCTCACGATTCCCGGGAAATTGTTTACACGCAAGTTTTTAGATGTCAGACGGGCGTGCACTGCTCTGTATGTTATCTTAAGATGAATGTTTAGAAACAATAATACATGAAGTTAATTGTCAGACACATTACTGTCTCTAGCTTTCACGAAATTTACTAAAAGGATACGGATTATCCAATATTCCTCCCCACCCAATTCCTGATACCTACCTTTCCTTGCCCCAATGCTTGCTTACCGCATAATGGATTCCTTTGCTTCATCCTACTTCGGCCTCCATTCCCCTTGAAAAGTCCACCCTTGATTTCTCTGTCATCTCCAACCAACGTCCCATCCCCTCCAGGTTCATCATCCATCAGCTCCATGCTCATCTCCTCCACACCTCCCTTCAATCTGGGTTCGACCCCATGCACAGTGCCAACCTATCCTGGTAAAAGTCAGAGCCAGTATCCTTTGAAACCAACAACAGGATGATATCCCTTCTCTCTGTGGTATTCAGTAATTATGTCATCCTCATCAATCCACCTCTACCTTCAAGTGGTTCACTCCTACCTGTCCCAATACTGCCAGTGCAATGCCTGTAATGGCTTCTCCTCCCATTCCCAGTTTCTTGAGTGTATCCTGAGGTTCCAAACTTGGGGCCCCCTCATTTACTTGGCCCTCAGTAACATCCGTAGTCATGGGTTTAATCGCTCCACCATTGGCAGCTGTGTCTTCAGCTGCCTAGGCCCTGAGCTCTGGAGTTCCCTCCTTAAAACCTACCTCTTTGACCAAGCTTTTGAGCACCTGTCCTATTCCCTCCTTGTGTGACTTGGTGTCAAATTTTGTTTGATAATCGCTCCTTTGAAACACCTTGGGACTTTTTACTATGTTAAAGGCACTATATATAAATGCAAGTTGTTGTTGTTATGGGGTCAGTTTCACTATGTATTCTGATAACCAGATCTACCTCTTAACTCAAAGACCACCTAGGTTGCCAGATTGGCTGTTTCACATCAAGTTGTGGACGAACCGCAAATTCCTCAAAATGGAACCTTAGGAACACCAAAGTGATTGGAGATTTTGATAGGGTCGAAACAAACACTCCATTCTCTTGCCACCAATTCGATCGACCTTATTGGTTGCTCTCAGGCTGAACTAGATGTTGCATAACCTTGGTGTCTTGCTTTGACAGAACTCTACTGCCAAGCCTTTATCATATCCATCACTAAGATGACTGCTTCCATCTCTATAGCATTGCCTGTGCCTCTAGCTCACTCCCAACATTGCCAAAATCCTTAAGCACTTTTGTTATCTCTGAACTCTGCAAGGATAATTTTAAGAGTCCTTTGACTCTGGCTTCCTGCGCATTCTCTTCTCCCTCTGTTCTATTATCAGAGGCAGAGCCTTCAGCTATCTCAGCCCCCCCCCCCATTGTCCGGGACTCCTTCCCCAAAGTCCATCACCTTACTACCTCTCCCCACCTTAACGCCTTTTCAAAACCCATCCATTTGCCAAACCTTTTTCCCCTTCTCCTAACTCTCCCACTAATGTCAGTGTCCCCAGTTCTGACATCTGCTACATAGCATAAAGGCAGGATCACAGTTGGCTGTGATTTCCCCCTCCTACCTCTCTCCAGACTCCCCTCCCAAATCAAAAAGCCTACTAATATTCATCCTTTATGGTCAGAAACGAAGGCTCAACACACGGCCTCGGTACTGGAGGATACAGCTGCCCATGGAACCATAGCTCAGTGTGAGCCACCACCTTCAGTACACAAGGGATGAAAATGTGAAAAATAGCAAGAATAAAAACATGCAAACCTCATCTTTGAATGTTAAGATGATTTTCTTTATCATTTAAAGAAAGTACTTGCATTTACATAGCGCCTTTCATGATGTCAGGACGTCCCAAAGCGCTTTACAGCCATTGAAGTACTTTTGAAGTATAGTCACTGTTGAAATGTAGGAAATGTGGCAGCCAATTTATACAATTTGAAGGTAACAACATTATCAACACTTACCAGTTTGATCCTTTATTGCTCTGTTTTTGGCTATGTGGGGTGGCAGCCAGTACTGGTACCAATAAATGAAGTATATTTTAAGAAAACTAGCAATAATTTAATGGGAACATTGTGTGAAATTGAAGATTAACTGTGTAACAAGTGATGTACATAATAAAAATAAACTTAACATTGCACTGAAAGTTATCCCAGAAGTTGCTGATGGTAATAATTACAATATAATGTGATTTGTGTTTAATGATTGTAAACACAGTACCAGGTTATAGTCCAACAGCTTTATTTAAAATCACAAGCTTTCGGAGGCTTTCTCCTTCGTCACTCACCTGACGAAGGAGAAAGCCTCCGAACGCTTGTGATTTTAAATAAAGCTGTTGGACTATAACCTGGTGTTGCAAGACTCCTTACATTTGTCCACCCCAGTCCATCACTGGCATCTCCACATCACGTAAACACAGTGGCATTGCTGGTAATTCCCAGGATGCTTACAAGACCAAATAGCAATACATAAAGTATTTGCACCTTGTTTAAGAGATAAGATCTTCTGTTACTTGTTTTGCAATAAGAAAACTTTCCAAATATTTAATTGAAAGTTTTGTGTTTTAAGCATCCATAAGGTATGGGAAAATGTGTGTAGGTTGTTGAGAATGCTGATTGTCTCAAATGTCCAATTTACTAAAATCCAACCAAAGCATCTCTTTTTAAAAAAAATTCTCTACCCCATACAAAAAAATGCAAAGCTACCCTATTCAAACAAAAAGTAAGACCTCCTCATATCCCCTCCCCCCCCATACTCTCCTCCCCTGAAGCTTGAAAACTTGGATGCTTCAATTATCAATTAGTTCACAGGCTTGGAGGGCTGGTAATGGCCAATTCCTGATGGTACAAAAAGGCTAGATCCTAATTGGTCAAAATACAGCAGCCAAGAACAACCTTTACCATTGATTTCAATGGAACAAAAATCAGGCAGGTTGTATAACAGGTAGGTGACCTGCTACTCTAGGTTACTGTCCTGGCAGTGAAGTTAAAAATCCTCCTCCCTCATCGCTAAGTTACTGGTCCTAAACTGCTGAAGGATAACATTGGTAGAAGCCTTGGAGCAGGGTACCCGTACTCAACTGAATGGGATTGTAGATTTGCGTTGGGAGAAAAATAGGGGAGTTTTGTGGCCTGGGAGGGCACAGGGAGAAATTAGTAGACTAGAATTTAATTTCAGATGGCAACATGAGGAAATCTGTACAAGTCTGGCACCACTCTTGACACCTAACTCCTAATTTAAGTTGAATAAAATTTCATACCCACATGTTGTATGCAGTATAAATCTTTATTGCTACTTTGGCTTGAACAGATAATCAAAAATACAGATGGATCCTCCAGAATCTATAGCAGCATCTTTAAGAAACATATTCTGGTAACTAAGGGAATCACTGATCCTCATAAATCCAGGATTCAGTTCTCCAAAGTGCCTCAGACCTGTACAATGATGTGCACGGAGAAACAAAGTACACTAAGTAATAACAGAACAGGATTTAATTATATTTTATGCACAATTTTGCATGCTAAAATACATATACATTAAAATATTTTATATACTTCAGTCCTGATTGAACCATGTGCAATATGACCACTGCATGAATTAAAATTACATAAATTATAAGTTCACAGTAACATTAAATGCATGCCCCACTAGTGTAAGTTTCCAGGATAATAGTCACATCAAGGCAAGTTGTACTGAAGACAATGAAGGAAAATATTTTTGTCATGAAATCTAGTATTGGTTGTCTCCTACAAAAAAATCCCTAAAACGTATCTGGTACATTTAGCACTATACAAATAAATAAAATACAAACAATGTGGAAAATAAAATCACCTCAACTTATGCTGCACTGAACCTGTAAAAATAAATGAATGAGAGTATTTAAACTGCTGTTCCAAAAGTAGTGACTAAAAGAGATGGTGGTCCACGAGCTCTATTCAGTGCAGCACAGTGATAGCGGCATTCGAATGAAGCAGCTTGAATGACATATTGAAATCCATTCAGTGGTAAGCTTTAGCGCTTGACAGATTACATTAAAAAGTAGGAACTTCACAACTTAGAAATGGAAACCTAAGTAATGTAGAAGTTTACAATTCTGAAAACTGATGATCCTGTGGAACCGAAAACGTTTTTGTACTCCAGGCATAAAGTGTCTTGTAGACTGATAATGATGAAAACAAACATTTTAAGTAATATCTATTCCAATGTTTTGGATAAACAAGGCTTTAACCTAGAAGGAGAAACTATCATTTGTTTTTTGGGTTATGTTATAGTTATTGGTGTTTCTACAAGTTTTCTGCAGTTTAGTCATTGTTTCCTTTTAAACAAACACAATCAATAGTACAACATTTTTGAATGTTGCACCATGAAAATTGCACCAGCTGTGGACTAATTTGTTTAATATATTATTTTCTTCCTCTCCTGAAGGCAGTATGATTGCATGCACACCAACAGCTCTCTGGTACCATGCCTAAAATGGCAACTATTCATGTGAGTGTGGACAGTGAGAGTCAGTAGATTATTCTATCATGGGAAGTGTGGGGGAGGAGGGGTGTAGAAGGAAAGTTAGATAACACAAATGAGCCTGTCCAGTCCCCGACAGATGACCGCACATGTGCAATTTCCAGCCAGGCTTAGTGGATAGTGCCCAGGAGTAGGAACCCTGGTCATTTTTTTCCCCCTCTCCATAGCCCAAATATACAGGTTGCTTCAGCTGAGAATGGCCAACTCAGTACAAACTAGCAACTGAACATGGTACTTTCCTGATCTCTACAGGGTCAAAAGTAAATGAGCATGATGCTGTACACTGCATAAATTTGTGTTTTGAGTAGGGATGTGCAAACCAATTTTGTTGACAATTCAAGAGATTAACACGTTCAACTACATCAAAATCTTAGTAATTTAGTTAAATTTATATTTAAAACTTGAACAATAACATTAATATCACTCAAAGATAACCCCTGGCTTTTCTTCTCTGGTATCAACCATTTCCTTAAGCTCTCTTCACTGCTTCCTCCCCCTCCAACAAGTGCAAGGAGATCATGGACTTCTTTGACAAGATTGAGACCAGATGTTCAGTTGTCTCTTCAGGTTTCAGCCCCTTTTCCTTGCCCACCAAATCAAACCTCCCCCTACTCTAGCCGTAAATCCATGTTTTTCTCTAGTTTCTCTTCCATCTCCCCTCATGCCCTCTCCGTGCTTATCTTATGCATGAGATCCATCTTCTGCTTCCTTGACCCTTATTCTGCTAAACTGCTGACCACTCAAATTCTCTTCCTGGGTCTCATGCTAGCTTACGTTATAAGTAGTTCCCTCTTCAGGTACTACTCCCCCCCCCCCCCCCCCCCCCCCCCACTTTCAGAACCACTGCTATCAAACCCTTCTCATAAAAACCCTCCTGTGATCCATCTATCCTTACAAAATATCGCCCTATCTCCAACTTCCTTCTACTCTCCAAAATCCTTGAACTTCTTGTCACCTCCCAAATCCATGCCCATCTTTCCCTTAACTCCATGTTTGAATCCCTCCTATCAGGCTTACGTCCACCACAGCACTGAAACAGCCCTAATCAAAGTCACAAATTACAAACCTCTGTGAATGTGAATGTGGTCTATTTCCCCTCCCCATTATCCTCTTCAACCCTCTCAGAAGTCTCTGTTCATCCAACTCTGGCCTCATGTACTCCCCCTTTACCCCAACATTAGCAGCCATATAGGTCCTCCACTCTGAATTCCCTTCTTAAACCCCTCCATTGCCACCTTTTAATTCCTCCTTAAAATCTATCTCTTTAACCAATCTTTTGGTCATCCCTCCCAATATCTTTCTCTTTGGCTTGGTGTCCATTTTGTCCAATTACGCCTTGGGATGTTTTCCTACGTTAAAAGCATTATATAAATATAAGTAGTTGTTGTTGAATCATTATCGACTTGATTTTACAAAATGTTCATCAGTATCCACTAACTAATAACTGAACAAAAACATTACTACTGTCTGCAATTGCCAAGTGTAAGACACATTATTGATACTAGTTGGCTTGCTTAATGACAATCATTTTTAAACTCAGGAAAAGTAAACAAATTGGAACAGTCCCCATATGAAACTATCTGGAATACAATGCTGTGTAACTGCTAAATATTTTAAATGTAACTGCCAGATATTTTAAAAGATTAAAACCAGTAGTTTCTAAATGAACATTTATATTCTTTAATAATTCAAAAATCAAATCTGAATCCTCAGGATGGTGTCAGTCAGCAAAGGGTTAAGTTAAAGAATTCTCCGACCCGTTTCAAGGTGAAGGGGGGATATATACACACACATATTGAGTAATAATGGGAAGAAATACAAGGAAGAAAGTGGCTCAACAAAAAAGGAATGTTTTAAAATGGATATGTATATTAAAACGGGCAACAGCTAAACAGGTGCAATTTGCAATCAAAACAATTCCTGAAACCTATTTATGTGAGGCATACTTCACTTTTTATTGAACAAACATCAAGAAATGTTGGTTCTGAAAGTCATTCTACAAAATCTCTTCCCCATCCCAATTTTCCCTGTAAATTTCTATGAAATAAAAAGAAAAAAATGGAGTGAAACTTATTGCCAAAAACGTAAAAATCTGTAACCCCATCAGCCTAAAGCTGATGAGAACCAATGAACTGTGGTGACATCTCCATTATACTACAAACCATTTACAACAAAATCACAACAGAAAATCTTTTATAGTGAAGTTGCTGCTATGTACAATGTTTTCCTAGTGTTTTACTAGGAAAACCCCCAATTAAAAAAGTTAGACCAAATATCACATTTAATGCCACTAACATGATCCAAAGATACTTTCAAGCCAGATATATCTAACTTTGACTGCTCTGAGGTACTTAGTGACTCTGACTTCCCATTTAAAGCTCCAGTGAGCATAGCACATGTTTAATGTACATTGCTGGTGATGGTACCACAACAACAACTTGCATTTATATAGCGCCTTTAACGTAGTAAAAGCACCAGTTGATAAACTTCCTCCACAGCATCAGAACACAAAGGTACAGCAAAATCAGGTGGGTGGGTTAAAGGCATCAGTGAAGTACAGTGAAATAATAAAAAAAAAGTAAATTTAACATCTGGTTACAGCTATTTCATTTACACTAATATAATTTCTAGTTGTTTTGTACCTGCAATAAAGTTAATTTACAAAATTTGCATCACTACTCTTGTTGTTCATCAAAAATCAGTCAATTACAAGCACCTTTAAGTTTCCTCCTTACAGGAATGCTCTGCCTGAAAGACTTTATAATTACCTGGAACCTTCAGTTTCGTTCGAGACGTTCATTTGAAATGTACTTAGTGTAAAAGAAAAGTTCAGGAGAAAAACACATTTTTCCAAAGAGTTAATTTAATCTTTAAAAAAATCTCACTTTTGTTGGCTCCTTCAGATAATACATTTTTGCTCTACACATTTTCAGCATTCTTTGTGGGAGACATTTTATTTAAGAAATGGAAATCGGAGACTTCTGTTCCATTTTTGCAAAATATAGAAATGTACACTGTTGCAAGAGCTTGGCATTCAATTTTGAGAAGACTAAATCGGTTATTTAAAAAAAAGCTCATTAAACTACTGAATATTTGCAAGGAGTTGTTTTAAACAAATCAGAAATTATAAAATGATTTACTTTCCAGAATATTGAATTTCCACCCCAAATTATTTGGACTGTTAATGTGCTACATGATGGAATTTTCCACTAATCAACTTTTGGTCCTTGGTATTTCTAGGTTAATTATTGGTGGTGCCATTGTCTATGCCCCCAAAATGCAGTCCCTCTCATTTACTTTGGAACTAGTAACATTTCTATCCTCCAGATTACAACACAACTCTACCCTCAGGGAGCTAGACAAAGTCACCAAACTTCACAAAACTTCATCAGAACATAAAATATCATTAAAAAAACTGAGCTTACAAAGGATATAATTTAATGGGTAATTATTTCAGCATTACTTTAGATTGGGATATCTATAAAGTATAGACTGAAGAGCGATGTAATCCCATCAGAAATAATCTTGAGAAGTCTTCCTTGTAAAGGTAGATCATACTCTTATCCAATTTGATTGTCTTAACTGGAAAAGTTCACCAAGGTACTGCCAATTTCAATTTTTTTTAAAACCAGAAATATACAGGTCAACAAAAAAAGCGCTTTTTAATGAAAATGTTTCAACAGTTATTAAGATCAAGGAAAGTGCTGCTGTATTTACAATAAAATGCTTTTGAATTGGCGACATTCTCTCAGAGAAGATTAGTAAATTTGTGTGACTAAGTCACAATTAATTTCACCACTCCTAGGAGTTATTTGTTTTTCCTTTCACAGTTTGTACAGAAAATTTGATCAAGCAGAATGGTGCATCACACAGTGAAAATTAGGACAGGACAAAGGCTATTTCTCAACCTTTGATCCTTCTCTGCAAAATCAAACTTTTCATTTTGCACATTTTTCACTCAATTTTTACATGCACAATACTCTGAAGGCAATTTTTCCAAATCAGTATCCAGGTAAGAGTGGAACTAAAAATCTGATTGACAACATGAACCTAATTTAAATTTTACAAGATCTGGATTGGAGAAATATCTTATCAAGTTCAGGTAAAGTCATCATGAAGGAACAAAGGTTAAAATAATTGCCGTTGGAGCCAATATTGCTGAACAAAGCCTCAAAATGAATGAGGCTTTCTCCCAACCTAAAAGTTGTTCGAATGACAAAAAGAATACACTTTGAAATCATTAGTCCTTTACTGAATTCCAGTGCCATTGTACCATTTCAACCTTTCAACCTTACAGTACAATAAAGGAATATCTGCTTATTTTTAAATTGTGAATGACAGCCTCCCTGCCTTTTTTGTGCAGGAGAAAGTTTGCTTGTATGATATACTATTTAATACTGTACCTTATAAATCAATAATCAATATATAATTATAATCAACATCTTCAGTGTCATTCATATGAATATGCTGCAATATGTACAAATCAGTCATCTGATACAATAGGATTTGCTGCATAAAAAATTAGAAATTTCATTACATTTGTGCACTTAGTATTTACAGTGAATTTTGGGATATGCTGTTTCATTATACTCTTAAAATTAATCATTGTTTGTTTAGTTTGTTTTACAAATCAGTGCTAAAGGTTTTGTTTCTACCTACTTATTATAATGGGGCATTTTTGAAAAGAAGGTTTTGATACTATGTGTCCATGGTACTGTGAAATACTTCAGGCTACAGTCTTTCTGATGTCATCAGAACTACTCTCTGTATATTTAAGACTCAACAAAAACACCAAACTTACTGCACCGTGCACGTGAAAATATTTGTACGTGTACAGATTTCTCTTATTTGTAATTACTGTGGATAGATGGATAAAATATAGTTACAAGAAAATTACAACTGAAGGGATCAGTTGAAGTTTTAGTGGTTTTTCCAGCGAACCTCAAATTAAATGCATTTCCTTAAATCATGTCTACCTAAACCATTAAATAAAATACTTTATCTTTTATACAAATACATTTAAATTATTCCATACCCAATAGTACCCAGAAAGTTCACCACATGCCAGACAGAGTCATATCCTGCACAGGTCAAGGGTCATGCTAGATACATCATTCAGTGCCAGCAGTCCTATATGTAATATCTACTTAAGAAAAATCTCAGTGCTCACATTCAGCAATGAAGAACAAAATTCATTACCAAGAAAGATTTGGAATAAAGATTTAGTGGGTGGCATTTACTTGTTCATTTACAAGATCTTGGATTAATATCTATGCCCCTGCCTGCAATGTCACATCATTGCCAGAAGATATTCAACTCCAAATTGTGTTATCGCACTGCTGTATTTTGTACAGCAGGGCCATTTCCAAAGTTTTTTTTAAGCCAACTACATCCATTTGATTTGGTCCAAATGCCTCATATTTGCTACAGACAGACTCATGGAATTAGACACATTGTGCAAATTTAAATCAACAAAAGGTAGATATAAAGTATCGTAACTACATGCACAAGCTTCAAGTTCTTCTCCTCCCTTCAATTTCTTTTTCTCAAATGTTATCTTACCATTTTTCTTCTGCAGATGATGCAATATGGTGGAATACCGTTCCATTTGCCTGTAGTCCTCCAATACCTTGTTCAAATGGCTGTTCTTCATGTATGAGTTTGTGTGATTTGACTCTGGGGGCAGGGCAAGGCGTCATCACAACCAAACCAGATTCTGTCGCCATATGACAGCAAGGGTGGTTGGATGGTGATCAGAAGTGGGAACCCCAGGACAATTTTTCTTAGCTTAGGACACTGAGGCTAAATGTAACAACCCACCCACCAGCCTAATTTAAATCAATTTAGTCAGCATACACCTGGGATCAAATCTGGAACTTTAATGGTCTGCATGGGTAGTGCTATACCAGGAGGCACATTTGTGCACAGTCATTGGGTAACATTTGCTTCCCTGACTCATTCCAACAGCCATTGGAGTTTCTTTTAGCATTCCATGTCTTGAGGTTGGTTCTTGGGGGTTAGGGGGAGGAAAAAAAGAGGTGCAATACTGAATTTATAATCTCCCTGTATGCTGAGGAGGCCATACATTTACCAAACTCCTTATAATCCTTTCCTGCTATTCCAACACCATGCCATGAGCTGACCACTGAGTGTTGAATTTTTACAAGTCTCACTAAAACTAAATTCCCATAACAATTTGTATAATGCAAACTGCTGGGCCAAATCATTCAAGAGTTCTTCAGTCTCCATTCTCATACATACACAGCCCAGACCCCTTTGTCCACCATACTTATTCTAAAACATTTCTAAAAAATACATTGCTTGATAGTTATCTACAAATTGTAAACTATAAAGAAAAACAAAGCAGCAGTCAGAACAACAGCAGGGATGCCATTCTGTTCAGCCTGGTTTCCTGTTACTATTATATTGAGAACAACAGCAATTAAGCAGGCGCTGCAATACTGCCCATCCTTTCATGTTTCATTGGAATTTTTGGCACAGTGAGAATGTTGGCAGGTCACCAGAAAGGTGGTAGCATGGTGCTCTGGTTAAATCTTTGCACATAAATAATACTTCATCCATTTATGAGTCCTCACTAGCACTCATCACTAAGGGTGACAGTACTTGGCTAACTACAGGAAAATCCAACTCTGAATCAGGGATATAGCTGATAGTGATTTTAAAAAAATATTTTTAGCCCTCCGTTTAAATCTTGAGTGATACTAAAATGAATATGTTGACAAATTCTCTTTAACTGTGGGACTTCTACCTTTACCTAGGCTGATCATGAAAACTCAAGAATCAGTGAATTTTGGCCAATGTCATCATTCATTCTGAGTAAATCATTCTGCAACTTTCCCTTTCTGATCTGATGATCCTACTTTATTCTGATCAAGTTCAGCCATGCCTACCTCTTCCCTCTACAGAGATTAGCTATTTTGGCATTGTAATTTCTGAGCACTTTAAGTAGTCAGCAGATTTCATATTGATTTTGTTCACCTTAGCTTTCCTTTGCACATTCTCATCTGTTCTGACCATTCCAGAGTGTTCTCTGTAGGCCCCATGCACCAGTTCCATTCATTCTAGCCTAAACCCAAAGTAATTCTAACTCCAATTCACTCATGGCTCTCTGCCATTTCATTAACATTAACCTAACTGCAGGTGACCCTTAAGATTCCAAATCAAGTATTCCTGCCAGCTTCACAACACAACCAAATTGAAATTAAAAACAGAATTTAGTTTAGTTCTGTTGATACTACTGTAGTAATCAACAGTACCACATTGTGGCAGTATTCAGTTCTGTGTCAATTCCAAACTTTGATATGTGCGCTCTTGGCCGGGCACTCTGTATACAACTGATCCAAGGGAGGGGCAAAAGGTGCATAATTTAGCTCATGCTGCTTTCGTATGTATATTAATTGCCAGTCCAAGAGCAACAGAGGCTGGGGAATAGATGATGACTGGTACAAGAGTCTTGAACGGGAAAATAGTACAAAAAAAAATCCGAAGTTACCTATTCAAATTATACTTTTTGTTTAAAGCAAATATGGATGGGAGGACACAAGTTTGCACCCGAGATTCACTAATGCCATGCTCACAATCTTAGTCATGATCAGTGGGAAGCACCTAGCAGCGGCAGCTGTTCTCCACGAGGGTAGATGCTGCTATTACATATCCTCCCCGGCAACCAATAAAAATGAAGATATTGACAAATGCATTAGAAATGAAATAGTGCCTGAACAAATGTTCATTTCCATTACCCATAATAGATATACTGAATCTGAAATCTAATATTGGTCAAACAGAATTAAACTGCTGCATTTAGAATTTACAGATAATATGTTTGATTTAAATACTTTTAAAATATAGTAAATCCTGTTGTCAAAAATTTGCACATCTCCCTAGCTCAGCATTTTTAAATATATGCATTTGTTTGAACCCATTTCAAGCAGACAAAGCTTACATGCCTCAGCATTTTCTTTGCAAGGACCAATGCTCATCAATTTCCTCCCTCCTACAAACTAATCAAATATATTTCAGCAGTCATTAACGATTTCCTTAAATAGACAAAGCACATGTGTCTAATCCTCTGAGCAGACCTACAGCTTCCCGGACATAACTATGGAAAACAAATTCCAGAAAACAATGTTTTTATAAACATGCAAATTAAGTATGAAATAGCCAAGTTCTCTATCTACAATTCAGAGGGTATTTATCCAGGAAATTTGTGAGCACAAGTAAAAGCCAGAATGACTCAATGCAACATAAAGACAGACACCTGCAACAGCTTTTATATAATACAACACCGTCTGAAGGCAGCCTTCACTTAGTACCTTCTCTGAATCTGCAACAAGTCTGCAATTTTTAAATTTAAAGCTGCAGTATCACAGTGCTTTAACTTAAAATCTAATTTTACAAACTTTGAGATCATCTTTCTAAAACAAGGATGTTTGAAAAGGTTGTGTTGCTGAAAGTGGGGGCAAACCTATTAGACACCCAGCTATTTGGAGTGCTTAGCAGCAAAGATTGTAAATAAAGCATGCATAGCCATGCAAATCTGACTGATATCATAAATGAACAGTCTCAAAAAAAATCTAAGACATTTTGCGGTCACTTTGCTTCTTGGATTACTGATTTAAAAATAAAGAGATTTTAGGCTGCTTGATTATAGGTCAAAGGACAATTTTATCTACCAGAGATGGAGAGACCTAACCCTTCTCACAAAAGTGCAAAAAACTTGAAACCACTGGATACTGTGAAATTGTACTCACCTACATGGAAATGCTGCCATTCTTTTTAAACTGTCAAATGTACTTACTTAGATGCAGTCCATTCAACTGAAAAAGCTTTGTAAACATTTTACACAGGCAACAGTATGTAAAATTGGATGCCATACAGCTTTTACCATTTTTAAATACACCTTGTTCATGTCTAGAAAAGGATAATGCAGCTTTAATTTAAAAATGAAAAACAAAAACCATCACAAGGTAACTTAAAAGACTCATTAGTTCAATGCCAACACCATACAGTAGATTTTGATTTCTGACATATGCTGAAGCATCTTGAAATCTATTTTAATTTATGTACAATTTAAATAATATTCTTTAGAGTTGATGTGATTATCTTTTGTACAAGAGATATCTAATATAGTACTATCCTAACCCTCATTTTGACAATGTATGAATAGTAGACATTCCATTGCCAGAAGTCTGTGCTACAGTGCTGTGTCATAGACCTCCTGTTGGGTAAATCTATTGTCTCTCTCAGATTCAGCTTCTGAAACAGGATCCTGATGCTGTTTCATTTGCTCTTTCACCTCCTCTTCCAGGTCTGGTGGCACAATTAACTGGTCCTCTGGGTCTGGCTGTGCAGGTGCTGCAAAATATCCACATTTCTTCTTTGGTGCCTCTGTAGCCACTTCAATAATATTGTGACTTTTTTCAAGAGGGACCACAGATCCATTTGAAAATTTCTTACCCTGTAGGTTTGATGCAGACGAGGACTTCTTCAGATCACTTCCTTCCTTGTTAATTGTTAACAATGACCCACTATTCATACCATTTTGTCTCTGTACTTTCAAGTAAGTCCCTGGACTGTCATCCTCAGACATATTAACAAACAATCCCTCATCACGAGCTTGTGAAGTTGTGGTGTTTCCTGGAACTTTGAACTGGAAACAATGGATGTCCACCTCTACTTCCAGTTTGCTGCCATTAGAGATTACCCCTTCCACTGGTTGGTCATCATCACTATCAAGGCCATTGTCTGAGTGGGTGCTGGAGAATGTTGCACTGGAAAGTTGCCGCTGGAAAACACTAGTGGAAGAGCTTGGATGGAGGCTGCAACGGCGTTCGGAACGAGGGACTGTACCAGCTTCCAGGCTTGTGGCTGGCTGCTCGTCTGATGCTGTAGATCCCACCTCACTGCTCACTTCAGAAGCAGACATCTCGCTGTTAAATTCAGATGCTATACCACTACTAGATGATGGGGTGACAGAATAGTGGGCACTATCTTTTACTATCATGTTAACAGGTGGGGCAAACACACCTGGACTAGGTAATGGGACTCCATGCATCTCACATGTGCAGTTATCTTCCCCAATATTCATGTACACCACCACAGCCGCAACATTGTCATGGCAACCGTAGCTCTGTGCAAGTGTGCAAAGTTTCTTGGCTGCAGCTAAAGGATCAGGCACATTCCGAACAGCTTCTATTGCCTCAGCATAGGACAAATTTTCCCAGAGCGTCTTGTTGCCCAAGATAAGGAATTCATCCTGAGCAGTAAGTGATATAGTGTGAACATGGGGTCTTGGAAGGACCCATGGGAAGAGGTAAGTGCAGCCCAACAGACGTGTACAACAAGTAACACCATTTACTTTATTGTCCTAAGGAAAATAAATAAATATACGTTAGGTACAGAATTTTTACTATTAATAAAACAAGATAGCAGAATATACAGCACAATTCATGGGAGATTAAAAACTGCATAAATATTGCAGCACTGTTTTTGTACTGTACAGAATCATATAATACAACATTTTGGATAGAAGCATTCAAATATGTTATACCGATTCCAACATTAACACATGGGTATCTGCATCAGTAAATTAATTGTCGCAGGCTAAGAACGAGTGAAATGCTGGAGCCTACCTCAGTTATAATGGCTTTTTGTTGTTTCACTCTTTCCAGTTCCTCAACACATTGCTCAACACAGAATACTTTTGAAAGTGGCAGTGGCTGTCCATCTCTACATAACACCACTTGGCTATTGCCCACGTTGGCCACCGTAAGAGTGAAGTAGCTGCTATGGTCACTGGGATCATGGCGAATGTGACACAACACAGTCGAAGAGCCCAACTTCTGTCCCACCATTCCCAGTTTTCTTAAAAACAAAGAAGGTAAATAAAGTGTTACTAGGACAACTGCACTAATTCTGCGATAGATCTCCTTTCGTAAAACAAAATGGTATGAATGTAGCTTTTGGCTCAGTGATACATTAGTTATTTAGTTATGAGATACAATAATATCCTAATTAGGTAAATATATCTAGAAAGAAAAAAAATCAAAATGAAATAAGCATAAAATTAAAATCAATACAGAAATAATGAGACATTAGAGAATCATAGAAATTTATGGCACAGGAGGCCGCCATTCGGCCCACTGTGTCTATGCTGGCTGAAAAAGAGCTATCCAGCCTAATCCCACTTTCCAGCTCTTGGTCAGTAGCCTTGTAGGCTATGGCACTTCGAGTGCATATCCAAGTACTTTTTAAATGTGATGAGGGTTTCTGCCTCTACCACCCTTTCAGGCAGTGAGTTCAAGACCCCCACCACCCTCTGGGTGAAAAAATTTCTCTTCAACTCTCCTCTAATTCTACCACCATTTACTTTACCTCTATGCCCCCTGGTTATTGGCCTCTCTGCTAAGGGAAATAGGTCCTTCCTATCCACTGTATCTAGGCCCCTCATAATTTTATACACCTCAATTAAATCTCCCCTCAGCCTCCACTGTTCCAAAGAAAACAACCCCAGCCTATCCAATCTTTCTTTATAGCTAAAATTCTCCAGTCCTGGCAATATCCTCTGCATCCTCTCTAATGCAATCACAGCTTTCCTGTAATGTGGTGACCAGAACAGCAGTAGTTTAGCTGTGGCCTAGTGTTTTATACAGTTCTAGCATAACCTCCTTGCTCTTATATTCTATGCCTCAGCTAATAAAGGAAAGTATCCTGTATGCCTTCTTAATCACCTTACAAGAATATAAGAAATAGAAGCAGGAGTAGGCCATAAGGCCCCTCGAATCTGCCCCGCCATTCAATCAGATCATGGCTGATCTTTGATCTCAACTCCACTTTCCCGCTTGATCCCCATTTCCCTTGATTCCTCTAGAGTCCAAAAATCTATACATCTCAGCCCATAGCATATATTTCAGCATCCAGAGCCCTCTGGGGTAGAGAATTCCAAAGATTCACAACCTTCTGCGTGAAGAAATTCCTCCTCATCTCAGTCTTGAATGGCCGATCCCTTATCCTGCCCGTAGTTCTAGACTGTCTAGCCAGGGGAAACAATCTCAGCATCTACTCTGTCATGCCCCCTAATAATCTTATATGTTTCAATGAGATCACCTCTCATTCTTCCAAACTCGAGAGAATAGGCTCATTCTACTCAACCTCTCATAGGACAACCCTCTCATCCCAGAATTAATCTAGAGATCCTTCATTGTACTGCCACCAAGGCAAGTATATCCTTCCTTAGATAAGGAGACCACAACTGTGCGCAGTACTCCAGGTGAGGTCTCACCAAAGCCCTGTAAAACTGTAGTAAGACTTCCTTACTCTTGTACTCCAACTTCCTTGCAATAAAGGCCAACATGTCATTTGCTTTCCTAATTGCCTGCTGTACTTGCATACTAACTTTTTATGTTTCTTGTACGAGGACACCCAAGTCTCTCAGAACACCAACTTTTAATAGCTTCTCACCATTTAAAAAATATTCTGTTTTTCTATTCTTCCTACCGAAGTGAATAACCTCACATTTCCCCACATTATACTCCATCTGCCACCTTCTTGCCCACTCACTTAACCTGTCTATATCCCTTTGCAGACTCTGTGTCCTCCTCACAGCTTACTTTCCCACCTAGCTTTGTATCGTCAGCAAACTTGAATACATTACACTCGGTCCCTTCATCTAAGTCATCAATATAGATTGTAAATAGCTGAGGCCCAAGCACCGATCCACGCGGCACCGCACTAGTTACAGCCTGCGAACCTGGGAATGACCCGCTTATCCCTACTCTCCGTTTTCTGTCCTTGAACCAATTCTCGATCCATGCTAATATACTACCCCCAACCCCATGGGCCCTTACCTTGTGTAACAACCTTTTATGCGGCACCTTATCGAATGCCTTTTGAAAATCCAAATATACTACATCCACTGGTTCCCCTTTATCTACCCGGTTAGTTACATCCTCAAAAAACTCTAATAAATTTGTCAAACATGATTTCCCTTTCATAAAACCATGTTGACTCTGCCTAATCATAATTACGATTTTCTAAGTGCCTTGTTACCACTTCCTTAATATTGGATTCCAGCATATAACCGACAACCGATGTCAGGCTAACTGGCCTGTAGTTCCCTGTTTTCTCTCTCCCTCCTTTCTTGAATAGCGGGGTAACATTTGCTACTTTCCACTCCACTGGGACCGTTCCAGAATCTACAGAATTTTGGAAGATCATAACCAATGCATCCGCTATCTCTGCAGCCACCTCTTTTAGAACCCTAGGATGTAGGCCATCAGGTCCAGGGGATTTGTCGGCTTTTAGTCCCATTAGTTTGTCCAGTACTTTTTCTCTAGTGATATTAATTGTTTTAAGTTCCTCACTCTCATTTATCCCTTGGTTCGCCACTATTTTTGGTATGCTCTTTGTGTCTATTAATGTGAGGACAGATACAAAATATCTGCCATTTCCTGATTCCCCATTATAATTTCTCCTGTCTCAGCATCTAAGGGACCAACGTTTACTTTTGCTATTCTCTTCCTTTTTACATACTTGTAGAAGCTCTTTCAATCCGTTTTTATATTTCTTGCTAGTTTACTTTCATGTTCTATTTTCCCCCTTCTTATCAATTTTTTGGTCGTCCTTTGTTGGTTTCTAAAACTCTCCCAATCCCCAGGCTTATTACTTTTCTTGGCAACATTATAGGCCTTTTCTTTCAATCTAATACTCTCCTTAACTTCTTTAGTTAGCCACGGGTGGATCATTTTTCCAGTCGAGTTTTTATTTCTCAATGGAATGTTGAGAATACTGAAATATTTCTTTCAATGTTTGCCACTGCTTTTCAACTGTCAAACCCTTTAATTTATTTTCCCAATCTACCTTTGACAACTCGCCCCTCATACCTATGTAATTGGCTTTATTTAAGTTTAAGACTCTAGTTTCTGACTTAAGCATGTTACTTTCAAACTTAATGTGAAATTCTATCATATTATGCTCACTCTTCCCCAGAGGTTCTTTTACTGTGAGATTACTAATTAACCCTATCTCGTTACATAATACAAGATCTAAAATAACTTGTTCCCTGGCTGGTTCCATGACGTATTGCTCTAGGAAACCGTCTCGAATACATTCCATGAACTAGTCTTCCAAACTACCTGTCCTGCTCCCTTCAGGGATCTGTGGACATGCACCTCAAGGTCACTCTACACTTCTCAGTATTCTACCATTTATTGTGTATTCCCTCGCCTTGTTTGCCCACCCCAAATGCATTAGCTCACATTTCTCCGGATTGAATTCCATTTGCCACTTTTCTGCCCACCTGATCAGTCCATTGATATCTTCCTGCAGTCTACAGCTTTCTTCCTCACTATCAACACGGCCAATTTTTATTATCTGCAAACTTCTTAATCATGCCTCCTACATTTAAGTCTAAATGATCTTGGAAGGGCTGACAGACTGCAATGATATTTCACCCCATTTCCCAAATAACTAAAGTGATTAAACGTTTTAATGTCAATTTGTAGTACAAAGGTAAAGAACACTGGAGTATCAAAACAGGGGTGGGAAACACTAACAGATGGTACAATGGAGTTGAGAGACAGATCAATCCCCCATTTTGCTCAATTTTTTATGCCAGCTCTACTCACACTGAAAGTTCCCTATTTCCATTTACCACCTCCACACAGGAAAGAGAGAAAAAGTCATTGCCAGGGCATAGACTCCTTGTGACAGGTTCCAGAACACCATAATCAGAGCCTGCATCAAGGAGGAAGTTTCCATCCCACCACCATGGCCTGGTGAAAATGCACTGGGAGTGGAGGAAGAGGAATTTGTAATCGAGTTTCAATTAGTGCTTCAACCAATTTTATATCAAGTGGTTATATTTCTGTATCATTACTTGATTGTTGAATCAAGAACAATTCTGCAAGATCCCAGCACACTTCATACCAATTTGAAAGCACATTTTTCCCAGCTTTTTTCTATTCCCTTACCCTCCCCACTCACCTCGAAACATCTTCCTGCAGTCAGAAAAGTGATTCATTGATCAATATACATACCGAGTGAGATGGAAGGAATATCTTTAAAAAAAAAACAAAAAGCAGCAAGTCCCCAACCCTTCTGGCATCTTGAACTCTGGCTAAGAAATTCAATTACTCTGTACATTATTGTATTGGCCACAGCTGGGATTCTAATCAAGTTGCATGGGAAGCTGGCCATATTTAGATAATACCCATCGATATATTACAAAAGATATTGTCTTCCATTATATTCCATTACATGAATAGCCTTGTTTGCTGTCCTACTTCTGCCACTACTCTGTGGCAATATCTCATCTTGTTAGTTTTAGCCAACCCACATCTTTGGCACATTAAATATAAAATTATAATTGCCCTTCATATACACCAGATTAATTTCTGAAGATTATGGCTGAAGAATGTTTCATGGTGAGAAAGACTTCTCTGTTTAGGTATGTGGAACAGTTTAAACCTGATTTCAAATGTCGTAATGGTAACTTTCTCACCTGTGTGAGACAAGGAACGTGTGGGTCATGTAAACACTGTCCACGCTGGATTGCTGCAATTCTTCTGTCAACACATCTCCCACAGTGCACTGCAACAAACGAGGGATTTCCATGTTCCTGTCTCCATCAAATACACCATACAATGCTTCCAGGTTATCTCCAAAGCTATCTAGGGCAAGAACTGAAAGACAGAGTCTAGAAAACCCAAAATATGTGTTTTAGAGTGAGCAGGAACAGTACCAATCCATAAGAAAACAGTGAAAAGCCAGCACTTCTCACATGCTGACATATTGCAACATAAAAGAGATTTGACATAATTTGAATTGGTCATAACTCCCATTTCTCCCAAATTCAGACTTTGATTTGTTCATTTTATTTAACTAACCTCTACTCCATTAAGATAACAAAGCACATTTCTGTTGCAACATAAAGTATTCACCCTGACACAAATTCCAAGGAGGCCAAAGCATGTCTGATCAGATAACGTATGGAAATATAGTACACTAGATTTTCATCATAGTGTTAGACATACCACTTCTGACAACATACATTACTTATGGTTCCCTCAGTTTTATAGAAAACAGAAGAAACACTTTGTAATACACACTTTACTATAACATGTTTTCTACATAGCTCCCAGACAGTTTCATACTTTTTCAATAGTGCATCCACCTAGGCAGGGGCAAGTTATACTTGCCTCACATTGGTGTTCATGATTGCCTGAAAGCACCACAGATGAACAGATGTGCAATCTAAAGATAGTTATTGGCACATATTTTGCAACCACACAGATGTAGAATAGCAATCAGCTTAGAGTGAATAGGGTCTAACATATATTGTCTTTCCAATTCTGAGTCTTTGAAAAACCTTAGACAGATCACTGGGAAGCTATACACAGGAGAAAATCGTAAGCATCCATTAATTAATTTCACACTCAAGCCTCTAAACAAAACTAAAAATACATAGTCACCAGGATTTTGGTAAAGTGTAATGGTGGGTGTTATTGTTCGGGTGGGCACCATGTTATCACTCAGCATTACACGAGTGTCCTTTTCAAAAAGTGGGACATTTATATTTCCTGTCTGGTAAGGCAGTAGCAAGGTGGGGTAATTTATTCTGTCTGTAAACACTGCAAGTCTAATAGTTCTCCTACTCAAACAGTTTTATGTATACACCAAAAATTGAATATGTCTCTACTTTTCTGTTTTCTCATGAGGTTTGTATTTAATGTAGCATGATTTCACTACCAAATTTTATCATGTTGTAATTGTGCTTTTTTTCTTTTTAATTCTTCATGTACCCAGAAAAAAGCTGCATTTAAATTGCAGTGGACCAGTCACTATCTTCAAAATGGTACAGCTGGCCCAATACACTAAGTGTCTGGTGATAACACTGTTGCATATATTTTAAAAGTATACATTGATAAAAACACTTTCACCAAAACAGATAAGACCAAAGAAATGGCACAATTAATGTTACACAAAATTGCAAAGAGGGCTCAGCGAAATTTTTTTTTACAAAAGATATTATGGGACAAATAGCTTCTTTCTGTGGTGTAAACTTCTATGATTCTAAAAGTGATTACTTTTTAAATTAACATCTATTCATTTTTTGGTCATTGTTCAAATGCCATCAGCAATTATACTACAGTTGGAACATTGTGAGATCATAACAAAAAGTTTAATTTTGTAGAGTTCTTGGTTTGCTGGTGTCAGGGCCATTACAATATATTTTGACAATAGTTCCAGTAACATGAATGATCTATTTTGCCCACAATACACAGTCCTCATCCATGTCACATCAGAGGGAGTGTAACACAAAATTTACTCTCTTGCTGCATAATCTATAGCTGGAAATTCTAAAATACACCATGAGTTAATGAGGTGACTGGGACACAATGGCAAGTATACATGTATCTCACCTTTAAGATGTGGAGATGCCGGTGATGGACTGGGGTTGACAATTGTAAACAATTTTACAACACCAAGTTATAGTCCAACAATTTTATTTTAAATTCACAAGCTTTCGGAGACTTCCTCCTTCCTTTACATTTACCTGAGGAAGGAGGAAGTCTCCGAAAGCTTGTGAATTTAAAATAAAATTGCTGGACTATAACTTGGTGTTGTAAAATTGTTTACAATTGTCACCTTTAAGATTCAGCAAACAATACCAGTTACAGCTTAACTTGCATTTGCATTCTACCTTTAATGTAATAAGATGTTGCAAGACACCACAAAGGAGAGAATAGATAGAATGAAAGTATAATTAGAAGAAGTGACCAAGTACACAGTCAAAAAGATGGACTTTGAGGAGGATTTGAAAGACCGGGAGGAAAGTAGCAAGGTGAAGCGATTTAGGCAGGGATTTACGGAGAATAGGACCTTGATGACTGAAAGTTGTGTCACCAAACGAGGCCTCTCTGGGAGAGGTCGTAGGCTGGAGGAAATTGCAGAGGCTTGATGGTCAGTCTGCTGACGAAGAGTTGGTGGTGAAGTAGAGCTGGATGTCATCAGTATACATATGGAAACTGACCCTATGTTTGCAGATAATGTCTCCATGGGGCAGCATGTAAATGAAAGAGGATGAGACACCAAAGATAAGAATTTGGGGAACACCAGTGCTGACCATTGCTAGAGAGCGAGCGAGCTCCATTGGGACAAGTAGCACTGGAACTAGACATGGGCTGTTCCCTGTATGCAGACCATGGAGAAGGAAGATGGGGAAGTCAACCAAGTCAAATGTCATGGAAAAGTTGAAGACGACAAAGAGGGATAAAAATTTGCAGTGCACCATGAGGAAAATTAACAAATTAACTTACAATTCTTATCTCAAAAAGAGAAAACAGTAACCAAACCCAGTGCTACTTTATTTACTTGTTTCTGTGTCCTGCCATTTCAGAATAACCATGACTCCAGAGAGTTGGAGCTCCTACTGGATCGCTAGTCGGTATAGCAGCCTTCTGATCAATTTTCAGGGTAGTGATATGACTGTAAAAGAAAATACATACATTTGCCATTTTATTTCCATTTTCCCCATCTCCGGTAATTTCCTTTGTTACATCTGATTTATGCAATCTTTTTGTAGTTGGGAGAGCAGTTCAGTAAAATGTACACTCTTCCAATTTACAGTGTTATTTGCAGTGCAATTTTGTGCTACCCATGATGTAGCCAAAGGCAAGGTATGTTTCATTCCAAATGATTAAACTGGTGGCCAATCACAGATGTAACAACCCCAATCACATATTTGATAGATATATTTATACATCACAAAAGATGCATCAAGTATCTGCTCATTTCATAATGAGGAAAAAGAAAAATCTTCATAAGATATCATATTGCTACTTTGTTTTAATTCCACAGTTACAGCATATGTTTTCAGAAGTTTCTGGTTTAATTCCAAAGACAAATTAGACTAATGCAGACGTTTTTACAGGTTTAAGAAAAATAACTCTCAGGAGAATAGGGATATGTATCAAACTCAGTTGAAGGCAACAAAAGCTGCTATCAGAGCAGCCAAAAGGATATTGGCGAAGAAGACAGTGGATAGGTGTGGCAATAATATAGCAAGGTCTTCTTCAGCTTTATCAGAGGGCCATTAAGGACTGTATACAGCCACTGAACGATCCATCAGAGCAGATCTGGGTGGACTCCCAGGATGTGGGAGAGATTTTAAATGGCTACTTAGTATCAGTGTTCACTGCTGAAGAGGATACTGGGTTACCAATCATACAACATAGGGCTGATGCTATAATTGAATATGTCAGTGGATGCGGATATAGTCCTCGCTAGAACAATAATCTTAAAATGGATTGGGCTGCTGTAAGATTAAATATTTAACGTGTAAACAGCTCACGCTTACAGGAAATAGATTAAGTAATTAACATATAAACAGCTCACACTTATAAGGAATATAAGCTGGCAAGAAACCACAGAATAGTCAACTTAGAACCTACCCAGAATGCAGAAGAGTATGGCTAAGTAAGCTGATGCAACAAGTTGCTTACATTGCAGAATGTTTAAGGCCTTGAGCAGTTAAGATAAGGGGCAGAAGGTGAAAAACAGCTCCATGTAAGGAAAGGCGTACATGACAAGAGAGGTATAAGAATTCGAGTTTAAACATTTGAGTTTGAGAGAGACCAGGACGGTGGAGATCAGGACAAGACCATCCAAGGGTTATGACCTGTGTGCAAAGCTGGAAACGGGTAATATTGTTTACTTCTTTATAATGTTATTGCTTAAACACTGTTTAAACTTGGTTGAATTCAATAAAGGATTATTTGCAACTAATTGATGTCAAGTCCGAATTAATCTACACTGCTAACCTAGACGACATTCACCCAAGATTGCTCAAATAATGGGACCTGTGCGCTGCAAGCAACTTTCTTATATATCGCTTGGGTCGAGGCTTATTCCAAGATTTATAAAGCGCAATATGTCAATCACAAAACTCAATAGTTTGTCTTCGCTTATAGGCAAATTGCTGGAAGAAATCATTAGACATGTACTGTATGAGCACCTTGATTAGAGATGGGTTTTTTTTTAGGGAATCTCAGGACTGCTTCTTGAAAAGATGCCCTGTCTCACCAAATTAGATTAATTTTTTTTTTAGGAAAGTTACAATTTGCTGTATGTTGGAAGCCCAGTCAAGAATGTGTATCTAGACTTTCAAAAAGCCTTTGACAAAGTGCCACACAAAAGTCTATTAAGCAAGGTTGAGTCCTGCCTGGTCCACATCCCTGGGGTCTACCTGCCTTTCATCCGCCACATTCCTGGGCCACAGGAGCCTTTTTCTCTTTGCCAGATTTTCTACACTTCCCTTCTGCTATAACCATTCACACCTCCTCTGGACCCACCTTTTGTTTCTATACTTGTCTCATCATCACTTCCTTTTGCCTTGCCCCATCATCGCTTTTGTCATTCAATTAATCCTGCCCTCAACCCTATTACAGACGTCTCTCTTTTGTTCTTTTCCTACCCCCTTCTCTGCACTTGCTTAAAAGCTTTTTATCTCCACCATCTTCCAGTTCTGTTGCAAGGTCATCAAACTGAAAAATTAATTCTGTTTCTCTTTTTACAGATGCAACCTGACCTGCTGAGTGTTTCCAGCATTTTCTGTTTTTATTTATTGTTTAAACTATTCCTGTATTGACACTGTATCTAAATAGGATTGTACCTACCTGAATATCTCCAGGGTCTTGTGGTCAAGGACCAGGTTTGTGTTACCAGCCAAGTCCAGCTCCTGCAGGGTAGCTGGAAGGGTCTCAGGCATCAAGATCTCTGTAAGCTCATTACAGCTGAGGTCAACTAGCTAAAACAGGACCAAGAAAATTGGAGTTAAATATGTTCGTGATAACACTGGTACATGCTGCGAGTGAACAATAATGTTTGCTTAACCACTTACCAACACAGCAAGAGAATGAGTGAGCAATAGATAAAATTAACAGTTACTCAATACAGTTTAGCTCAAACTACACACAGATAAAGAAGCAGAAGAAAAAAATCTGATTAAGTAAGGATTATTGACTGGAAGCCCACATTATTTTAAGGTGTGGAGTTTTTTGTTTAATTTATTCGTTCATGGGATGTGGGCGTCGCTGGCGAGGCCAGCATTTATTGCCCATCCCTAATTGCCCTTGAGAAGGTGGTGGTGAGCCGCCTTCTTGAATTGCTGCAGTCCACGTGGTGAAGGTTCTCCCACAGTGCTGTTTGGAAGGGAGTTCCAGGATTTTGACCCAGCGACGATGAAGGAACGGCGATATATTTCCAAGTCGGGATGGTGTGTGACTTGGAGGGGAATGTGCAGGTGGTTTTCTTTCCATGTGCCTGCTGCGGGTTTGGGAGGTGCTGTCGAAGAAGCCTTGGCGAGTTGCTGCAGTGCATCCTGTGGATGGTACACACTGCAGCCACAGTGCGCCGGTGGTTAAGGGAGTGAATGTTTAGAGTTTAGAGTTCACTGCAGTAGCTGCTTGCTGCCATCTGACTATTTCAAACTGCAGCAGGGAGAGGTGCAAAGTTTTGTTTTGAGTTTCCACGCTGAGTCAAACTCGATTACAATGCAGATGCAAACTGCATAAGTGAGTAGCTTAAAAGGACAGGCTAATTGTAATTTACAGAGAGCTGTCATCGACAGTTCTTCAAATTGTGGCACAAGATTGAAACGTACAGTCCCCTCATCACAGTGTGAAAATTAGAAACTGGAGAAGATAGTCCTCGATTTTCTAAAATATGGGGGTGATTTTAACCCTACCCACCCGAAACCTAAATATTGTTAGCCTATTTATTACACAGAACTCTTTGTCTGAGGCCCATAGTGTTGTGCAGTCCACCACTCAATTTTTGTTAGTGACTAGATTCTAGATTCCACAGCACTGCAACCAAAATAAAATCTACATATATGTAATTGTTTAAAATTGCAATTTCCAACTTGACTTCTGCTTGCATCTTCCCATATAGTTTTAAAATATATTACATAAAGAAACATGATGGCTTAGATTTATTACACCAGCAGGAAAACCAGATACAATATGGAAATTGGAAAAGAGAAGTGTATTTTGGGGTACATTAGAAGGTTTTGGACACATTAGCAGCAATTTATTAGAGGCATCCATTATGATACCATGTGCTAATCATACCACAGGCCTACCATTAGAAGGCAAAAATGACCATACAGGGAAGTCAAACAGCATGCATGTGAAGGAATGTGATGAAGAGTACTGAGTGATAGCATAAATAGTAAATGGAGAAGATATAAATGGTGGCTTTGTGTAAAAAGATACTATGTTCTGGAAAAATAAACATCGTGCTAGGGGCGGGGGGGAATACAACACATCATGAAACACCATCAGAACCACTCAGATCATATTTTGCACCTTGATTTCAGGTAAGTGCAGGATCTCTGGAAAGACAGCAATGCTGTTGGAGTGAACGATGAGTGTGTGCAATCGTTTGCAACTGGTGATGGTGGTAGGAACAGCCTTCAGTTTATTCCCACTTAGGTTCAGCTCCTCTAGTAGCTCTAGCTTTGACAGCTTACTGAAAGAAAAGAGTAAAACTAATTAGCATACCAGAGGGATAAAATTTAATTACACCATTAAAACATGCATGTGGAATCACAAAGTCATTACTTGGTACAGGAGATTAACAAATTGGCCTTTCACAACTGAGACCTTGCTTTGAATCCAGCCCAGACCAATGAATGAATATCTCCTCTCTCTGAAGGTCCGTGTGTGAAAACTATGTAGATGTCATTGCAAAATGAATTTGGGCAGCCTTACCCAGTTCCTGGTGAGATCAGGCTCTTAGTGTCAAATTCTGCTGAATTATAGGCGGTTTTTGTTAAATCAACAACTTCAATCACAAAGGTTGTAAAGGATTGTTGATGTGGGATCTTTAAAGAGAGCTTTACTCTGCATCTGAGTACATTACTACTAACCTGAAATTTTCCATTACTAAAAGTATTAAAAAAATGTACTATCCCTGAGAACCAACAGTCAAAAGTTGATGAGCACAATAATGCACTCCATAACAATTGTGTCCATCACATTACTGTGCATATCATATTAGTGTTTACAGGTACAATACATGCTGTTGCAAAGAATGTGGATCTAGTTTTTGACTTCACCCAATCAAAAGCTCAACGGTAGCTCTTAAAGGAATGGTGCAGAAGCTAGTTTTGAATTAAGACCTTGTGGAATATAAGTTTTTAAGGTTGAATAAACAAGTTGCTAAATTAAAAACTAAATTTTGACGGAATTTATTTAGATTTCCTTTTCAGTCACAACTGCTACAGCATTATGCTTAACTTGTGTTGATGTAATTCAAATGAGCAACTAATGTGGCAGTGATGTGCACATGCAGCCAACAGCTGAATTGATTCAATCCAATCATTTGCTCAGCTGCATTTTCAATTTAAGCCGGTAGCAGTGCACTTAATTTGGTACAGTTAAATATGCCATGCCCCCTCCCCATCTCTCCTGAAGACAGTGACCCCTGATGACTTATATTTCTACAGGTGTCAGCAGTTCTCTGTACACACCTCCCTCCACAAAGTGGCCTTTATTATAAGCAGCTGTTCCATCATAAAGGGCATCACAGCCAAGGCAGAAACTGTGTTCATTCAATATTACACAGAATTTACAGCACAGAAAGAGGCCATTCAGACCAACTGGTCTATGATGGCATTTTTGCTCCACACGAGCCTCCTCCCACCCCTCTTCATCTAACCCTATCTGCATATGCCTTTTTCGCTCATGTGTTCATCTAGCTTCCCCTTAATATCCACACATGCACTTTCTAGCAGGACTCACTGGACGCAACCTATTTTCAATAATTTATTATTTCTTCAAAATAGCTTTCCCCAGGTAGACATAAAACAGCCCATTTTGAATATAATTGGTCATCGAGATACGACATTTTAATTGTGAACGAACTATCTGCTCCTCCAAATTGCTCATGACTATTTCCTTTAAGTTGGATAAGTTTCAAAACATAGGTAAAATTTATGATTGGATAGATATTAGTTCAGCAGTTACTGATTCCTTGCTATACAAAGAGAAATAGTGCTTTACCTGGCTGGGAATGACTGAAGCTGGTTGTAAGCCATATGGAGGACCCGAAGGCGTGGATGTCCAGTCAGCACTGGCACACACTTATCAGTCAGGTTGTTCCCTGTTAAATATAGCTCTTGCAACACACTGAGACTCTCTTCAGTATCACTGTTAGGAGGCAGTGATTCCAGATTGTTTGCAGACACATTGAGACATCGCAAGCTAAAAGAAACAAAAATACATTTTTCAATGGAGTACTTGAAATATTGCTTGATTTAAAAAAAAATTCATTCTTGGGATATGGGCATCACTGGCAAGGCCGGCATTTATTGCTCATCCCTAGTAGTTCTTGGGAAGGTGGTGGTGAGCTGCCTTATTGAACTGCTCCAGTCCATGCAGTGAAGATGTTCCCACAATGCTGTTAGCTAGGGGGTTCCAGGATTTTGACACAGCAATGAAGGAACGGCGATATATTTCCAAGTCAGGATGGGATGAGGCTTGGAGGGGAACTTGGAGGTGATGTTCCCATGCACCTGCTGCCTTTCTGGCTGGCGTAGGTCGTGGGTTTGGGAAGTGCTGAAGAAGCCTGGACAAGTTTCTGCAGTGCATCCTGCAGATAGTACACACACTGCAGCCACTGCATGCCAGTGGTAGAGTGAGTGGATGTTTAGGCTAGTGGGTGAAGTGCCAATCAAGCGGACTGCTTTGTCCTGGATGCTGTCAAGCTTCATTTGTTGTAGCTGCACCCATCCAAGTAAGTGGAGAGTATTCCAACATATTCCTGTTTCGTGCCTTGTAGATGGTAGAAAGGCTTTGGGTAGTCAGGAGGTGAGCCACAGAATACCCAGCCTCTGCCTGCTCTAGTAGCCATGACATTTATGTGGCTGGTCCAGTTGAGTTTCTGGTCAACGGAGCCCCCTCGGTTGATAATGATGGGTGACTCAGCGATTGTAATGCCACTGAATGTTAAAGGTAAGTGGTTAGGCTTTCTCTTGTTGGAGGTGGTCATTGCTTGTCACTTGTGTGGCATGAATGTTACTTGCCATTTATCAGTCCAAGCCTAGATGTTGTTCGGGTCTTGCTGCATGCAGGCATGCATCATTATTTGAGGAACTGTGAATCATGCTGAACACTGTGTAATCATTAGCAAACAGTCTCACTTCTGACCTTATGATTGAGGGACGGTCATTAATGAAGGTGCATATAGTTGCGCCTAGAACACTGCCCTGAGGAACTGCTGCAGCGATGTCCTGGGCTGAGATGATTGGCCTCAAACAACTACAACCATCTTCCTTTGTACCAGGAATGATTCCAGCCACTGGAGAGTTTTCCCCCTGATCCCACTGACTTCAGTTTTACTAGGGCTGCTTGATGCCACACTCAGCTAAAACAGCCTTGATATCAAGGGCAGTCACTCTCACCTCTGGTATTTAGCTCATATCCATGTTTGCTTATTATAAATACAATATATATAAAAAATAATCACATAAGAACATACCCCACAATATTTGCAGATCAGCTAGCACCAATTTATCACAAAAATATGAGTGAAAGCTTGTTGCCACAATTAAATGATATTTGATTTAATTTGGTTTTAGGGGTGGAGGAAAGCAATCATTGTTAAAAACAGCATGAGTAGCAGAGGTTTCTTGTAATCAAACTGCAGAAAAAAAAGGTGCGCGCATTCAAGTGATTTACAAATCAAATTGTGCAAGGTAGATATATCTAAACATATGAGCTTATGGTATTCCCCATTTGCAGTCGGTAAACCATCAAACCAAGGTCTCTTAGCTGTCTTTTATGACATTTTAGATAGACCAATGTATTGTCAATTTAAATGAAACTCCGTTAGCAGCATTCTGAAAGGATTTTTTTTAAAAGATCAATGTGTGTGGGGGTAAGTGAATTAAAGCAGGACAGAAACACTTTTTAGGGATATATACATTTCTCTGGGATATCTCATCAGCTGTTCTTCAGGGAGAAGGGAGCGACACATTATATGTTCATTGCATCAGGAATTCTCATCAGTTTTTGAAAAGCTGGTTGCACAGGAAGTTTCCAGACAAGTCACAGAGTTGTTCTCATGACCAAGTTATTTGACATGCGTCAGGTGTTAGAAGATAATCAGATCCTTTCAAATGTTAGAAGTTGGCAGTTAGTGCTCTATATGCCTGGAAGCAAATTAAAAGTACTTTTACAGGCCTAGTGTGAAAAAAACTCCTTTAATCTGGAGTGTCAAATGCCTGTGTGGAAAAATTGAAAGATGGCTGACTTTCCCTGTTCTGTAGTTCTAAAGTCTCTTGTGTCCATTGTGTTATACATTGGTAATACGGGACTCTGTGCAGTGAAGGAGCACCCATGCTACAACCATCAAAAGCTCAGTGAAGAGTTTTTGGGAAGGACTAAGACAATTCAGTGTGTAAGGTAAATATTTGTATTGATTATTCTGTTAAATTCCTTTTGTGCAATTATAAATCACATTTGTTGCTTTTTGGGGTGGGCAGGAGCGCATGGTGGACAGGAGCGCATGGTGGACAGCACGTGCAACCCCAGTACAAAATATCTTGGTAAAAGGCCAACAATTAATCCTGTGCATGCAATTACTATTCACAGTAAGCATGAAAGTGTAAGTTTCATAGGAGGTGTGAGTCTACCTCTAGAAACTGCATCACGCTGTGAACACACGAAGGAGTGGAGAGTGAGCACCATGATAACAGAGTACTGTTTAGCAGCTGGTAACAGGACATGGTCATTAAAAAGGATCAATGCTGCCTCCCCTAGTAGTACCTGAGTCATGCAGACCACGAAGCAGCTGATCTCACCCAGGGCGCGAACGGCCCTGCAATTGGCCTCCATACCCTGGGTGAAGGAGGGGAAAATCTCTGAGTTTCTGCTCCTGACCACTATTCAGCTACCCCAGATAGAAGTATGCCTTTGTAGATGTGAGGTGAGGACAGCTGAGAGGAGCCGAGCCGAGCGGAGGGAGCGTCCGATAAAAGGCGGGATTTCAGAGCGCTGAGAGGAGCCGAGCCGAGCGGAGGGAGCGTCCGATAAAAGGCGGGATTTCAGAGCGCTGAGAACAGCTGAGAGGAGCCGAGCCGAGCGGAGGGAGCGTCCGATAAAAGGCGGGATTTCAGAGCGCTGAGAACAGCTGAGAGGAGCCGAGCCGAGCGGAGGGAGCGTCCGATAAAAGGCGGGATTTCAGAGCGCTGAGAACAGCTGAGAGGAGCCGAGCCGAGCGGAGGGAGCGTCCGATAAAAGGCGGGATTTCAGAGCGCTGAGAACAGCTGAGAGGAGCCGAGCCGAGCGGAGGGAGCGTCCGATAAAAGGCGGGATTTCAGAGCGCTGAGAACAGCTGAGAGGAGCCGAGCCGAGCGGAGGGAGCGTCCGATAAAAGGCGGGATTTCAGAGCGCTGAGAACAGCTGAGAGGAGCCGAGCCGAGCGGAGGGAGCGTCCGATAAAAGGCGGCATTTCAGAGCGCTGAGAACAGCTGAGAGGAGCCGAGCGGAGCTGCGACCGAGTTCGAAGTGACGTCAGGAATCAGATCGGGACGCGACACAGGGGAGGCACCTGATTGGTGAGTAGGTTCAGGTGAGTATTTCTCCTTATCTACAGTAACTGAAGTGAAAGGAAAGGGAAGGTCTGCAGGTCTTATAGGAAGTAGCGTTTATTTTTTAGTGAATCAAGGTCCCTAGTGTAGTTAACATTATCTAAATTGAGAACAATTTAAAGGAGTAAACTCCTTAAAGGGAGTGGTAAGTAGTTTTTCTTTCCTTTTTTTTTCTCTTGACACTGTAGTTGTTCTTAAGCTAATTTAAGGGTTAAGTCATGGCAGGAGATCCCAGCGCCGTGTCATGTTCCTCTTGTGGGATGTGGGAATTCAGGGATCCTTCCTGTATCCCTGATTCCTTCACCTGCGGGAAGTGTGTCCAGCTGCAGCTATTGTTTGACCGCTTGACGGCTCTGGAGCTGCGGATGGACTCACTTTGGAGCATCCGCGATGCTGAGAAAGTCGTGGATAGCACGTTCAGTGAGTTGGTCACACCGCAGATAAAAATTACTGAGGGAGATAGTGAATGGGTGACCAACAGACAGAGGAAGAGTAGGAAGGCAGTGCAGGGGTCCCCTGCGGTCATCTCCCTCCAAAACAGGTATACCGTTTTGGATACTGTTGGGGGAGATGGCTCACCAGGGGAAGGTGGCAGTGGCCAGGTTCATGGCACCGTGGCTGGCTCTGCTGCACAGGAGGGCAGGAAAAAGAGTGGCAGAGCTATAGTGATAGGGGACTCGATTGTAAGGGGAATAGACAGGCGTTTCTGCGGACGCAACCGAGACTCCAGGATGGTATGTTGCCTCCCTGGTGCAAGGGTCAAGGATGTCTCGGAGCGGCTGCAGGACATTCTGGAGGGGGAGGGTGAACAGCCAGTTGTCGTGGTGCATATAGGCACCAACGATATAGGTAAAAAACAGGATGAGGTCCTACAAGCTGAATTTAGGGAGTTAGGAGTTAAACTAAAGAGTAGGACCTCAAAGGTAGTAATCTCAGGATTGCTACCAGTGCCACGGGCTAGTCAGAGTAGGAATGACAGGATAGCTAAGATGAATACGTGGCTTGAGAGATGGTGCAAGAGGGAGGGATTCAAATTCCTGGGCCATTGGAACCGGTTCTGGGGGAGGTGGGACCAGTACAAATTGGACGGTCTGCATCTGGGCAGGACTGGAACCAATGTCCTAGGGGGAGTGTTTGCTAGTGCTGTTGGGGAGGGTTTAAACTAATGTGGCAGGGGGATGGGAACCGATGCAGGAAGTCAGTGGGAAATAAAGTGGTGACAGAAACAAAAGGCAGTAAGGGAGAGTGTACAGAACATGACCGGACAGATGGTCTGAGAAAGCAGGGCAAAGACCAAGGGAAGACTAGATTAAACTGCATTTATTTCAATGCAAGAAGTCTGATGGGCAAGGCAGATGAACTCAGGGCATGGATGGGTACATGGGACTGGGATGTTATAGCTATTACTGAAACATGGCTAAGGGAGGGGCAGGACTGGCAGCTCAATGTTCCAGGGTACAGATGCTATAGGAAAGATAGAGCAGGAGGTAAGAGAGGAGGGGGAGTTGCGTTCTTGATTAGGGAGAACATCACGGCAGTAGTGAGAGGGGATATATCCGAGGGTTCGCCCACTGAGTCCATATGGGTAGAACTGAAAAATAAGAAGGGAGAGATCACTTTGATAGGATTGTACTACAGACCCCCAAATAGTCAACGGGAAATTGAGGAGCAAATATGTAAGGAGATTACAGACAGCTGCAAGAAAAATAGGGTGGTAATAGTAGGGGACTTTAACTTTCCCAACATTGACTGGGACAGCCATAGCATTAGGGGCTTGGATGGAGAGAAATTTGTTGAGTGTATTCAGGAGGAATTTCTCATTCAGTATGTGGATGGCCCGACTAGAGAGGGGGCAAAACTTGACCTCCTCTTGGGAAATAAGGAAGGGCAGGTGACAGAAGTGTTAGTGAGGGATCACTTTGGGACCAGTGATCATAATTCCATTAGTTTTAAGATAGCTATGGAGAAGGATAGGTCTGGCCCAAAAGTTAAAATTCTAAATTGGGGAAAGGCCAATTTTGATGGTATTAGACAGGAACTTTCAGAAGTTGATTGGGAGAGTCTGTTGGCAGGCAAAGGGACGTCTGGTAAGTGGGAGGCTTTCAAAAGTGTGTTAACCAGGGTTCAGTGTAAGCACATTCCTTATAAAGTGAAGGGCAAGGCTGGTAGAAGTAGGGAACCTTGGATGACTCGGGAGATTGAGGCACTAGTCAAAAATAAGGAGGCATATGACATGCATAGGCAGCTGGGATCAAGTGGATCCCTTGAAGAGTATAGAGATTGCCGGAGTAGAGTTAAGAGAGAAATCAGGAGGGCAAAAAGGGGATATGAGATTGCTTTGGCAGATCAGGCAAAGGTGAATCCAAAGAGCTTCTACAAATACATAAAGGGCAAAAGGGTAACTAGGGAGAGAGTAGGGCCTCTTAAGGATCAACAAGGTCATCGATGTGCGGAACCACAAGAGATGGGTGAGATCCTGAATGAATATTTCACATCGGTATTTACGGTTGAGAAAGGCATGGATGTTAGGGAACTTGGGGAAATAAATAGTGATGTCTTGAGGAGTGTACATATTACAGAGAGGGAGGTGCTGGAAGTCTTAACGCGCATCAAGGTAGATAAATCTCCGGGACCTGATGAAATGTATCCCAGGACGTTATGGGAGGTTAGGGAGGAAATTGCGGGTCCCCTAGCAGAGATATTTGAATCATCCACCACTACAGGTGAGGTGCCTGAAGATTGGAGGGTAGCAAATGTTGTGCCTTTGTTTAAGAAGGGCGGCAGGGAAAAGCCTGGGAACTACAGACCAGTGAGCCTGACATCTGTAGTGGGTAAGTTGTTAGAGGGTATTCTGAGGGACAGAATCTACAGGCATTTGGAGAGGCAGGGACTAATTAGGAACAGTCAGCATGGTTTTGTGAGAGGAAAATCATGTCTCACGAATTTGATTGAGTTTTTTGAAGGGGTAACCAAGAAGATAGATGAGGGCTGTGCAGTAGACGTGGTCTACATGGACTTCAGCAAAGCATTTGACAAGGTACCGCATGGTAGGTTGTTACATAAGGTTAAATCTCATGGGATCCAAGGTGAGGTAGCCAATTGGATACAAAATTGGCTTGACGACAGAAGACAGAGGGTGGTTGTCGAGGGTTGTTTTTCAAACTGGATGCCTGTGTCCAGCGGTGTGCCTCAGGGATCGGTGCTGGGTCCGCTGTTATTTGTTATTTATATTAATGATTTGGATGAGAATTTAGGAGGCATGGTTAGTAAGTTTGCAGATGACACCAAGATTGGTGGCATTGTGGACAGTGAAGAAGGTTATCTAGGATTGCAACGGGATCTTGATAAATTGGGCCAGTGGGCCGATGAATGGCAGATGGAGTTTAATTTAGATAAATGTGAGGTGATGCATTTTGGTAGATCGAATCGGGCCAGGACCTACTCCGTTAATGGTAGGGCGTTGGGGAGAGTTATAGAACAAAGAGATCTAGGAGTACAGATTCATAGCTCCTTGAAAGTGGAGTCACAGGTGGATAGGGTGGTGAAGAAGGCATTCAGCATGCTTGGTTTCATTGGTCAGAACATTGAATGCAGGAGTTGGGATGTCTTGTTGAAGTTGTACAGGGCATTGGTGAGGCCACACTTGGAGTACTGTGTACAGTTCTGGTCACCCTATTATAGAAAGGATATTATTAAACTAGAAAGAGTGCAGAAAAGATTTACTAGGATGCTACCAGGACTTGATGGTTTGACTTACAGGGAGAGGTTAGACAGACTGGGACTTTATTCCCTGGAGAGTAGGAGGTTAAGGGGTGATCTTATAGAAGTCTATAAAATAATGAGGGGCATAGATAAGGTCGATAGTCAAAATCTTTTCCCAAAGGTAGGGGAGTCTATAACGAGGGGGCACAGATTTAAGGTGAGAGGGGAGAGATACAAAAGGATCCAGAGGGGCAATTTTTTCACTCAAAGGGTGGTGAGTGTCTGGAACGAGCTGCCAGAGGCAGTAGTAGAGGCGGGTACAATTTTGTCTTTTAAAAAGCATTTGGACAGTTACATGGGGAAGATGGGTATCGAGGGATATGGGCCAAGTGCAGGCAATTGGGACTAGCTTAGTGGTATAAACTGGGCGACATGGACATGTTGGGCCGAAGGGCCTGTTTCCATGTTGTAACTTCTATGATTCTATGATTCTAAGGTTGGGTTCTGCTGTGATGCCCTGCAGTCAAATAGTATGTCAGTACTCACTGTCAAGGCTCACGTGTGAATAACACTACTTCAGCAAAATACCAGAGGGCATTCAGTACCCATAGAACTATTACACAGCAAGCTGTTGATGATTTCAAGAAAGGATGGGAGTGGGGAAGTGAGAAAACAAACGGACTGGTACTGGTAAATGTAAAATGATCAGCAACATTATAAAAATTTATACCCATATACTGAAAAGTCTTGTGCCAAGCATATGTCCATCACACCATGCCATTTAAAGGGGTCACATCTGAAAGTGTCACCTCAGGAGGGCAAAATTAATTATTGACTGAAATGGCAACTTATCTTTTACATCACCAATTAAATATTTGATTAACTAAACATGAACAAATCAAAAGCAGTTGAATACAGTCAATAAATACCAATTAGAACGTAAGCAGCAGAAAATATATTTTTTTAAAGCTACAAATCCCAAACTGGCAAGTAGCAGGAAGTGACCAAATTGCTCCAAAATTTTTCATGTTCATTTTTTTCCCCAGCTGAAAATTTACAGTGAGAAATGGAATTTGTATACAACATTTAAGAAAAAAAAAATGTAAGAATGGTGAATAAAATGTTATTCTTACTCACAGTTGCCTGCATGCTACTGTAAGCTGTTGGAAAATATTTTCTTGCAGACCCTCACCCCTGAGGCTGAATATGGAGTACATGGCTGGAGCTTTGCTGCAATGGCCTTGCTTCCTGCCAAATGATGTATGCCTCCTTCCAAGTTCAATAAACACTTTTGACAACGAGACTAAGCATTCGCAGAGTGTGCCAGAAATTGCTATTTATAAGCCTTCTTATGTCAGGTTACAATTTGAGCATTACTTAATGTAAATAACTATAAAGCAGGAGTTGTTTCTTTGCATAATTTATGTTCATTAAGGTAATTGTGTGTTACTTCTTGTTCTGGAGACTGATTCTTCCCACACCTCCATTTACTCTTTTCACCCACTCTCAGGAATATGTCTCGATTTTTACTCTGAATGTGCAGACCCCGATTTAGGGATGGGATTTTCTGGGGCAACAACATTGTTAGTAAACTGGATCAGCAATTAATCAGACCACCATTTTGTCCCCAACCCTTACACCACTTTACAGTGCAAATGAATTATGTAGTCATAAAATCCTGAGGCAACAGAGAACACAATTAGGCAGAGGATGGGAAAAAAGGGGGGGGGGGGGTTGAAAGAAAAAAAAAACCTCAGGTCACGGTAGGCCGGACTTACTCGCTGGTCTGCATGTTCATTTGCCTGACGGGTACTTGCTCACCCAGCCCGAGTGCTTGTTGGCCCACCTGTCTCAAGTGCTTTTCCAGCTCATCAGTACGCTCCCTAACCCACTGATCCAGAGTAGTTTCTCACCCAATTATCAAACAGCCAAGTGCTTCCCAATCACCTCCTTGCCTTCTTAACCATAAAGGAGAGGGATTCAAGAGTGAACAGGATGAGAAGTAACAAGGCAACAAGCGGTAGGAATCAGGGACTGAATGGGAGTGACATATACACACAAATATTACATCTACATACATTAATCATAAACTAGATGTTATACTTTGTTACAGATGAAAAACAATCAACAAAAGAAAAAGTAAGCCGGGCACTGACCTGCAGCCTAACATTTATAAGCAGTTACAACTACCCTCTGATTGATTTTGCAGTTTGCAAGCAGCTAGAGCCTATTTACAGCAGTGGCCTTAAAGGCACAAGTCAGGTTAACATCTAAACACCACAGCTGTGCACCAGACCAAAGACTCCCTATAGCAATGCCACATGAGATCTACTAGTTATATAAAATTTTACAAAATATGAGGTTAAATAACTGTAGAGACTTGAGTTATTGGTCCATTTTTGTATTACATTTTTAAAACATTAAAATCATTGTTCTTTTAATATACAGTACAATCTAATTTTCATTATTCATGCAGTCCCTGGTGGTATATATTATACAAGACAAAAAAATTGAAACCATATGAAGAAAGGTGAAACATTAGTGAAAAAATTATCAACATAATTCAATGAGACATAATATATTTACAGAGAACGCTTGAAGCAACAGAATGGAAAGCTGAGTTTCTATTTCTTTTACTAAATCAAGATTATATTTAGAAATATGTGAAGGACAGAAATAATAGTGGCAGTAGTGCAGCCCTTTGGAGCTCTAATACATTGCACCACAGAGCGACAGGACATGGACTCAAGCCTGCGATCCTTCACATAACATGCATTTCTGACCTCAGCCAAGTGGCTTCCAGAGTGAGGTATTGAAGGACTCTGTCATGATCCATGGAACTAAATCGCTCAATAAATCATCATCTTCAGAAAAGGCATGAGAGAAAATTGGAAGGAGAGGAAAAAATTCTCTTCCAATTTCTCTCAAACTGTATTCTTTATGTAGTTGTGCTTCTCTCCCCAGTGGCACATATGATGCAAGTCAGAAGCTTTTGTTGTCATAATGAATAAACCATTAGTTTGCATATTCTGAAGCAGGTTTTAAAACAAACATTCCCATGCTCTATTGTCGACAAATGGGTTTCTCAAATTCATTAAAATGTACAATTATTGTTTGCACTAAATCTGATCAATTACTCAGATTAAACTTACTGTACTAGTCATTGAGCTTTGCATTTGAGTGTGACTATTATTTAATGTGTGATTTAGGTTTTCTTGATTTAAGATACAAAGAACTCCAATGAGTAAGTTGTTTTGACATTGCAAACTGGTGTGGCGATATTGTCAGGGACATAAATGGCCTTCATATACCAATTTGTCTAAAATTTACACTGTTAGCTGTAGAAGAAACAAATAGCAGAAAACAGATGCAGCATCCATTTCCATGATTAAACAAAATCCTTTCCAAGCTACCAAAGAATACGCTGCACTCAAACAAAGAAAATAAACAAGGCCCCAAAATTTCTACACTCATACACTTCTTTCATATTCTTCCTTACGACAGCAAATCACTTAAAATAGTATTAAATAATTCGAAATATTAGATACACATTATAGTACTGTTCAATACAGTATTCAATAGCCTTCATTGTCTTTAGTCACAAATTCCTCCACAACACAATAGCTTATCATAGGTCATAATATGAAAATGTTTTACTTACTTCAAAGCTTTAAGGAAAAGGCATTCTGGAAGCTCATTTAGTTGATTATGTTGTACATCGAAAACCTCCAGAGGTGTGTGTTCCAGGTGACTGGGGAGATTCTGAAGATGGTTGTGTCCAACCAACAGCTTCTGTAGGCTCAAGCTGCACAGTAATCTGTGGAAAGCAAGAGTCAAAATTTATTTTTCAGATGTTATATACAAGATGCATACAACCATATTCATGAGCTAGTCTGACCACACCCAATTTTCTCCCCTCCTATCCTGAAGGTGTTGGATTCATGCGACGGTATAGATACACAGCCACTGACAGCACTCCTGTACTTTTCTGTTCAAATTAGCAAAGACATGAATTTCTATTCCTAAGTTTTTTTTTGAGTGCTGTCCACCAAGTCCACATTTTCTTTGTACTTTGACCAAGCTTTTGGCCACCTATCCTAATATGTGGTTTGATGTCAAATTTTGTTTGATTACGCTCCTGTGAAGCACCTTGGGACATTTTACTATGTGAAAGGCACTATATAAATGCAAGTTGTTGTTGTACTGAAGGATATTAAAATGGAACTTGAAAGAAATTCGATAGTTTCTAACAAAAACGAGTCAGAGTTTGGACCAAGTGCCTTCAATGCAAATTAGTGTCCTTTCCTGCATGCAATTTCTAAAAACTGTAAAATAAGCTTGGTTCTGTTTAAAAGGTAGAGTAAAAAAATGAAGTCTTAGCTGAAAAGTGAAAATTACACAGATTCACTAACTTCTCTGCTAACAACTATTGTTATACATTAGTTTCTTGGAGAATAGCAAAAATAAATTCTCCAGGATCCAGCCACCACCTCCCCACATTATATCCCCAAAACAAACTTAACATCATAATTCACACACACATAATTCAGTATTTCACCAAAAATACCCCAAACTTATCCATAAACTTTCACATTCTACCTTCTAATCGTTCCAGTGTCTCCCAACCTTATGCAGAATCAGAGGCCATTAAGCCACCGGAAGGCAGCACCACACAAATCCACACCAGGGCAAGGTCTAACTCTGGACTGATTTATAGAATTAATGCACTTGCACAGCAGTGCAAAAGAATGCATATGCTAATGACTCCATCCCTCCCTATCTTCTGGTGTAGGTTTCAGCAGTTCTGTAAGCTAAATTTAAAAGGTATTTTGGAATATTCTTTCAGTCAAGGTTTTAGGTGTCAGCCTCGGCGTAGTAATAGCACTCTCTCCTCTGAATCAGATGGTCTTGGGTGCAAGTCCCACACCAGACTTGAGTACATAATCTAGACTGGCACTTTAATGCAAGACTGAGGGAGTGCTGCACTGTGTGATGCCATCTTTCAGATGAGACTTCAAACCAAAGCCCCCTCAGGTGGTCGCAAAAGATCCCACAACACTATTCAACGAAGAGCAGGGGAGTTCTCCCAGTGTCCTGGCCAATATTTATCCCTCAACCAACACCTAAAGATGATCTGGTCATTTATTTCATCGATATTTGTGGGACCTTGCTTTGTGCAAATTGGCTGCCACAGTTCCTACAATATAACAGTGATTATACTTCAAAAGTACTTCATTGGCTGTTAAATGCTTTGGGACGTCCTGAGATCGTGAAAGGTGTTAAATAAATGCAAATTCTCCTTTTTCTCTCTGTCTTTCTCTCTAAGTGGGAGATCAAAGAGACCCAAGAGAGTAACAGACTGAAAGAGAAAGGGGGTTATAATAGATGCAGGAAGAGATTAACGGAGAAACTGATCTAAACTACCAACTGGGTTAAACTAACGAAGTGCTCCACAAGCAGCATCAATGAAACCAGTCGGACCTCAGCTTTGCAGGCCCAAAGCCTGCCCCCAAATACTACCTCTCCATGCCTGCTTCAGCTGATAAATGAAGTCCTTAAGATAACTATAGAATCTTAATGAGGGAAAAAAGCAACATCAGCTCAGTATAGGTAATACAAGGTCTATGCCTTAAACTATCCACAAGCAATATCATGTGAGATCTACTGTCCTTTCCCACCTCATAGGTAATTCTGTAATCAGGTTATGACTAACATCCAGCAGCTCAAGTTTCTTGGCATCACAAACCCAGTCAGGTACAGATTCCAGTCTGTTTCTATTGAGGTAAAATAAAATAATTTGATCATAATGCAATAAACTTCTGATATTTACTTGAAAAATCATATTTTGCAGTATAAGAAAAAAATAGCCAATACACCAGCTTTCATGACCATTTTAAATTTACTAGTGCAGTATATGAAATATCTATACATATTAACTGTAGATGTACATACAAATAAAGATATCTGCCTACCTCGAGAGATCAAGGTGAACCAGTTGACCAGGAAGTGGATAGAGACTCAGTGTTGTCAACTCTAAACAGGCACCCAAAATAAGTTATTAAAACAGGATATCTTAAATAGAAATTCCAGTCAACCTCAATGAGAATACGAGTTGAATATTACTCTTATTGCTTACTCTACCACAACAGTCCGTTGGAAAAGCTGTACAACGCTTCGTGGCTTCTCAGCTGGGATTACAGAATGTACAGTGCATTGAACACTAAAAGGCCTTAAACTAATAAGGGGCTACATCCTCACAGTAGCAAATCATCTTGATATAAAGGAAACTAGTATAGAACAATTATGTTGCAATGTACTGTTGAGCTATTATTCACATTCTTGAGCACCAATTTCCTTTGCACTCTCCAAGTTTTCCTTCACTCAATATCTAAAATAATAGATTACAAAAAAATTAGTAGTTGGAGGTTACAAATGCAAAACACCTCTGAAAAAAACTTTATGAACAAGGCACGTGATAAAATGCTTACTTCTTCCACTAAGCAAATCAGAGAATTATGTTTACACAATTTTCCAATTTATTCAGAGACCAGGAAGGAAGAAAACTTTAAAAACCGGAAGGTTGGGGCGAGCTTTGGAGAGTTAACAAGATTTTTTGAAAAATGGAATTTAAAATTGCTGCAGCAAAGTTCTTTTATCCTTCCTCTTTCCTCTAATTTCAAGCTCTGTTCAGAACTGGAATTCACCCTCATCACTCTTACTAGGAGGTTGATCAAGAATGGCATTGCTGGTGGAATTCTCTATGCAATGGACAATCCTGTCTTGAAGTCAGGAAAAGAGTATGAGAGCAGAGAAGTTGAGGGAGAGGTGGAGAAGAAACATTAAAAAATCTGACTGGTGAAAATCTATTAAGGTGGTCCATTCTTAAACCTGTGAAAATTTAGAGTAATCGTTTTAGAAAGAAATCCAGTGCTCATTAAGGCAATAGCTACAAAGTTTGATAAAAGTCTAGAAGAAGCATTCTCAAACTTTTACAGTGACAGAGTGAATGTTATAAATGTGTACTAGGCCATTTTCAAAAAGAATCCTGTATCTAAGACACTGCTAACACTTTAAAGATTTCATCAAATTGTAGTCATTGATATGACAAGTTCATGTTCACAAGGGCAGCTACCTGGCCCCAAAACCACCTTCTTCTTATGAATCAGAAAAAGATTAATGCAACAATTTCAGATGCTTTTTTCTCACAATAATAAGAAATACACAAAAATATTGGTATGTCGGGATGAAAACAAAATACATTTCACTGGCTGTTTAAATTTTTCTCCTTTTATTAGAACTCCCACCACTCTACATAGCCTTGTGAAGGAAAGATCCTACTCCTTGACAGGACTGAAGGTTTTGCTAATACCATGCTTGTAAAGCTAAACTAATTTCTGACCTTGCAGTAGGCCCGACACCAATGGACCCCTCTTTGTGATGTCTAGCTCTTTGCCCAGATCCATATAGCCTCTTCTAAATTCTCACACACACACGGCTGCTATACTGGATCCGAGCCCCCAACTTCCACTTTTTTTCTCTTGGTAATCTCCAAGCCCTGCAATGCTCTCTTCTCTTTCTTTCGGCCATTTTTCCTTTCACCACTTCCTTCTCCAGTACCACGCCTCCCTTGATCCTTGCAATCACTTGGCGCTATTCCACAGCCAATCTTCTTTCCTGGCCATCATACTCTTGGGAGTCCTTTTGTATGATCAGTGTATTGATGGGTCTTTCCCCTTATATCTCTTGCCTATCAATTTTGCATCTTCCTATCTCCAGACATTATGAATGTGGGGCAGGCTTGATGGACCAGCTGGCCTTTGCCTGTCCGTCAATTTTATATGTTCGTATCTCCATTGTAATGTGTCTTGGGAGACTTTTTAAAAAAAACATTAAAAAGGTGCTATACAAATGCAAGTTCCTTTTAAGGGGACAAAAATTGAAGCAGACAGCTCATAGATTTTCAGCAACACAAGAACTGGATTTTTAAGCACAAATTAGATGGGGTTATTCATGTTTGTTAAGCTGTTGCAGTGTGCGGTACTCAAAGTTCCAACAAATCTGTAGGTCATCTGGGTCACAAACATGGTGACCCAGAAGTTCTACAACCAACAGTGCAAGAATTCAGAGCAAGGATGAATTCGGGCTTCAGAAGTAAATGACAAATAATAGAAAGTGACCAAAAAGTTAAAAATGTGTTGACTTACGGTTGGAGCCAGCATACAATGTCCTCAAAGAGAAACCACTTAACGTGAGGGTGGTCAAATTGTTGCGTTCACAATGAAGATGTTCAATACTTCCAATTACACTCAAGTCAAGTTCAGTCAGGAGGTTGTCTCGCAGATCCAGGTAAGTTACATGGTTAATAGCTTCGAGGTTGTCCATTACTACTGACCTAATTGAATTCAACCTAAGAAACACAGAGAAACAAATGTAGATGAGAGCCCAAAATAACAAATAGCACACTTAAGAGGGTTTGGTAAAACTAGAGGCCTGAAATTAAAATTCTAGGCCTGTTACATAAACAATAAGACAATCAGGATCACTTAACAGAAATAAATATGATTAAATTACAACCAACATTAACTTGACCAGGAGACTGTACTTAACTAATTTACAAGAATTTTTCAAGGACATAACAAAGTCAGTAGAAACAGTGATCTATCATATGGTACTCTATTTTTAACAAGTGTCTGATCAAACATCTCACGCCTTGTGGAATTAAGAGAAGCAAATTGGATCAAAAGCTGGCTAAGCAAGAATCTGAAGGCATTTATAAATTGGCATATTTTCAGCTGGGGGAAAAAGGACAAGTGGAATTCTCCACAAATTAGTGCTTAGTCTTACACTTTTCCTTCTGTTAATGACCAAGATAAGGAGGAATAAGGCAGGAATGTCGACAATGTTTTTAATTTATAAATTTTCATTAATCCTTTCTAATTTCTGGTGAATGCCAGACCTGAGCCAAATAAGATGCAGTTGAAAAGACTCAAGATTATTAAAAACACCTGATGATCTCTTGCCGTGCTGCTATGTGTATATATTTTCCAAAACAGCTGACGATCGAGCAGAACATGGGCAAGAACAAAAAAACTAGTTCAGAAAAAAGAATTCATATTTATATATAGTGCCTTGTGACCCCTGCAGGACATCCCAAACTACTTCACAACCAATGAATTACTTCTGAAGTGCAGTCACTGTAGACAGGTGATTTGTGCACTGCAAAGGTCTCACAAACAGCAAATGAGATGAACGACCAGCTAGTCTGTTTTTGGTTGAGGAAACATATTGGCCAGGACACTAGGACAAATGCCTGCTCTTTGAATAGTGCTGTGGGGTCTTTTACATCCACCTGAAGCACCGGAATAGCCAGAGGGCCTCCAACAGGAATTGAAGCCCTTTGTTCATCAGCTTGGGTCAGTTGGTAGAACTCGGAGTTAGAAGCTTGTAGGTTCAAACTCCCCTCCAGGACTTCAGCCTCGGTTTAAGGTTTCAACCAAAAAATAGCATCTCCAACGATGCATATAATTCCTGTTAGATCTGAAATGTCAGCACGGATCATTTGCTCAAGTCCTGCTGAACCAAACTGACAAGCAAAGAGCTACAGTTCCTGTTGGAAAAAGTGCAAATCTCAGGATTTACAATGACAAATACACTTGCAAAGAACAACACATTTACCATGTGAATAAATGTTCTTACCGCTCATATTAGATTTTCACTAATCCTGTTCAATTCCTACAATAGATGCATTTAGAAGCATTCAAGTGAAAAGTAGAGGGGGTGGCAGAAATAAATATATTTAACATTATGTCCTGAAGGAGTGAAGTCTGAAGATTTTATCAACAGAGACCAACTTCACAAATTGCTTGAAAGCATTCAGAAATGTCCACATCATTGTTGTGCAAAGATCTAACAGGGATTTTATAGAGTTTCAAATATTGCAGACATTAAGCATGAAAGATGTCTATGTGGTGATGAACCTGACTCATTACTATTCGGACGTTGCAAAAATCCCGCATTGAAAAATACTATAGCACTTAAGTATTCTTATATAGGTACGGCTTACCCTGAAAAGCAGCAATTTTGAACATCTGGACCATTAGGGTGATAAAGGCACTGTATATGTGACAGTTGGTAGTGATGGTGATGATGAGAGATTCCCATCAAGGACTAGGACTGTGCTCTTGCCTGATGCCACATTTATTGAAAACATCTAACAAAGCTTTGCCCTGAGCAAGAAAGCAAACCTTCAGTGTACACGTCACCGTGTCAAAAAAAAGTCTTGAGAATTGAGTTTTCAAAAACAATCAACAGGACTCTGCTCATCTTATGGCGGGTCTTCGTCCAAGATGCAAAGTATCGTTGGGGAAGTTCGGGGAGGTTTCTGTTGCAGAAGCTTGTACAATTATTTCTCCCTCCTTTCCTTTCTGAAGGAAACATTTTATAGCAGGGTAGTTTGATGACTCTTTAAACCTAAAACTTTCTGGTAATGTTCAGAAAATGCAAAATGAAACTAACAGAATATCTCAGCCATACATCTAGGTCACAACTCAGATTTTTGAGTTGGTAACAAGTTGCTTTTGGAATATATGCTTGGAATTACTTGTTTTTAGTGTCTATTTTCTGTGCAGTCATGGAAGTGTAACTAATCAATGGACGCTTTTTTTTTATGGCTTCTAAAGCTCAAGTGAATTCCAAACTTCTCCTGAAACAATTAAAAAAAACATTTTTACTTTTAATGGTCTGTTCTGTTTTTTTCTCCCCCATTTTATTAATATTAAATTAGTGTCTATATGTAGGACTTAATTTAAAAAATGTGTAACAATGAATGTGTTTCTTGTTTTTTCACAAAGGGAACTTAGTGAAAATAAGTGATAGACATAACTGATGCTTCTAGAGGAATTTTACTCTTTGAAAATTGCATGGTGTTTTGATATGCAGAAGACATTTTAAGACTTTGTGCTGCCTGTGAACTTCCAAGCTTCATTGAGAGATACTAAATGCAAAAGCACAATCATAAATGCTTAGGAAATAAAGTATGGGCTGCAAATGGGATTCAAAGTAATTGATGATCTATTTACCAGGATTCTTTTATAGCTCTGATCTACTGGGAAGTTTCAATTACTTAGAGGCCATTTTGATCATACCTGCAGACCAGAGAATGCAGAGAAGTCCAAAATTGAAGTTTGAGCAAACAGACAAAATAAATGACACAAAGATATAATGTATAATATTCTGGTGGAAAGGGGAAAACAGGATTTAAATGAACTTAAGAAAACCAGGGAAACAGGGTTGGGAAGATCAACTGGGGAGGAAGATTGGGGGAAAAGAGAGAGCAAATACTCAGTAATACAATATGTAAATAGTGTCATTAACATTGAAAATTGTCCCAAAGAGAGGGAAGGGGGGGTGGGGAATATGTATTTGCATTAGCTTTTTGTGAGAGAAATGTATTTTTCAACATTAAGAAAATAAAAATGATTTAAAAAGGCATACATCCTGATTTTTGGGGGATTATCTTTGATTGCACCACTTCCACCAAAAATAATCTGTGGTTTATTCATCTCTTAAAATGCTCTTTCAAGACAACACTGTTACTTGCTGAGAGCAGTGCTGCCATCTGTTGGTTACTTGTGTTATTGCAATGAATGGCTCCATGTTGCTGGAGAGCAAATCATTTACATTCCTACTGTAGTTAAATGTCACTCGGCTCTGGAACATACAGCTAGAACTCTACATATCCTGCCAATTGGTAGTGATATTCTACCCAAATTCCAATCAGTCATTCTATTCTCCAAATCAGTCCTGCCTCTCGGCTATGTTTTAAACTAGGACCAATCCAAATAGCAAAATAAATACTAGCATTTATATAGCTGCATCAAATCAATACATCTCACAAACAAAGTACTTTTAAGAGCAGTGACTACCACTACCATTATGTAGGCAAATGTGGCAGCTATTCTGTGCTAGAAACGTCCCATAAATTGCAATGAGATGAATGACCAACTACAACAACTTGCATTTATGTAGTGCCTTTAAGTAGAAAGACGTTCCAAGGCACTTCAAAGAGGCGATCAGACAAAAATTGATGGTGAACAAAAGATGATGATATTTGGAGGGGTGTATAAAATGTTCATCAACGAGGTACACTTTAAAGGAGAAGAGGGAGGTGGAATGGCAGAGAAGTTTGCAGAGGGAATACCAGAGCATAGGGGTAGATAGCTGAATGCACGCACACCAATGGTGGGGCAAACGAAGTAAGGGATACACAAGAGGCCCGAGTAGGAGGAACGCAGAGCTCTGGGGGTAGTAGGGGTGGAGAAAGTTACAGAAATCGGGAGGGACGTGCCGATGATGGGATTTAAACAAGATGATGAGAATTTTAAATTTGACGCTTTGGGGAAGCGGAAACCAAGGTAGGTTAGCGAGCATTTGGGTGATGGCTGAGTGGGACTTGGTGCAGCATAGGATATGGGCAGCAGATATTTGGATAAGCTGAAGTTTACGGAGGCTGGAGGATGGGTGGCTGGCCAGATAATCATTGGAATATTATAGTATGGAGGGACTGGATGAGCAAAAATTTCCTCCAACTAAATATTGGGAAGACCAAAGCCATTGTCTTCGGTCCCCGCTACAAACTCCGTTCTCTAGCCACCAACTCCATCCCTCTCCCTGGCCATTGTCTGAGGCTGAACCAGACTGTTTGCAACCTTGGCGTCCTATTTGACAGAGATGAGCTTCCGACCACATATCCGCTCCATCACCAAGACCGCCTACTTCCACCTCCAAAACATCACTCGTCTCTGCCCCTGCCTCAGCTCATCTGATCTGCTGTTGAAACCCTCATCCATGCCTTTGTTACCAAGCTACTGACTATTACAATGCTCTCCTGGCCAGACTCCCATCTGCCACCCTCCATAAACTTGAACTCATCCAAAACTCTGCTGATCGTAGCCTAACTTGCACCAAGTCCCATTCACCCATCACCCCTGTGCTCTGTCCTACATTGGCTACTGGTCCGGAAACGCCTCGATTAAAAAATGTTCATCCTCGTTTTCAAATCACTGCATGGCCTCGACCCTCCATATCTCTGTAACCTCCTCCAGCCCTACAACCCTCCGAGATCGCCGCACTCCTCCAATTCTTGCCTCTTGCGCATCCCCGATTTTAATTGCTCCGCCAGTGGTGGCCGAGTCTTCAGCTGCCTAGGCCCTAACCTTTGGAATTCCCTCCCTAAACCTCTCCGCCTCTCCTTTAAGATGCTCCTTAAAAATCTACCTCTTTGGCCAAGGTTTTGGTCACCTGACCTAATATCTCTTTACATGGCTTGGTGTCAAATTTTGTTTGATAACTTTCCTGTGGAGCGTCTTAGGACGTTTTACTATGTTAAAAGTGCTATATAAATGCAAATTGTTGTTGTTGTTGAGATAACAGTATGGATGAGGATTTCAGCAGCAGATGTGCTGAGAAAGGGCAGAGACAGGTGATGTTACAGAGATGCAGTAGGCAGACTTTGTGATGAGAGAGGATATGGGGTCGGTAGCTCAGCTCGGGGTCAAACAAGATGCCGAAGTTGCGAACAGTCTGGTTCACAAACTCGGAGGGGGATGGAATTGATGGCAAATGTATGGAGATTGTGATAGGGGCTGAAAACCATAGCTTCAGTCTTCCCAACGTTTGACTGGAGGAAATTGCGGTTCATTCAGCACTCGATGTTGGACAAGCAGTCTGACAACACAGAGGCAGTGAAAGAGTCGCCAGACGTGGTGGAGAGGTAGAGCTGAGTATCATCAGCGTACATGTGGAACCCATGTCTTAGAATGCTGTCACCAAAGGACACATGTAGATGTGGAAGAGGAGTAACTAATGGTAGATCATTGTGGGACTCGAGGTAACGTGGTGGCAGCTGGAAGGGAAGCCATTGCTGGAGATGCTATAGCTACAACTGGATAGGTAAGTTTGGAACCAAGTGAGGAAAAGACAGCTTAGATGAAGGAACACAGAATTGTATATCCAAGTTTCTATATGACACTAAGTTAGGGGACACAGTAAGTTGTGTAGACCAGAGCAGATAGTTAAAAGGGATACAGACAGACTAAGTGCATCTATGGCAGATGGAGTTCAATGTGGGGAAGTGTGAGGTCATCCAATTTTGGATCTGAGAAAGATAAATCGGAATATTTTCTTAATGGAGAGAGACCAAGAACTGTGTGGGGGGGAAAGGGATTTAGGCGTCCATGTACACAAATCACTAAAAGGTAGTGGACAGGTACAAAAGGCTAATGGAATGTTGGTCTTTATCTCAAGGAGGTTGGAATTCAAAAATGAGGAAGTGATGCTTCAATTTTACAGAGTCTTGGTCGGGTCCCATCTGGAGTACTGCGTTCAGTTTTGGGCACCGAACCTCAGGTAAGATATATTGGTCTTGGAGGGGTACTTCGCTGATTCACCACAATGACACCAAGGCTTGAAAGGTTAAATTATGAGGATAGGTTGCATAAATGTGGCTTGTATTCCCTCGAGTTTAGAAGATTGAGGGGTGATCTAATCAAGTTGTTCAAAATGATAACGGGATTGGATAGGATACATACAAAGAAACTATATCCTCTGGTGGGGGAATGCAGAATAAGGGGGCAAAATCTTAACATTAGAGCTAGGCCAGTGGAAATCTGGAACTCTTCCCCCCGAAAAGGCTGTGGATGTTGGGGCAAAATCTTGGCAGTTGCAAAACTCTGTACATGCTAAATTTTGCTATTAGTGCACTAATAAAAACCCTGCATTAGCACCGACAGGCTGGATTACACGCATCTGTCTCTCAACTTTTGCAAATATGAATTTCAGTTATAGTCATCTCATTCCTTTTTCATTTCTATTATTTTGATTTGGTACATACCCTACCAACATTATTTAATATACTATTCTCTAAAATAACAAGTGATTCATAAATACAGTAGCAACATCCATCAACCTTATTTAATTTCAGTCTTCCATATACACAAAAATCTCATCTCAGTAATTTAAGGGAAAAAGTTTTTTCTAATTAAAAAAAACTACAGTTTAATTATCAACAGACTAATCATCTTGAATTCAATAAGGGAATATTAACATATAGATCTCTTTTAAGTTTGAGTGAAATTTGCCATGTTCCTTCTCATCGGTATTTTGTTCTTTCTTGTCAATACTAATCTCAACAGATTGAATATGAAATGTGGTACCAGACAGGCTGCTTTGCTAGAAAATGTATGCATGCACAAGCAGCACAGCAACACTGCAATTCAGATATGCACAGAGATTCATGTCCGGTAAGTGGATTTACAGAGCCATTGCAATTGTATTTACCATTTCCTTACCTAAGATCCAGGTGTTTAATGTGAGTCATTTGGCCCAGTGTTTCCAGTGCCAATTTCTGTAAATGGTTTCCAGCCATGCTGAGCTTATCCATGGCTGTTAAAATCTCGCACACTGCTGGGATCACTTTGAAGTCATTGAAGGACAAGCCAAGGTGGGTCAGCTGTTGTACATTTCCCAATTCTGAAGGCAAGCTCTGAAGACAATTCCCATCCAGAATGAAAGTTTGAAGACTTAGAATGGAAAGAAATAATAAATCTCGATTATAAATTCTGTGTATAAGATAATTTGTTTCTATATGCTGCATGCCCACATCAAAAACTTTTTTTTTAAAAAACATATCTTGTCGGGCAAAAAGGTGAGGGGGGAATATCTGGCATGCCAAAGTTAATTTACAAACAGATTCTGTATCAGGATCCTTAAAATAATAAATTTGAAAAGATATAGGTGTCTTTTAATGTAACTCAAATTAAAAGAAAACTGATCCAAAAAAATTAAAAGACTAAATACCAATAACTAACAGTAACGGCATGTCTGCAGGACATTCTCAATCCATTAGGATTTGCACTATGATGGAGAAAATTGGTCAAAGAATATAAAACCTATTTCTCTCACTAGGTCCTGTTTAATTAGAATGAACATGTAATTTTCCACAATGTTTTACATCAGGTTCTATGAACACCAAGATACTGTAGAAATATTAAATAGTGGTGGGAAAAAAAAGGGAAGTAAAAGGATGTGAGAACTGGTGCATGGTGCAGTTGAATGTGCATTATGATGATTTTAAAATGGAATTTGTGCAAGCATTTCATATACTTTGAAAGTTTGGGGGGACATAGAGAAGGAAATTAAAATGAATTGGATCCACCAGATGAGAACTAGTGTGTAAAACTAATTCTCTAAACTGTTGGTTGTATCTCATATTATAATACTTACTTTTGCAAGTTCCCAATCTCCTCTGGGATGTTGTGTATCCTGTTACAGGAGAGGTTGACTTCAGTAAGAGTTGAGATTTCACACAAAGATGCAGGAAATTTTGTCAGTTTATTATTCGACAGGTTCAGGCTTTTCAGCTGAGTAAATCTACATTAAAAAAAAAGGTTAAAAAAACTTAGCGACGGGATTTTTCCAGCAGGCTAGTTAACTAGTGACTGCATGAATTTGTGTTGAATTTCAATTAAATAGACTTATATGCACATTATCTTTACTTGTTACAACCGAGTGGCTTACTAGGCCAGTTCAGAGAGCAGTTAAGAGTCAACCATGTTGGTGTGGGATGGGAGACACATAGGCCAGACCGGGTACGGACAGCAGGTTTCTTTCCCAAAAGGACATTAGTGATCCAGTTGGATTTTTACGACAATCCAACAGCTTCATGGTCACTTTTACTGTTACCAGCTTTTTATTTCCAGATTTAAAAAAACAAATTCAAATTCTCAAACTGCCATGATTGGATTTGAACTCATATTTCAGTAACACAAGTTCAAAGCCCACTGTAACCACAATGCTACCATAAATGTACTTGGTGTAATGAGTCCAATTTTGGATTTCATACATGGCAAAGGATATTGATATTCGTAGAGAAGGTGCAGAAGAGGTTGACCAGGGTGCTACCTAACCTCAAAGGTCTTTGCTCTAAGAATAGGCTCTAAGAATTAGGGTTATTTACTTTGGAGACAGGCAGGCTTATATGAATGAGGATTTTAAAGTGATGAGCCTCTGGAACAAACTGTTGAGACGTGGTGCTGAATGGGACTGCCCTCACCTGGTTCTACTCTTACCTATCCAGTCATAGTCAGAGAATCTCCTGTAATAGCTTCTCTTCATGCGCCCGCACCGTTACCTCTGGTGTCCCCCAAGGATCTATCCTTGGCCCCCTCCTGGTTCTCATCTACAGTCAATGACATCATCTGAAGACATGTTAAATTTCACGTGTACGTTGACAATACCCAGCTCTACCTCATCACTACCTCTCGCTTCCCCCCCACTGCCTCCGTGTTGTCAGGCTGCTTATGAGTCAAAATTTCCTCCAATTAAACATTAGGAAAACCAAAACCATTGTCTTCGGCCCCGTCACAAACTACGTTTCCCAAGCACTGACTCCATCCTTCTCCCTGGCCACTGTCTCAGGCCGAACCAGAATGTTCGCAATCTCGGCATCCTATTTGCCCCCAAGCTGAGCTTCCGACCACATATCCCCTCCATCACCAAGACTGCCCACTTCCACCTCCATAATATCACCCGTCTCCGCATCGGCCTCAGCCCATCTGTTATTGAAACTCTCATCCATGCTTTTGTTATCTCTAGACTCGACTATTCCAATTCTCTTGGCCAACCTCCCATCTTCCACCCTCCATAAACTTTAGTTCATCCAAAACTCTGCTGCCCGTATCCTAACTCGCACCAAGTCCCATTCACCCATCACTCCTTTGCTCGCTGACCTACATTAGCTCTTAGTCCACTAACCCCTTGATTTTAAAATAATTATCCTCATGTTCAAATTCCTCCATGGCCTCACCCCTCTCTATCTCTGTAACTTCTTCCGGCCCTGCAATCCTCTGAGAACTCGGCGTTCCTCCAACGTTGGCCTCTTATGCATCCCCGATTTTCTTCACCCCGCCATTGGCAGCCTCGCCTTCAGCCGGCTGGGCCATAAGCACAGGAATTCCCTCCCCAAGCCTCTTCACCGCTCTCCCCCTTTAAGCGCCGCTTAAAACCTATCTCTTTGACCTAGCGTTTAGTCACCAGTCCTGGTGTTTGTTTCTTTGGCTCGGTGTCTATTCTTTTTGTCTGATTACATTTCTGTGAAGCACCTTGGGATGTTTTATTATGTTAAAAGTGCTATATAAATGCAAATTATTGCTGTTGTTGATTATGGGGTTTCTATAGTACTTTAAAAGGGGACTTACCAAGATTCTGTGAGAAGAGGTTATTTCTCCTTATAGAAGGCAAGTTGCTAGTTAGGACTTATGGCTACTACAGTGTCCTAGAACTTGCTCGATTGTCAAGGAGTCAGAGAGGAATTTCACAAAGATTTTCCTGAATTGGCTGCAGGTTTTTTTTCCGCTTGGTATTTACCTCTCCCAAGAGACTGCACGGTTAGGCAGTGGTCGAATGGTATATAAGGTTTCATTGTTGTCTGGATGGGTTAAACCTGATGGTCTGTCTCATCTTGCTTTTTATATGGTCATATGATAAATTAAGATCCACCACAGATTCTGCTGGAGATTTCCGCAATGCTGGATCAGCGAGGTTGCAGCATGGAGGATGGAAGTAAATTTTTTAAAATACTAATTTTATACTCAGTTAATACATTATATTTACACAAGAACCAGGACGTAAGGCCACCACTGCTTTTATGATTAGGGGTCCTTTTCTACGTTCAAATACAACATTTCTGACCGAACTGCTGTACAAATTATTTATCAAACAACTTTATAAGCTACCAACAAAATGAAACAGAATATAAAGAAATCTGAGACAAACCAAATCAAAATAATCATGCAAAATCCTTCCCTTCTATTTTTAGTCTTCAATAGGTTAAGTATAATTTAATTAGAGTTGTAAACAATTTTACAACACCAAGTTATAGTCCAGCAATTTTATTTTAAATTCACAAGCTTTCGGAGATTTTCTCCTTCCTCAGGCAAATGTTTCAAGATCTTGAAACATTTGCCTGAGGAAGGAGAAAATCTCCGAAAGCTTGTGAATTTAAAATAAAATTGCTGGACTATAACTTGGTGTTGTAAAATTGTTTACAATTGTCAACCCCAGTCCATCACCGGCATCTCCACATCATTTTAATTAGAGTGGCAGCACCTTCAGGGCAGTGGAACATAATTGATCTGATTACTTCGGGTACAAATAACTCTTCAGAACAATTGATTCTTTCTCACATTAACCATGTACTCTATTTAAATTATTCATAAACGAAAGGCGTTTTTGATACTAAAGCATTGATTGAGAAGTACGACATGTCTGTTCTGCAAACAAAAGCTCCATTCACAATACAGCAAGAAATTTATAGTTTGAACTAATGTAGTTGCATTTATATAACACTTGGTCACATCAAAATATCTCAAAGCATTACAAAATATTAATTATTTTTGAAGTGCAGTGACAGCTGTTATGTAAGCAAACACTGCAGCCATTCTGCACCAGCAATGTCCCCAAAACATGAATAAAATGAATTAACAGTTAATCTGTTGGATTAGCATGCATCCTGATAAGAGCTGTTTTTGTGCTGGTGCCTAAGTGTGGGTCTTCACAAGATTTTTGCAACTTTGTGAACCTGGTCACCAATAGTCCTATGAGTAATGGAGTGATGACTCTTCCCCAGTTAGCAACTCCAGGTTGACTGCTCATACCCAGAATTTTCGTGGATGACATTAGTGGCGTTACGCTACTAACCCAATTCCTCAATCTAACCAAAATTACAATATATTAGGATACAAAACAGCAAATCTTACACCGCTTTCCAGTGAGGCCCATAACACAGCTTTTAAAAGCAAACCATACTACTCTGAATCTGGCTAACCATGCTAGATTCAGATTATAGTGGCCAACAGTGATCTCCAAAATTATCAATATCCAACTCTGTACGAATATTGCAACATGTATTTACATCTGTAGTGCTTAATTTCAGATCACAACAAATTGAGTGACTAGCACTTCAAGAGTTGACAGATGTACTCGCTATGTCATATACTGGCTGTATCAGGTATAAATCTCATCTTAGTGGTTAGCAATTATGGTATGTAGTTTAACCCATTTCACGATTCTCTAACAAAACTTGTAAGCATCACATTTGGCTCATTAAGGCTTTGCTTAAGTTAGGCTAAATGGGGCACCCATGCAAACCACCATGTTTAATCTCAGTCGACACAGAATAGAGTGCCATGTTCCACTTGCACAATATTTCATTCCCTCCCCCCACCCCACCCCTCCATTTTCAAATTCACAAATAAAAATTGTTTCTCTTGTCCTGTGACTGTGGACTCAAAACAGAAGTGAGGTCCCAGTGCCTGGGCTGGATGGCATTCATGTTACTGTCAGCTGCGACCCCAATAGGTATTGGCATGTCTGAGAGTTGCTGCAACAAGCAGGAGGATTCAGGTCATGGGGTGAGGGTAGGCCTGGAACTAGGACTGCTGTAAGCCAGGCTGGGAATCTGGGAAGGAGCACTGGTGGAAAAAAAACATGACCCACACAGCATCAGATAGGCCAAGTCTATGACCAACATGTACCTGTGCTAGGCATGAAAAGGCTGGGCCAGATGTGAAATGGAACAGCTGTATCACACTGACCACAGACCAAAGAGATGCCTAGAAATGGACAGTCACAATTTTTAAGAATTTATATATTGATGGAGGTTTGTTAGACAAAACAGTGATGCCAGCTAGATTTTAACAATGTACAAGAACCACACATAAAATAGCAAACTGTGAAGCAAGAGCAAATTTCAGCAAAAAAGATCTATTTTCCTTTGCATTGAGTCAATGCTGTATATATGACTTAATTTTCTGTCACACAGTCACAGAAGTATTATTCACATTTCATTAAAGTTGTCTATATCCAGGGTAATTCATTTTATTTGTGGTAGCGATTCATTACAATTTTAACAAATCACAGTGAGGTATCAATTTCTTCTGCTCTTTTTTAAAAAAAAAGTTTACATACATTCATCCCAACAAAAAAGACACTAATTTTACATGCTAAAAATATTCAATGCAGCTGTTCAATCGCTGTGGTTGATTGCAAAATGAAATACAATAATCCCTCACATCGCTACTGAGCTGCTCTGCAACAAAATCAGCCTTTTCACTATTTAAATATCTAGCTAATGAAATCTTCCATTTCAAGGTTATAGAATCATAGAATGATACAGCACAGGAGGCTTTTTGGCCCATCGTGCCTGTGCTGTTTGAAAAATCCCCTGCTCTTTCCCCATAGTCCTGCAAACTTGTCCCCTTCAAGTATTTATCAAATTCCCTTTTGAAATTTATTATTGAATCTGCTTCCACCATCCTTTCAGGCAGTGCATTCCAGATCATAATTCGCTGCGAAAAAAAATGTTTTTCTTATGTTGCCTCTGGTTTTTTTGCCAGATTGGTGTCCTCTGGTTACCGACCCTTCTGTCACAGGAAAGTTTATCCTTATTTACTCTATTAGAACATAAGAAATAGAACATCCGGCCCCGCAAGACTGCTACACCATTCAACAAGATCATGGCTGATCTTCTACCTCAACGCCATTTTCCTGCACTATCCCCATATCCCTTGATGCCTTCAATATCTAGAAATCTATCGATCTCTGTTTTGAATGTACTCAATGACTGAGCCTCCATAGCCCATAAGGATAGAGAATTCCAAAGATTCACCACCCTCATCTCAGTCCTAAATGGCCTACCCCTTATTCTGAGACTGTGACCCCTGGTTCTAGACTCCAAGCCAGGGGATGCCTATCAAAACCGTTCATTATTTTGAACACCTCTATCAAATCTCCTCTTAACCTTCTCTGCTCTAAGCTTCTCCCTGGTACCATTCTAGTAAAAGGTTATAAAGTATGGACTTCCCCCCCCTCTGGATCCAAGACATAATCTGCCCAGATTCTTTACAATCCAGAACAAGCATAAGCACAGCTACTTTCAGCAGAATGAGATTGATGAAAATGGGGACACATCCCAATCAGTACGGAAACAGTTCCTATCTACTTCATATTTGTATCAGAATGAGGGCATGGTGCTGCTACATGCTGAGCATAGTCTCCATCTGGATCGGTTATAAATCCAATCAGAGCCTAGACTAGGAATAAGGTACACCTCTGGTTATTGCAGAAAATTATGATTAGTTGGAGTTGGCTTGGGGTAGCTGGAGGGTAGCACTGTCCAGAGTAGGTTTGGATGTACAGTACAATAAAAAGTTAACAGGAGGCATTGTTGACATCTACTTCAAAATTCCTCAATTGCATGATGATATTGCTCACATATAATGTTGTAAATATGTATCCATGTTAGTTGACTGGTATTACCGTGGAGTTACACTTTATTCACATAAGATGATTGCACAATGCTCTTTGTAACCAGGTATGTTACACATGGGATCCGATGCATAAATCTTTACAGAAGTTCACACTTCTGATGCAGAACAAACATACCTCCGTAGTCATCCCAGGCACTGAATCAAGTTTTCAAAGTGTACGATATTAGCAGTTAAGGCTAGCCAGCAGCTCGCTGAGGGGGGCAATAATACTCAATTTAAAGCTGCCATGCCCCACAAGTGATTTGCTCATTTAATTTTAAACAAGCAATTTTAACCTCGTGTTCTATTTAAAATGAGGTAAAAAGGAAAAACAATCTCAGACATAGCAAATAAAAATAACCTGGCCAAATATCTGTACAATGTAATAATGATGATCCTAGGACAAGAGATTGATTCCCAATAAAATTTTTATATTGAGTTGTGCAGGTAACTTTTGGAAATTAATATATAATTTTTAGTGGGAATCGCAATGGGAACATATTTCCAAATCAGTTTAAAACTGTATTGCAGTTTTACTATCACTAGATTGGGAAGGATAAATTGATCATTCATAAATAGTTCCACTTTCAGACCTATAGTTTAATTTATTTTTGTATGAACGATTCTTGCCCTGTTACATTCTTGGAAAATTGCAACCAGAATATTGAAAACTAAATGACAATAATTCAAAAATGTGTAATTGACTAAGTGCTTATTAATTGTAGATCATGTCGAAGTAGTAGCTGGCACTAAAATAAGTGTTTTTCACCTCTGTTCAAATAAGCAGTTGAATGTGCCAATGTACTGTGGTAGAACTCAGATCCTGCCTCACAACTTTTATCCAGCAGATGCTACCTGGGGAGTTGCTAAGTTATACAGAATCCATGGTGTGGATTCAAATGGAAAATAAGTTCCCCTTGATCATGTCCCTGCTCAATTTCCTTTCCCCTCCCATCTCCCCTACTTGAAAACAAGTTCACTTTTGTGAGGCTCTCCTGATAATAGCTTTAATCATTGCTTTTGCTCTTATAAGTAAAACCACAGAAGCTTACAACATAGAAGGAGGTAATTTGGCCCATTATATCTAAGATGGCATTTTGCTAGAATCCAAAACTAATTCCACTGCTCTGTTCTCTCCCCATAGCCCTGAATCTTCCTCTTTTCAAAGATTTATCTACTCTTCCGGTAAATGGTCTCTGCCTCAAGCAAAATTACCCTGGTGACAAAGGACTGCATGCTCCAATAACTGCATGTAGAAATGTCTCAACATCTTTCCGCACAATCTTGGCAACAATTTTGAATTGAGGAGCCCTGGTCACGAATGCCCCAACCAAAGGAAATAGGGTGAATAGGGAAAGACTATCAAAGCCCTTTTAGAAATATCGATTAAATCTCCTCAGCCATCTGTAGTCCAGTGGAAATAGTATCAATGACTCAAGTTTCTTCTCAAAACTACTTTCTCATTCTTTAACCATCTTTTCTAAACCATGATAAATGCATCAACACCCTTTCAAAGGTATCACAGTAATTGCATTCAAGAGTTCTTATGAAGGGGTTTATATACAAGATTAAAAATTGAGATCTATGTGGGGTTTAAGAAAATAATCAAAACCACATAATGGAATTGCTGCCTATGTAGCAACTCATTCCCTGATATCTTGCATGAAACAAAATATACTGTCTGTGTTATCCAAGACACAGAGGAGTGATTGCAGCTTAGTCTAAAAACTGATTTTTCTGCACTATCAGACTAGCTTCTCAGTAACCACCTTTGCCACTGGCAGCAAATAAAATAAGGGGAAATGGTTAGGGTGCTAACTTGCCAGCTTCGCCCCTATTTCAAGTCCAAACAGCAGCAACTCACTGCCAATGTTCATAAACAGAGAGAAATACAACAGTTGTCAATAGTCCACTTTCATGCCAACCATGAGGCAAAAAGTGGTGCTATCAGTAGTAATTCTTGGTATTACAAGGTGATCAACCTCATGTTACTTAGTAATAATGGAGTAGAATTTCCTGCAGCAGCCTAATTGGGAAGTCATGCCCCATTTTACGCCCCTTCATAGACCGATTTTGCTAATGTCACCTGTTACGCCAGAGCTTAAAAACCAGTGTGATTTAAACGTTGTCTCAACTTAGTGAAGTCTCTACAGTAATGTCAAATTAAACACTCACCAAACCAACTGCATGGAGCCGTATTTCGTCAGTTGAAATATGTCAGTTTCAAATGCATCCCAAAGTAATGCTTTTATGCTTATCTGCCAGCTTCATTCTCATAGAATCATAGAAGTTTACAACATGGAAACAGGCCCTTCGGCCCAACATGTCCATGTCGCCCAGTTTATACCACTAAGCTAGTCCCAATTGCCTGCACTTGGCCCATATCCCTCTATACCCATCTTACCCATGTAACTGTCCAAATGCTTTTTAAAAGACAAAATTGTACCCGCCTCTACTACTGCCTCTGGCAGCTCATTCCAGACACTCACCACCCTTTGAGTGAAAAAATTGCCCCTCTGGACCCTTTTGTATCTCTCCCCTCTCACCTTAAATCTATGCCCCCTCGTTATAGACTCCCCTACCTTTGGGAAAAGATTTTGACTATCTACCTTATCCATGCCCCTCATTATTTTATAGACTTCTATAAGATCACCCCTAACCCTCCAGGGAAAAAAGTCCCAGTCTATCTAACCTCTCCCTATAAGTCAAACCATCAAGTCCCGGTAGCATCCTTGTAAATCTTTTCTGCACTCTTTCTAGTTTAATAATATCCTTTCTATAATAGGGTGACCAGAACTGTACACAGTATTCCAAGTGTGGCCTAACTAATGTCTTGTACAACTTCAACAAGACATCCCAACTCCTGTATTCAATGTTCTGACCAATGAAACCAAGCAAGCTGAATGCCTTCTTCACCACCCTATCCACCTGTGACTCCACTTTCAAGGAGCTATGAACCTGTACTCCCAGATCTCTTTGTTCTATAACTCTCCCCAACGCCCTACCATTAACGGAGTAGGTCCTGGCCCGATTCGATCTACCAAAATGCATCACCTCACATTTATCTAAATTAAACTCCATCTGCCATTCATCGGCCCACTGGCCCAATTTATCAAGATCCCGTTGCAATCCTAGATAGCCTTCTTCACTGTCCACAATGCCACCAATCTTGGTGTCATCTGCAAACTTACTAACCATGCCTCCTAAATTCTCATCCAAATCATTAATATAAATAACAAACAACAGCGGACCCAGCACCGATCCCTGAGGCACATCGCTGGTCACAGGCCTCCAATTTGAAAAACAACCCTCTACACCCACCCTCTGTCTTCTGTCGTCAAGCCAATGTTGTATCCAATTGGCTACCTCACCTTGGATCCCGTGAGATTAAACCTTATGTAACAACCTACCATGCGGTACCTTGTCAAAGGCTTTGCTAAAGTCCATGTAGACCACGTCTACTGCACAGCCCTCATCTAACTTCTTGGTTACCCCTTCAAAAAACTCAATCAAATTTGTGAGACATGATTTTCCTCTCACAAAACCATGCTGACTGTTCCTGATCAGTCCCTGCCTCTCCAAATGCCCGTAGATCCTGTCTCAAAATACCCTCTAACAACTTACCCACTACAGATGTCAGGCTCACCGGTCTGTAGTTCCCAGGCTTTTCCCTGACGCCCTTCTTAAACAAAGGCACAACATTTGCTACCCTCCAATCTTCAGGCACCTCACCTGTAGCGGTGGATGATTCAAATATCTCTGCTAGGGGACCCGCAATTTCCTCCCTAACCTCCCATAACGTCCTGGGATACATTTCATCAGGTCCCGGAGATTTATCTACCTTGATGCGCGTTAAGACTTCCAGCACCTCCCTCTCTGTAATATGTACACTCCTCAAGACATCACTATTTATTTCCCCAAGTTCCCTAACATCCATGCCTTTCTCAACCGTAAATACCGATGCGAAATATTCATTTAGGATCTCACCCAGAAAACCACAGACAAAGGGGATTAAAAGGAGGTTCATCTTTATCAGTGCAGGAGTGCAACAGCTATATAAGTTTTGAAAAATATGAAAGATACCAGGGATGAGGGACTTCAGTTATGTGGAAAGAATGGAGAAGCTGGGATTGTTCTCCTTAGAGCAGAGAAGGTTAAGGGGAGTCCTAATAGAGGTATTCAAAATGTTGAGGGGTTTTGATAGAGCAAGTAGGGAGAAACTATTCCCTCTGGCAAGTGGGCCAGTAAACACAGGTCAAGATTTAAAATAATTGGCAAAAGAACTCAAGGGGAAATGAGGAGAATTTTTTTCACAGAGGGTTGTTAAGATCTGGAATGCACTGCCTGAAAGGTACAATCAGATTCCATAGGAACTTTCAAAAGGCAATTGGATATGTACTGGAAGAGGACAAATTTGCAGGGTTATAGGGAAAAAGCTGAGGGACTAAATTGGACAGCTCTTTCAAAGAGCTGGCACAGGCACGTCAGGCCGAATGGCCTCCTTCTGTGCTGTAAGATTCTACGATAATAGCTTTAATACATTTGAAAAAATTCTGTAGAGAAGGTAAGAACATAAGAAATAAAAGCAGGAGTAGGCCATATGACCCTTCGAGCCTGCTCCGCCATTCAATAAGATAATGGCTAATCTTCGACATCAACTCCACTTTCCCGCCCAATCCCCATATCCCTTCAAGTCCAAAAATCTATCCATCTCAACCTTGAATATACTCAACGACTGAGCATCCACAGCCCTCTGGGGTGGAGAATTCCAAAGATTCACAACCCTCTAAGTGAAGAAATTCCTCATCGCAGTCCTAAATGTTCGACCCCTTACCCTGAGACTATGTCCCCTAGTTCTAGACTCTCCAGCCACAGGAAACATCCCCTTAGCATCAACCCTGTCAAGCCCTCTTAGAATCTTATATTTATCAATGAGATCATCTCATTCTTCTAAACTCCAGAGAGAATAGGCCCATTCTACTCAATCTTTCCTCACTGGATAACTCTCTTCTCCCAGGAATCAATCTAGTGAACCTTCATTGCACCGCCTCGAAGGCAAGTATATCCTTCCCTGGGTAAGGAGACCAAAACTGCACACAGTACTCTAGGTGTGGTCTCACCAAAGCCCTGTACAGTTGCAGCAAGACTTCCTTACTCTTGTACTCCAACCCCCTTGCAATGAAGGTAGTATGCGTCATTGTGATTTAACATAAACTATGAAGTCTTAAATGGGCAAAAATGTTATGCGGGACTATTTTCCCAGTTCCTAAACAAAAGGGTTACCCCATGCAAGCACTGGAGCCCAGACCAAACCCACTATATAAGTTTTGAAAAATATTCTTGATTCTTTGTATTTTCCCCCCAGAAAGGACTGAACTCTGAGTTTTGTACTGTTTATTTGCCACGCACCCACACTAAACGAAGGCGAATAGGCGGGAATACATTTCTTGAGGGAAGAAGTCTGCTTAAAGTTGAGGCCCATGTTATCGTTGCACTAATAGTTTCATACCATCATAGTAGGTACAGCAAAGGAGGCAGCCATTCTGTCCATCGTCCCTGTGCTGGCTTTTTGAAAGTGCAATCCAACCAGTCCCATTCCCCTGTTCTTTCCCCATTGACATGTAAATTTTTTCCCTTCAAGTATTTATCCAATTCCCTTTTGAAAGTTACCATTGAATCCACTTCCACCACCATTTCAGGCACTGCATTCCAGATCTTTACAACTTGCCACGCAAAAAAATGTTTCCTCATGTCGCCGATTACCTTAAATCTGTATTCTCTGGTTACCTACCCTTCTGCCACTGGGAACAGTTTCTCCTTATTTACTCTATCAAAACTGTTCATGATCTTGAACACCTCTATCAAATCTCCCCTTAACCATCTCTGCTCTAAAGAGAACAACCCCAGCTTCTCCAGTCTCACCACGTAACTGAAGTCCCTCATCCCTGGTACCATTCTAGTAAATCTCTTCTGCACCGCCTCTAAGGCCTTGACATCCTTCCTGAAGTACAGTGCCTAGAAATGAACACAATACTCCAGCTAAGGCCTAACCAGTGCTTTATAAAGGTTGAGCATAACTTCCTTGCTTTTGTGCTCTATGCCTTTATTAATAAAGCCCAGGATCCATATGCTTTTCTTTTTAAAAACTGCCTTCTCAACTTGTCCTGCCACCTTCAAAGATTTGTGTATGGGCACCCCAAGGTCTTTGTTTATGCACCCCCTTTAAAATTGTACCATTTAGTTTATATTGCCTCTCCTCATTCTTCCTCCCAAAATGCTTTAAATTTCATCTGCCATGTATCTGCCCATTTCACCAGTCTGTCTATGTCCTCCTGAAGTCTGTTACTATCCTCCACATTGTTTGCTGCATTTCAGAGTTTCATGTCATCTGCAAACATTGAATTTATACTCTATACCCAAGTACAGGTCACTAATACATATCAAAAAGAGCAGTGGTCATAATACCGACCCCTGGGGAACACCACTGTCTACTTCCCTACAGTCTGAAAAACAATCGTTCACCACTACTCTCTGCTTTCTGTCCACAAGCCAATTTTGTATCCACGCTGCCACTGTCCCTTTAATCTCATGGGGTTTAATTTTACTAACAAGTCTATTATGCGGTACTTTATCAAATGCCTTTTGAAAGTCCATATAGACAACATCAACCGCACTACCCACATCAACCCTCTCTGTTACTTCAAAGAACTCAATCAAGTTAGTCAAACATGATTTTCCTTTAACAAATCCATGCTGATTTTCATTTATTAGCCCATACTTCTCCAAGTGCCAATTAATTTTGTCCCAGATTATTGTCTCAAAGTTTCCCCACCACCAGTGTTAAGCTGAATGGCCTGTAATTGGTGGGTTTATTCCTCTCCCCTTTTTTGAACAAGGGTATAACATCTGCAATCCTCCAGTCCTCCGGCACCATCCCCATACCTAAGGAGGATTTGAAGAGACCCCCCACAATTTCCACCCTTACTTCCCTCAGTAACCTAGGATGCATCCCATCTGGACAGGGTGACTTTTCCTCTTCGAGTACTGCCAATCTTTTAAGTACCTTCTCTTTATTTTTATCCTATCCAATATCGCTACTACCATCTCCTTTACTGCTACAATGGCAGCATCCTCTTATCGATTAAAGACCGATGCGAAGTATCCATTCAGTACCTCAGCCATACCCTCTGTCTCCACAAGAAGATTTTTTTTGTCCCTATCCCTTTCTTTGACTATTCTTTTATATGTCTATGAGAGACTTTTGGGTTCCCTTTTATGTTACCCACTAATCTATTCTCATACTCTCTCTTTGCCCTTATTATTCCCTTTTTTAGACCTCTGTATTTTCAGTATTCAGCCTGGTTCTCTACTGTATTATGAAGCATACATTCGTCATAAGCCTCCTTTTTATGTTTCATTTTAATCTCTATATCTTTAGTCATCCAGGGAGCTCTAGCTTTGGATCCCCTTCCTTTCCCCCTCGTAGGGATGTGTCTACTCTGTACCCGAACCAACTCCTCCCTGAAGGCTACCCATTGTTCAATTACTGTTTTGCCTACCAATTTTGATGCCAATCCACCTGGGCAAGATCCCTTTTTAACTCACTGACATTTACCTTCCTCCAGTTAAGCATTTTCACATTTGATTGTTACTTGTTCTTTTTCATAACTATTCTAAACCTAATGATATTATGATCATTGTTCCTCAAATGCTCCCCCACTGAAACATGTTCCGCCTGTTCCACTTCATTCCCCAGAACTAGATCCAGCACTGTTTCCTTCCTGGTTGGGCTGGAAACACACTGTTCCAGAAAGTTCTTGAACATAGTTCAGGAATTCCTTCCCCTCTTTACCCTTTACACTGTTACTGACCCAGTCTATATTGGGATAATTGAAGTCCTCCATTATCACTACCCTATAGTTCTTGCATCTTTCTGTAATTTGCCTGTAAATTTTCTCCTCTATCTCCTTCCCATTATTTGGTGGCCTATAGTATACACGCAGCGGCGTAATAGCTCTTCTATTGTTCCTTAATTCCAACCAAATAGATTGCGTCTTTGACCCCTCAACTACATCATCCTTTCCGGTGCTATAATAGTTTCTTTTATCATTACTACCACCCCCTCCTTTCTTTCCATCCCTACCTTTCCTGAATACCTTGTAGCCAGGAATATTAAGTACCTAATCCTCCCCTTCTTTGAGCCAGGTCTCTGTTATTGCCACTATATCATAGTCCCATGTGGCGACTTGAGCCTGCAGCTCACCAACCTTGGTTATCACGCTATGTGTGTTTATGCGCATGCTATTACAACTGTTAGGTATTTATTTTTCCACAGATTGCAGTGCCAAATTTGTTATTTCATTACTGTGGGTTTAAACTTTTTTGCCTTTGTTCCTTAACCAGATCATAAAAAGATACCCCAGATTTGTTGCTATGCTTTTACACAAATATATGTAATCATGGGCAATTAAAGTTTTGCATTTCACAGAAGTCAGCCCTGAAACAAAGGGTGGGTTAATGGTTGAGATTCACTTATTGTGCTTCATCTCACTGACTTCTATGTAGCTGCCTTGGAAGTACTTGCAACGCATTAAATAGCTCAGGAATGAATACAAGGAGCAAACAAGCCCAAATAAAATGAGACCGTGTGCATTCCAGCACAGGGATTACATTTTCCAATCTCTTTGAAGAGAGGGCAAATTCAATGGAAGCGTGTTCGCTTTTGAGTGGAAATTTACACCCATTCTAAACCTGCGTAAATGCACGATATCGACGTCGTAAGCTCTTTCGGATGGGGTGGGGCTATGCTAATGAGCAACGGAGGGCATGATGAGGACTTTAAAGAACTGGAGCAAAAGACTGAGGAATTTCAGCCGCAGTGCAAGAATAGGTGCAAGTCATTTACACTTGAATTTCCTTCATCTTTTGCGCCGGAAATTGGCATGGCCCCGCAATGACGCCAGTTTTTGGGTGCAAATTGGCAGGAAATTACAGGCCAATATATCAGGAACCACATCAACTGCAAAGCCAGTCTACAGCTGTGTGTAGAACAAACTCTTGCTTTAGACAGAGACTGCAGGAAATTATTTAATCTGTCAACCATCATATGGTCAAAGACACTTCCCATCAATTGTGGGGAGGGGGAAAATTCCAACAGGTGAACGGCAGTAAACAGTACCCTACAATAACCATTAGAAACAAATTTTCACAATGTCTTTTCTAAAATGTTCTCATATGTTATATTTTTAAAATGCAGTTGAGTATCATTCCAGTAACTATGCACAAGAGAATTGCTTCTCAATTCAAATGTTGTGGTCACTAAACATTGTCACACTGTCTGTATAAGGGGCTTCAGCATTTCCAGTAAGGCATTTTCCAAAAATGCTAATATCTATAAACTGATAAAGCAACACAAACTATAACCACCTGGTTTTCTATCTAATGCCCACAGTAGCAAAAAGAAAAGGACAGAATAAACTGAGGTCTTTTACCGAGAAAAGAACAATAAATTTTAGTTAACTGAAAAAACATCTACTTCACAAAATATACCCATTTATCAGGGACGCACGGAGATCTTGGTATACATTTTAAATAGCGAAATGCTCAAATTAAGAAATTTAAGTCTAGCAATTTATACGTGCTGCATGTCGGTGAAAAGTCAAAAGATACAATTTCTACAATGGATCTTAAAAGTGATGCAGCATGGAACTGAATGCAATTCAGATAAAGAACAAGGTCAAATACGCAATTTGAGCACTAAATACAACTAACGTTGCTGAGTTTCTGTCCCAGACTTATGGAGCTTCTAAAAATACAATTTTCCCCCTGCAGATACATTGTTTCCATCAATATATTTACATTTTTGTAATAAAAAAAGAACAGGTCATTCCAAGTGATCTTGAATGCCTCGGGTTTTTCAATAAATAATTGAAATGTAATGTCTTTGCATCCTGGAAAATTGCCAGTAAAATACAACAAATTGTATATACTGGATTGCCCAACGCATTGCACACAATGAGGATACGTTGTTGCAAATGGGTGGGTTGCTAGGATCTGGCAGTGAAAGAATTTGGAAAGAAATTTATAAGACAGTTTCCCAGAAATAAGTGCATTTTGATTAGCATTTTCCTCACCCACAGCAGGTGAATAATTAAAATCAAGCTGTTCCCTCACACATACCTCTTACGTAAATAAGTAACCTTTTTTGTGCAAGCTCTTCAATGGCTATCTGTTTACGGTGAGTTTTTACACTGAAGGCCAAGAATATTTAAAACTTCAGAAAATACTAAACTAATTTGTTTCTTTATCAAATATCTGCAACAGTATGTAGTGTTATCAAAATAACTTAAAATGTTTATAATCCCATTAAACTTAAATAGTGCTATTTGTACTTTCAGAACATGTTCATACTCAGAACTCAAACAACTATTCTTCAACAAATAAAAAAAATGTGGTTGTCGGAATCATATGGAACACACTATAAAATTTAAAGACCTGTTCGGAGTGGTTCCCTGCTCACTGGATTTCTCAACTTGATTTTTTAAAATTCATTTATGGGATATGGGCGTCGCTGGCAAGGCCAGCATTTATTGCCCATCCCTAATTGCCCTTGAGAAGGTGGTGGTGAGCCGCCTTCTTGAACCGCTGCAGTCCGTCTGGTGAAGGTTCTCCCACATTGCTCTTAGGAAGGGAGTTCCAGGATTTTGACCCAGCAACGATGAAGGAACGGCGATATATTTCCAAGTCGGGATGGTGTGACTTGGAGGGGAAACCTGCAGGTAGTGTTGTTCCCGTGTGCCTGCTGTCCTTGTCATTTTAGGTGGTAGAGGTCGCGGATTTGGGAGGTGCTGTCGAAGAAGCCTTGGCGAGTTGCTGCGGTGCATCCTGTGGATGGTACACACTGCAGCCACTGTGCGCCGGTGGTGAAGGGAGTGAATGTTTAGGGTGGTGGATGGGGTGCCAATCAAGCGGGCTGCTTTGTCCTGGATGGTGTCGAGCTTCTTGAGTGTTGTTGGAGCTGCACTCATCCAGGCAAGTGGAGAGTATTCCATCACACTCCTGACTTGTGCCTTGTAGATAGTGGAAAAGCTTTGGGGAGTCAGGAGGTGAGTCACTCGCCACAGAATACCCAGCCTCTGACCTGCTCTTGCAGCCACAGTATTTATGTGGCTGGTCCAGTTAAGTTTCTGGTCAATGGTGACCCCCAGGATGTTGATGGTGGGGGATTCGGTGATGGTAATGCCGTTGAATGTCAAGGGGAGGTGGTTAGACTCTCTCTTGTTGGAGATGGTCATTGCCTGGCACGAATGTTACTTGCCACTGATGAACCCATGCCTGGATGTTGTCCAGGTCTTGCTGCATGCGGGCACGGACTGCTTCATTGTCTGAGGGGTTGCGAATGGAACTGAACACTGTGCAATCTTCAGCGAACATCCCCATTTCTGACCTGATGATGGAGGGAAGGTCATTGATGAAGCAGCTAAAGATGTTGGGGCCTAGGACACATAGGATCTTATTTGCCAACTGCAGTTGTGGGACAGCAGCTAGCATATACATTTTTGGTTTCAACGTTTAACTCAAAAAAAAGTTGAGTTAATTCTTTAGCTTATTCTGATGCATCATAGCAAAAAAAATTCTAGTTAACCTTAAAAATTAATTTGCTGCAATTTTCCATGGATGGGGACAGGGGGGGGTTACAAACAGCAAGTCCTTGCTTGCTCTATGATTGCCCTGCATGCACTTGAGGCTCATGTTTTTCGCACAGGAGAACAGACAGACTGGTGAAACGGGCAGACACAAAGTGGATGAAATTTAACACAGAGAAGTGTGAAGTAATGCATTTGGTAGGAAGAATGAAGAGGCAATACAAACTAAATGGTACAATTTTGAAGGGGGCACAGGAACAGAGAGACCTGGCAGTGCACATACACAAATCTTTGAAGGTGGCAGGACAAGTTGAGAAGGCTGTTAAAAAACCATATGGGATCCTTGGCTTTATAAATAGAAGCATAGAGTACAAAAGCAAGGAAGTTTGCTAAACCTTTATAAAATACTGGTTATGCCCCAGCTGGAGTATTGTGTTCAATTCTGGGCACCACACTTTCAGAAGGATGTCAAGGCCTTAAGAGCGGGTGCAGAAGAAATTTACTGGAATGGTGCCATGGATGAGGGACTTCAGTTATGTGGAGAAACTTTCCCACCTCCCAAAGCACTTGTCTTCTATCTTGGTCCTTAGCTTTTAAGGCATTTGCTTGTGGGCTTTAGCTATCATGAAGTTCAACAGCCGCCAGCAATGTATATTTTCCTTTGCATTATACCTGTATATACCATGAATTACGTGTGGGTTCAATTTTTCAGTTAAGTACAGAAAATATTTACATTTTTAGAAGTTATTGCATACAAAAATGTGTATATTCTAAAGGGGCGTTGATACTACAAAAAGTAAACAGTATTAAAAAGTTTTTAGAATATCCAAATTCTCAAAAAGGTAACTACAATTTTGACCCGTTATTTTCTACTTGGATTCTCTTATTTTTACTCCCACCATTGGACTGCATGTGTTAGCCTTTAGCTGGGAGGGTGCAGCAGTTTAGTTCACATATTACAATTGCAACACCATTGAATGGGCTTCATCAGTTTTCTTTTCCCCTTCTCTTCTATTGCCCTTCCTACCCAAAGGTGAATCATGTTAAGAGTGGGAGAGAAATAGGGAAGAGCTAACGAGAGTATCATGAAGGGACAAATGAAAAAGCCCACATAAATGTTTTAGATACCTGTTAAGATTGCAGAGTCCAGCATCAGCCTGCATAAAATTATGCCGTAGATTAAGATGTGTTATATCTTGACTGAAAAAGAGATACTCAGGAAGTTCCTCAAGGCTGTAACATGACAGATCAACAGTACCGATTCGCTGAGAGACAACCTGCAAATAAACCAACCATTAGTTAGTTGGCCTGTTACTGTAGAAGGCTAATAGCAACTAAAACAGGAAACTGTACTGACCGCAGTTATTAAAATAAAAAGACTGGTAATCTAAAAAACTCATGATAACTGTTTTAATATGGCTTAAATTTAAAAATAATGTAACATACAAAGATAAATTCAACGGTGAAAACTGTATACTCTGATCCAGTATGTAGTTACTAGCATTTTGGTTTTAATATCATGTAATATCTGAACACCCCACTGTCCCTTCTAAAAAAACCTGATAGACATCCACAGCCACCATGAACTCGCTGGTATATTGCACAAGTGCCCATTCTTCTTGTGCAGGCCTAGTGACTGCAGCCTATTCAACTGCAAGGCATAATAGCAGAGCCCAATTCTGACTTCACCAGACATCCGCACACATAATTACAACATGACTTAGAGAACGAGAACTCCAGCTGATTTTCCCTCCAAAACCCAGCTGCACCGACAGCGTTTACAGATCAGCTAATTCAGCACACATTTGGGATCGAACCAGAGATGGTCTGTGTGGCTCATCTATTTACTGGCTTATCCAGCTAAGTCACTGGGAAGATACAGAAAAGTTGTTTACAAGAATTTGCATTCAAATGTTATAAATAGCAAACTAAAGAAGAGATTTTTGAGCAGTATTTGAAATGTGCAAAGTCTTTCTAAAAACTACTGCTCTGAATGAATCTGTAAACTTCTGAAATGGTCAAGGAAATCACTTCAGAAACTACCACCCTCCAAAACTTGTGGATAGGCAACAAGGGAATGTTCTGTACACACAAATTAATCACATTTTTTGGTAACTAGAAAGACTAATATTCAGATCATTTCTGCAAAATAAAAAGGTATTCAAATATAAAGCCATATTAATTTCAAATATAAGAACATAAGAAATAGGAGGAGTAGGCCATATGGCCCCTCGAGCCTGCTCCACCATTCAATCAGATCATGGCTGATCTTCAACCTCAACACTTTCCTGCCCGATCCCCATATCCCTTGATTCCCCTAGAGTCCAAAAATCTATCTATCTCAGCCTTGAACATATTCAGCATCCACAGCCCTCTGGGATAGAGAATTCCAAAGATTCATTACCCTCAGTGAAGAAATTCCTCCTCATCTCAGTCTTAAATGGCCAACCCCTTATCCTGAGACTTTGCTCCCTAGTTCTGGACTCTCCAGCCAGGGGAAACAACCTCTCAGCATCTACCCTGTCAAGCCCCCTCGGAATCTTATATGTTTCAATGAGATCACCTCTCAACCTCATTCTTCTAAGCTCCTGAAAGTATAGGCCCATTCTATTCAAATATAGAAAAAACACAGGGTTTCAAAAATACAGTAGGTTCATTACTAGCTTCTATTTCATCGTGGTCCCTAGTTTTTAGACATTCAGGCATTCATTTAGGAGCTGCAGTAGCTAACAGTCTCCAACAACTCTATCGCACCTAAATACATCACCATGAATGAGAATGTGTGGTTTGGACTTTCAGTAGCATCATTTGTATGGAGGCAGAACGCAGAACACAACAACAACAACTTGCATTTAAATACTGCCTTTAACATAGAAAAACGTCCCAAATAGATTCATAGAAACATTTAAAAAATGTACGCCAAGACAAAAAAGGAGATATTAGGAAGGTAAAAACTTGGTCAAAGAGGTGGGTTTTAAGGGGGAGAGGGAGGTGCAGAGGTTCAGAGAGGGATTACCAGAGTATAGGTCCTAAGCATGGCCATCAGTGGGGCGAAGGGATGAGGGATGCACAAGATGCAGTAGGGCTGGAGAAAGTTACACAGATAGCAAGGGGCGAGGCCACAAAAGGGATTTAAACAGGAGAATGAAAATTTTAAGTTTGAGGCGATGGGGGACTGGGAGCTAAATAGGTCAGCACAGTCGCTACCTGACATAAGATAGGATGAGGCAGCAAAGTTTTGGATGAGCTGAAGTTTAAGAAGACTAGAGGATGGGAAGCAAGCCAGGAGAGCAATGAAATAGTCATCTGGAGGTGACAGAGTCATGAATGAGGGTTTCAGCAGTAGATGGACTGCGGTAGGGGCAGAGGTGGGCAATGTTATTGAAATGAATGCAGGTGTCTTTGTGATAAAGAGGATATAGGGTCAGTATCTCAGCACAGGGTCAAATAGAGTGCCATGGTTGTAAACAGTCTGGTTCAATCTGAAACATGGGCCAGGGAGGGGGATAGAATCGGTGGCAAGGGTATGGAGCTTGTGGCGAGGGCCGCAGACGATGGCTTCGGGGCTTCTTGATGTTTAACTGGAGGAAATTATGGCTCATCTACAACTGGATGTCAGACAAGCAGTCTGACAACAGAGGCGGTGAAGAGGTAGAGTCGTGTATTGTCAGTGTACCTGCAGAACCCGACTCCATGGCCCCGATATTTACTCGGACACAGGGGTGGGGGGGGGTGGCGGTGGGCGGTGATCATGGCATGTAAGCTTGTTGGGCCTGGAGGAAACACTCCCGTTCCTCCTGGCCCACAAACAGTGCAATAAAGGCACTTACCTGTGGATCCGGCCTTCTCGCGTCCTCTTACGTGGCATGAATCAGAAGGCTCGGGAATCCCAGCTCCGAGGAGTTAAAAACAAAAAAAACTATTAAAAATGGAGGCCCGCAGCCTCTTTAAAAGGTTTTACTGACCAACCGGCCTCCTGAGAGCAGGTTGATTGCTGGCCCCCTGACCTGCCAACGTTAAAACCGGAAGTGGACGGATTGACGGTCAGGTTTTACATTTTTACCTTCCAACCCACCCCCAAAATTATGCCCCGTGTCTTTGAAAGATGTCTCCAAGAGGCAGCACATAGATGAGGAAGAGGAGGAGGGTGAGGGTAGATACTTGGGGGATTCCAGAGGTAATAGTGCAGAGGCAGGAAGAGAAGCCATTACTGGAGATTCTCTATGATTGGATAGGTAAGAGTGCAACCAAAGACACTTCGACTGAGCTGGACAATGGAGCAGAGGCATTGAAGGAGGATGGTGTGGTCAACCATATCTAAGGCTGCAGAGAGGTCAAAAAGGATGAGGAGGGATAGTGCACCATGGTCACCATCACAGACGACGCAATATGTGACTTTGATTAGGGCCGTTTCAGTGCTGTGGCAGGGGCGGAAACTTGAGGACACGTAGGAGTGGAAGTATAGACATTGTATGCATCAGAACTTCTGAAGAATTGTATAGATGGACAGAGTGAAGCACTGGCCAGATAGTGCAGAGTGCAAGCACTGTTCACATTACTAAAACATATTTACAGCTATAACACATTTCAACAGTTGAGAAAGTACAATAGATTTAGCAACTGGTACAATGACGATTTATTCCGGGGGGCGGGGGGGGCGCAAAAAGAAAGACTTACCTAAATAATTGGTATGTGGGATATACAGGCGAGCTCTGAAGCAAAAATACAGCCATGTATTGTGTCCAAAAAAGCCAAAGGACTTAGCAACACAAGATGTTGCAATGATGCGAGGCACATGTACACATCTGCCTCTGAAAGATGTCTTCTTGATTGCTCAATTCTTTATGCCCCCTTGTTTCATAAAACTGCCACCTTTCCCCCATTTGCCAGCCTGGTGAGGCACTTTATTTTAGTCTTTCAAACAACAGTTCTCTTCTAAATAAATAACGGGGGGAATTTTAACCCCCCAGGACGAGCGGGAGGTTAAAATTTGAAAAAATTGGAAAACTGACTGACCCCAACCCACCCACTTCCGGTTCTAACGGAGGTGGCGACTAACCTGCTCCCCATTTTGGCTATCTAAGCTCATCCCTCGACTCTTTCATCACAGCAGCCAACTATATTTTGAACAATCCTCATGTTTTGCCTCTACGACATTGCCAGACCGATTATTCCAAGCACTTACCACATCGAGTAAAGGTATTTCACTTTTCACTAATTTTCTTTTGTCTCTTCTGGTCTTATTTTCCTGGCATATTTTAAAGTAATAATTTGTTTTATCATATCTATATCATATATATTTCAATGAAATCCCTCCTTAATCATTATCATTCCCAACTGTAAACCCAAAGCTTCTCCAATCTTTCCTCACAGCATCCCCATTACACTTGAGATCATACTTGTTGCCTTTTTCTGTGACCTTTCCAATACAAGTACATCTTTTTTGGGGCATGGGAACCAAAACTGAACAAGTTTTCCCAAGTGTGTTCTAGCCAGTGCATTCAAAGCCATAGCATAACTGTGTAGCCATCGTATATGTGTCTGTCATTACTTCCATTTCTAATTCTCTGTCTGCTAATTCAATTCATTGTATATTTATAACCTCCATTTTTTTTTAAAACCAATATGTAATATATTTGTTAAATTTAATTTGCCAACAAAATTACCTGATTTAAATCCTTTTGCAAATCTTTAGCTGCATCCTGTATCTCTACTTCTCTTCCAATTTTAGTCTCATCAGCAAATTCGACATGATTACTGTTAGTTTTGTCATCCAAATCATTTATGTAGATTAGAACCAACAGGGATTCAAGCACATAATGCTTAACCCTTGTATGATTTTTTTTGGGGGGGTGGGGGTGGGGAGGGAGGAGGAGAGTTTGGCTTGAGGCTTACCACTCTGACCAGGATTTAACTCTCCCTCCCCCCAGTGGCTAGTCTCTTGTCCGCCGTTATAAATTCCATTGATCTTCACTCGAGCACAAACTCTTGTAGAAAAAGTAATTCACAATCTCTCGAGACATCTAGTTTTCTAAAGAGCTTTCATTTTCTGTCTCTTCAGATGTCAAAACAATCACCTCTGGGAACTTTCAAGTATTGGTTCTTGGACAAACAACAAATCTTGCAATGTTCTGAGTAACTAAAAGGACAAAACAAACAATACCTTGTACATAAATCCAGTTAAATTGAGCAGATTTCACCACATTGAAAAAAAACAATTTTGTCTGCTGAGATATACAAAAAACAATTCACATGTAGATGTTGAAATAGTTTTGTTGCTTAATTGGATCAAAATCTTCATAACAGAACAAACTAGTTCTTTATCTTCCAAGAAAACCTGCTATTTAAATCAAAAACCATCTTCAATTCAAATCAGCAAACTAATTTTCCTCCAACAAAGACACCAGGTGAATATTCAAGTCTAAATAGGGTTCATCATATTTAATCTCTCAAACATACTGAGGGAATAAAATTATACTCCTAATTATTCTCAAAACATAGGGTCACCCAAGGTGCTGAAAATGAGATCGGAGTAAGCACAAAGGGAAGAGCATCACAGCTTTTTAAACAACCATCTTTCTGCGAGTTGACCACACCACATTTTGGATCTGAAGAATCAGTCTTCAGAATTTCCTTCAATTCCACAGTACATTTGTTAGGTCCTTTCACTTATTTTCGCTAATCTAATGGTTTGCGCAGCTTGTAATTTCAACTGGCCTTTCTATGAAAGTTTATGCAATAATTGTGAAGTTAAGTTCCTTGACAACTGCAGTAACAGCATGACCAAATAAGGCTATTGACAAGTGAGCAAGAGGATAAGAGGTCCTCTGAAAATACAGGAAATCGATTCGTCTTTAAATAATGCTCTTTCATGTACGACAATTTCTTCAGTAAATCACCTCCAAAACGTTTATTTTACCAGTCAGTCAAACTCCTGGAATTTTCTAGTCAGTTTTGGCGTTATTACGGCGCAAGAGTGGAGTTGCATCTCTGTCAATCTTACTCAGCTCCAACTGTCGAAGTGAACTCCTTACCACACTATTATGACATTTTTCCATTTCCTACACCAGCCACCATTGCCTTTCCTATAAGGCTGCCAATTAGGGACAGTTTTGTAATGTGGGTCATGTCCACTAGGAAATGGATTGAGACTGCCCAAATTCATTACACATGTGACCCTCAGTAGTCCGGTTTGGATTTGAGCCCAAGTCCTAAAGGTGAAAAACCAGTATTTAGCCTACCGCCCCTCCAGTCATCTTAAATGAATTCTGACAAGTCAGCCAAGAATACAAAAATGAAAACTTTTCATAATGGAGTGAATAAGAAAAAAGGTGCATAATCCAGAAATGAATCAGGCCTGCAGACCTATGTGTCCATTTCTCCAGCCCACATTCTGAGGGGCTGCTCCAGGACTGGAGCTTCACAACATCAGCCCTAATATGTTTAGCTAATCAGAGAAGCAATTGTATCTGTATAAAGATGAATTTAAGCAAGCCAAATTTATTAGAGCTTTCAAAGACTTGGCAGCTTCCTCTGAAAGGCCACTTAGATCTTTAAAAGGGGTTTTGATTTTTGGCATTATTTCAACAAACATTATTGTGAGAACCCCATCATGCAAACCTTGCAGAAAAAAAACTACTAAATTCATCTGGATGAAGCTGCTGCCTTGGTGCACTGAATTCTATCCAAAGTCAGTCAGTTTAAATATCTTTACTTGGAACACTACTAGAGTTTTTTAAAATAATTTCTGACTGCATGAAGTTTCATTCCCAAAAGGTCTTTTGTCCCAACTCACCAAATCCATTTCCCTACCAGGCTTACACCAACATTTGAGCATAATCATTGCAAATAAAACACAACTGGAAAATATTTTGTGGCAGTGTACTGAAAAAAAGTATCTAGTTTTACCATTTCAGACAACACACAACTCATATTGCCTGAACAATGCACTTCAACCCCAACCACTGAAAAGAGCAAGGCTCATTCAATTACCTCCTATTATATGGTCTTTTTCATTATGTGTACGTTATTCAACCTCAAAATACAAATGAATTGGCAAGCATCCACAGAAAAACAATCGTCCATAGAGAGGAAATCATGAGAAGATTGCCCTTAGTTCCTACAATTAGATATTTATATATATACACACACACACACAAACACAGTTCATACCACGTAAAACATCCATGTTTAAAACAGGCAGTCATTTATATCAGCCAAAAAGCAAAAACCAATCATCATTTTCATTAACGTCAATTTCAAAGTTGTCAGTTATAGCATCTTTAATACTCTGTTTATTTCGGGCAGAAGCAGTTGGAGGCCAGTGTTTTATTGGAAAGCAAGCCAATGATTAATGTCAGCACTGTAGATTATGGGTGCGCCAAATCTCCTGTGACAAATTGTTTTCTTTTCTAGTCACCTTGTTGACAAGTTTTATTAAACCTCAAACTATCACTGGATAAGTGCAGTTGACATAATTTCTAGCTTGGGGATTACATTGTTGTAGAACAAGGTATTTTAGGAAGAATGACTCAATACATTGCACTGAATTTGAATTGTGACGATTAACTCCACCAATAGGAATGCTTAGCACATACATGCACATGATGGCAGTTATACTGGACATTGCATATAGCAGGTAGATCACATCCGCATGAACGAACTCACTATAAGCAGCAGGGACTGTGTGTGTATAAAAATATATTTAATAAACAGCTCCAAGTTCTCTGAGTTAGAGAGAAAAGAGGATAAAGAGGGTGGCTCCTCTGTATGTAGAGGAAGAACTACATTCAAATGACGAAAATACCCAGGGTAGATAATCTGGCATTCTTTTTCCTCCAGTCAACCTCCAGAAGCAAATGAATTCTGTCGAAGTAGTTCAATAACTAAAGATGGGTAAACACTCTGACTTAATTTGGATTCAAAATTGGAAGAGAAATGAAAAATGCATTGGGTTAAAAAGGTGAAAGACAGTAATAGTTTATAAAAGCATGAATATTACACATCATATTACATATAACTGCCTTAGAGAAAGAAAAGCTGCTTTTATGTTGTGTTTAATGCGGCACTAGGGCAGTCAGCTCCCAACATCCAGGTGTCGGGCAGTCTGCGGCAGCACCAAATTAAATTCAACAGAAGTCAAGGCCTGCAGAGATGACCTGTTTTTTTTTTTTACTAATACCAGGGCTTCCCAGCCACCGACCTTTGCAAATTCAGCAACTTCAGTTTGCTGTTGCTACTGTCATGAGACCCACACATCGGAAGTCAGAGACCCTGGTACCCTTCCAAGCTCAATATAAAAGCAATTAGAAAGTCAAGGGAAACCGTCTATGCTGGCCTAGGAGGTGGTCATTCCTCTGGTAGAATAAATCTTCATCATATTTCAGAATTTGACCATGCGAAATAGTAAAAAATATTACACTACTATTCATTTAGCCAAGTATTGGCAATAGATTTATCCAAGTTGTTGTTACCAAATGAAATACAATTGCTTGAATTAGTAAGTATCTTGGGTTCAGTCTAACCAAAAAGGCAAGCCCCTCAAAACAAAAATGGTATTTATGCTCCAGAGAAAAAGATGAAGGCAGATAGAATTAAGATATATCTCAAGACAAACTAGAACTGGACATGCCTTTAGGAAATATCTTCAGAGTGGTTTCAGAGTGCCCAAAGTGCCAAAAATGAAGCAGTCTAAAACAAACAAATTATGGAATTCACTGACTCAATTAAGAAATTAAAAAAGGTTAGTGTAAAAGCTTTCAAAGTCAGTAAGTCAAGAGTGCAGTTGTATTTATTGATTAGTAATTTATTGTAATTATTTTCCATTGGTGGCAGACATGTATATTGGCCTTCACTCATTAAAACTGGAAAATAAACATCCTTTTCTTAGTGGCAGAACCAGTATGTCAGAAAACATCAAAACTTAACTAAATACTAACAATTCCTATCGTTAATTCAAATTTATATCTTGACATCAATAGCACGACAGCGCACATTATTTCCTATTATGTATATGACATTGTGTAGGCTATTGTCATAATGCAGTGCAATTCACCTTGGATGCCTGTCTGAGCCACCGTAGGTACTCTGGGCATGAATCAAAGATCACGTAGTACGTTTGTCCCTGTTGCCCAGCAGAGCTGAACATGAGGCAGTATTGTCGTCTCTTTACTTCTTCCACCTATACAAAATACAAAAAAAATTGTTAAATTTCACTTTTTCCAAGAGGTCCATACCAGACTATACAATATCAGTGTAGGTATAAATCCATGAATTTGTATAATCCCAGTGCTAATACAAGTTCATTAGAGAAATGTGTATCTACTGAAGTTGTTGACTGTGCTAAAATATGTTGGAATCTTAACAATAAATGTCCATAGGATCACTTACAAACTGAGGTCTACATAAGTTCATAATCTTTGCTCCACTAAACTGGCATCTAGCATCTGATAAATTAAACTCATATACTTAATTTGAACTTGGATTCCTCTGGGACCCATGTGAGATTTTAGTGCTATGTTTTAAAAACCTACTTGTGCATTACAACTGTAGTTTGAATTTTAAACAATTATAAACCCTGTGCGGTTTATCAACCACCATTTCTGCTGGAATACTATACATGTTCTCCATTATAATTAACCTTGTCATTTCACACGTATCCTTGTGTAATACTAAGCTTACTACAAAGCAACTATTTGTAAACTCAATACCAGACTAAACCTGCCTTAAGACAGAGACTATACAATACTAGCTCCTTCAGAATAGACATGATTTCTCACCTTGCCTCCAGTGAGAGGAAGTACATGCATTTTTCCCATCTGACATTCCTTCACCGAAGACACAATCAGGCAGGTACCACAGAGAATGACTTGGCGTTCTGACCACTTGTGCAGCTGAGTTTTGCCTTTCCGAACACTAAACACACCAGAGAGAAGGATCCGATCTAGTTGCTCTATGCTGTTTGGCTTACCTGAGAAGACAACAGAAAAACAATTCTGTGAGAATCTTACAAAATTATGAAGTGAACCACCAAGTAGAACTTTAAAAAAGCAAAATTATTCCAGCACATTGCCAACTGAATAACAAAATAAATACAGATAAAAGCCACTAATTAATGGCACATGGATCTCATCAACTCATTCCATGATTAGATGCACTGACTTTCCTTGGAGAAATTAAGGTACAAATATTTTGTGAATTGTAGCACTGCTAATGAAGTAATTTTTTTTAAAAACTGAAAATCCTGGAAATCTAAAAGAAACATAGCTTAACCACCAGCATCTGACAAAGTTTACACCCAAAATATTAACCTTGTCTTTAGAGATGTTGAAGCATATTGGTCATATTCTCACCGTGAGTCAGGAGGTTGTGGATTCAAACTGCACTTGGCAGCATAACCTAGGCTGACAGTCCAGTGCAATAAGATTTAGAGAATCTCACTCCTCATCAGATGGGGTCCATCTTTAGAATTAGAGTGTTCTGGTGTAATTCTAATTTAACATTTGTTTAAAACAGGCGCAACAATAACCATTTAGTAGTGCAGAGAACCACAACCGATTTTGGACCATTGCTAAATTGGTCAGGACCTTTTTTTTTATGGTAGCAATAGTGGCCGCCTGAAATAAGCGCATGTCTCATTTCAATATTGAGGCCCCTGCGTTATTTCAGACCCTGACTCTAATTTATTTGCCCTAGTCTCAGCTTGCGATGTGCGATCTCCGACTGGCATTTCCGGGTCTTGAGCAGCCTCACCAGCAGGATGTTAAAGGGATTGCTGGAGGTTGCTCAAGAAAGGAGCTGGAAGGGGCAGGAGTGCTTTTCCTGGCTCCACAAAATAAATGGTCCACCCTTGACCCCTCCAGATCATCCCCCACCCCAGGCTTACCTTTGGGCCTTGCAATGGGGCAAAGGCGCTAAGGCCCGATAGGTGAGCTGCGTCGGTACGCCTGATTGGCGCCCGCGGCTTGCCTGATTCATTCTGATGAAGCCCAAGGACAAACTCACTTCAGTTCTCAGGCCACTCTGTTGTGGCGTGCTGTCACTGCTTGCCATTGGAATTGTTCCTGGTTTGGGGCACTAAGAAATTTAAGGCCCTTAGTGTCAGAGTGAACTAAAATTGCTTTACACAGACTTTTAAGAAGTTGCAGTGTAAATGCACCCTAAAATGTTGTCAGCAAAACAGCTGCAGCGCTCTTTCAGCTACAATAAACCTTTCAGGATTTAACTCAACACAGCAATGTTTGCTGCCATTACATATAATAGTCAGTGAAGCAAATCTATTGTATTGTGTAATATTAGGAGGCAGCAAATTAGTAAACCAGCCTAGATTTTAATTACCCAGAAGCTTACTCGAATTTAGACATTTCACACATTTTTGATATCAATCCTCACATTAGTTATTAAGTTTTTTTTTAAAATGGCCTCCAGTTGAACAACAATATTCTCTTCCCCAAGTTTACTCTTCTCTTTTACTGAATCCAATATTTTAACAGCCACAGTAAAATTACAATTGAAAAAAAAGCATTGCAGTCATGGTTCAGTATGTGTAATGCTGTATTTGTCCATTAATAAAATCAATAATTCAATTATGAAACAACATTGACCACAACTTGCATTTATATAGCGCCTTTAACGTAGAAAATGTCCCAAGGAACTTCACATAGGCTTTGGGAAAAACAGACATTGGTCAAAAGAGGAGAGATTTAGGAGAGGTGACCAAAGGCTTGGTCAAAGTGGTGGGCTTTAAGAAGAGTCTTAAAGGATAAGAGGAAGATGGAGAGGCAGAAGGGTTGGGGATAGAATTCCAGAGAGTGGGATCTAGGTGCCTGAAGGCATACCACCAGTGGTGTTGAAGGGGGAAGGACGTACAAGAGGTCAGAGTCAGAGGAACAGGAAGTTGGGGCGGGGGGGGGGGGGTTGTTGGGTGGACAAGATTATGGAGATAGAGAGGAGCAAGGCCATTGAGCGATTAGAATGGTAAAGACAAGAATTTTAAATTTAAGTTGCTGACGGACCAGGAATCAACAAGGAGAGGGCTAATGGGCGAATGGGACTCAGCGCAGGATAGAATACTAGCAGCAGAGTATTTGATAAGCTGCAGTTTGTGGAGGGAGAAGGAAGAGGCGCCAGCCAGAAGAGTTGGAGTAGCTGAGTTTGGAGGTGTAAATTCCCTGGTGCTTTCTTAAAGTGAAGTACTTTTTTTTCTCTTTCATCAAAATGAGGACTGAGACGTTCATCCACTGTGGAATTTTCAAGGAAAAACAAATGTCATTATCGAACATTTAATATCCAATTCCAAAATAAATCCCTGCATTTTCACAATCGCTAGATCATAGCTACATCTCTGAAATGTTACTGCCTTCTGAACAAAGACACAAAAAAAAACAAATGTTGCTTGACCAAGTAAAACAAGAGTCAACCATGTTTTGATGGACAACGAAGGAGCATCTAGCATCATTATTGCTGGATTGTTGCTTTTAGAGATCTTGAACATTTGCTGATGCAATACCATCATGAACAACTCCTGCATTTGGATCTGTAAAATTGATAGGTTACACAGACCTAAATGGGAATGTCAGAATTAGAAGCAAGCACTTTCTTGACAAATAGTCCATGTTTTTGTACTATCTTTATGCATCACGCCTGATAAAATGTTAACGCAAATGAGAATGCAATACCAATTAAACAAACTCCCAGTCCGTATGATTATTACATCTGATTTGACTGCTTTGCTATTACAAACATTTTGATTTTTCCTGCCTGGTCACTAAATATTCCAACTTGGATATTGTTTGTTTTGTGACTATTGCAACAGATTAAAAAGAAGAATAACCAATTTTTTTTTTACTATTCTAAAGCTTAAGTCGCAATTAAATTTATAGACACTTGAAAAACAAATGGCAGTATACCGGGTACACCTGTATGATTCTTTGGGTGAATACAGAGCACTTCCAGAAACGAGTCAGACAACGAAAGGGGATCCAAAGCATTTGTTCCCAGATTAACACCATCACTGAAAGACCTGAAATTAGTTTAATGTTGCAGGTCAAAATTTCACTATTGAAAACTGAAAATTAAACTAAAACTGACAATGTTTGATCAATGCCACCAGATTTCAGACTAACAGCATCAAAAATAGGATCTTGAAGATTACAGTAAATGTAAGCTTTTTGAAGCACTGCACTCATTACTCCAAGGGCCTTTGGGAATTTTCAATGAAATTCTGATTATATTTAGCCTACCATTCTTCATGTCCTTTTCTATATTGCCCAACAGAAAGAACTGGTTTATTTTTTTTTTAAAAAGGCTCATAATTGGCTACTCAAATGTGCAACCTGAATACGTAGAGTGCTCAAACCAACACAAGTAAATACAAAAGAACAAAGTAAGTGGCAGAATATATTTCCAGACTCAATGCACCCGTGCTCTATCACAGACTTGATCTCTGTCCAAATGAAAACAGAACGTCACACTAAGCTAAGGACAGGCAATGCCATATATGAACAAAATAAGGGGGGAAAAAAGTGATCTTCCCCAGCAAAATGTCCTGACAAACACTCTCCAGTCTTTCAATACCAGCTTATTTCTCATTTCCTGCTCCTTTTGCTCCACCAGCCATCTTGTCCTCCATCTAGAACTCCCTCTCTCAGCTTCTCCCCTGTGCCATCTCTCAGTGTGCTTTCAAAAACCTCTGATTCTCTCTTTGTACTTTTGCTGGAACTTGACCCTCTTCCTTTTTGTATCCCCCACCCCCATTTCCACCACCCAGTTTTCAACTTGGAATGCTTTACAGGAAGGTGGATAGCAAGATGTCACTTTGTACACGAAGAACACTACCAAAGGTAAGTTGCGCAAATTGCTACCGAGTCATCCAAGACTGCTCACATGAACCCCGAGGTAGGTGGTTACGAAACTGCATGGGCAGAGACCTGAAAACAGATTAACTGGTCCCTTTCTCATCCAGGAAATAGTGTGAAATAGGGATGGAGGAAATAGAATGGGAACTGAGAATATAAAACAAACTATTCGTGTGGAAAAGGTCTCAACATTTACAAATTGCAATGGAATCTGTCATAATACTTCGATTAACAGCACTGTAATGTAAATGTCGCAGCCTTATGGACCTGGCAATAGAGTACCATCTCAAGGGGTGTTTTCCCACTCCCCCCATTGGAGGCTCAGTGTTGCTATCATCAAACAAATTGTAAATTTCCATTTTTTTCTTGAAGACAGGGCAGCAAAAGACTGAAATAAAAACAGAAAATGCTATAAACACTCAGCAGGTTAGGCAGCATCTATGGAGAGAGAATCATTAACTCTGTTGCTCTCTCTCCACAGATGCTGCCTGACCTGCTGAGCATTTCCAGCATTTTCTGTTTTTACTTCAGATTTCCAGCATCTGCAGTGTTACGCTTTTGTTTTACAGTAAAAGACTGACATGGGCTTTTATATTGCTGGCTTGTACAACCTTCACCACCCAGTGAAAGTGTTAAATGGGCTTTTAAACTTTAATAGTACTTTTAAACTGTACTGCAAAAGATTATACATGTGCAATTGTTTTGTATTGCTGCCGGTATTCAGAATCCACCCCACAGTGTAAATGAGGCAGATTCCAGTGCATGAAAGCCAAAACAAAACAACCCCTACACGACAAAGGAAGTCTAAGACATGCACCAATTTACCATTTCAGGATCCATTTGCACAAGTTTGTTTCTAAGTGCACACTGGTTTCGCAACACTACAGTTGTAGTCTAAATGCACCCTCAATGTGCAAGTGTGCATTGTTTTCATTTGATGCACATATGCGATGATATTGGAGTCTGATACTTATATATAAATGATATTGTCAGAGCATATGTCTAATCTTGACCATCACGTCAGCTGAGTCTTGTAAGCAGGCAGATGTGCAGTCCAGTATCTAATTAAAGCAGAGGACAGGTGCTTTTTATTGCACTGGGCATCTGACCTGATAAAGTTACAAGTTATTGGAAATTTTACTCATTCAGTTCCATTTTTAAAAATTCTTTGTTTTTAGCTAAATGTTCCATAACTAGGGATATTTACTTTCGAAATACATTCAGTAAAATTTAATAGGATACTATCAAGCATATCTACAAAAACAACTTGAAAAATGCTTGAAAAGTGAAGCATTTAATTCATAATATTTGTTGAAGATTCTGCAGCAGTGTTCCCAACAATACAATCACTGCCACTGTAAGTGAAACCCTTATAGGCACAAGTTTTTTTTTAAAGAACGTCCTTCAAGCCTGAATAAGGTTTCAGAGTGAAATGGCTTAAATCTCCTGGATAAAATATGGAAACATGTAAATTACTCACTGTAAAGTTATATTCTTCAAATCAAGATCTCCAAATAACATAGGGGCTTGCCTAAACTAATATATTAATCCCACAGGAGAAGTCCCTTTAATATCACATTCGTCACTTCACACAACAGCTCATTTGAACACCCTTATAAATTCCAGTCAGTCTGACTCATTAGTTTTGCCCAGAGGCAACAATGCCCAGGATGACTTGTTCATGTGGCTAGCAGAAAGGATATGTACAATAACTCTTAGATTTTAAAATTAGCTTATTTTTTTCTAACACTTCATGGGCTTTTTCCAAAGATTTACACACTCATTTCCCCAAAGTAGTTCTTTCTACCACCCCCCGATCACACTTTTCTCTCAAACTTTCACCCCTGCTTGCTTAAGATGTTGGCTCTTTGCTGGAGTATAAATGTAGTGTGCCAGTCACCCTCTAGTACCACACCCAAGTGGCCATTATTCATATGTAAGCCTTGACGGCAAGTGCTTGCCAGCAATTTCATTACAGCCAAGCCTGACCCTGTTCTCGACCATTAATATATGCACTTCCAGAAGGTGCTGCTGGATAGTGGTGAGAAGAGGGGCTCATGGCTGATTTTCCTCAACAGGTATCTTTCAAACTCCTTCTGAAAATCCAAAAATATGCCACATCCACCGCATTCCCTTACGCTATGATTTTCTTGATCAGTCAAGCATAACTTGCCCTTTACAATTTTATGCTTACTGATCCTGATTGACCCGTGCCTTTCTAAGAAATTAGAGGTTCTTGTGAGAAAAGCTTGAAAAATTGGGGCTTGTTTATCTGGAACAGAGAAGATCTAATAAATATGTTCATGACGACGAAAAAGATCTGAAGTAGTGAAAGCTTCTTTCTCCTGGTTGGTAATCAGGATCCATGAGGCATAGGGTATGGTAACATAATGGTTATGTTGCTGGACTAGTAAATTACTCACTATAAAGTTATATTCTTCAAATCAAGGTCTCCACATACCATAGGGGTTTGCCTAAACTAATATATGAATCCCACAGGAGAAGTCCCTTTAATCTCACATTCTGGACTAATCCTGGCACACTACATTTACTGGACTAATAATCCGGAGTCACGAGTTCAAATCCCGCCACAGCAGCTGGGGAATTTAAGTTCAATTAATTAAATAAAATCTGAAATAAAAAAAACTAGCATCAGTAATGGTGGCCATAAAACTACCGGATTGTTGTAAAAACCCATCTGATACACTAATGTCCTCACTATCCTCGTGGAGACGAAGTCCCGTCTTCGCATCTGTTGTGTGGCACTATCACCGTGCTAAATGGAATAGATTCCAAACAGATCCAGCAGCTCAAAACTGGGCATCCATGAGGCGCTGTGGGCTATCAGCAGCAGAATTGTATTCCAGCACAATCTGTAACTTCATGGCCCGGCATATTCCTCACTCTACCATTACCAACATTTACCTGAGGAAGGAGGAAGTCTCCGAAAGCTTGTGAATTTAAAATAAAATTGCTGGACTATAACTTGGTGTTGTAAAATTGTTTACAATTGTCAACCCCAGTCCATCACCGGCATCTCCACATCATGATTACCAACAAGCCAGGGGATCAACTCTGGTTCAATGAGGAGTGTAGAAGAGCATGCCAGGAGCAGCACCAGGTGTACCTAAAAATGAGGTGCCATTCTGGTGAAGCTACAACTTAGGACTACATGCATGCTAAACAGCGGAAGCAACATGCTATAAACAGAGCTAAGCGATTCCAACGGATCAGATCAAAGCTCTGAAGTCCTGTCACATCCAGTCGTGAATGGTGGTGGACAATTAAACAACTAATGGGAGGAGGAGGTTCTGTGAACATCCCCACCCTCAATGATGGCAAAGTCCAGCACGTGAGTGCAAAAGACAAGGCTGAAGCGTTTGCAACCATCTTCAAGCCAGAAGTGCCGAGTGGATAATCCATCTCGGCCTCCTCCCAATATCCCCACCATCAAAGAAGCCAGTCTTCAGCCAATTTGATTCACTCCACGTGATATCAAGAAATGGCTGAGTGCACTAGATACAGCAAAGGCTATGGGCCCCGACAACATTCCTGCTATAATGCTGAAGACTTGTGCTCCAGAACTAGCTGCGCCTCTAGCCAAACTGTTCCAGTACAGCTACAACACTGGCATCTACCCGACAAGGTGGAAAACTGCCCAGGTATGTCCTGTCCACAAAGAGCAGGACAAATCCAATCTGGCCAATTACCGCCCCATCAGTCTACTCTCAATCATCAGCAAAGTGATGGAAGATGTCGTCGACAGTGCTATCAAGTGGCACTTACTCACCAATAACCTGCTCACTGATGCTCTGTTTGGGTTCCGCCAGGACCACTCGGCTCCAGACTTCATTACAGCCTTGGTCCAAACATGGACAAAAGAGCAGAATTTCAGAGGTGAGGTGAGAGTGACTGCCCTTGACATCAAGGCAGCATTTGCCCTAGTAAAATTGAAGTCAATGGGAATCAAGGGGAAAACTCTCCAGTGGCTGGAGTCATACCTAGCACAAACGAAGACGGTAGCGGTTGTTGGAGGCCAATCATCTCAGCCCCAGGACATTGTTGTAGGAGTTCCTCAGGGCAGTGTCCTAGGCCCAACCATCTTCAGCTGCTTCATCAATGACCTTCCCTCCATCATAAGGTCAGAAATGGGGATGTTCGCTGATGACTGCACAGTGTTCAGTTCCATTCGCAACCCCTCAGATAATGAAGCAGTCCGAGCCTGCATGCAGCAAGACCTGGACAACATCCAGGCTTGGGCTAATAAGTGGCAAGTAACATTCGCGCCAGATAAGTGCCAGGCAATGACCATCTCCAACAAGAGAGAGTCTAACCACCTCCCCTTGACATTCAACGGCATTACCATCGCCGAATCCCCCACCATCAACATCCTGGGGGTCACCATTGACCAGAAACTTAACTGGACCAGCCATATAAATACTGTGGCTACGAGAGCAGGTCAGAGGCTGGGTATTCTGCGGCGAGTGACTCACCTCCTGACTCCCCAAAGCCTTTCCACCATCTACAAGGCACAAGTCAGGAGTGTGATGGAATACTCTCCACTTGCCTGGATGAGTGCAGCTCCAACAACACTCAAGAAGCTCGACACCATCCAAGATAAAGCAGCCCGCTTGATTGGCACCCCATCCACCATCCTAAACATTCACTCCCTTCACCACCGGCGCACTGTGGCTGCAGTGTGCACCATCCACAGGATGCACTGCAGCAACTCGCCAAGGCTTCTTCGACAGCACCTCCCAAACCCGCGACCTCTACCACCTAGAAGGACAAGGGCAGCAGGCGCATGGGAACAACACCACCTGCACGTTCCCCTCCAAGTCACACACCATCCCGACTTGGAAATATATCGCCGTTCCTTCATTGTCGCTGGGTCAAAATCCTGGAACTCCCTTCCTAACAGCACTGTGGGAGAACCGTCACCACACGGACTGCAGCGGTTCAAGAAGGCGGCTCACCATCACCTTCTCGAGGGCAATTAGGGATGGGCAATAAATGCCGGCCTTGCCAGCGACGCCCACATCCCGTGAACGAATAAAAAAAAACTTGGAAATATATCACCGTTCCTTCATTGTCGCTGGTTCAAAATCCTGGCACTCCCTACCCAACAGCACTGTGGGAGAACCTGCACCACACGGACTGCAGCAGTTCAAGGCGGCGGCTCACCACCACCTTCTCAAGGGCAATAAGGGATGGGAAATAAATGCTGGCCTTGCCAGCAACACCCACATCCCATGAACGAATAAAAAAAGACAGGATTATCATTAGAAAATCACACAGAGGGTTACTAGAACACAAAATGCTTTACCACAATAGGTTATTTTGACAAAGTTAATATCATAATTTAAGAGAGAATTGGATAAGCATTTTAAAAGGAATATAAAAGTATTTGAAGAAACAATAGAGAAATTAGTTTAAAGTAAATAGCTACATTTAAAGAGCTAGCATCAGCACAGGTATCGAATGGCCTTCCTTCTGTTCTCTAATGTCTAGGATTCTAGAAATTTCCTAGGTGAAAGGTTCGGCAATTGACCCCGAGTACCCACCCTTTACCAATGTTGCTTTGCAAACACTACGGGGAAAGGGCGGGGGAGTGGGACTAGCTGGATTGCTCTTGCACAGACTCGATGAGCCGAATGGCCTCCATCTGTGCTGTAACCTTTCTATGATTCTCTTCTAACAACAACGCTTCTTCCCCACTCGAGGGCATGAAAACAATTCCAAACTTCAACCTGCATGCCACCCCTCAAGCATCATAACCAGCCCATCACTAACCATGCCTCTAAACACTACCATTTATGCAGCTCAGTTTCCACCAAAGAAGCTAGATTTGAAAACACAAACCGAGATACTCTATAATTTTGATGAAGTAGCTCATGAAAACAGGAAAAAAGGTGGTGCTGATTGAAAGCCTGGGACTATATATGGTGCCTCCTGAATGATGAAGTAGTTCTGACAAAGCGTCTTCTGGCAGGCAGGCTGACAGGGCTGACTTACTTCCTGCTGTTGTGAATTCAGACTGCCAGTGATGGACGTACTGTGTAGCACATCCGCGGACAGTTCTTGCAGTGGGAACTAGCACAATAAAATGAAACAAATTAGAATGGGCTTGATTTCAAGGTGAAAGTAATTTGAAAAATTAAGTCACTGTACAAAAATCTGAATAGCAGGCACAATATTATTCATGATAGACCTCTGAAACCTACAATAGGTATTTTTCACTGTATATGAGCTCATCAAGGCAAGAGATGACTGTATTGCGAATCTGGAAGTTCAATTTTACAACATCAAGCACCCTCAGTTCATGCATGGTATAGACGAGAGCTCTAAATTATAAATCTCCATTATAAAGCTGCGCCAACATTCCAGTTTTCGAAGTGTAGAATTCAGAGCAACCAGAGTTCAGTGTTGCGTAGATCCAAGTATCAAGAATATCCACTGTATTTTGAAGCAAATATATCCTTTGAAGTCCTCACCAACTTATGTTGCCCAATACCAATGGCAGGATAGATCTCAGAGCCACAGGAAATCTGACTGCGCCAAATTAGTTTAACTGAGTCAACTCCTTTCTTAACAAAATGCCCAAATGAGGGTCAAAAAATACATCTATAGACCAAAACTAAAATTTTAAGAGGATGTTGAAATAATTAATCCGTGCAACATGCAATAAGACCAAAAAATTCTAATTATCTCCTGTGGATTCCTAATTCAGTTGGTTTATTATGAAAATAAGGCAATAGCAAAAGGCATACATCACTGTATAGGAATTGTGCAATATACAAAATAAGCAAACATTTGAACAATATTTAAAAAGCAGAAATGAAGGCACCAGTTCAACCTGGAGAACAATGAAACTTCAAAGCAAATCAGTGTCATTAAATATGAGTAGGTCTGCTGGTTCAGTAATATTCTGCTGTTCACTGAGATGTTACTATAAAAGACTGTAGTACAGAGGAGTCTTGATGTATATCCCAAGATGACAGCAAAAACCTGATGCATAAAGATTTCTGTTCCTGGAAATGCTGTGCAGTCTAGCACTGTCTCTGCTTGTGCTTATGCAGTGTTTTAAATTGGCATAACTTTCCCACTATGAATTGTGTGGTAGCACCTCCACATCTTGCTGCCACTCCTCAGACTGCTATTGGATGCACGGTTATCAGGAGACCAGAAATTAGAACTGTCAGCATTACTCATATCTCAAACCAATGAGTTTAAATTTGGCAAGCACAGCAGCACAGAAAACATCAGGGCCTAAATTTTAACCCCACGAATGGGTGGGAAGGTAAAAATTGTAAAAAAAAACTAAAACCTGACTCCAACCTGCCCACTTCTGGTTTTAAGAGGTGGGACGAGGGGCTGGCGACCAACCCGCTCTTAGGAGGCGGGTCAGTCAGTGAAAGCTTTCAAGGAGGCTGCGAGCCTCCATTTTTACAGCTTTTTAAAAAAAAAATTTAACTCCTGGGGGAACTTCACGCCACACGAGAGGAGGCGAAAAAGCCCACAACAGCAGGTAAGTGCCTTTCTCGCACTGCTTGTGGGCCCAGAGAAGAAGTGCTTCCCCCAGGCCCAACAAGCCTACGTGCAGCGACCCCCATCATGATCTCCGACTCCACCCATCCACCCCCGATAATTCACTCTCTTCCCTCCCTCCGCCCCCCCCCGATGTCTCTCTCCTTCTCCCCACCTCCCCCCCCCCCCCCCACCCAATCCCGACCACAACCCTCCCATCTAAGGCATACCTGCTCGCATCGGCTTCCTTGCTCATCTCCCGTCCGACTGATGGCCAGCCTATCAGGCAGGAAACCAACAAAAAAAAAGACATCCTGACGTCAAAATCGTACGGACATCCGGGAAACCAGTCAGGAATTCCAACCTCACCCCCTGGCCTCTTCCCGGCTCCAGGTTAAAATTTAGGCCCAAGTCTCAGTGCTGTTAGTGCAGAATTATACACAGCACAAGTGGTATTGGTTTTAAAAACATAAATAAAAGATTTCTCTGCAACAAAAATGTTCAATCTCCAAAATGGAAAAACTGTATGTGATCTACTTCAACATTAGAAACATAAAATGAACTACAAAATGAAATACTACATGTACATGACAGCAGGTTTTCTCTCTCATTTTTCCCCTTCATTTTCATCGAGGTGATGATATTTGCAGTATGACTCAATAGCTCTGGATAGTGAGTGCCGGTGGACTACTTAACCAAGTCCAACCTGTACTCACTTGTTTTCCTATGCATATGAACTTTTCAGGAGGGGATCATTGGAATGTCATCAGGAGCATGAACATTAGAATCTTAGATCTTTCTCCTCTTTTGCCCAGGAACAGTGATGTCAACTGCTGCACTCCAAATGCCACTTCAGCTATGCTCAATTACCTCAGCACAGAGCAAGAATCAAACCTGGAACATCCTGGCCTCTTTGGTTAGAATTACACCATGTATTAGGATTTTCCAGAGTGATCTCTGATGATAAGTGCACAAGTGGCGAGAAACAGGCTCAGCTGTGACTGAACAGCCTGAAGACACTCACTTTGTCCTGGCTCACAAATGATCATTTGAGTCAGATACCCCAGAGAGCTGTTGGCTGGCATGGATCATACTCAAGTACATGTCACCACTTTCAGGAAGAGAGAAAATGGGCAGGGGCAGGGGAGAGATTATGATCAGGAAAGTGTTTCTCCCAGGACGAGGCTAACCCATTGCATTTGGGGCATACCGAAGCCTGCGATGTCCCCAAATGTGAAATACTCGACTGCATAATTTGTGGTAGAGGGGGAATGCGTTCTCGCTTTCCCCTTATTTATGACAAAATCAAGAAGCAGAAAATGTAGTCTAAATCAGTCATTTCTTATTTAGAAATTGCAAATTAGCTTAAATTTGCCTTAATTGGTGCAAAAAGGCTTTAAAAGCTGAGGCTTCACTTTATCCATCAAATTTATATGTAAAATCTAATATAATTAACAGATTTGTCAGAAGCTTAACAGTTTTCTGTGTAGTCTGTAATAGCCTGGACAGGTGTTCAGCCCTTAATAATGTTAACTACAGAATAATTAACTCTGGACAGAGAACAATTTTGCTAGTCCCACTAATTGTGAAGTTCAAGTGCAGGGATTTTATGCATCATCAGCAATACATTATTACCCATTCAAAACATAGCATACGTCACAACAGGCTCTGAAGGGTTAATGAATAAAATTACTCCTTAATCATTGTACTGGTAACATTGAAAGTGATTAGTCCACAGGTCACTAGTAAAGGGAACATTTGCTTTAAAGCAATCTGTTGCAATGTTATTAGGATTTAATACTATGCTGTATAATTTAACATAGAAGAGTAATTGGTTCAATGAAACACTAAAGAACCTCTGGTCCCTACATGCATACATAGCACGTGTGCCTCATTTCTCTGAATCAAAAGATCACAGAAATTCTATAATGGGTTCTTGACACATTTTTCAACAGCTAGGCAATGTATGAAATCAGCAACAAGCAAGTATCCTGCTGACAGCCCAATGTTTCATCTGCACAGTGTGCTATGTCACTCATTGCCCTTGTAACCTATAGTATATGCTCCCTGTCATTAAATTCCAGATCAATTAAAATGGATACCTACAAGCAAGATAAGGCTGAAAAATTCAAGCACTTCAGTTCACGGATAATTCCAACGTCTGCACTCCAAAATGCTGTGTAACCAGTTGTTGCTCTACAAATTCTCAGAACTGGATGGGAAGTTCTAATATTCTCCTATGCAGATGCTTCAATCAATGCACCATTTTTTCCCCCAAAAAAACCTTGAGGTCTTCATACGTAGAATGTGCGTCATTACCAAATCAGCAAGATGCAGCTTACATGTACGTTTCAGAAGAGACAAATGCTGTAAATTGTACAAGAGCCAGCCGAGATCAATGTTCAAAATTTGTGATGCCACGAACATACTTCGTCTGTCAATAGGATCAACATAATTAGACCAATTCAATCTGTAAATTAGCCGAGTTGGGGAAACATTTTCTGAAATGTACTTGTTTAAAAAAAAGCCATTTAACAGTTTTTTCATTTTATCTGTTGAACATCAGTGCTATTGGAAACTAGAGGTATACATGAAGATCTACAGTGCATTTTTGAATTTATCTTAAAATAAAACACACTAGGCAGACTCATTTTTTCTTGACAATTACAGTCAACTCCATTCCTTTGTAACTGAGTCACACATCTTTCAAGAGTCATCCATTTCAGTCTTATGATCATCACGCAAAGGATTCTGGTAATTTGTTCATGGTAACAGCTAATCAAACTGTTCAAGAATAGCCGAACATGTACTTATTTCTTCAACATCAAGTTTCCTAATCATTTTGAACATATTTAAATAACTTACTAAGTAAATCTATAAATGTCCAGCAGCATAATTGAAACTCTTCCACTTTTTAAAAACGTGTCCACCATCTAATAAGAACCAGAGGCAAAAATTCTTCTCTCAGTTCAATTACACCCACCAAAAGAAAAACACAGGAGATGGGGAGAAACAAACCAATTTCAAATGTTTCAGTCCAAGATGAGGGCTACAACCAAACAGTTGCAATTGCCTTTTCAATTCTACACATAATCTTTTTTTCTTTTCTGCCAGGAAAAGTCTAGGTGGTTCCCAAGGGAAGGCAGTGGAGAAGGGATGAAAAGAAAAGAGAGGTACCTGCTCAGTTCAGCCCAGAGGATGGGCAGCTGAAACTGCATAGGAAAACAGAGAAATAATCCCCCTGCTCTCGGAGGAGGAAGTAATCTATAATTTATTTAGGTTTTAATTTTGAAGTTAATCCCTTAGTTTGGGCACAATCACAGGCATCTCTTCTGGATACAAAAGACGTCAATGCAAGAACAAAATGATCAGTTTCAGCTAAATTTGGTGAATGCAAATTTCAATGTAAAATGTTGTACCTTAAGTACAGGAAATTGTAATTGTATATTTATGTTTGGAAGCTGTATGGTTTATTGGCACACCAACCTACTGCGCAAATTGATAGAATGTAAATTGCACCACTCAGTGGCCATAAAATGAGTTGCTGATCTTACATGGGCAGTCAGTGAAGCACCCAGCACAAATGATTCCCTGCAGGGGTCAGACAAGTGAGCTTTTAAACCTGGGCAACTCTCATGCAGCTGCCAGGAGCTGATTCGACTAGATTAGCAGAGGCCTGGAGCAAGACAGCTGCCCACTCCTCTTAGACTGGAGAATGATGTGTAACATGATTTAGAGACTGAAGTAGAGCAACAAAATACAAAATCCCTCCCTCTCTCTCTCTCTCTTCTCCCCTCTTCCCACCACAAAAAAACCCACCAGCTTCCAATTAAGGTCACCCAGCCACTGTTGATCTCAGGCACTGTTACAGCGAATAGCTCTATTGCATCTCATATTAATGTACTTTTTGTTTCACTACTAAACATTCATGAATCAAGGGATATGGGGATAGGATGGGAAAGTGGCGTCGAGGTAGAAGATCAGCCATGATCTTATTGAGTGGCGGAGCAGGCTCGAGGGGCCATATGGCCTACTACTCCTCCTATTTCTTATGAAAATGTACAAATCTGTGAATTCAATGTTGAATGACTTGTTGGCACTCAATCCAGATATACAGTTAACACTAGGAACACAAAATGTTGCACCAGTACCTCAACATTCTGTAGCAGTTCAAGAAGTCAGTATAGAACAACAGCAGGAAAGCATTACACAGTTTCTACTTCCCCTAAAAGTCTCCCTGAGACAATGTTATCACCTAAAACAGCCCATGTAAGCACAAGTTCAAATGTGAAATTAACCATTACTTACTGAAAATGTCAGGATAGGGCAAATTATGTACCTGTCCATTGGACAGTTTTTCTGTGCTCTCTGCAACCAAGATGAAATTAATGAAACATCTGTCCTTGTTACATACCAGAATAAGTCCTGGATCACTTGAAAGATTAATGGGGCTCTTTGTCCAGTTATTTAGCATGACCATGCTGCTGTTTCATAACTGAAAAGCTGCTGTTACATCAAATAGATCTTCATCTAGATCAAGCTCACTGCAGGCTGCAACAAGCCAGATTTTAAGTATTTACTGCATGCAACTGGCTAAAAAGAAATGTTTAGAGAAATGTGGGCTGAAGATGTTCATTTGTACTTCAGGTAACAGCAGACTGTCTACAATATAAATACTGCAAGTCACTGGCTACTTTGCAATTCAAGTTTCAGTGGGATTACTGGAGGTCAGAGTCTAGCACACAATAGAATTGTGAGCAATGGTTATAACTAAAAGCTTTCACGAAAGGTGCTGAAATCAAAACTAGCCAAAATGTGATCGCCACACAAACAATTACAGAAAACTAAAAAAGCGAACAATTTTAAAAATGCAGTGGATGAGGTTTAAATAAATTTCAAAAAGGAATTTATACAGTACCACACAAGAGAGTTTATAGCAAAGATAATGGTACACAGAATTAAGGGGAATGTGGCCAAACAGACAGTGAGATGGTTGAAGGACAGAAAGCAAAAGGATAGGGGTAAAAAGGAAACTTTCCAGACTGGGAAGAAGTGGTGAGTGGTATTCTACAGAGGCCTGTGTTGGGGTTGCTCATTTGCTATATAAACAAATTATCTGGACTTAGAAACAGAGGGAACAACAGCAGGATGAAGTTCAGAGAGCTATAGCTCCTAGTAGGCCCAACACTTAACTCCATCCACTTCAGAGCAACAATCAACAAAGCAAATAGAATAGTGAGCTATATAGCTTAAAACAATAGAGTACAAGTTAAAGGGAATCACATTAAAGGTGTGTAGTGCGCTGGTCAGTCCATATCTCAAGTACTGTGTCCAGTTCTAGTCACTGAGACGCAAGGGAAATATTCAAGCACTGAAGGTAGTTCAAAGAAGAGCCACGAGGCCGATCACCACAATCAGAGGACTGCGGTCTACGAAAAGACTGGAGAAACTTGGACTTTTCATCCCTGACAGGAGGTAACAAAAGCAATCTCGGAGGTAAGCAAGACAGTAAATGGTATTGAAAATGGATGTCGGAAAATTACTTCAAACTAAATTGCAGGAGTAGGACAAGGGGACACAGGATCAAACCGGTAACAGACAAATTCAGCACTGTGTTAGGGTTAGGAAGCTTTTCACATAGTAAAGATCACACAGAAATGACCTCTGGGTGGAGTAATGAAGGTGAAAATCCTGGAATTATTTAGCAGTTAGAAACCGCAATGGAGGAATTGTATGGTATTTCTGGATGGATGGCCTTCAATGTCTATATTTATCTTGTGATCTTAATAAATTTGATATCAAATTGAGGGGGTTATGCAACTGTGGTGAGGACTGTGAAAAAGTTCAAGAGGACACAAACTAGCAGGATGGGGAGATAGGTGGCAGAGGCAATTCAATGTAAAAAAATATGAAGTAATACATTTCGGAACTCAGACTAGAGAAAGGAATACACCTTAAACGGTAAGATTTAAAATAGCATAGTACAGAGGGACCTTGGTCTGTAAATTTATAGATAGCAGCACAAGTAGATATAAGGTCATAAAAAGGCAAACAGAATCCTTGGTTTTGTGTCTAGAGGTATAGAATACAAAAAAAGTATTGAATTTCTGTAAGACCTAGGCCACTTGGAATATTCTGTACAGTTTGGAGTATCCTAATTATAAGTAGGATCTAAAAGCAATAGATTCACTAAGATGTCACCAGGGATAGAAGTTATATTATGGAGGTTTTTTTTCCCCTTTGGAGCTGAGATTATTTAATGGGTGACCTGATAGAAGTCTTCAAGATTATGAAAGATTAGCACATGATAAATATTGATAGATTGTTTCCACTGGTCAGTGCAATGCTAATGAGGGGACAAAAATTTAAGATAATCACAAAAAGAATTGAAGGAGAGGTTAGAGAAAAATTCTATACAGCGGGTAGATAGAAAGTAGAAGTCTCTAAGTCTTGTTGAAGCAAAGTCCATAAATTCTTTAAAAAGGAATTAGTTGCCTGAAAAGAATAATATTAAAGGTTATGAGGTGTAACAGGAGAGTGGGATTAGATTCGATCAGCTAATAAGAAAAATACCATTACAGACTTGATGGGCCAATTTGCCTGTTTCTGTACAGTAACATTCTATAATTTTAAAAATTACATATTAGTTCCTTTTTCAAATGTGTAAAATACACATTTAAAAGTGTGCAAAAACAAATGGGGATGGGGAAGGGGAGAATTTTTTTTTTTTTTTAAATTGAGCAGTGGATGCTGAAGTGCAAAAGATTTAGACACACAGTTCAATGCACCAATTATTCCTACACTGTCCACTTTGAAAGGGAATTCAAACAATTAGTGGAAATTCCTGTCAAGTTTGGTGAAAATCTTTACAGAAGAGCAAGCAGAACAAGTGGATGATTTCAAACGCTCTCATATTTTAAAAAATCTGGTGAAGTATTATGAAAATTGGCATAATAGACCAGTTTATCCCTGGAACACAAATTCTCCACCATCAAACCACTGGAAGGCATTCTGGAAGGGAAACAAAACAAGTCTGCAGGAATTACTGTGAAAAAAAAATGTATTACGGCATTAAAGTTTATTCACGACATTTCTTGTGTTATTTTGTCACTCCCCACCCCCCAACCCTCAAGATAACTTGGAGAAAACATTAATAGCTGCTTCATTTAACAGTTTACAGGAATTGTCTCATTTTGAAATGCTGCCTTGCTTAGTCTTTTTTTTCTACAATGGAAACATTGACCTTTCACACCATTCATACATCTGATACATATGCAATTCTACAATATTCAATGTGAATAATAAAGATCCTTAGTGGGGTATTTTTAAACCTGGTATTAAGCAATTAGGGTGTATATTTACATTTTTAAACATTAATACAAGTAGAGTAACTAGATGCTCCACCAAAAATTATGAAGTTACTGATGACTACAATTTTGGAATTTTTGAAACAGTTGCAATTAACAATTATTAGCAGCATAAACCACAGAACAGCTTTACTCACATTCAGCCTTCCAAACACAATAATTTCAAATTCCCAGCTGTGCCTAAAGCCTGCAGTAGTAAATTTACTGACATAATAAAACATATTTGTAAGTCCAATACCACCCATGTACACTTTGAAGACAATAAAATATTCAATGTTGTAAAATAATAACACTCAAGTGTTCAAAGCATACATTTATTTTTAGGTGGACATTGCATTTCAATGTTAGTCAGAGTTGTCTTCGAATTTAACAATTGTTTCTTGTTCCTTATTGTACTTAACAAAGGCTCAATGGATATGCTGGTTATGTAGGCAATATTGCCCTTATGGGGAATTTGGACTGAGGCTCAACTCCAGCAGTGAGCCTTGCAAAGCAGCTGAAGTTGGGGGTAAAACACATACACACATATACAAATAAACACAAACAAACAAACACACAATGAAAGAAAAAAAATCCTTTAAAATATTTACTAAATTCAATTGTTTGTATGTGTGACTTGGCACTGCGAATGGGCATAACAACAGCATTCGACAGATCAGCTGGCACTGCTTACCATAGATGTAAGCATCTTATAGAAAGCAACAAACTGCATTTAAAATTGCTACAGGGTACCTGGTCAAGGAATACTACAGGGTGGTTGGCCATGGAATACTGTGGCTGGATTTCCCACCCACTCCTAGCGATTTTTACGGATCGGGGCATATAGAGTGGAAAAATTATTCAGGGACTCCTGTGCAGTACTGAGAATGCTGCATTGCCGCATGTGCCATCCTTCAGATGAGATCTTAGAGGCCCTGTCTGTTCTAATGAACATTAAAAATCTTATTGCAATGCACAGAAAGGTCTCAGTTTGCCAGCCAACATTCCACCCTCAAGCAACAGCACCAAAAACATTCATTCTGGTGTTATTTGTGGAATCTTCCATGCCAAACAACTATTATGTTTGCCTACATAGAACTTCCCCATAATGAACCTTCAGAGGATAGGCTAGGTTAAAAACAGCTGCATCTTGGCGGCAAACCATCACAACCATACTATAGATTCCAGACCATGTATGAGCAATGCTGTGGGAAATCTACTTGCCGGAGAAACCTTCTCACCACCCAGCCTATAACAGCTTCTAATGTTCTGCCCGAGTCTCAGCCCCGTATACTCTGTGTACATCAGTTCCTAGCAAATAATGCTTTCTACAAAATAAAACATCATTTGTTTTTAATTGTTTATCAGATGAAAATCAAAAATATATATGGTGCTCAGAAGAGTAGCAAAAATAGGAAGGAAAACGATGGAAAGTAACAATAAACAGCAAAATGAAGTGTGTATGTTAGTCTGGAAGAATAAAGTGTAAAAACAATTTAAGATAACAAATGAGGGGAAAGAAAGAACAAAGTGCACAAACAACTTGTTTTCCATACTTGGAAATAAAACAACATATAATTCACAAACACGAAGCCTCACAGTAACTAGTCATAAGATGCAATATAATGACACAAATGACAATTATGTAGATTGGGTCATCAATGTTCCTTTAAAAATAATAAAAAGTCACTTTCTTGGGGGTAGAAAGAGAAGAGAGGCCCCAAAGTGTTTCACAGTCAATTCATTATTTTTGAAATAATCACTGCTGTTATATGGACAAATACAGCAGAGGGGCATCACAACTGGGTCCTACCTTGTCCTCACCCTGCACGTACATACAACCTTCCACTGTAGGGAAGTCAGGGGTGAGAACCCTAACCCAGGTGCATTGGGGTCAACAATACCATCTCAGCTGAGATCAGCTAATTCAGCAAGACAAAGGATTGAACCTATGATCTTACTGTTTTGTAAGGTTCAGCTATTTACTAGATAAACTCACAAAGCCCTCAGAGGAGCCTGAACCATCTCATGCTTAATAGTTACTGTTCAGACTCAATAGGTTAAGTTGAGAACAGAAGTACAGTACATAAATACAATATGTTTCTGTGCTCCCTGCACTCAGACTTCAACAATCTCAGCTGAAAAATGTAGACAATTATATTTGTTTCCAGTAAAAGAAGTACTGGAACAGACCAATGTTAAATATATCCAAGTGAATACATTGCCTGATGCAAAGGTCATTCACAAATGATGTCACATGGCAATAGAAAACTACTGCTCACCACAAGAATGGACTCTTGGGCAACCCACCAGAGGCCTTCCATTGCTATGCACCCATACTATAACATGAGGTAGTGCCTTTAGGAGAGCATAGAAAATAGAAAAAGATAACTAGTATTGCCATCCAGAAACCCAATAGAAACGAACAGATGAGGAGCTCTACCATGTCATACTTTTTCCTTTGTTTTTGATTACAGCACTAACCCATGAGGAATGGGAAAGAAAGTCAAAAAGGAAAGAATGGTTACTGTTTAGTATTGTACTCACTGGGTTGCCAGAAATGTTCAAAATGAGCTCAAGTCCTTTAACAAGAAGAGATATATAAGGGAGGGAGCTTGTGGAAGTAAACTTCCTATTATGTACAATAAATTCAGTGGATGAAAAGATAAAATAAAATTACCCTAGAACCATAGAAAACACACAGCACAGAAGGGGGCCATTCGGCCCATCGTGTCCGCGCCGGCTCGAAGAACAACCAGGTGCCAATTCTAATCCCACCTTCCATCACCCAGTCCGTAGCCCTGCAGCTTACAGCACTTTAGGTACAGGTCCAGGTACTTTTTAAAAAGAGTTGAAGGTCCCTGCCTCTACCAACAATTCGGGCAGCGAATTCCATACACCCACCACCCTCTGGGTAAAAAAGTTTTCCTCACATCCCCTTTAATCCTTCCGCCAATCAGCTCAAATCTATGTTCTCCAGTTCTTAAACTCTCTGTTAGGGGAAACAGGTACTTCCTGTCTACTCTTTCTGGGCCCCTCATAATTTTGTACACCTCAATCAAGTCACCCCTCAGCCTCCTCTGCTCCAAGAAAAACAACCCCAGCCTATCCAATCTCTCCTCGTAGCTGCAATTTTCAAGCCCTGGTAACATTCTTGTAAATCTTCTGTGCACTCTTTCCAGAGCAATTACGTACTTAGTTGTTGATAACAGATTCAAAATTGATGGGAAGCTGCTGGAAGAAACCTCAGGATGGAGTCTCTCAAGAGACTACATAGGGTTGTAGCCTCTCTCAAAGTACTTGCAATAGAAATTTCATTTTCAGTGCCACCTTGGGGTGGATTTTAAAAGGACTATGCCCCCTAGCTTTAGATTCCCCCATGAGGGGTAACATCCTCTCAGCATCTACCCTATCGAGTCCCCTCAGAATCTTGTTTGTTTCAATAAGATCTCCTCTCATTCTTCTAAACTCCAATGAGTATGGACCCAACTTGTTCAATCTTTCCTCATAAGACAAACCGTCCATACCCGGAATCAACCTAGTGAACCTTCTCTGAACTGCCTCCAATGCAAGTATGTCCTTCCTTAAATAAGGGCACCAGAACTGTACGCAGTACTCCAGGTGTGGTCTCACCAGCACCCTGCACAGTTGTAGCATGACTTCCCTGCTTTTATACTCCATCCCCCTAGAAATAAAGGCCAATATTCCGTTTGCCTTCTGGATTACCTGCTGCACCTGTATGTTGACTTTTTGTGTTTCATGTACGAGGACACCCAGATCCCTCTGTACCGCAGCATTTTGAAGTATTTCTCCATTCAAATAATATTTTAGTTTTTATTTTTCCTCCCAAAGTGGATGACCTCACATTTTCCCACATTGTATTCCATATGCCAAATTTTTACCCATTCGCTTAACCTGTCAAAATCACTTTGCAGGCACTTTGTGTCCTCATCACAATTTGCTTTTCCACCTATCTTTGTATCATCAGCAAATTTGGTCACAAGACACTCTGTTCCTTCATCCAAGTCATTGATATATATTGTAAATAGTTGAGGCCCCAGCACTGATCCCTGCGGCACCTCACTAGTTACAGGTTACCATTTTGAAAATGACCCTTTTATCTCGACTCTTTGTTTTCTGTTAGTTAGCCAATCCTCTATCCATGCCAGTATATTACCCCAAACACCATGAGCTCTTATCTTGTGCAGTAATCTTTTATGTGGCACCTTATCGCATGCCTTTTGGAAATCCAAATATACTGCATCCAATGGTTCCCCTTTATCCACCCTGCCCGTTACTTCCTCAAAGAACTCTAATAAATTTGTCAGACACGATTTCCCCTTCATAAAACCATGTTGACTCTCCTTCATTGTATGATGAGTCTCCAAATGTCCTGCTACTACTTCCTTAATAATAGATTGTAGCATTTTCCCAATGACCGATGTTAGGCTAACTGGTCTATAGTTACCTGCTTTCTGTCTCACTCCCTTCTTGAATAGGGGTGTTACGTTTGTGGTTTTCCAATCCATTGGGACCTTTCCAGAATCTAGTGAATTCTGGAAGATTACAACCAATGCATCCACTTTCTCTGTTGCCACTTCCTTTAAGACCCTCAGATGCAAGCCATCAGGTCCAGGAGACTTGTCAACCTTTAGACCCATTAGTGTACCAAGTACTTTTTCCTCTAGTGATAGTGATTGTTTTTAGTTCCTCCCTCCATGCCCCTTGATTTTCTACTATTATTGGTATATTATTAGTGTCTTCTACTGTGAAAAATCTATCTGACACACACTGTTTATCATTACCCCCATCACTTTCCTGTACTACTTCCTTGTCTTTTCTCTATCAATCTAAACTTCGCCCCACCTGAGCCCTCCCCCCCTCTATTTAGTTTAAAGCTTTCTCTACCACCCTAGTTATTCGATTTGCCAGAACACTGGTCCCAGCATAGTTCAGGTGACGCCTGTCCCAACAGAACAGCTCCCTCTTTCCCCAGTACTGGTGCCAGTACCCCATGAATCGAAACCCACTTCTCCGACACCAATCTTTGAGCCACGCATTCATCTCTCTGATCTGATTTACCCTGTGCCAATTTGCTCGTGGCTCAGGTAATAATCCAGAGATTATCACCAATGTGGTTCTGCTTTTTAAATTTAGTCCCTAGCTGCTCAAACTCCCTCAGCAGAACCTTTTTCTTAGTCCTACCTATGTCGTTGGTGCCTACGTGGACCACGACAACTGGATCCTCCCCCTCCCACTCCAAGTTTCTCTCCAGCCCTGAGGAGATGTCCTTAACCCTGGCACTGGGTAGGCAACACAGCCTTCGGGACTCTCGCTCTTGGCTGCAGAGAACATTATTTATCCCTCTAACTATACTATCGCCTACTACAACCACATTCCTTTTTACTCCCCCAACTTGAATGGCCTCCTGAACCACGGTGCCGTGGCCAATTTGCTCATCCTCCCTGCAGTCCCTGCACTCGTCCACAAGGTCTGCAAGAACCTCGTATCCATTGGACAAGTGCAGAGGCTGAGGCTCCTGCAATGCTACCACCTGGATCCCCGTACCTGCCTCACTCGCAGTCACACCCTCCTGTCGCTGATCATGTGCCAATTCTACAGTATTTAGTCTAAGGGGTGTGACTGCCTCCTGGATCAAAGTGTCCAGGTAACTTTCTCCCTCCCTGATGCATTGCAATGTCTGCAGCTCAGACTCCAGCTCCTCAACTCGGAGCCGAAGTTCCTCGAGCTGCAGACACTTACCGTAGATGTAGTCGCCCTGGACAAAACTGTCCAGTAGCTCCCACATATTGCAGCTGCAGCACTTCTCCTGCCCTGTCATAACAATTTTATTTATTAAAATGATTACGACAATGCCAATCAAATTATTTTTAGGTTGAACCAAATACTGGCCTTGTTTAATTTATTAAATTAAGTTTAGTTTATTTTTTTTATAATTTAGTTTTATGCTCACGCATAAAAGTGAGGTGATTTCAAAGAGTGTACTCCAGACAAGTGTACACCTGATTGGGGCACAATTCTGATCCAAGAATGCCAACATACCAAATTGCATTCGATTATATAGTTTTTAATCCAAGAATAAAATGCTTTTTAATTTAATCAGCTTTTAACACTTAGCACACAAACAATATAGTCAGTCAATGAATTTCCAAATATCACTTAGGCCATTAGCACTTATTACAAATCTGAGCACTTCCACGTGGGCTAAATTCCTGAATCATCAAATGGACTGTGGTACAAAGAGTTGCCAAAGGTGAAATTGTTATCCAAGCCTTTTTTTTAAGAACGTTAGTTATAAATTGATCAGCAATCAAATGTACTGTATAGATCCAGCTTGGTGGCAGACAGAACCTCAGTTTAATGTCTCATCAAAAGACAACACCTTTGACAATGCCGCACTCCCTCAATACTGCATTAAAGAGTCAGCCTTGATAACGCATTCAAGTCCTATGGTAGAGCTTAAGCCTTTAACCTTCAGATTCATATGAGAGTGCTACCATTGAACCAAGGGGAGCTAATAAGAGAAAGCTTAAAGGAGATGGTTTATTGTGGAGAAAGAGGCTTTGGAAATCTTTTACCTTCCAAGATGATTTAACTGTAGAGAAGGAAAAGTAATATTTTTCAGGAGGTCAAGTCAGATCTAGCAGTGGATGACTAGGTCACGTGGCATGCACACTCAAGTATATGGGCGTCCGGTTTGAGGATACCAAGGTTGTACTGGTGGAAACAGTGGGGTTGGTAGACGGGGGAATCTGGTGTGGAGGAGAATATTGAAAGCAGAACTAAGAGTTATTGACTTGGTTGACAGAGGCAATGATATTGTGGTGAGTGGAGGGCCAGAGGTGATGGAGTTATCAGAGAGGGAGCGGAGAGTTTTTTTTTTCCCCCAAAGGGAGCAGAGTAATGGTAAAGGGTTGAATGCAGACAGTAAGTTTGGAAAAGTTTACCCTCAGGGGAGAAAGGTGGGCAGGGTGGACATTTGGAGAGAAGTACAAGGCAGTTAGCATTGCTATTTTGGGACAACTAGCAGCAAGTGCTGAGGTGAGCGCATTGGGAAGCCGTGGACTCCTCCAGGAGAGACTCAAGCAGGGGTGAATGGGTTAAAGGTAGGAAAGCAGATTGACTGAGAAGTTGCACTGAGTGGGCCAGGGAGCAGATAGGGCTTGTGGCATATTAGGTAGTGGTGGGGACAATGATGACGAGAAATAATGGCAATGGTTGTAAGAGATGGGGGAAGCTGGAGATAAAAAGGGGCAAAGTGAGTTAGATGATCAGTAGATAGGGACAGCTGAACAGGTAGCGCTTCTTGTGGATGAAAATACAGGAATATGGGAAGAGAGTAGCGCCGTGGTGTTCTAACAAAGGGCTCTAACAAAGAACCGGCATAGACATGATGGGCCGAATAGCTTCCTTCTGTGTTATACACTTCTATAGCTCTATGAACCCTGGAACATCAATGTCAGGCAAATTTAAAAGAAACAAAATTGAATGCACAAGTCCAAAAACTAGGTTACATCAGGTTGAAATCAGGACAAGGATACTAAAATTTAGGTTGTCCTAAAAATAATTTAAGCAGCTGAAATGGTTGACAAATATACGCATTTAAAATAACAGAGTCTTATCTCCACACACTAAACTTCAGGTAAATGTAATAAATCCAGAAATAATTCAACTAGGATATCTGCGGCATCAGGCTGACCTCCAGGCGTGATTTCTAGTTTATGAGATAGCTGACAATGGCAAATGAAAGCCAACAAACATTTTGAATCAAATGCAAACTCCAAAGACACCAATATCTACACAGACATTCATCACAGTAGAGGCACAAATTGAGCTCAGAACATGGGATATCGAAATCCCTACCTCCTATAATAGGGACAGAAAAACGTGTTCATCTTCTCAACTATCATTTGACATAGCTTTCTTGAGAAATTACGAGAAAAAATCTGCAAAACAGAACATTATCTGTTCATCGCAATGCAGCAGTCACCACTATCAAAATTATGCTGAACTGGATTTTTGATGTGCATGAGCTACAAGTAGATACGCTCCGCAGCACCTGACTGCCACAGACTTACAGTACTTTGAAAAAAAGACTTGCATTTATATAGCATTTTACAACCACTGAAGTACTTTCGAAGTGTAGTCACTGCTGTAATGTAGGAAATGTGGCAGCCAATTTATGCACAGCAAGGTCCCACAAACAGCAATTATATCATCTGTTTTAGGTGCAGGATAAATGTTGGCCAGGAGAACTCCCTTGCTCTTCTTCAAATATTGCTGAGAGATCTATTACATCCACTTGAGGGCAGACAGGGCCTCGGTTACCATCTCATCTGAAAGACGGCACCCCCGAAAGTACAGCACTCTCTCAGTACTGCATTGAAGTGTCAGCCTAGATTGTGTGCTCAGGTCTCTGGAGTGGGATTTGAACCCATAACCTTCCGTCTCAGAGGCAGGAGTCCTACCACTGAGCCACAGCTGACACGACTTTCCATGCTTGTAGCAAAATACTTTCAAAAAAGAATCACACAGACATTCAGCACAGTAGAGGTACAAATTGAGCTCAAAATATGGGATATCGAAATCCCTACCTCCTTTAATTTGCATTTTTCATGGAGATATGAACAGAATCAATCCCCAAAGCACCAGTAAACATCCTGAAAAATCTTAATTAATTCAAAGAACGAACTTCCATTTGTATAGTGCCTTTCAAGCCATAGCCAATTAATTATTTCTGAAGTGTCATCACTGTTGTTTTGTAGGCAATCACAGCAGCCAATTTGCACAGAGCAAGATCCCACAAACAGCAATAATTAACCAATTAATCTACTTTGGTGATATTGATTACGGAGCTTAACTTAGGATCACTGACTATATAATGACTGCATAACTATAATCGGGTTTAGTCACAAAATGCAATCCCCAAACCACAAAATCCCAGAACCCATGTAAACAAAAATGAACTTGACTTTTTCCAGTTACCATGAAACAATGACCCTAATCATTAACACTGAAAATGTTTGGCAAATCCACAGTACAAATAACATCTGCAGCACAATGATGCAATTTTATGTTACTAAATGTGGCTCAGAAGAATTCAGGAAGAAAATTAGCACAGCTCAAATAAATTGCTTTGCAAAAACTTACATTGCAGCAAATATCACATTTGCTGCTGTTTGAGCTTTCCCAGGAGCCAAAGGAGATTCAGAGCAGTGTGTCCCAGAAAGCCTGAAAACTTCCTGAAAGGTCAACAATGTCCTCTTAAAGGTATTTAACCACTTTGTAACGATCATGTATCATGTGGCAAATTATTACAGGTAAATCAACCTTCAATCTAAATTAATCCAAATAGAATCGATAATAAATATTTCCTAAAGCAAAAACAATTAAATAAGCAGAACATTTCAAGTTAACAAATTTCCAATTTTCTTAATTATATATGTCCAATAATAGACTAACCTGAAAACACCTTGCTTTTGTTTCAAGTGAACCCTCTTCCGTCAATTAACGACTGTTATAGACCCCCAAGTGAGACACCTGAACATGATGGCCCAGATACTGCTCACAGAATAATGGCAATGCTAACATGGTTCACCGTTATTTCAGGGCAAATGGAAGAGCAAGTTACGTGAGCACACACACATGCGCAAACAAACGTGGAAATCTGGAAATTTCTCTACCATTTGCCCTGCTCGTTTGAAAGCTGCACGGGAAGGACAGCTTGCTGGCTGAATGAATGGACCAGTGCGAATTTGCTCTCCTGCCCAGCTGGAAATGAACCAGCCATAAAAAAGATGCACTGTTTTTTTTAGGTCTAAACTTACTTTCAACAGCATGGAATGGGATTTAATGATTGCCAAACCACCACTCTGGTACTGAAAATTAACTTTTAAAAATGTGGACTCTCATTCCTTCCAGTTTTAATTGTTCCTGAACATTTATACAAAAAACATTTTTCAAATTTAAAAATCTTTTTACTTTTTCTGTCTGTGTCTTTTATCCCTGACTTTTAATTTGATATTTCTTACCCTCTCTTTATTTTGCTTCCTCTAACCGATTTTACATTGAATTTACTGTTGTAACTTTCACTTCCTATCTCAAACTCTGCGCGGCTTATCAAGGTTGCTTCAAGCTGATTGGATGAGGGGAGAGAGCGATCCTTTCCTTGCTCTCTCAGCCCACAGAAGCCCGGGAAAGGACACTGCACTTTTTGCAACTCGCCATTGAATTAAGTGGCTGCCCAAAAGCCCGCAAATAGTTTGGGATGAGTTTATAACTAACGGGCGGCAGGCGACGTTTGTTCGCCACTCAACGCAATTTCCAGGCCAATGAGTTACGGTGGAAACAAATTTCTAAAGCTGCTGAAACATGCCTATTTTTGACTGAACCAATAAAGGTGAATAACCGGAAAAACAGCTCTACAAGTGGCCTCTCCATCTGAGGAGGCACCACTAAAAATATTCTGAATGGGAAGTCCAATCAAAACTGAAGCAGCTTGCATTAAAACTTAATCATAATATTGTTATCTCTGCGGATTAAACAGTGCATATCCTGCGGTGCGCACCGGTCGTGGACCAGATATCGCCACATGTTCCCTCTCCAGGGCCACCCTGGCGCGGACAAAACTGCGGAAGAGAGGCAGGCAGGCAGCCAGAGCAATTCAATTAGTCAGAATTGAAACAATAGTTGGATTCCTGTTGTATAGCTGCCAAATGTCATCAGACTTTAACCATGATGAACAGTTGAAGTTACATTATCTTTTCCCCCTTTAGCTACAGGTACAAGTCTCAGATTTTGTGACACTAGCCCCAAAAATCCACACACTGCCGACCCTGGCGCAAGTATTGAATCCACTTACTGTTCACCTCTGGCACCGATTCTTCCCGCCAACCCCACAAATTTGGGGAGGGGGGCGGTTACCTAATTTCAATATTACAGCAGGTGCCTGCCTTCCTGCCCAAGGAGGCCTGAAATTCCAGCACTGGGCACCATAGGGGAGCAACGAGAGTGAAGGGAAGTTACAGATCCACCCCCTGAAAGATGGCACAGTACCCCTCAATGGCACATTAGGTTCCAGCCTAATATCCAACCCTTCAATCATACTCTCACCAAATTTGGGTTGAAATTAACCTCTAGAACTTGGCAACCATATCCTACTATGACTGTTCTTCCTACCCTTGTTGTTTTTATACCCATAATATTCGATTTTCTATTATCATCAATGTTACTATGCTCCTTCCACACCTCATAGCCCATCCTGCCCCACCCCAAAGTATGCCAAAAACATTCTCCTCACTTATGGAGTTGGTTAAAGAACAATATTCTCCTGCCCTTGTCCCTCGGAGCAGAATCACTCAGCTCAAAAAGCGCTCAGCCTCAGAATCCAGATTGTAGTGATACCCTAACCCTGATTAAAGTCTCACAAGGAAGAGCAAAAACATGTAATCTTATCAGAGATGGTATAAAATAGCTGGGAAGCAATGAATTAGGACAGCCCTGAAAGTATAAAATCAGCTTCCACTTAAGTTGGACCTCAGTATTGCTCAGATCAAGCAGAATGGAAATGGTAGGAATGAAGGAGAAGAGACAAAAGAGTCTATAATAGATGGAAAGGTTGGATACATAATTGGAATTTGTAACAATGTATTCAAAGATTTGCAGAAAAGGTGAGGGGGGACAATAATTCTCTTGAAATATAAAAGCAATGCAAGAGACCTGGGGGTAAATGTGCACAAATCTTTGAAGGTGGCAGGACAGCTTAAGAAAGCGGTTAAAAAAGCACACGGGATCCTGGGCTTTATAAATAGAGGCATAGAGTACAAAAGCAAGGCAGTTATGTTGAATCTTTATAAAATACTGGTTCGGTCACAACTGGAGTATTGTGTCCAATTCTGGGCACCGCATCTTAGGAAGGATGTGAAGGCCTTAGAGGGGGTGTAGTAAAGATTTACAAGAATGGATCCAGGGATGAAGGACTTCAGTTACATGGAGAGACTGGAGAAGCTGGGGTGTTCTCCTTACAGCAGAGAAGGTTGACAGCAGATTTGATAGAAGCGTTAAAAATCATGACTGGTTTAAATAAAGTAAATAAAGAGAAACTGTGCCCATTGGCGGAAGGTTCAAGAACCAGAGGACACAGATTTAAGGTGATTGGCAAAAGAACCAAAGGCAACGTGAAGAAAAACTTTTTTACGCAGCGAGTAGGTATGATCTGGAATGCATTGCCTGAAAGGGTGTTGGATGCAGATTCAATCATGGCTTTCAAAAAGGATTTGGATAAATATCTGAAAGGAAAAAAAATTGCAGGGCTACAGGGAAAAAGCGGGGAAATGGGACTAACTGGATTGCTCTTACGAAGAGCCGGCTCAGGCTCGATGGGCTGAATGGCCTCCTTCTATGCTGTAACTATTCTATGATTCAAGTTGAGGGTAAGTCACGATGCATTTTTTTTTAAAAAACAGAAATTTTAGTACCAGTTAATAAGAGCTGTGTAAAAGGGTGAAAAAGTCTCCAAGCAATGAAAGTAATGAGCATTCAGTTTTAGTAAAATGAATTCAAAAAGCATAATCAATCTGGGACGAGACAAGAAAAGGCAAATTTGTTGTTTACTGGAGCACTGAAAGCATACTTCGACCACGCCAAGACAATTGATGAATATAATCCCAAATGAACAATAAAGCATAATCCCCACTATGAGGAGGTGATTGCCAACTCCCATTCAAGACCTACGAAGTCCGGGATAAACCTCAGACTCAAAATAGGTGACTTATTGCTTCTTTCCCTCACACAAAATGTATAAAATAAGCAGTTGTACACCGTACTGAGATTTGAGTTAAGGGATATATTTGGCCTGCAGATGTTCAAGGCTGACACTGGATGTCCATAACGAAAAAAAAGTGTTCCCTTTCCCCAGTACTATTGGGCACCCCAGAGAAAAAAGTAAATGTTCATATTTTGAAAAGTCTCTCAGAATGGTCAAGTTAATAATTTGCACCAATTTAGTAACTATATTCCTAAAAAGTCCATTAAATAGCACATTAGGAAGGTAACCAAGACAAAGGAAAAATGCTCCAGTTAACAAAGTGGGGCCAGTAAGCCAGGGTTACAGTTCTGAGTACGAACATAACCAAGTAGAAAATGTGGGTGTCCTGATCCTCGACACTCTTCCACAAATGAGGTGAACTTTAGAGAAGCAGCTATGGAAAAAACCTAGGCGGTCTTAATATAACTTGTTTGGCAATTTCCAAGATAGCCTCCTGGGAAGAAAATCATATAACATGGTGCAACTTTAACTGATGCTCCACTTTCACTTCAGGAGGTGAGCTCAGCACTTTTCACTTTTGAGTACTGAGAGGTTTGCAATAGTTCGAGGCCAGATCTGTATATAATTACTGGGTTCAGCAATGTGTAGCTTCTGCAGTAAAGTAGCTTATTGCTCATGAAACTGAAGTACCATTTTTGATTCAAATAGTCTTATTTAACTGCATACAGAGTGAAGCTTTAATATTGTGGCATCCAGCCAGATGTATTGACCAATCTGCTGTGTGCCATGTAGCCGCACCGTATGGAGCAATAAAAGTGGTTTATTGAAGGATAATAAAAGTAGGCTTGCATTCTTCCAACACTCCATTAAAACTTCAGCAAAAAGTGGGTCAGGTCTTAGACTACAGGTGGGCTGGAGATCATCTGCTCCCATTACACAGACATCAGTCATTTTCAGAAGCACAAAAATCAACCAAATATAACATTTAAGTTCTGTATGATTAAAACAAAAATCACACAGTGTAATACTCCATACTCATACGGTTCTTAACTGATTCGGCTCTCAAGAAGAAAAATGGCAATAGGGAAATTAGGTTGTTCCCCATCCTTGACCAGAGAAAGTTGGCAACCATATTACACCACACTGCTTCACAAGAACTGTACTCATGCACCCACTCTATCATCCTAGTGCAGTGGCAAAGGAAGTGACACTACTTTTGGAAAGGTCACAAAATCCTTAGAGTCACATTTTCTCAAAGCCAAAGCTCGTAAACCACATTTTGCATTTGTTCAGCAGGGCTAATCATTTAGACCATCAGCCAAATGGATCACCATTGCAACACTGCACAAACACCACTGTTTTAAACAAGGACTTCCTCTATTTTACCATAGTGATGCACATACTGCATCTGTCTTATATTTTCAAAAATGTGTTTGAATATTTTGTCTGAACTATTGGGAGTCTTGCCAATAAATTATTCAGCAGAACTACCCCTTTGAATTTTGCATTCTGCCAATTTATCACAAAAAGCATTGAGAGTCTAATTGCACCTTATTCAGGAAAATTAATTTTAAAAAAAATTCTTAGCACGATTTTACTGCTAACTATATGGTTACCTGGATCACGAGCTAATTATTCCATAAAAAAACTTTAGCTTCAAGAAAAAAAACACATTTGGAAGCTTAACTGAAAACATTTGAAACTTAACAGCTTGGCTCACTTGGTAGCATTCTCACCGCTTCAGAAATTGTAGATTCAAGACCCGCAATGAACTTGACAATATAATCTAGACTGAAATTTCAGTGCAGTACTGAGGGAGTGTTGCATTGTTAGAGGTGCCATCTTTCAAAGAAACCTTAAACTGAGGCCTACTCAGGTAGATCAAATTCAATGGTACTGTTTGAAGAAGTGTAGGAAGCGAGAGCCATAGAACTATGGAAGGAGGCCAATAGACCCATCATGTGTGCTGGCTTTTTGCAAGAGCAATTCAAAACTAATCCCACAGCTTTGTATCTTCTTCTGCATCAAATATTTATCCAATTTTCCCTTACAATATGCTGTGCCTCTTTCCTGTGGCATAGCATTCCATGCTCCAACAACAGTCTGCCCAAAGAACTTTCTCCTAACTTCTTTTCGTGACAACTTTAAATTGATGACCCCTCATCACTGACTTCCCAGCCAAAGGAAACAGCTTTTCCTTGTTCACTTCATCAAAACCCTTCATAAATTTTTTAAAAAGTCTATTAAAATATCCTCAGCCCTCTCTGCTTCAGTGGAAATAGTCCCAGTATCTCAATTCTCTTCTCATAACTATAGTTTCCCATCCCGAGCATCATCCTGGTGAATTTACACTGTATGCTTTCTACGGCTTTAACGTCCTTTCTATATTAGGACAGAGTAACAGGACACAGTACTTTTCTTTACTCGCACTCTATGCCCCCATTTACAAAACCCAATTTGCTATTGCCTTTGGCTCTATCTACCTTGCACTCAGTTGTTGTTCACGCACAGTCAAATTTCATTCTTCATTTTCCTCCAAAAATGTATTGCCCCATACTTATTGCTTTGTCATCAGTCTTCCCATTCCTGTTTGTGCCTTCCTGAAAGCTTTTATAATCCTCATTGTTTGCCAAACCTCCTATTTTTGTGTCCTCAGCAAGTTTTGAGATTGTGCTCCCTATGCCAAGCCCAAATCATCTATATACACACACCAAGGACAAAAGTGGATCCATCACAGACCTCTGGAGCACACCACTTCCAACCCTTCACCAATCCAAGTAAAACGCATGCCAATATAACTTCTGTCCTTCAACCATCTCCTGGTTTCCACATTAAGCACTTTAGAGATCATTCTATTTTCCCCCATATGTATTTCCCTTCACACTTCCCTTTGTTATGTTTCTTTTTAAAATGCTGTTCATCTTCAATATCTTCCAGCAGTCTACACCCAAAACATTAACTTCTCTGTTGTCTTCACAGAAGCTAGCTAACCTGCTCAGTGTTTCAAGCATTTTTTGTTTCCCATTTACCCAAATTCTGTTTCCTGTCTGTCAACCAACTTTCTATTCATGATTCTACATTCCTTCTTATATTACCATACGTCTGAATGTTTCTAACAACTCTCATAAGACACTTTATCAAAACACCTTTTGAAACTCCATCATAAGGTCAGCAATGGGGGCTGTTCGTTGATGACTGCACAGTATTCAGTTCCATTCACAACCCCGCAGATAATGAACCAGTCCGTGACCTCATGCAGCAAGACCTGGACAACATCCAGGCATGGGCTCATAAGTGGCAAGTAACATTCGCACCAGACAAGTGCCCGGCAATGACCATCGCCAACAAGAGAGTCCAACCATCTCACTTTGACATTCAATGGCATTATCATTGCCGAATCCCCCACCATCAACATCCTGGGGGTCACCATTGACCAGAAACTTAACTGGACCAGCCACATAAATACAGTGGTTACAGCAGCAGATCAGAGGCTGGGTATTCATTTTTAAAAATTCGTTCATGGGACGTTGGCGTCACTGGCGAGGCCGGCATTTATTACCCATCCCTAATTGCCCTTGAGAAGGTGGTGGTGAGCCGCCTTCTTGAACCGCTGCAGTCCGTGTGGTGAAAGTTCTCCCAAAGTGCTGTTAGGAAGGGAGTTCCAGGATTTTGACCCAGCGACGATGAAGGAACAGCGATATATTTCCAAGTCGGGATGGTGTGTGACTTGGAGGGGAACATGCAGGTTATATTGTTCCCATGTACCTGCTGCTCTTGTCCTTCTAGGTGGTAGAGGTCATGGGTTTGGGAGGTGCTGTCGAAGAAGCCTTGGCGAGTCGCTGCAGTGCATCCTGTGGATGGTACACACTGCAGCCACAGTGCGCCGGTGGTGAAGGGAGTGAATGTTTAGGATGGTGGATGGGGTGCCAATCAAGCCGGCTGCTTTGTCCTGGATGGTGTCGAGCTTCTTGAGTGCTGTTGGAGCTGCACTCATCCAGGCAAGTGGAGAGTATTCCATCACACTCCTGACTTGTGCCTTGTGGATGGTGGAAAGGCTTTGGGGAGTCAGGAGGTGAGTCACTCGCTGCAGAATAACCAGCCTCTGGCCTGCTCTAGTAGCCACAGTATTTATATGGCTGGTCCAGTTAAGTTTCTGGTCAATGGTGACCCCCAGGATGTTGATGGTTGGGGATTCGGCAATGGTAATGCCGTTGAATGTCAAGGGAAGGTGGTTAGACACTCTTGTTGGAAACGGTCATTGCCTGGCACTTGTCTGGCGCGAATGTTACTTGCCACTTATGAACCCAAGCCTGGATGTTGTCATGGTCTTGCTGCATGCGGGCTCGGACTGCTTTGTTATTTGAGGGGTTGCGAATGGAACTGAACACTGTGCAATCATCAGCGAACATCCACATTTCTGACCTTATGATGGAGGGAAGGTCATTGATGAAGCAGCTGAATATGGTTGGGCCAAGCACAATGCCCTCCGGAACGCCGTCAGCAATGTCCTGGGGCTGAGATGATTGGCCTCCAACAACCACGACCATCTCCCTTTGTGCTAGGTATGACTCCAGCCACTGGAGAGTTTTCCCCGATTCCCATTGACTTCAATTTTACTAGGGCTCCTTGGTGCCACACTCGGTTAAATGCTGCCTTGATGTCAAGGGCAGTCACTCTCACCTCACCTCTGGAATTCAGCTCTTTTGTCCATGTTTGGATCAAGGCTGTAATAAGGTCTGGAGCCAAGTGGTCCTAGCAGAACCCAAACTGAGCATCGGTGAGCAGGTTATTGGTGAGTAAGTGCCGCTTGATAGCACTGTCGACGACATCTTCCATCACTTTGCTGATGATTGAGAGTAGACTGATGGGGCAGTAATTGGCCGGATTGGATTTGTCCTGCTCTTTTTGGACAGGACATACCTGGGCAATTTTCCACATTGTCGGGTAGATGCCAGTGTTGTAGCTACACTGGAACTGTTTGGCTAGAGGCGCAGCTAGTTCTGGAGCACAAGTCTTCAGCACTACAGCCGGGATGTTGTCGGGGCCCATAGCCTTTGTTGTATCCAGTGCACTCAGCCGTTTCTTGATATCACGTGGAGTGAATCGAATTGGTTGAAGACTGGCTTCTTTGATGGTGGGGATATCGGGAGGAGGCAGAGATGGATCGCCCACTCGGCACTTCTGGCTGAAGATGGTTGCAAACGCTTCAGCCTTGTCTTTTGCACTCACGTGCTGGACTCCGCCATCATTGAGGATGGGGATGTTTGCAGAGCCTCCTCCTCCCGTTAGTTGTTTAATTGTCCACCACCATTCACGACTGGATGTGGCAGGACTGCAGAGCTTTGATCTGATCCGTTGGTTGTGGAATCGCTTAGCTCCGTCTATAGCATGTTGCTTCCGTTGTTTAGCCTGCATGTAGTCCTGTGTTGTAGCTTCACCAGGTTGGCACCTCATTTTTCGGTACACCTGCTGCTGCTCCTGGCATGCTCTTCTACACTCCTCATTGAACCAGGGTTGATCCCCTGGCCTGTTGGTAATGGTAGAATGAGGACTATGCCGGGCCATGAGGTTACAGATTGTGCTGGAATACAATTCTGCTGCTGCTGATGGCCCACAGCACCTCATGGATGCCCAGTTTTGAGCTGCTAGATCTGTTCTGAATCTATCCCATTTAGCACGGTGGTAGTGCCACACACCACGTTGGATGATGTCCTCAGTGCGAAGACGGGACTTGGTCTCCACAAGGACTGTGCCGTGGTCACTCCTACCAATACTGTCATGGACAGATGCATTTACGACAGGTAGATTGGTGAGGACGAGGTCAAGTAAGTTTTTCTCTCGTGTTGGTTCGCTCACCACCTGCCGCAGGCCCAGTCTGGCAGCTATGTCCTTCAAGACTCGGCCAGCTCAGTCAGTAGTGGTGCTACCGAGCCACTCTTGGTGATGGACATTGAAGTCCCCCACCCAGAGTACATTCTGTGCCCTTGCTACCCTCAGTGCTTCCACCAAGTGGTGTTCAACATGGAGGAGGACTGATTCATCAGCTGAGGGAGGGCGGTCGGTGGTAATCAGCAGGAGGTTTCCTTGCCCACGTTTGACCTGATGCCATGAGATTTCATGGGGTCCAGAGTCAATGTTGAGGACTCCCAGGGCACTCCCTCCTGACTGTATATCACTGTACCGCCACCTCTGGTCGGTCTGTCCTGCCGGCGGGACAAGACATACCCAGGGATGGTGATGGAAGAGTCTGGAACGTTGGCTGAAAGGTATGATTCTGTGAGTATGGCTATGTCAGGCTGTTGCTTGACTAGTCTGTGGGACAGCTCTCCCAATTTTGGCACAAGTCCCCAGATGTTGGTGAGGAGGACTTTGCAGGGTCGACTGGGCTTGGTTTGCCTTTGTCGTGTCCGATGCCGGGTGGTCCGTCCGGTTTTATTCTTATTGTGACTTTTTTTTTTAAGCGAGATTTTACAACCGAGTGGCTTGCTAGGCCATTTCAGAGAGCAATTAAGAATCAACCACATTGCTGTGGGTCTGGAGTCACATGTAGGCCAGATCGGGTAAGGATGGCAGCGAGTGATTCACCTCCTGACTCCCCAAAGCCTTTCCACCATCTACAAGACCCAAGTCAGGAATGTGATGGAGTACTCTCCACTTGCCTGGACGAGTGCAGCTCCAACAACACTCAAGAAGCTCGACACCATCCAGGACAAAGCAGCCCGCTTGACTGGCACCCCATCCACCACCCTAAACATTCACTCCCTTCACCACCGGTGCACCAAGGGTGCAGTGTGTACCATTCACAGGATGCACTGCAGCAACTCGCCAAGGCTTCTTCGACAGCACCTCCCAAACCCATGACCTCTACCACCTAGAAGAACAAGGGCAACAGGCACATGGAAACAACACCTGCAGGTTCCCCTCCAAGTCACACACCATCCCGACTTGGAAATACATCACAGTTCCTTCATCACCGCTGGGTCAAAATCCTGGAACTCCCTTCCTAACAGCACTGAGGGAGAACCTTCACCACACAGACTGCAGTGGTTCAAGAAGGCAGCTCACCACCACCTTCTCAAGGGCAATTAGGGATGGGCAATAAATGCTGGCTTCGCCAGCGATGCCCACATCCCATGAACGAATAAAAAAAAACTCCATCCACACTAGATCTACTGCAGTTCCTTTATCTTCGACGTTCTTCTGGTGTCCTGGCTAACATTTCTCCCTCAACCAATACAAAAAAAATAGATTATCTCAAATCATTCACTACTGTTTGTGGCACCTTATGTAGATAAACTTAGCAGCCAATTTGCTTGCAGCAACAGTGCACTTTAAAAGTAACCCATAGAACTTCAGAACATCCTAAAGATGCGAAAGGCAATATATAAATGCAATTTCTTTCTTCAATGCTGCACTGCAATGATATGGATAAAAACATATATTTTAATGAACTTCCTTGCAATTTTGTTTGGAACCTAACTGTTTTCAGGTGGAACAAAATAAAGATTTAAATCACTTTTTCTCACAGAAGTACATTTTTATTTAGATTTTTTTTCCAAATACTGAAAATTCCAAAAGCCAGAGTAACAACAGTGAATCAGTTATTAGTTGTCAGCTCAGACACTTGTGATCATAAGTACATACAAAATGATCTCTCCCCTGGACTGGACTCACTCAAAGCTCATGTGAGTCACCACAGAGCCCTATGTTCACTTAAAATGTATTTGATCTGATTAACAGTTGTAAATGTTTAGGGCATATAAAGAGAACTGAATATACCAATCCCAAAGATTAACCTGTGTTATAAAACTTTGACTTCATTTGAGGTATGCCCATGTTCAGCAATTACTCAGCGGGGGTGGGGGAGGAAACAGCACAAGGGAAACAGCAACTTCACTTTCGGTTGATTAACTGTATGATTTAGCTTGGCCTGCCCCATCACCTAAGCTCCTTAAGGTAAGTGGAGTCACGCCAAAGCCTTGTAATAAAATGTCATTTAAGCTAAAGCAGTATGCTTTCGTTACACTGTTTGCAGATGTGCTTTTTAGTAATGGTTGAAACCACTATTATAGAAAAAACACTGCTTCTGTTGTCCAAATGGCAGAGTTCTTAGCTGTGCTTCTTAGCATTGGAATAACTGCTGTTCAAGGCAATGAACAGATGCTCCTATATGGGAAAATGAATAACAATAACTATGATTATAAAATCAAGAAACTGTTTTCTATGTCCAAGTATCCTGATTACATTCCAGTCCCCTAACTTTAGCCTGGCTCATTGAAGGATTTCAGTTCTAACAGCGCACTGAATTCACTGCTTCTTCAGGATTGGAGTCTGACCTGAAATCAACTCCAAATACTTCACAAAAATAAAAACAACGTGGGGTAATTAAGAGATTTAGTCAAATGACATAGAACAACAGGATTTTTTTAAGCTCAGTTCATAAGCATGCTCTTGAAATGACAGTAAGATCTGAAAATTGGTTATTTAGCAAATATGTCATCAAAGAGTCACATACTTTGGTGAAACAGGAAATTATATTTCTATTATTGCTCCAAGAACACAATGAAGGAATCTTCCTTATTATATAATTCTCTTGTTACATTCAACCTTACAGAAATTCAACTTTCAAATGTTTGAGTACCAAAACTTTGTAGAATTAAAATATTCTCTACTTTTCTTTCATGAAAGGTGACCTTTGTCATGATTTGTAAATTCTTTCAAAGTATTCTTGGAACAATCACAGAAATGTGACTGGACAACTTTGGAGATGCCTCCTCTGTTGATACCACTTTCTGTTTCTGCAAAGAATGTGCAGAGTTGATAATTTATTTGTTCAAATCTACCCAATTTAGAGATTTTGCCTGCTGTGATTTCAAGAATGCTCTCACATTATGGTTTCAGCATGGCAAAAAAAAAATCAATTTAAATTGGTTTATATAATCTGACCAAATATCTCAATTACCCCTGTTGAGTTTGTTTCTGTGAAATATATAGAGTTGTTTGTGCAGTTACGAGAGATGAAACTAGATTCCAAGTCCACAAAAGGTCAAAATTTGAGATACAACTAAGTGATCTTGAGCATACTAAACTTAGACAAAAAAAACTATCAAGTCTACTATAGTTGGGGACCGATTATAAATGCTGGATAAAATGTAGTCAGAAAACAGTCCTCCAGTTACAATGTAAGTCTTATCAAAAACAGCTCGTGAATATAATTACAGGATTAATGGGTAAGGACATTTTTAGGAGTGAAAAAGCAATATAGTCCAACAGAACATTCAGACCAGTTATTTAGCTGTCTTTATTCTCCATATAGAGTGTTCGTAATACAGGTCACAGGACACATGATCTGCCACGTTGGAGTACGCTTGCACCCAACCCTCCGGTTGGTGTGCGTTTGAGAGTTGAATGGTGTGCGTGCGCGCGCCTGGCCAGATGCAGCAGTACTTGTCATCTGAACCTGTTAAGAGTTCATCAGGTGGTCAATCACTGCCAGTCTCTGGTGGACACCTCATCAATGGTTGGATGATACTCCTGTTGCTATTCCTATCTAGTAGGACGTTTCTGACCATATCCACAGCCAACTAGTATCACTAATTACTTAAAGTCCAGGCTTTATGCAAGTAGTTGTGTTTTATATTTAAAAAACCAGCCCATTTCAGCTCCTGTGTTTTGACACCCGCTGTAGAGATCAGGACAATCAGCATTCATGTAAAGAATGTAGAGATTTATTCACAATCTTTCACCCAAAACTGAGCTCAATTTCAAGTATTTGTTCATTCCTATGCTTCCTATATTTAATTTTGTTAGTGATTAAAATTAGTACATTAAAGAATCCCCGCTGCAACTTCTTGTTTAAAAAATATTTTTTTGCTTACACAATATAAATTCAATTAGTTTCTTGTAGCTTATCTGAAACTGCAGTGGCAAGACAATGTATTAAAATAAATATGTATTATACAGAACTGTGAAAAATCATGTACAGACTAGGTTTTAGTAAAAGGCTTGTTAGGTTACAATGTATTCAAGAAGAAATCACAAAAATAGTGCCTTCATTAAATTAATGTACTTGTATATTATGTAAAGATTTCCCCAGAAAACTGGTGCTAATTACATTTCTAAACTAAGCAATCAGATGTATATCTTGTGACTGGTCTATATGGTTGTAATAAAGAATTGTTTATGTCTGTTCTTCACTGTACAGACTAGCTGTCATTTTACTACACTGAAACACTTTACCCGAGTCTTAGATATAAACCTACTGCATTTCTCATTACATTTACAATAATATTGCAATTTTGACTTCGACGTAATTTAATTAACACATTGGGATACTTGTGATTTTATTACATGTATTATATTGCTTGAATAACTATTTAACTTCAAACATGTTCTGCAGCTAATTTCACTACAGTTTTGTTCAACCGTCCATCCCATAGGGGCATAGATTTTAAGTAATTGGTGGAAGGATGAGGGGGAGCCGAGGAGAAATTTTTTCCACCCAGAGGGTGGGGGTCTGGAACTCACTGCCTGAAAGGACAAAAGAGGCTGAAACCCTCAACTCATTTTAAAAAGTACTTGGATGTGCACTTGAAGTACCATAACCTACAGGGCGACGGACCAAGTGCTGGAAAGTGGGATTACGCTGGATAGCTCTTTCTCAGCCGGCACGGACACGATGGGTCGAATGGCCCCCTTCTGTGCCATAACTTTCTATGATTCTATAATCCAGTAAGTGATCGTAGCAAATGTTATCTTATAGAAGGTTTACAAAAAGTCTGGTCGTTATATTCTTGTTGTTATTTCTCCCAAGAACAATCAGTCTTCCAGCTGGTCTATAAAGATGGAGACGTTGCATCGTAACAAAAAATGTCATTGCTTTCTTTTGAAGAAATTTTATTACAAATACAACAAATGTTAAGATTACACAGTCTAGTTATTAAGTGCCAGTAGGCCTGCAATTTCAAGAATGCAAGAATTCACAGTCAGTGTACAAGTAGCACTGACTAAAACTGTTGGTAACCTCTTAATGCAGCCCTGGCTGGTCGGCCGGATTGGTACATACTCTTTAAACTTCAGTTAGACATATAGGGTTTTACAACAAACTGCTGAACCAGGTAAATAAAATGTTTCACTTGTATTCCTGACTTGGTGGAAAAAACGTAAAAAATTGCAGTCTGCCAATCCAAAGACCAGGTGAATTACGTGAAGTCTCACAACTACAAACTGGACGGGAGTCAAGACAGCATCTCACTTCTTCACTGTTACAACCACAAGGAAAAACAGCACAAATAACAATTATTTACTTCTTTATATTAAAAAAATTACATCCCATCAAAATCTTTGTTTAAGGCAAGAAAATCATTTAAAAGCCTCAGCTATCCTGTTTGGCTCTGGTTTACCAATGTGATCAGAAAGACAGCATGTAATCCAACATGGCCACCAGAAGTTAAAGCGTTGTCCTTAGGAACACCGTATTTTCTGCTCCTGCTGTTGTTGTTGCTGCTCCTCCTCCACCCAGTACAATGCACCAATGAGGGTGAGTAAGCAAAAGAAAGCACAACAAATAAACAATATGGAAGCGCCAATCACTCCAACAAGCTCACTGGCACACAGCTGCCAATAATCTGAGGGGCTAGAGCTCCAGACCTCTCTAAATCCTGTAGCATGCTGCCTCTGGAACGAATTGCACGAGGTTTTACCTAGCAGGTTCGGCAACATGAGGACTTCTGATTTTTTTGGTCAATATCATGTTCGGGTCCAAATTGTATCGTAGGACTCCGATTTGCATGCCGTTCATGAGGCAGCCCCCACCCCCACCTGTAGCTGCCTGCGAAGTGTATGCTGGGGGTTAACATTCCCCCCTTATGTTTGCACACACTGTCTACAAAATTTGCATTTTTGTGTCAACTTTTTCCATTTAAAATTCCAATGTCCACATTCATAATGAAAACTGGCCAATAATCTTCAATCGTAAAATTAGATAGGCCAGTTAGGAGTGAAATCAGGAAGCACTTTCGCATACAAATAAGCAATATGGAAGTGCCAAATCACTCCCCCAAAAGGCTGTGGATGCTGGGTCAATTGGAATTTTCAAAACTGAGATCAATAGATTTTTGTTAGGCAAGGGTATCAAGGGAAATGGAGAAAAGGCAGGTAAAATGGACTGAGGTACAGATCAGCCATGATCTAACTGAATGGCGGAACTAGCGCGAGGGGCTGAATGGCCTACGCCTGTTCCCATGTAAACTTGTCAGGCTGTGATTCTATCTTCTTGCCAGTGTTGGTGCTGTTGCGTTTCAGCTTTGCATCTCTCAGCTTCTCAATCTGCACTGCAGAGAAGCCCTTACAGTCCAACCAACTCCTCGTCTCTGCTTCCTAAATTGCTTAAATTTGTTATTTAGCTATTAACAATAAAATCAATTTATCTTTAAAACAGAAACTGAATTACATTAGCACACACTGGTCCAATTATCCCCTGCCACCTCACCCTACTTGGTCTTGACTGTGTGCAACAGGTTCACTAGCATATTAAAAATCTTAATATGCATGCATTTCCAATCTACAAACTTTACTTCCTGCTGTCATGTTTTTGGTTACACTTCAACTTTTCCCATTGTAAGTTATGTCCTTCCCATTCAATTTTCAGTCACAATTTGATAATTCAATCACTCGAAATGCTTTTGCAAAAAAAAATCCACAATTTTTCCTATATCTGAAATTTACAATGTTCAAAATCATATTTTAAACAAAAAATTAAATCAGATGAAAATTACTCATTGCATATTTTAATACTTTCATTAAAGTTTTTACTTCAGTGCCTCAGGTGCTCAAAAGCTTGGGCTTTGATTGGATATTTTTACCTCAAATATTAAGGGAGAGCATTCAACCTCATCCATGCATTCTAATCATTTGTCGTTTACAGAATTTCCCAGCATGCAATCTGTGCATCAACAGGATTTGAACATTAGAAGGGTGTGTCCTCCCATTCTGTGAGGATTTGAGTGTTTCTTTGCTTTTCCAAAAGACCAGAAAAGAAACAAATTGAATTCTCAAGCTTTTATTTCAGGTAAATAATGTAAATGTATTAACAATTGTGCTTTTCTGTTATGAACGTATCACAAACACCTGCGATGAGGCAGCATGTGTGAACAACAACAGTTGTTATCATGGTTTCTTTGGAAAACATTGTTTATACAGAATGGATCTTTTTTCCAAGTCAAACACTTCTTTTTGGTTGTGTATATTCAGTTAAAAAAATCTCTCCTAAACCATTTGAGACTTAAGGGGTACTCACGCACATGCACACACAGATATATATATTTAAATAAAGCTTGGAAACTGTATAAACAATGAACTTCTGGTCATTTCATGAGTTAATTTTGTTTCCTTATGGAAATTTGTTAACTAAAAACTGCATAAGTCAACATTTTCGCTCTTAGTGCACTAAATATTCCACTTCTACATTCCTGGTGCATGCCCAGAAGTCTACGCAAGAAAACCGTGCATCAAAGCATATGATTTTCAGCTCATTTATTTACAGAAGCCAAAAATGTATGCTTAAATGCTTTAAGGCAGGAACAAGAACAAGTACAAGAACTATAACAACAAGGAAAGCAGTGGTGGAGATTCGCAAGTGTGCAAAAGAGGCATCAAACAGATCAGGAGAGAAGGGTGATATACGGGAACACATGGGGTGTTAGGACCAATGGCTGGTTGAGTCCCATTCTTCTGGGTCTCCCCACCCCCACAAGGCTGTTAGACCATGCTCCTCTCGATAAGTTCCTATTCCAAGACCCTTTAATACAGCCAGAATTTGTCTCCTGAATGCTCCAAAAAGGCCCTCCCTAGTCCTGCTATGCTCCTCTCCAACCTTTCCCTCCACCAATCCCAGGTTTCCACTGCCCCCAAATCCACCCCAATATTTCTACAACTTCCCTCTCTAGTGTTTCCAGAACCCTGGGACCCTCTCCCTATCGCTCGAGAATCCAGGACCACCCCAATGGTGATAAATCAATGACCTTGGTAATACAATTAGTTCCAATAAAATGTCCAACACACTGTGAGCACGGGAGATCTGCTAATATATCAAAGAAAATGACCGCTATTAAAAACTTCTGTTCAAATTAGAATTGTGAGATATTTATTCAAAGGACAGGAATTAAATTGGATTAAAAACTAACTCCAGACATCCACTACTTGTACAATCTATAGTCCTAAAGTATGTCTCAAAATAAAGCTACAGTACATCTAAAATTTAGTACTGTACTTAGTGTTATCCGATACACAATTATACACAGATATTTTGCAGAATAGGATTTATAAACTCAAGTTTCCAAATGGTTATATTGTTACTATTTTTTTTAAAAAGATAAGAGCAGCAGAGTACATTTTCAACATAAAAGACTTCAGCTAGGCAAAGATGAAAGATGCTACAGCCATACATACCGTAGCGTGTGTACACACAAATAGATGCGAATATGTCGAGGGGGGGGGGGGGGGGGGGGGAAGAGAAGCGGGGGGGGGAAGGAAGAGAGAAGAGAAGTGGGGGGGGGGGAGGGAAAAGGAAAGAAGAAAAAAGAAAAATTTGCATTTATGTAGCGCCTTTTATGACCACAGGACTTCCCAAATGTGTCTTACAGGCAATAAAGTGCTTTCGAAGTGTAGTCAACTGTTGTGATGTGGGGAGATTTCTTTTTAGGCGTTGATTATGGGATAAATATTGGCCACAGCATCGGAGAGACCTCCCCTACTCTTCTTCAAAATAGTGCCATGGGAACTTAATTTGATTGAAGATGCTTTGCTCAGCTGTATGCAAGGTGAGACTGAAGAACAGACTCCTATCAAGTCATCAAGTTCTATTCCGTTCTGGCAAAGGGCCTGCCACATTGATTGATAACCTGCTTGTTGAGCTATGTCCCAGCAACTCTGAACTCCTGAACCTGAAAAAAAATCAGCATCCACCTATTGAGTTATGAAGCCACAAAGTCCTGTTGGTCAACTTGGATATCTGTAAAATGAGCTTCTGCTTTGGCCATTAAGCGTCATAATTTTTATAACGCATGGCTAAACTGGAGGTGAAATACAATTACTGGGAACTCTCTAAACAATATGCAGTCTAGCTGGTCTTCTGTTTCTGTAGCAGCGAAACCATGAATCAGCATTGTATCCTGGCCAAGAAAAAAATTCTGTTCAGACATATATCATGTCTTGCAGTCTGCAACTTACACTTTACAAATTGTTAAATGTAGAGAAAGAATTAAACCACCAACCATGTTCATATGAACATAATTGATGGGCAGGAAAAGACCAGCTGGTCCATCAAGCCTGCCCCCACACCATGATGGCTGCACCATCATGGTTAAACACTTCTTCCCTATCCCTAATCCCCACTTCCTAAGTTACCCACAATGAAGGATACACAGCTGAAACATCATGTATTTTCTCTTGACAGATGTTGACTGACCTGCTATGTGATTCCAGTAATACTAATATCTGTTTACATTTCAGATTTCTAGCATTTGAAGTTTTTCATATTTATTTTACTCATCTTTAACATCCTTTGCTATTGATGGGGCGGGACTATTCAGTCTAGCTCACATGTCAAAAACACACTGTGGTAATAAAGAAGGTGCTCTCCTATGCTCCTCCGCCAGCTTCTGACAAATATCCCAACTAATAATGGCAAAGATATCCTCTGTAAAGAAGCCAGTATTTAACCACGTCATACAGGACCTCTCAAGGTGATTTATTCACATTCTAAAGTTATCAGGTTGTGAACATGACAAAAAATACAAACACACTGTGGAACAATGTTAGAAAAAGTCATTCTATGACTTCACAATCACATCTACTTTGAGCTGGGCGACGTTAGAATGATAAATGGTTATTCTGGCAAGAGAAAAAGGAAATCATCATGAATTTAATTGTACCTTTAACAACTGATTACAAATAAATCAGCATACATAAATATGTAGAATCAAAACTTGGTGCATAAACCACTCAAGACATGAGCAAAATCTAGGCAGACACTTCAGTTCTGCATCAGGGAGTTCTGCAGTGTCATTGGTGTTATATTGTCTTTTGGACAAGATGGTAAACCAAAACCCTATCTGCCCGCTCAGGTGGACATAAAAGATCCCACACCATTATGTGTAGAAGAGCAAAAGAATTCTCCCAGAGTCCTGGCCAATATTTATCCCTCAACCACCATTAAAACAGATTATCTGGTCATTTACTGTGGGACCTTGCTGAGCACAAATTGGCAGTCATGTTTTCCTACGCTACAACAGTGACTATACTTCAAAAAGTCTCTCAATAACTGAAGCACTTTGGGACGCCCTGAGGTCATGAAAGGTGCTATATAAATGCAAGTTCTTTTTTTTTAAAACAGAAGTATGAGACAACTGGTTGTAAACGGAAAAAAATATTTTTCTGTTAGCTTTGAAACTTTACTGAAAATCGGTGGTACTATGTCAAGTGCTGTAGAATGCAGCAAAGTACGCATTCAAAAATCATAGTGCAATAAAGAACTGCATTCAGTGTGCCCAGTAGCTAAATGGTTACGATGCACTGTGCAGTGTGATGCTAAGCCAGGGAGGTCCTAGGTTCAATCCCTAATTTGTACAGAGTTTGATGCTCTCAGCCACAGCAGTGGTGGGTGCACTACAGATGTCTTTATTGTCCATGGGCTAAGAAGGGGAGAAGTTAGCCAAGGCTCCCACTATTGAGCCCTGTCCAGCAGCTCGTCTGAGAATGCCTATTTACATTGACATCAGGGAAAAATAGGCTCAGGTTTGGCTATGATGCCTCTACAACTAAAGAGACTGCTAGTACACAAAGAATAGCAAATGGGGTAAGGTACTAGAACACTATCAACACCTGTTGTGCTGTATGCAATACTGTCCAGGAGAGGGGGAGGGGGGGTAAAAATCAGTACTTGTTCAGGTCCCAAGGTCCACATTCTGATCGGTGGAAATATTCACTTCAATTACGCACTCCTTCGATAACAGAAACATACACAGCAATGGTAAGATACTGTTTACTCAAGAATATATTCATACTCAATAATTACTTACAATAATCATACTTCAGATCACACATTATCTGAATTCCATTTTAGCTCTATGACAACACCTGAATTTGATTCAACTGCTGTCTTTTAAAAGACCTTGTAAAAAACAATAGAAATATATTTTCACAAATATGACAGGGCTGAAAGACTTGTATTGGATTTCCTTGGGCTAGAAGAGTCATTTAATTATACCTTTTTTGCAAAAAAAAGCCTACAAGTATATTATACAACGGATGATTGTGACCTGGCAATTACCTGGTCAGATTGTTGACTTGGGATATCAATCATGTATGACGAAAAGAAAGATGCAGCCTGTGTGCAATTTGCTGCTTTAGTACATTTAATTTTAATATTCTATATTATGAGAAAACCATTAGAAATTTCGAGTACTTCCCTCTTCACTATATTTTTCCTAAGTTCTCCTGAAAGCACAGTAACCAGCAGCAGCAATCTTCCAGTACCTCATTCAAGTGACCATTCCTTTTAATGATGTTGGATGGTTCAAGCTAATCAATCATTGGAGGAATCCAGCTAAGCCAAATCCTGTCCTCACCCAACACCTGTAAATCTTCCAGCAGGGGTCACCAGATAGCAATTAGGACCAAAAAACATCAGCTTCTCCTCATTCAAAGCCCAAAGACAGCAAGGCCAACAGCTGCATTCGCACAACCAAAATGAAAAAGAACCCTGGGGGGGGGTATTCACAACTTCCAAGCTCCGAGGAAGTATTTTTTCATGGTTAGCCTATAAATTTTCAACTCTAGTAAATACATTTCTGATTGACTAATCTTATTGTTTCATGGAAAGTGGATAAAGAGAATAGCTTTAATTTTTCCTGCCAAAATTCAGGTACCAGCAAGAAATTCCTACTTAAAAAGCAGCTGTGATTTTTTTTTTAAAAACCAGATCTTATGCAAGATTCCCAACCATGCAACTTGTGCTCAGTGAATGTTCCATCTCTCTATGCTGACCTTAAGATAGTGTAATTTATAGAACCAGTACCAACAGGTACAAGCTCCTAAGAGAGAAAGTTACAGAACAGAATTTTAAAAAGAACATTACTCAAAAAAAATTAGAACCCATTATTGCAAAACAATTAGTGAATCAAATGTTTTAACAAATGTCTGATGAAAAAAAAAATAACGCCATCACATTTAATCAATCTCACCTGTTCCTAATTGAGTAAGTGACAAGTTAATGAACAACAGTACCTCCAACTTCCAGTTTTCTGTGGCACGATGCTTATTACCACACTTCAAGGACCTTTATAAACTCAAAAAGCAGTGTACATCTTTGTAATGCTTGGACTAAATTGGCAAACCAGGTGCTGTTCCCACACAGGTGTACATTTCATGGTATAAACGTGGACAGACCTTGAAGTGGACAAAGTAAACCTTGTACCTTTGCAAAATAAAAGCCACATGCAATGTTAATAAAACTGTGGATTGCATTATCCTGTGAGCTACTTGTTCATTTGAGGTCAATTGCACACAGTCCAGAAATAAGTGAAGAAAATAACGAGGCTTTGTGGCACAGTGGATTAGCACACCATCCTTTTAGTATGGTCTCTTTCTCAGATGTACAAATCTGACATGAAATTAGTTTGAGCAATCTTAATCCTATAGCACAAAACTGCACATAATTTGATGCCATCATTCAGAGACCCCAAGAATGGATTAGGGGCCATCCAAAATATACCCCTTTTTTTTCAGATGCTGACTGAAACATGCGTTTCTGGGGTTTTGTGTTCGTGTTTCAGACTCTCTCTGGTATTCCGATTTTATCTCAGAACCTAAAGATTGCTGGTGAAAGAAGCAAAAACGTGACAATAGCACTAAGGTGCTGGAAGCACGTGAAGCTGACACTAGAGTGCCAATTTTCGTGGATGCCAACCCAGCGCTGGACAGGAGCAACGCACCCAAAGTGCACTGCACCTGTCAACGGAAATAGAGTAAGAAGCTACGGCATTGCTGCAGGTGCTTGTGTGCTCAGCTGCGAGCCTTGGGGAATTCTCGCTGCTACAGCTAGCAGCAGCCAGTAGGCCCCAAAAGTGCAGCTACAATCTTTTTTTATTATTAAAAAGGCTCACTTCTTCCAGGCCTGTCTTTGGTTTGCTGCCAGGCCCCATCAGGCCTCTGGTCCTAGGAAAGTCCCAGCAGAAGTCCCAAAACGAGCTTCGTGGAGTGCCCCATGGCCGCTTAAAGAGAATATTGAGGCAGGAGGGCAAGGATCCTGCCTCACACGTGATATTTCTGAGGCTGCGCTTACTGCAGGTGCAGGCCTGGCTCCGCCATCTCCTCCCACCATTCCCCAGGGACAAAGGTCAGAAAAATTGGCCCGTACATGTCCAAAAGTGTTCCATTCCCAAGCACCAAAATGCAAAAACTGAAATAACATTACAAACACAAATAGGGGTAATATACATTTTTGGGGTGTCGGCCTTGGCTCCGTGATAGCACTTTCACCTGAATAAAAAGGTCATGGGTTGAAGCCCCACTCGTTATTCCTGTGTCCTGGTCAACATTTATCCCTCAACCATCATCATTGAAACAGATTAACTAGTCATTTCTTCTCTCTGATGTTTGTGGGACCTTGCTGTGCACAAATCGGCTGCCACATTTGCCTACATTACAACAGTAAATATAAATAAAAGTATTTAATTGTGTGTGAAGCACTTTGAGATAACCTGAGGTCATGAAAGGCACTATATAAATGCAAGTTTCTTCTTTCATGACATTGTTCTATTCATTATCAAATGTTACTTTAATCATTGAATTCTGAGGAAGGGACTATATCTGAAGTATCCTATCTGTTCTCTTGCCAGATGCTGCCTGGTCTACTGAGTGTTTCTGATTTCCAGCATCTGCAGTACTTTACATTTTGTTACTTTACTTCCATCCATCTCAAACTCTTCAAATCAACTTCACACAAGTGTTTCTCTTCCCCCAGCCCCCATTCAGCTGCAAAAGACTGGGTCATGAACAGCTCCATGACCATCAATGTTATTCCATGATCAAGATCTTCACTTCAAACAGGAAGACACAACTATCCATTTTCCCTCTCCCAAAGAGAAGCAGGCCACCCTAGCGAAGCTTCATGATTAGTGATTTGATAAAGAAGTAACAAAATTCATCCCCAACAGGGAAGCAGTCTCTAGTGACCAACAATCCAGGAACTAAAAGTCCAAGCATTTGGTTGAAAACCACGTACTCCACTATCATATTGCTGAATTACAACAATACTTTATTGTGCACAAGCCAAGCAATGACAAGTGGGGTTTCAAAGTTTAGGTTCTAGATTTGAAACAGCAAAAATGTTAATGATATCTATTACCCCTAAAAATCCTTAATAAATAACATATGAAATCCTACCATGAAAGAATCTAATCATGCAGCTCAGATCAGCCATGGCTCCTTCCTCTTGTATCCGCACTGGATCTTGGTATCCTAATCCAGATAGATAATCGTAAAGGATTTGCAGAGGTCTCTCATCAGGGTCCATTCTCCTTTAAAAAGAATGTGTCAAAAATAGCATCAAGAATATAATAATTTCTTCAAAAACACAAGTAGAATCTAGAAAAGAACAGTTACACTGCTACAAGAACCCCTTTCCCTGTAATGTCAGGTGTCTAATTTCAGCCCAAAAAAGGCTCATCTCCAGCAATCTCAAAGATCAATGGAGACATTTGTTCTCAGCAAAACAAATCTATTTACCCTCACTACCAAAAGGCAAAATTTCCACAAAATGCTAGAAATTTTGGAACAACACAAATGCAGATCTGAGGTAAGATGGATGGATGGGTGAAGCAAAAGAGGATTAGATAAGATGGTTACAACATTGAGTAGCTAAATCATACAGATCAGGAACATCCTAAGTTCAACCCTTGATAAGTGCTGAATGAGCTTATCTTAGTCTTACTATCAGTGAACTACAATTCGCCTCAGTGCCCCAAAAGATTTCAGACTGGATAGAGGGGAGGGGAAAATACACAAGATTCCACCCCTGATGGCTATCCAGTGATTCTGGCTATAAGTGCATGTGCAATTGATTAGCTAATTGTTCTGCAGTAATGGGTTCTAATTTTTTTTGATGAGGTGTGTACCAATATTTGGTAAGTGATTCTGCACAACAGGGTACACCATGTTTTACTGACTGAGTTTATTCAGAGGCCTTGAGTTGGGCTATATGCTGCAGACTTTGCTCATTTTTTTAGTTCAGCAATCAATATCCATTTCAGTTCAGTTAAGTTTCTGGGATTGGTCATAGGAATGTTGCATCACTCGCATATCACCATGCAAGTCTACAAAAGACAGTTTCCTCCAAAAATCTTGCATACAATTGGACCGTACGAAAAAGATATTCCAACCACTTGCGGTTTATTTCAATCTTTAACAGTTTCTCAAGCTCCAATTTTAACCAGAGCGGAAACCGGGCAGGTGGCAAACCATGCTGACCTCAGCAGCATGCACCCCAGACGATTTCAACTCCTGGGCCTTATCTGAGTAACCCTGGTCAGCTGCCTACCCAAAACTGGCAGGTAGCTGCAGCTGGGCAGTAGTGCAATGTCTGGCAGCAGGAGGTCGGCATTGGGAACCAAAGGAATGGTCCCCAGCACTCAGTTAAGTCACGGAGAGGAAGTTTTGGGAGTGACTCGCGATCGGTGGGGGGGGGCGGGGGAGCCAGAGGCAAGGGGGGGGGGGGGGCGGGGGAGCCAGAGGCAAGGGGGGGGGGGGGCGGGGGCGGGGGAGCCAGAGGCAAGGGGGGGGGGGGGGCGGGGGTGGGGGAGCCAGAGGCAAGGGAGGCCTAAGCTTACTTGCTTACTTTGTGGGGCCCGGAGGAGCACTCCTCTTCTTCCTGGACCCATAAAGTAAGTTTTTTTTAAAAAAAAAAGGTTACAACTTACTTCTTTATTCTCTTCTGGCCCCTGCCCCTCTTCACACTAGGTTGACCTGGAGGAAAAGCCACAACTGCTTCGCCACAGTTAAAATAGCAGTCAGGCCCCAATAACATCCTCGGAGCCTAATCTGCATATCTAAAGAAGGACCCTGCCAGTTTCCAGCAAGTGTCCTTCTCGCCTGCTCAGAAGAGCAAATTAAAATTGAAGCCTGCGGGTAGAAAGTGGGACGTTAGGGGATATGTCCCCTGGGTGATTTCTACTGGGCGGGCAGAGTTAAAATCGCCCCATAATTATTTGTACCACCAGTAACTTGCTCCGCTTTTCTGCTTCTGTATAATTACCTTACTTGAAACTAAATTTGACAATTTGTTTGAAACAATCTGACAGCTTAGAATTTCGTGCCATTTAAGTGGAGATAGGAAAGCATAGTGGGTATTCTTATGGTCTCTGACGCATTGTGTTGTTGTTAAAGAAGATTCTGCTGTCTCCAGAAAACACCCAACAGTGAATTATCTTTAGAATATTAAACATTAAAAATCAGATAAAACCAGACTTATGGATCAGGAATTTAAGTCAATTCTTATATAATAGTACAGTGTTGGCACACTGGAATTTATTACTTGAATAAGAATTATGCTTAGACGGACTAGCCATGGGGAAAGGTTTCCTCTGCATATTATTTATAACAATCATAAACCTGTTCTTTATAAAAATCTTATAATTTCATTACACAGTGCACAAAGGAAATCCCACCTCATTTTATATGAGGATGAATGCATTCGAAATCTTAATTACTACATTTATTTTTCTCTAAGCTTGTTCTCCCCTCCTCTCCTGGTGCTAACTAATGTTAGAGTATGGTTCCATGGTTGCCTGCGGCCCTCCCATAACTTATTCAAGTGACCATTCTCAGTATGTGAAGCAAGACAGTAAATGTTAGTAGGCTATTTGACTGAGTGACAATACAGCCCACCCTAATCCTGTGCTCGGCCAGCTTCCACAGACACTTTCCACTGTATCCTGGATAACTCTTTTCCTTCTCTTATCCAGCAGCATTGAGGCCTCTACTGACACACAGCTGAACTCAGCATAGCACAGGGATGGCCCTGAACCCTTCCTTGTCTCTATGGCTCCGAAGCACATCGAGCAGTGCATTTACCAACTACATTAGCAGGGAACCGGGTAAGTATTACACATTTATTTGTAATCTGCACAAAGTTTTAGCCACTTAGAATGTTAAATAGCCTTAAAATAAATTGTTTTATTTTAACTATTGAGCAAAGACATTTCACATACTCCCATGAATAGTGTTGAAATAGCAACAGATGAAGTTGAAAATGACCTATGACCCACTCAAGTGTGCAACCTATGCAGAGCAGTAATAAGAGAGCAAATAAAATGTCAAACATTTATAGCTAGAACAGTAGAATACAAGTCAGAGGAAGTCATGAACAAACTGTACAGTGCTCTGGTCAAACCACACCTTGAGTGCAGTGTGCAGTTCTGGTCTCCAAGAAACAAAGGAGATATTCAAGCCCTGGAGAAGAGCTACAAGGATGTTCCCCAGTCATAGGGATCTGAGTTTTGAGGAAAAGCTGGACAAACTTGGGCTTTTCAGCCTTGAAAGGAGATGTCTGAAAGGTATAGAAGACAGCAAACAGTTTGGAAGAGATAAAACTGGAAAATCACTTTAAATTAAATTGCGGCAGTAGGACACAAGTCACAAGGGTCACAAGTGTAAACTAGTTTAGGACTGATATCACAAAGTTTTCTTTATACACAGAGTCATCAATACATGGAATGGACTCCCAGATAGCATAGTGGAGGTAAAAACCTTCGAATCTTTCAAGAACCAACTTGTTGCTGCAATGGCAGGGGGACTTTAGGGTCGGAATGGGTGAGCCACGAAGGGTTGAACGGCATTCCTCATCTATAACTGTCTTATGAGCTACTAAATTTAAAATGACTCATTGCAAATATGTTTAATGCATACAAAAACAAAAGAATCTCAACTATCAAAACTGACAATAATTTGATAGTAGTTAGTACTTTACAAAACTATCACCAAACTCTTCTACATACCTAAATTTTTCTACCACAATTAACCACATTACCCACAGAAAACTTCAACATGTTAAAAATTCATTACAACAGACCAGCTGTTCAAAACTAAGAAATAAAACCAACTAAGAGAACTGCATAAAGTATTATAAGTGCACAAAGTTGCCACATTTACAAGCCAATAAATGTCTCATGCTGATAAATGTATCGGCTTGCGATTGTAGCGTTTGCTCAATACACGCGAGTTGTACAGTACTTCAATATATAAATACCGTCAAAATTATTCCACACATGATATGGAACTAGGAAGGCTGCAAAGATTTGTGCTGGTGGCAACATGCCTCCAGCACATTCCTGACCTTAACCTTATGTTTAGCAAAGGTGGGGGGGGCGGGCGGGAAAAACAATATGGACCAGAATACCTTCTCCGGCATTAAAGTCATCACATCTTGACTTCTGGACAATGCATCTCACACACAAGCCTGGTTAATGGGCTACCATGGAAAGTATGAAGGAACTGCCGTGCATTATCTGAAAATGCTTTTTAAAAAAGGTGTTCAAAATTATTTAGTTTGAGCAAAATACACAAAACAGAGGTGCAAGATTTACAGTACACCCTCAAGGAAGGCATTTAGAACTCATTTGAAAGTCAGGTTTTTCAACTCTGGAATAAACTGTATTCTTGCATTCTCTGCCATCCATCCTTTACACACACTAACATATCACAGCAAATTGAACTTAAAACTATTAGCACTTTTTAAATGAAATACAACGTAATTTCATTTTTATACCTCTATGCTATTACCTGCATCTCTATGAGCTCCAATAACATACTAAATATATTATTGGAACACCAGTTTTCTTTTCATCGGGTGGAGGACATAACCTTAATGCAAAATTTTATAACACATACAGGAATACCTCGAGACCAATAACTTTACTTTTCAACTGTGAAAGCACAAAATCTAGCAAATATTTGGTCATAAGTAATTTCTGCAGTGGCACATCATACTGCTGTAATAATTGTACCATAGATTCAACAATGAATACAGCCAGGTCATTTGGCAGTCTCTGCTGCCTCAATTAACCCCCATTTTTGAACCAAAAAAAGGTTTCCTCTTGTTTTTAGTGCAGCCCTTGCCATGGAAGAATAAAGAATAATATTTGTATGGAATGTGGAATTGTTGGCAATGATACAAGAAGAATGTAGTTTGATTCATGTTCATAGAATCATAGAAAGTTACGGCACAGAAGGAGGCCATTCAGCCCATCGTGTCAGTGCTGGCTGAAAAAGAGCTATCCAGCTTAATCCCACTTTCCAGCACTTGGTCTGTAGCCCTGTAGGTTACGGCACTTCAAGTGCACATCCAAGTACTTTTTAAATGAGTTAAGGGTTTCTGCCTCTACCACCCTTTCAGGCAGTGAGCTCCAGACCCCCACCCGCTGTTCACAGAAAACGGTAAATGAATTGGATGGGCATATGCTGAGGAGGTGGTATGTTGAAAGAGGTGTTAGAAGGACAAATGAAAGGAAAAAGACCAGGAGGGAGGAACAGGAGGATGCTTCTGAACCATCTGAAGAATGGGAGATCGTACAGAGAACTGAAGAGAGAAGCACAAGTCAGTTGTTTGGACAAGGGAGAATTGAGCCAGTACCTTCTTTAGGCAGACCACTGATGGAATGTGGTAAGCACAGTGTCCTCAGCAACAGAAATCAGCATGCCAGTTTAAATATTAACAATTCTGCTCATAATTAAATTTTCAAAAGCTTTTATGCTGCAAGAGAGAGCAGGGAATGTATTATATCCTGTGTTTGATCAGCTTGAGATCCTCTGTTCTAATATAAAATACAATGGAATGTTCATTATAACTATTTTAGGGAATTCTCAACTCAGTTCCTAGAAAGTGACAGAGCACAAGTCTATTGAGAACTCCCTTGCAATACCATTTCTGAGCACCTACACTCATTGCAGAAAGTAGAGCATTAAACCTTATTGATACCTGCGCATCAGATAGATCACTGATTTTCCTACCCTCAGGAACTCCTTCTGTGAACCCCTCTGCTTTGCTACAGCTCTCCCCACCTTTAAAAGCCTTCTTAAAGCTTATGTCTTCAATCACAATTTTGGCAATCTCCTCTAATTTCCCTCTTACTTGGGTCTGCCCCCAACTGTGAATGCTTTAAAATATTTGCAACATTAAAAGCACTACATAAATACAAGTTGTTTCCATTTATCTTCAAATTATGACTTATAATGCATGATGACTGTAAAAATACAAAAAATAACAAGACATTTGAAAATTAACAAGTAAGCTTTCTGTTCCAATAAATTTCTAGAAAAGAAAGTAAAAACTGCAATGATTTTGGTAGGGAAAAAAATAAATCAGCACCTGTGAACCCTTGGGAATTGTGCATGTGCACACAGGATGATGGTAGGACAAAGCTCAGCTATGCTGCCTTCACCCCTCCCCCACAACCCCTGCAAATTCCATGGGAGAATGCCCTATTACTTAATGTCTAGGCTCACTGGTGAAATATGGCAATTTGGTTAATATACGAGATGGCTGCTGGTGTTTATTGAATCATATCCCACAATCAGTCATCTTAAGGAAAGAAAAAAGAAAAAGGGAGAATAATGGAAAAAAAATTACACCTCACCTCTATCAAATGCCTTCATCAAACTTCCTTCTGCTGGAATGACAACTCAGCCATGGACTTATTGAATCACCCAGCAAGAGGCAGTCGAGGTAGACATCTAGAGAGCAGGCCTACCCAGGACTGAAGTTTTGTCCTCCTGCATTACCAGGCCCACATACTTAGTCAACATCCTGCCACCTCTCAGTCAAAAATATGGACCAGAAAAGTAAGGTATTCCAAAAGGTTCATCTTATTGCAACCATAATTGAGCTTCCACCAGGAAAGATTATCAGAATTACAGGTTTTAAATAATAGATTATTATTGAAATAATAGATTATCTATAATAGATAAAAAGGACAAATGTAAGGAATCTTACAACCCCAGTCAATCACCGGCATCTCCACATCATGGCTACTATCGACACCACAAACTGCCGGCTCACAGTGGTAAGGAAACTATAACCTGGTGTTGTAAGATTCCTTACATTTGTCCACCCCAGTCCATCACCGGCATCTCCACATCATAGATAAAAAGGAGGGAGAGAGAAAACAGGGAACTACAGACCGTTTAGCCTAACATCAGTAGTAGGGAAAATGCTAGAATCTATTATAAAGGATGTGATAACAGGACATTTAGAAAATATCAATGGGATTAGACAAAGTCAACATTGATTTATGAAAGGGAAATCATGTTTGACAAATCTACTGGAGTTTTTTTTTTAGGATGGAACTGGTAGAATAGATAAGGGAGAACCAGTGGATGTTTTTTTTTATTCGTTCATGGGATGTGGGCGTCGCTGGCGAGGCCAGCATTTATTGCCCATCCCTAATTGCCCTCGAGAAGGTGGTGGTGAGCCGCCTTCTTGAACCGCTGCAGCCCGTGTGGTGACGGTTCTCCCACAGTGCTGTTAGGAAAGGAGTTCCAGGATTTTGACCCAGCGACAATGAAGGAACGGCGATATATTTCCATGTGGTTTATTTGGATTCTCAGAAGGTCTTTGATAAAGTTCCACATTAGAGGTTAGTGTGCAAAATTAAAGCACATGGGATTGGGGGTAATATACTGGCATGGATTGAAAATTGGTTATCTGACAGGAAACAGAGAGTAGGAATAAATGGGTCTTTTTCAGGGTGGCAGGTGATGACTAGGGGGGTACCACAGGGATCAGTGCTTGAGCCCCAGCTATTCACAATATATATCAATGATTTGTTTGAGGGAACCAAATGTAATATATCCAAGTTTGCTGATGACACGAAACTAGGCTGGATCATGAGTTGTGAGGAGGATGCAAAGAGGCTTCAAGGCGATTTAGACAAGTTCAGTGAGTTCTTTTTTATACGTTCATGGGATGTGGGCGTCGCTGGCGAGGCCAGCATTTATTGCTCATCCCTAATTGCCCTCAAGAAGGTGGTGGTGAGCCACCTTCTTGAACCGCTGCAGTATGTGTGGTGAAGGTTCTCCCAGAGTGCTGTTAGGAAGGGAGTTCCAGGATTTTGAGCCAGCGACAATGAAGGAACGGCGATATATTTCCAAGTCGGGATGGTGTGTGACTTGGAGGGGAACGTGCAGGTGGTGTTGTTCCCATGTGCCTGCTGCTCTTATTGATGGTGGGGGATTCAGCGATGGTAATGCCGTTGAATGTCAAAGGGAGGTGGTTAGACTCTCTCTTGTTGGAGATGATCATTGCCTGGCACTTGTCTGGCACGAATGATACTTGCCACTTACCAGCCCAAGCCTGAATGTTGTCCAGGTCTTGCTGCATGCGGGCTCGGACTGCTTCATTATTTGAGGGGTTGCAAATGGAACTGAACACTGTGCAATCATCAGCGAACATCCCCATTTCTGACCTTATGATGGAGGGAAGGTTGTTGATGAAGCAGCTGAAGATGGTTGGGCCAAGGTCACTGCCCTGAGGAACTCCTGCAACAATGTCCTGGGGCTGAGATGATTGGCCTCCAACAACCACTACCATCTTCCTTTGTGCTAGGTATGACTCCAGCCACTGGGGAATTTTCCCCCTGATTTCCATTGACTTCAATTTTACTAGGGCTCCTTGGTGCCACACTCGGTCAAATGCTGCCATAATGTCAAGGGCAGTCACTTTCACCTCACCTCTGGAATTCAGCTCTTTTGTCCATGTTTGGATAAAGGCTGTAATGAAGTCTGGAGCCGAGTGGCCCTGGCGGAGCCCAAACTGAGCATCGGTGAGCAGGTTATTGGTGAGTAAGTGCCGCTTGATTGGTGTCATCGACACCTTCCATCACTTTGCTGATGATTGAGAGTAGACTGATGGGGCGGTAATTGGCCGGATTGGATTTGTCCTGCTTTTTGTGGAAAGGATATACTTGCCATGGAGGGTGTGCAGCAAAAGTTCACCAAACTGATCCCTAGGATGGCAAGACTGTCATATGAGGAGAGATTGGGTCGACTCGGCATGTATTCACTCAAGTTTAGAAGACTGAGCGGGGATCTCATTGAAACATATAAAATTCTGACAGGGCTAGACAGACTGCATGCAGGGAGGATGTTTCCCCTGGCTGGGGGTCCAGAACGAGAGGTCACAGTCTCAGGATACGGGGTAAGACATTTAGGACTGAGATGAGGAGAAATTTCTTCACTCAGAGGGTGGTGAACCTGTGGAATTCTCTACCACAGAAGGCTGTGGAGGCCAAGACACTGAATATATTTAAGAAGGAGTTAGACCGATTTCTAGACACAAAAGGCATCAAGGGGTATGGGGAGAGAGCAGGAATATGGTATTGAGATAGAGGATCAGTCATGATCATATTGAATGGCGGAGCAGGCTTGAAGGGCCAAATAGCCTACTCCTGCTCCTATTTTCTATGTTTCTATAGATACCATTGTAAAATGTTCCACCTAGCTTTATTCCATTATTAGCTGTAGCAAGCTAGGATAGACCCATCACATAAACCATTTAAAAAATATTTAATAAATCAGTATCTGTGGATCAGCAAGACTCCACACATTCCCTGCCTCCACCACCAAATTTGGATGTCCATATATGCAAAGATCAAAGACAGACAGGTCCTTTAAAAGGCAATTGAACATTATTGCCCATTGCTACTGATTGGGGAAATTGTCTGCCAATTGCTCCTTTTTAAATGTCAACAAAATGAGCTGACCTTTAGCCTGCTGAATGAACAGGTGTTCCAAGTGGTTAGCACATAAAGGGATTGATATGGGGTAACAAGCCATAGATCACACCACCAATTAGGGCAGTGCTCCGAGATCCATTGCTGGCAATGTATTTTTACAGGATATAGTGCATTTTTATGGAATATTAGGTTTGGAGTATCAGATGATCATAGCAGTTCGTCACGAGCAAGTTATCAAGTCTTTCCCACAAGTGAAAAAAAAATGATCGACTATTAAGTTGTTTAATAACAGTATTCTGCTCCTAGCCTGCCATTTCATATATCCTTTTGAAGGCTAATTCAACCATTTGTAGTTTCAAAGCATGTATTCAGCTGTTACTTCTTGCAAGTTAAATCATTATATTCATGCTCATTTGCACAGCAGGAAAATGTTTAATCCTGTTTGGACATCATGCCTACAAGACATACAAACAACAACTGGATATCTAGTTAACAAATTAAAAACTTCAGAATCACAAAATAAAATTGCTCTGGTTAAAAAAAAAGTACTATTGACCAGCAAAAAGTGACAGTCTGACGCTAGAATCCAAAGACAAAAATCACTATCAAGTTATTAGTTACATCACACAGGAAGAAATGAAAAAAAATGTCCAAGACATTCACTAGATTTCTGTGGACAGCAGAGGAGTTAGACAGTATGCAATGAACAAAGAGTATAATTGCAAAAAAAATCAGATGCTCTTAAAATAGACTATGTATCTAGACAAGATAAAAGGAAACGGGGACCAAAAATTATGCTCAGCTTGAGCATAAGTCTGGGAGAGATTCCCCAGGATTAGGAAAGGATTAAAAAAAAACACCTATCTCGAAACCAGCAAGATTAACATTAATCAATTTAGAGATCTCATGGGTGAACACTTGGAAAAGCATAACTTAGTTAAAGGATTGTCAGCAATAATACAAGAAACAGAGGTCATGCTTAAGGATCTAGTGGATTTTTAAAAAACATTACTAAAATGGTGTTGATACTATATACTTGGATTTTCAAAAATCTTTTGACAAGGTTCCACATTCAAAGTTAATGGCTAAGGTAAGGAGTCACATAGTAGGACAGCAAGACAGGCAATTGGCTTAAAAAACAGGAAAAAGGGAGCAGCTATAAATTAGAATTTTTCAAAGCCTGGAAAGAAATTAAAAAGCGTAGCCCAAAAATTAGTCTGCGAGCTCTTGCTATTTTCAAAAGTATAATTATTTCAAGGAAAGTGTAATAAGCAAAAGCTCCATGTTGGAAGAAGATATTAGGAGGCAGAACGAATAATGAGTTAAAATGCAACCAAATTCAGATCGATTTACATCTTTTACATAACTGGGCCAAAAGGTGCCAATGAAATTCAATGAGCTAAATACAACAGTTTTAAAAATTGGAAATTTAGGAAGAAGGGAGGTCAGGCAAAGAGTAATTCACCCAGAGTAATAGAGTTGTGAAATAAGTTACCAGGGAAGGCCGTGGAAGCAAGCAGAGATCAAGCGACAATTTTCTGGAACAAGGTGGCACTGAGGGATAGAGTGTAAAGCTAGATAGGTGGGTTTGGGCTATGAAAAAGCAACAGCACTTATTCAGATACAATGGTCTTTTCCTGTTGCCAAAAAATCTTGTATTCTGAATACATTTTCACTGTTACTTTTATTCTTGGAACATTTTGAATATCAGTTTCCTTCTACGTTCTTTTCCTTCTTGTACTTCCAACAACTTGTCGATTTAGGGTTAGGATTGTTCGTTTCACTCGTAGGACTGTCACTAACATGGTCGGACATTGGCACTGCACGTTACAGCAGCACTGCATAATATGTAGGTGTGCACACACAAAACACAGTTATGTATAGCATCACCTAATGTGGTTGTATTCTGTATTTGCCTAAAATAATTGTATTACCTAAAACTAATTGTGAACTGTCAGAATGATTGTTTGTTTGAACCCTACATTCAAATCATTCATAACAGGATGACTTTTTCTTATGCTATAAAACATATAAGTAGTGTCTTTGAACTGTCAGACAAGAATCCACCAAAGTGGTAATAACTAAAAGAACCTTTAGGATGGTTAAAACAGGATAAGGAAGAAAACTAAAAAGCAAAATAACCTTGAGGATGGTTGAAAATAAGACAAAGAAGAAAACTGGTCATTAACAAGTGGGTAATAAAAATGTGAGGAGAATAGGTAAAGTTGTGGTCGTCAGATAAGGGAAGCCTGCGGTAGGCCAGGAACATCGAGACAGGTTGAGTAGTCAACCTGGATGAGGAACAGAAGGACAAAGCCATTGTTCGGGCATACAGACCCAGATACGCTAGGAAGGGCAGAATGTTGAGGGTCATCTGAGAATAATACTGTATTATGAATTGTAGAAACAATAAATAAACTAAGTTAGGAATTTAAATCAATTATGTCTGGTTCCTGATTCCGAGTCACACTGAAATCTAAACAGGCTGACATATTAATCTACAGTTTGGGCAACTGTAAATATTTTAAGTCGAGATGGATTCTAATTAACTCAGACTAAACAGTATAATAAACATATAGTCTACATTATGGAACAGTAGGATTTTGGGCCATGCCCATGATTAAATTCTGTGAAACTGCAAACCAAACCATATATTCCACAGAAAAAAAAGTCAGTAATGAAGCAAGATAAACAGATTGTTATTTACCCAAAAAGAAATAAATATGCCGGTGGTAACAGATCATAGGTGATTTAATGCATGCATCTCTAAAGGTCCACGACCAGTGCCGAGAAGCTATAGTGAAAGCAAATAGAGTATTAGGGACGAACCATTATGAAACAAAAAGCCCCATCTAGAATACTGTGTCCAGCTTTGGTTCCCTCACATCTTAGGAGGTATAGAGGCCCTGGAAAAGGTTCAGAGGAGGGCCATTAGATTAATAAATAGCATAAAAACCCTTAGTTATCACCATAGGCTCAGGGAGCTGGGTCTTCTTACTCTGGAAAAGCAGACTTTGGGGAGACTTGATTGAAATATTTAAACTGATGAGACTAGACTGTATACAGATTCTTTGAATTAGATAAGTTAGCAGGAATGGGTGGGGATGTGTGTATAAATTATGTAAGCATAATGTCAGAAGATTTTTCTTTTCACAGAGGTTCATTGACCTTTGGAATAAGCTTGTGGATTGGGTGCAGATTCACTGCAAGGGTTCAAAAGGGAGCTGCCAGAGTTCCTGAGGAGGCTGATATTACTGCGTAAAGACAGGTGGGATGTTTGGTGACGGACCTCATGGTCACCATTATTTCCCGGAACTTTTGAGGGGCAAAGAGGAATTTCCCAGAATTCTTGTCCCTAAATTGGCTCAGAGTTTTTTTTTAAATTTGCCTCTCCCAGGAGATTACATGGCTGCTGGTGAGTGGGAGCATTGGGGTCGTGCTGTCTAGTTGCAACACAGCTGAATGGGACAGACTCAATATTCTGTATGTATGTTTTGCACACTGCGTGCCTACAATATGTTCAACCTTCTTCTGCTAGATACATGTACTAAAAACAAGCCAAAACGTAAGTCACTGTCATCCTTCTTCAATCTGTTCCTACCTCCAAATGTTTATGTTCATGGAATACTACTTGGTGGAATGGGGAAAAAAATTTAAATTACTAATTCAAATCCGTAGTGGTGCTTTAGCTTTCTGTACAAGTAACACTTTTCCATTAACACCAGCAAGTGTGAGGAGACAAATTCAGCAGGTCACCACTCACCATTCTGAAATTAAAATATCAGATATCAAATTAACAGGGGCACAATGTGATAAAGCAACAGGCAATGAAGGAAAGTATACTCATTCCCCAATGCCACTAAGGTGTTGGTCTCAGCCACACTGCTGTGTGGCGATCAGAAGCCTCATTGTGGGGTACAAGGAGAGAAAGAAGAAAGAAATAGTAAATATATAACGACTACCTAGAAATGATTTTCAGGTAGTAATCTCAAAGAATCGCAAAGTCACAAGCACAAGAACATTTTATCACAATCACCTGACCACAAGATGAGATTATTCTCTTCAAATTGTTCCCCAAAATATTTTTTTGTAATATATACTGTAGAGCTGGGGAAGGGAGATTTATTTTGTTTTTGTCTGCACCAGTTATCATAATGGACACCAAAGGCAAGGATATTCCATGCAATCGATGGACAACAGTATTCCCACTGATTGAGAGATAATCACTGGAAATTAAGAACGATCATCTACAACAGAGTACTGATGGCGGTACCATCTTTTGGATAAGACATTACATCGAGGCCCCATAAGAACATAAATAGGAGCAGGAGTAGGCCACACATCCCCTCAAGCTTGCTCCGCCATTCAATAAGATCATAGCTGCCTCCTCAGGTGGAAATAAAAGATCCCATGACACTACCTGAAGAAGAGTGGAAAGTTCTCCCAGTGCCCTGGTCAATATTTATTCCTCAACCAACATAATTAAAATAGGTTATCTCATCATTATCTCATTACGGTTATATAGGTATCATAAAAAAAGTGTTAGAATGTATGAATTTAAGATGAGGACTGCATTACATCTGTAAGTCCTGGTCCAATTATTGTACATCCGCTAAACCCACTTCACTTGAAGACTACACTGTCTTGACTCCCCATGGAGTCACTGAAGATCAACTGGTAGGATGAATTTTGGTGACAAGTTTAACAACTTTCTTTTTTGTTTGCTATGTTTGAGCAACTTAATTAAAAGTAGACAACAGAGCGAAACCATCTTGGAGCAGTTACAAAGTCTGAGTGGAAGAGGAGGCTGATCCTTGTGTTTTAAATTTTTTTTGAATATAAAAAACAGCACTATTGTCACCAACAGCTCTGACCTCTACTACAGTAATATTAAGGAGGCAACCTCCAAAGGCAAGGAGACACCTAGAGATGTGGTTTTCATCAGCTCTGACAAAAGCAGTGTTTATAGTTGCTCCAGGAAGAACTTTAAATGCTGCCGCGGAAGTAGAGGCTGCCATGTTATATTATTTGGAACTACCAATCTGTAATTTTTTGAGCCAATAGGATTGCATATACTTAGGTAATTTAAATCCTCTTGTAGCACAAATATATCTCAAAGTTTATTAATTTTTATCCCCCCACCCCCTCAAAAAAACTTCTCTCCATATACGCATTTTGTCGGACTATGACTTTTTGACTGGTCACCCAAATGTCATCACTGGATGTTTCTGAATATAACTGCCAGCATTTAACACTTAATACTGTAAAAGTACACGATAAAGTCCAATGACCTCCATACAGAAGAGTATTTTTTTTAAGGTGGTTGTTCCTACCTGATGAGATCTCCATGGAGATGCAGGTAGAGGTCATCCCTATCCTGAGTACACAGCTCTGCTGTTGTGGTTTCAGTACTGCAGAGTACCAGCTGCAGGTCCGGACCAGATGATGATGAGGAAGCGCATGATAAGGATGACAGTAATGCACCCGAGGAAGAGGTGGAGGAAGAAGCATTCGCCGACACCATCTCCTTTCCATCAATATATACACATCCCCTTCGTACGTCCCCTTTGAGCCACTCTCTCTCTCGTAAACCCAGACTACTCTTCCTTCCAAGGCAACTCCTGCTGGCATTGCGCTTCATGTTCCTCTATGAAAGGAAAGATTGATAAAATGTATCAGAATGTGTCTGAGCTACCAATTATCCAGGGCTCAAGTTTCTAAGACTCAAAACTGAAGCTCAGGTGGAAATGGTATAGTTAGGGTGCATGAAGCATGTGCAGAATAAGACAGGTAACTATTACACACACATTTGTAAAACCAAAAGTTAGTATGCTACACCAGTACTAATGGCCTTAACAGTGTTTATTTTTAAAATACTTACTGAACAGCAGATTAAGTGGCACGACACACTGGTGTAAGCATTGGAGTGAAATAAAATGCACACAAGCTACAACATAAAATGATTTCTATTTTTTGATAGAATTTGGGGAGGGGAGAGACAAAGATGAGAATAAGAATGAAACTCAGCTTTTAGAAGCTGTGAATCAAGTTAGGCATTTTATACTACTGATATTATATAAAGAATTTTCAGTACACCCCAAACATTATAAAGTAACATTTTCAAATGCTAGATAATGGGATCTACAAAACTATTTTATTTGTCCACACTGCAGACTGATAAATTTCATTTTTTTAAATTCTAGAAAACTCACTTCTGGGTCACATAAAAATGTTAATTGCCCCATTTAAAACTAACAGCATTTGTACAAAAAAGAAAAAAAGTCTTTTTCTCATACAAAACAACAGTATGTTTTAAAAAAAAACAAAGCGGGGGAAAAGGACGCCTTGGTCGTAATCAGAACACAGTAATCTGCAATCCCAAAATGCACTGAAGTGCAACAAAATACATGTCTCACTGGCATAACATGGTTACAAATGTTAATCTGCATCTGATTAAGAGTAAAATGCATAAAACTGCAATTGAACACTATTTATCATTTATCAGGGCAAAATTATCCAAGCAAAACATCTTACAAGGTTCTTTTCTGATGCCGAGAGAACTGGGCACTGCATATTGTTCAAAATGCATCACTGGATCAAGTATATTTGCTACAACAAATTGCATACTTCCATTAAAATTAAAGTTTTAATGTTGCAGAGCAGTGAAATTTTATTACAGCATAAAATTCACCAAAACTGCCAATTCTACAGAATTTCAATCTATTTACAAAACAGATGACAATGTTCCTTTAAATTAAAACCCATCACCCAGGGCACAGTGACCTATATCGAAATGAATGCAAAGCACATTACATTTTACAAGGACATCAAAGGTGCTTTTTAGACTTCTCGGCATTTGCTTTTTGCAGTAATGGCTAGAGAAATACAGCAGCCCTAAGCACTGGAGAGAGGTGACAGCGCAGGTGTCTATATTAACTAAGTGTCACTTTTGAGACAACTTATTGGTCATTCTCTGATTGCTAGAATATGACAATCTCATTTGTAACTAGTAATCATATCAGTCCATAATTGTCACTATCTGGCGATCTCACTGGTCAAAGGTAAACATGTGACAGTTGATTATTCAGTGAACAATTGATGAGGTTCTGTTTAAATGCCAGTAAAAGCAGCCATTCAGTGGATTTCAGTTTATACAACAACCACCTGCACAAATCCTCAAAAATCCAAAACTCAGTATTTGCCAGAATTAAGTCAACAATGAACAGTGTTGATATTAGCTATCCTTCCCTATGCCAGGAATCTCTACCATTTGCAGCTATTCAGCCTCCTGCACCATACTGTTCTTATGATATCACTGACCCTACAAATGTAATATAGTGATAGAAAGCAAGATTTGTTCTGTTTCACAGAAAGAGACAAAAGTGTATAGTAGAACAGGAGAGTTGTGATCAACAACCAGTCTGAGCAGAAAAGGAATGAGGCAGCAGGAGATTGTAGTCTAGCACCAGCCTTTGACCCACGAAAAACCCCACAGGATATTCAGTGGTAGTACAAACCCTCAAAATATTCAAAACAAACAATTACATACTGGGTTTTCATGAAATAGTCCAGCCACAATATAATTTGATTCACTCTAATCACTTTTTAAAATTCTCATCCTTGTTTTCAAATCCCTACACTGTGAAGTAGGGATGATCTGCGATGATCCCAACACCCTAATTCTGGCCTCTTAAGCATCCCCGATTTTCTTCGCTCCACCATTAGCAGCCGTGCCTTCAGCTGTCTGGGCCCTAAGCTTTGGAATTCCCTCCCTAAATCTTTCTGCCTCTCTCTCTCCTCTTTTAAGACGCTCCTTAAAACCTACCTCTTCGACCAAGCTTTTGGTCACCTGACCTAATATCTCCTTATGTGGCTCGTGTCAAATTTTGTTTGATAATCGCTCCTGTGAAGCATCTTGGGACGTTTTATTATGTTAAAGGCGCTATTATAAATGCAAGTTGTTGTTTGCTACCCCACCAACCCCAAGTGATGAAAGCTTTAATGTATACTTTTCAAGTCACCTACAAATCATGGACAAATCAAGTATGTTACCATTTTTGTTTTAAGAATATAATGAGTTTGTGAGTTTTAAATAACCAAGCTCTGATAAAACTGTATTATACAACCAAATAAAAGAGGCCAATGCTACTGGGTGAAAGGCAAAAAAACTGTCAATCTGTTTACCACAGTCAGTGAGAAGAAGAAACCAGCTAGAATATCAAGTCACAAAGAGTGCAGATGGAACAGAACATGCAGCGAATTTGACTCACCACTTTCATTTTTGGTGTCTCATTTTAGAAGGCCATTGCCCCCATTTCGAATACCAATCAAAGCTCTATTAACAAAATACATTACTAAAATATTTCAACAGTATTGATGAATAACATTTTTAAGTCACATGAAACACGGATTACTTCACACTCTCTGCATCTGATGATCTGGCCACTGGTAATTCTTATAGGTTTCGCCGTTCAGCCAGATATTAGACTACACATATAATGAGACAAGAGACACAACATTTTACAACTATTTACCTTCAATTTATTTTACTGTATTTATTTTAAAATATGTGGACGACATAAATGAACAAATGTAAAGTCTCGCAATATCCTGTAAAAATCTACAGAGTATCTGTATTTCTGATATTAAGATGAGCATTAATAGTTAAATAAAAGGTAGCGCGACCTTAAAATTTCACTGCGTTTACTCTGCTCAAACGGGGAAAAGCTGATCACCTGGAATCCGCTGCGTTGAAATCATAATGTTTTAACATGGCAAATCTATGGTCTAAAATTACTAATTAAGCTAATCAGCATCAATGGATAACTTTTTTGGAATATATTTGATCGAAGAAGCAGCGTCGCTTAAAAATTCAACATTAGGGATTAGAACAAATATTCTACAGAGGTCAATTAATATCAGCCACACTGTGAAGCATACCTTTAAGACGCGCACTCCCCTCCCTGCAACCGCCGAGCTCGAGTCGCATCCGGGGACGGGCTTTGGCTGAGGGGAGACCGGCTCCACCATCACTGCGGCGCCGGCAACCAGAGCGCTTCCTAACTGGCACTTGGGCTCCACATCGCCGACCAGCCCCGACGTGCAGGGAGTTCGCTTTCCCGCCTCCGTCTCCGCCGCCGAGGATGTTACCTCAGCCATTAATGCGGTTAAACCCGCATTCAAAACAAATTAACTAACATAAAAAGCCAGAAACGTCAGGGGGGGGGAGGGGCGCGGCAATCTGATGTGATGCAGGCTCTTAGTGTTCTTCAGCTTTCGCCCGTCGCCATGATGACAGCGATGTGCCGGAGAGAGGCGGCCGTGGCGCTTCAGCAGGGAACTACGCTCATCTGCATATTCCTCATGCATTATTCATCCACACGTGCGTCATTTGCATAGTAACGCGCGGCATTATTCATGAGCTACGTTTACTGCGTCATAAAACCTATACCCACAAAGAATGCCCCAAACTGAGTGAATGATGGGAATAATGTGAAAGATGTAATTTGCTAGTGTAGTGTATTGACTAGGTTCATTCAGTAACATCATTATTTAAGTATATAATCCAGTTGTAGAGACTCTTAGTCTATCAGGAAGCTTCTATTAAAAAACTGCACCAAAAATTTGGTTCAAATATGGTTATCAGGGCTCAATATTGAAGACTTGGGACATGATTAGGACAATTTTTTACGAATTAGTTTTCAGATTTGTATTTCAGTTAGTACTGTACCTGTAATTTTAACAAAGTATAACATTTGCAGTGATAAATATGTTCTCTAAGTTAATGACAGTATGCCAAAAATGACATTATTATGCACTTTTCTATTTGTAAGCTTGGTTATTTATCTTCCAAGCTTTTTTGGGACGACAGCAGCCTTTGGAAGAAAATAGGTCATCCCACTGCTACAGATAACCCGTATTAATGATTTGTAAATGTTTAATCTAATTTCACGTTTGGTAATTCGAGGATCCTGAAGATATCGTGCTCAAATTGTAATTTCCAAAACTGCATTATATAAACAATGTACTTTTGCTGCCGTCCGTGGCGATTCAATAGGAGTCAATTGTACTGAGTACTTTCCCGAGCTTCACATTCATTTACTCAGTTATTTACAGTATTGTCAGCACTGATATGGAGCACTCTGGAACAATGTCTCAAATTGACACGCTGACTGATACATTTAATGAATTGATACAATGTGAAATCAACACCCAATCTGCACAATGTATAGGACATGAACATTTAATTACCAGTTGAGTAGGTCTATAGATTCACTGCTTAACAGCAACAATAATGTTAGCAGATATAAAGACCACTACAGTATTTTAGCTAAATATTTTACTCCTCCACAGCTTCTACAACTTCAGATTTTATAAGTAGCGAATATTTTTGAATCGGGACCTGGAGGACAGTGAGAGATCTGCGGTCGGCTTTAGTATTCGATGTAGTGCTATTTGTCAAATCAATCACTGTATCCAGATTCCATTGTATTTCTATGTACATATTAAAGCTTCTTAAGTAATCTCTTGGAGTCTTCCCTTAATAAATCAATTTCTCTTGGTGTGCATTATGGTTCAAAGACATAATTTCAACCTTAGCCTGAGTTTGAAGGGAAATGGAAGCCCGACAGACTGGCAAAGAACCCAGTTCCATATTCACTGTTAGCATTGGTGGTGTCGCCACTATTGAATATGCCAGCGTGTACTAAGATTTTCAGTTTCCATATACTGTGACACATTTATCCAATGCTGGCACTACATCCTGCCCAAAATGCCAAGGAGAAATGATGACAAATGGAGCTGATGATGAAGCTGTGAAGTCATTCTTCTCTCATCATTCACCTACCCAATTCAGATCAAAGTCCAAAGTTTTTTTTAAATGAAAAGTTTACTTTTTAAAATTTAGTGCTGAAAATGGTGGTTTGCTGCACCTGTTAGCAAAAAATCTAAAATAGTTATTAGTATCATCAGGGCTTAGACCTGTACAAGCAGGCAAAAATAGAAAGGCATTTGCCACACTGCTTGCAGGTGATGTTCTTGTGCCTCAGGTCTCCTAAGCAGCAGATCATCAGAAGTTCCAGAAACCATTGCAATTGATAATAGAAGAAAGTAGAAAGGGATTTTTAACATTTTTTATCAATTAGTGCTAAAAATCTAAATGCAAAGAAGGGCCAATGATGCTGAGCCAACAGGACTGAAATGTATTACACATATGGCATGCCAATAGCACAGAACTAACCTCATGTCATTTTGCAAGGTTAGCTCACTTCCATTATTTGGAATATTCTTCCTGCCCACATTAATTGAAATTCAGTGAATGTGCAGTGGTTAAAGTGGAATTTCTGAAGAATTTGTCCATTTCCCCACCCTACTTGTGTATCTTTAGCCCCTTCCCTGCAACATTTGCCCATACACTTGCAACATGCAGGGTTTCATAAAACCATACTCACAAGGTAAAAGAGCTAGTTAATTTTTCAGAAAATGTAACAAGCTTTTGTAGATGATACAATGCAACTGTTTAAAATATATGCCCAACCTAGAGTCCTTTCCAGAACCAATCTCATTCCATTCCCATCCGGCCTCCAGTAGTTCCCCAATCTGCAGGGCTCCAGACTGTGTTCCTCCCTGTAACCATAATTGGTCTATGTTAGGCCCCAACGTCCCCACTCACACCTGCTCCTGACCTCAATCTTCCCTGCCAGGTTGCACATAATTCCATTATCCAGTCACTCCTCCCAGCTGCTAATTACACATAGCCCCTGTGACCTGGCCATTGTCTCTAAGTGTTACATTCACGTGGCTTCAGTATAATCTTTTCTGATGCTATTTACAGATTACTCAGGAGTACCAGAACACTTTAGAGCTGTAGGAGAAATAGAAAATCACTACAATTTAAATTATAAGATATTGTATGCCTGTTATACAAAAATATACAAATTATATATAATTTGTTCATAAATTATATATAAATGCCTTAGAATGTATAATGTAATCTAATTTTCTAATTAGTTGAATTAACTTCATTTCAATTTCCATATATAATTTAGTTTTAATATTCATTTATTTATTTTTTAAACGACCTTTACTTTATATCCAACAATAGCAGAAATGTACCATCACAATAATACATTCGACATTATGTAGTATAATGCTCCTATCCTTATAAAACACTATATCCAATTTACCATGAACAATGTCATGGATGATCCACCAGTTTGCATAAATTTCATTCAGAAATGTACCATGAAATATGTGCAAGCCATGGCACCTTAGAAATGGTTTCTTCTTATTTACAATCCAATCTCTTTAAACAGTATGGTTTGCCACAAGCTCAGTGGCAAAGAGGAGCAGCAGCAGCAGCAGCTTGGCCACAGCAATGGAGAGGGAAATGGCCAGAGCAGCCAAGGCTAACATGGCAGCCCCAAGGACTTCCTGAAGTACTTCACTGCCCCTCCTAGATTCTCCTTCACCCAGCAAATTCATTTAGTACAGAGCTGCCCCTTCAAAATAAACATTTTCCTTCAATGAAAGAAGTTCAACTGAACCCTAACACTAAGTCCAACCTTAGCCCTAAATCTTAACCCCAAGCCGTAAACCACAGTTCACGTCCTAAGCCTCAGCCCAATATCAATAATGAAGTAGATGTATATTTTATAGACATGTTTACTTCACAATAGCTTAGTCATGAGTGGAGCCAAAGAGAGAAGAAGTGGTGGCAAGGCTATTGGGAGCGGATGTTAAGTGGAAAATGAGATGGCTGAGCAACAAAATCAAAGATAAACTTACCTGCACTAATAACAGAATATTGTGCAAGTGTATGGCAGGAAGACTGCAGGATCAGAAGGGAAAAGTATTTTCATAAAGATGAAGATTTTCACAAGACCAAAGAGCCAATGAAAATGAACTACCCAGTAAGTTAAGAACCAGAATAGTCTCCTGGACCATCCTGACCCACTTTAACTCCTGATGGGCAGGTTACATTTTTTTTTATTCGTTCATGGGATGTGGGCGTCGCTGACGAGGCCGGTATTTATTGCCCATCCCTAATTGCCCTTGAACCGCTGCAGTCCGTGTGGTGAAGGTTCTCCCACAGTGCTGTTAGGAAGGGAGTTCCAGGATTTTGACCCAGCGACGATGAAGGAACGGTGATATATTTCCAAGTCGGGATGGTGTGTGACTTGGAGGGGAATGAGCAGGTGGTGTTGTTCCCATGTGCCTGCTGCTCTTGTCCTTCTAGGTGGTAGAGGTTGCGGGTTTGGGAGGTGCTGTCAAAGAAGCCTTCGCGAGTTGCTGCAGTCCATCTTGTGGATGGTACACACTGCAGCCACTGTGCGCCGGTGGTGAAGGGAGTGAATGTTTAGGGTGGTGGATGGGGTGCCAATCAAGCGGGCTGCTTTGTCCTGGATGGTGTCGAGCTTCAAGTGTTGTTGTAGCTGCACTTATCCAGGCAAGTGGAGGGTATTCCATCACATGCTTGACTTGTGCCTTTTAGATAGTGGAAAGGCTTTGGGGAGTCAGGAGGTGAGTCACTCGCCACAGAATACCCAGCCTCTGACCTGCTCTTGTAGCCACAATATTTATATGGCTGGTCCAGTTAAGTTTCTGGTCAATGGTGACCCCCAGGATGTTGATGGTGGGGGATTCAGCGATGGTAATGCCGTTGAATATCAAGGGGAGGTGGTTTGACACTCTCTTGTTGGAGATAGTCATTGCCTGGCACTTGTCTGGCGCGAATGTTACTTGCCACTTATCAGCCCAAGCCTGCATGTTGTCCAGGTCTTGCTGCATGCGGGCACGGACTGCTTCATTTTCTGAGGGGTTGCGAATGGAACTGAACACTGTTCAGCGAACATCCCCATTTCTGACCTTATGATGGAGGGAAGGTCATTGATGAAGCAGCTGAAGATGGTTGGGCCTAGGACACTGCCCTGAGGAACTCCTGCAGCAATGTCCTGGGGCTGAGATGATTGGCCTCCAACAACCACTACCATCTTCCTTTGTGCCAGGTATGACTCCAGCCACTGGAGAGTTTTGCCCCTGATTCCCATTGACTTCAATTTTACTAGGGCTCCTTGGTGCCACACTCGGTCAAATGCTGCCTTGATGTCAAGGGCAGTCACTCTCACCTCACCTCTGGAATTCAGCTCTTTTGTCCACATTTGGACCAACGCTGTAATGAGGTCTGGAGCCGAGTGATCCTGGCAGAACCCAAACTGAGCATCGGTGAGCAGGTTATTGGTGAGTAAGTGCCGCTTGATAGTACTGTCGACGACACCTTCCATCACTTTGCTGATGATTGAGAGTAGACTGATGGGGCGATAATTGGCCGGATTGGATTTGTCCTGCTTTTTGTGGACAGGACATACCTGGGCAATTTTCCACATGGTCAGGTAGATGCCAGTGTTGTAGCTGTACTGGAACAGCTTGGCTAGAGGCACAGCTAGTTCTGGAGAACAAGTCTTCAGCACTACAGTCGGGATGTTGTCGGGGCCCATAGCCTTTGCTGTATCCAGTGCACTCAGTCATTTCTTGATATCATGTGGAGTGAATCAAATTGGCTGAAGACTAGCTTCTGTGATGGTGGGGATATTGGGAGGAGGCAGAGATGGATCATCTACTCGGCACTTCTGGCTGAAGATGGTTGCAAACGCTTCAGCCTTGTCTTTTGCACTCACGTGCTGGATTCAGCCATCATTGAGGATGAGGATGTTCACAGAGCCTCCTCCTCCCATTAGTTGTTTAATTGTCCACCACCATTCACGACTGGATGTGGCAGGACTGCAGAGCTTTGATTTAATTCGTTGGTTGTGGAATCGCTTAGCTCTGTCTATAGCATGTTGCATCCGCTGTTTAGCATGCATGTAGTCATTACAATCCAGCAGTTCTTAAAGGGCTGCTGTACAGTGGGACGTATAGAGGCAAAACTTATTTCAGTTTTTCTAAAAGTATGTGCATCAACGCCAGAAGATATGGATGGTGGGATAATGGCGCGTGCAGGTAATGTGACTATGGGGCCTGATAATCTCTCGGGCATGCCTGCTCTTATGTTGTTCCATTTCAAACATGAAATATGGGATTTGGAGCACATGCAAACCCACTTGCCACTTACCACAGGACTCTGCAGCTTGCACCTAGATGCCTTGTGGCTCCCTAAGCACCTATGAAAGTTAGCACTGCACAAGCCTTTTCCATGTGCCCTCTTTTATCATCGGTTTGGGTTCTGCTTATGTCCTTTAAATGCTACACTTAGAGTTCACTTTCTAGTGACAGACCGGGTAATAATGGATTATTTTTTCAGGATATTGATAAACTAACTTACTCGAATTTATAAATAAAAATTTGTCCTCCTGAAAATTATTCCAAATATAAATATAAATATAAATATAAATATATATATATATATATATATATATATATAAAAAATTCAATAAATGTTGAAAAAATGTAATAGAACAACATAGTACTAATCATATACTGTAATAATACTGTATGCAATAACATAATAACATTTGAGATGAGCTTGGAAGACAAAATGCCAGATATTAATTTTAATATTTTTGCATGAGTTCTGCAGCCTTACTAAGGCTATAGCATTAAGTGTGTGCAAGCATTCTAGCACATAAAATGCTGTCAGCTGGAAAACCATGGGCAGAAAGAATTGGGCACAAACCATGACCATGCCCAAGGCCCCTTTGCCCAATATTTCAATTCCCCGTCTGCACACCGACACAACTGAGTGCAAAATCTATCCAATTAAGCCATCAAAAAAATGACAGTGCGATGTTGCATTATGTGGAAGTAGGAGGTATCTCCTAGGTGAGAAGAACATGAGTGTTTTTAACCTCTGTTGCATGTTTTAAAAAGATTAAATCAAACTGGATATACCAGTTCATGGAGCACAGCCAAACCAAATCAATAGATTTCCAATGAGAGCTTGTGGACGGCAAAATGAAGAGTCAAGGGGGATTCTATTTTTTTTGGAACAATATTAAATTAATCTAAATGTTTTTATACCATTGTGGGGCTTTCTGTAAACCCATAAAATCCATACAAAACAAATGCCCCTACAAAAAATTCCAGTTCTAGACATTGCTTCCAATAAAGAGTTTTATTTGGTTGTAACAGTGATAGTGTGCTGAAATCCAAATGTGTTATGTCAAGGAAAGTTTGGAAGTGAATTCATAGTCCAAATTCTCTACACAGTTATTTGCCACTCTCAGCGATGCTGTGGAAAAGTTAAATCGAGGCCCAGTTGTTTTCCTATAGGAACAAAGGCAAAAGACACACAGGGCCTGAGATGGTGGAACCTCCGCATGCCCCAGGTCATGGTGCTGACCCCCCACTTATGACTAATTTAAAAGGAAGAGGAATGCAGGGTGTGTAAGTACAGCCTGCAACACATCAGGTATGCTGGGGAGGGTGGACAATAGCTCACCCAGGATATAAAGCCCCATATGGGTCAGGAAGTGGGAGAACATTGCTGGACAGGGTGGGGATGTAAAGGGATGTGGGAAGTGTAAGAACCAGAAAATATTCTGGAGGAGATGCTGAGAGCTGGTGGAGCAACTGGATATAAAACATGCTGCTGCTCAAAGGGAGCAGCAAAGGAAACAAGCATGCTGGTCAACAAAGATGGCAGCCAGACTGAAGAAATGAGCGGCAAATCTTAGGGAGACAGACCTGTCTTTGTAACGGAAACACAGAGGATGTGGGACTGTCAGCTTGGGAGGTGGAGGTTGGAGACCTACCAAAAATGTAGAAAATGCACATCGTGGTTGGAGGTGGCTGTGGCACTGTCACCTCCTTGAACTGCAAGACTCCTTTGCAGTGCAGGAATAAGTCCAATGATCTCACCAGATCACAGTATGCTACCTACTTCTTTTGACCCTTCCATGAAGTCTCTTTATATGTGCGTTACTCCATTCATTGCCCTCGTGGTGCAACAGGTTAAAGTGGGATCTGACATTGGGGAGCAGAGCCTCAGCAGAAGTCAGTCCCTAGCTCCCAAGCCTGAGAACTGAGATCTCTGGAGCCCTGCTCTTTAAAAGAAGGATGACCATTATACTCACGTGATGACATTAAGGACCATCTCAGAGGAGCTGAGGCAGATGGCAGGGTTCACGATGGATTCCAATACCATGCTCAGTGTCAATATCTGAGAAGAATTTAGCACATGCAGCACTATCTGGAGTGAGAGGCACCACTACAAACACTTGCATTCGCCTCTCCATCGGAAAGACCTCCAGACCTCTCAGTGCATCAAAAGGGGATGCTTTCACCCCAGGCCTTCAGGTCTCAGGGGACCGTTTAGAGAGAATGATGGGAAGTGGCTTCCAGGAACTTCGAAGACACATTTGTCAGGGTTTGTAGATTCGAGCTGATACCATCTGGTCTGCCCTCCAGTTGATCTATGCACACTCAGGTCCATGACCCAGCACAAGCAGCATGGCTCAAGTTCAGCTTCATGTTGCTGTTCTCTCTCCTCATGACAGCTTGTGTAAACTTTCTAGCCAGTCCCCTCAGATGCCTACACATGTAGGTATCAGGATACATGACTAAGTTGGCCTTACACTGGCAGTGCTAATGCAGCCTGCTGAAGAATCCTTTCGGGACTCAGAAGCCCTGAGATGAGGCCACCTCAGTCTCAAGATACCACAAGGCAACCAAGCACTACTGCCATCCCTGACCCTCAGAGATCACCAGAATATCACAACGAGGCACCAGGGGTAGGGAAGGTGATAATAAGAAGCACCTGTTGTAACTATATATGTGCACAGTAAAACCACTTTGTGATGCAAAGTCCAGTGTCCTGAAATTAACCTATTCTTTGATTTTGGGGCTGGAGAGGATGTTTGCAACAGGATAGAATTCTTTCTGTACCTCCTTACTGAAACATAGGCCCCAATATTTCTGGGGAGGCGGGGAGGGAGCTGGGTAGGGGGAGTCCAGCAGCCGGGAAACCCGGAAATACGGGACTCCCGGAGGTCCTGCTGAAGTTAACGGCAGGATCTGATAAAAACTTTTGGACTCTGTTTCCTGGATGCAGCCAGCCAGATTGAGAGGCTGGCTGGCTGGCTGTTGGATGGGGAGGTCTGCGGCATCAGGCCGAGCTGGGGAGCGGAGAGGAGGGAAGGAGGGAGGGAGAGATCGTGTGTCGATGGAAGAACGGGGGGTGGGGGGGGTGTCACCTGGAGAGATCGTTGGTCGGGGTGGACATCAGGGGGGTGGGGGGGCCGAAGAGGTAGGTCAGGGTCCGATCGCTGGGGGTGGGGGCGTCTGATTGTGCGGGTCCAATCACGGAGAGGGAGGCAGGTTTGCTTGGTGGGCTGGGGGAAAGCACTCTTGCGCCTCCTGGCCCACAAGCAGTGCTGGAAAGGCAGTTACCTGTTGGATCCAGCTGTTCTTGCCTCCCTTCAGCTGCCAGGTCTCAGGCCTGAGAAACCCGGTTGGCCAGCATTAGGCCTGAAACAGAGGTAAAGTCTGAAGCACGTAGCCTTATTAAAATATTTAAATTTGGGATCCACCTGCGGAGAGCAGGTTAGTCACCCATCCCCCAACCCGCCTCCGTTAAAACCAAAAGTGGGTGCTTTGGAGGCAGGTTGGGGCGGGGTTTCCCATTTTATTATTTTTAACCCCTCTCCCCCACCCATCCTGGGGGTTAAAATTACCTCCATAGTCTCATTAAGCAGTCCTGTTCTGAGACATCATCAAGGGAGCGATATGCCCTATAGACACCGGTAGAAGCTTATGGGCTAGTTAAAATTTGGTGTAGCCGCATCCGGCATGCCTCTGTCATTTTCTGTTCCTCCTGCTCCTGTTTTGCCTCCATTGTAAGGATAAATATGGGAAGGCCCATAATGACCCATATGGTAAATCCTGAGTAAATGCCTTCAGGAGAGGAAAGGTGAGGGTAGAAAATTTAAGATAACTTCTGGATTGGGGGATTTATATCTCTATAAAAAGAGAAAGGTACAAATATTTATGTACCTAAAAGCACAGTTGGATTAATCGAGCAGGTAATAGTTTTATATTTCCCAGCTAGAATTACAATCAGGCTACAGGAGGAACAAGAGCGCTTTCCCCCAGCCCACCGAGCAAACCTGCTTCCCCCCTGCGATTGGACCCCCGCAATCAGACACCTCCATGACAGAAGGGAAGCAAAAGATTTCCCTGTCTGAAACTGCTGAAAGGCAAATTACAGAATCCTTTCTTAGTTACGCAGCCAAGAAAACCTAATCGCTTCAGACAAAGCTGATGTTTAAGAGAAAGTTTGTGGACATTCAAAGCCTGTGAATTCAACCACTTCTTGGTTTGACAAGATGAGGGATGCAAACGTTTTTTAAAACAAATATTACACAGGAGCCATTAGGGCTGCCGCTTCCCCTTTTCAGGATTAAAGTGAAAGTAAATGTGTGTGTTATAGGCATGGTATTGCAGATCACTAAAAAAAAGATAAGTAGAACACTCACTTACTTTAGCAAACCTCTTGAGGATATTGATTTCTTCCTGAAGTGGGAGGCTTTTAACGGCAGAGATTGCATTCACCTGCTCTGCCCCCTCTTCCCATGTAATCCTGGCTGCATTTTCTAAGAAGACTGTCCCTAAGAACCAAAAGTGTCACCTTGCCAGCACTTCTCTCAACATGACCTCTAAGGCTGTTTGCTGAGAGACGTTGTCCTGCCTATGCCCTGGGAATCGTTAAGATTTCTGGCTCATTTCTGCAACACTTGCTGCAGTTCTGGAATCAAAAGAAGCTTTTGCCTCCACAATAGAAAGTGCAGATGCAATTTTATGGTGCAGGAAATCTCACCCTTCCTGACCTCTGCACTCCCGGCAAATGAGGAGACCTCACAAAACCTGGAGAGGTCTCCTCAGCATGTTGGTGGTACAAACCGCACAGCGCAAACTATACTAGGATTGCAATTTCAGGCCCTTAATGTCCACTCTAGCTGGGGTTGCTAGATAGTGATCGGCAATGTATACACTGACCAATGTTTCCTTTCTTAACCTCGGGGCACTCAGGACAATTGTAATACCTCTATTGCTACCCAGACAGAGATCAGCTAATTTAGCACAGATCAGGTATCAAACCGGGATTTTCCAGGTGTGTATGGCTCAACTACTCACTGGATTAACAGATCTATTGATGAGCTTCAAGATCTCCGCTAATAATACACTGAACTAGCTATTGAGTGGCGCACATAAGTTACATGAGTTAACTTGATTCCAATTTTCTTCATTCCTTCTTGCCATGGTGAAAATTTGTGTGTTCACTGTAGGAAAACACAAACAAATCCTGACCCAAACACTCGGTGATGCGATATATCAATACAATAAGCTAAGCTGTTGGAATACTTCTAGTTTTACACTTGTTTCATTGAAACGTAGAAACATAGAAAATAGGAGCAGGAGTAGGCCATTCGGCCCTTCGAGCCTGCTCCGCCATTCAATATGAACATGGCTGATCCTCTATCTTAATACTGTATTCCTGCTCTCTCCCCATACCCCTGGATGCCTTGTGTCTGGAAAACTATCAAGCTCCTTCTTAAATATATCCAGTAATCAGTTTCAGATGATACACTATCTTGTAAAACTCACCTCAGCTTTGTTTACAGTGTAAAAACATCCTATAGAAATCTGAATTGCCTCAGCTTACTTCTTACTGTCAGTCATACATTACAGTAAAATAAAAAGTAAAAAAAATTAGCATGTTGCAATGGATATTAGGGCAGAGATAAACTTATGATAGGGAAATGAAGCTGAAGAAATTCCACACTGGAGAAATGTTAAGAGTAATACTTTTGCAAACCCATTTCATTGTTTGGAACTGTGTTTAAAGTTACAACTCAAAATAGGTTAGACTTTATAACCAAAATGAGTGGATATTGCACCTATTGATTAGCACTCCACAGGGCTAGAGGCTGTGAGGCACAAGATTTTCGCTGCTACCTTTCAGTCACATCAGCACATTACTCAGGTAAGCACAATCAGAATGGGTTTCCTACCAGAAGTTTCATATTCATTAGGTTAAATAGTTGCAATTGGCAAAATGTCCACCATGTCCGATATGTCCAAAGTGTGTAAAGCATGTTGATTGGTTGCTGTGAAATTTGGGCCAATCAAAAATGCTTAAAAACTCATGTCACTATCCTAAGCTCTTAAAATATTATTTTCTATTTATAAGAAGGAAGAGTGAACTCTCATTAGTCTTCTGCTTTTACATCTCTCGCTATATTAAGGCTGATGATTTAGTCTCTTTTTTTCCCCCCTTAAAAGATGGGAGTGTTGATGGATGTAGGGTAGTTAGACTAGCACTAATATCAAGACTGGGATAACTGAGCAGGTGTTGGTCTTGAGCTTCAAATCATTATGGCTGCTGGAGTGTTTTTTTCCCACTCTCCGGGGAATTCCATGTGGCAGGGTTTTAGGTGAGATTGGGAACTCACTGACATGAATCTAAGTCCAAGTTTTGCAGCACAGATAGCACTAGGTCATCCACCTGTGAAAGGTCTTGGGTTTGATTCTGCAGTGCATTGGAGCAACATAAATCTGACAGCAATATTTGAAGATATATATTTTAAAACTTTATTTTAATTCTATATCTCTAGTAGTTTCGAAATGCGTCTACTGCATCTAATAAAATGGGCTCGACTTTAAACCGGAACTGCGGGTGTGTTGGGAAGGGGGAAGAATATCGCGATTGCCAGGAGCGGGCAGAAATCCCGGCTCCAACACGCCTAAGAACGCGTACGACCCAGAGTCACCTGGGTGCTGGCGGCATGGAATTTAAACAAGCAATTCAAGTACTCCAAGTATTTGAAATGTACATGAATCTAATTAAGAGTGAAGGCAAGTGATTTCAATGCTGCCTCACTGTGTTTCGCGTGCTGTGTGAAACACGCCATGGGGAACGAGTCGTGTTTCAGCCGGCAGCCATTTGGACATTTAAATGCCTGTTTGACAGATGGGGATAAAAGTTGGGTTATTGCAGCAGGGCACTCAGTTCTCTTAGACAAACTTTTGGCTGGGAGATATCTGTGTTTTGGACTGAGAATTCTTGGTTTCCACTCAGAATTGTTCTGTTTACACATATTTACCAACTTTTTGGACCCCCTCAAACTGACACCATCAGGATGGTGGGGGGGGGGGGGGGGGGGGGGGAGGGGGGCACGCGATGGCTGCATTCACTAGTATATCCAAGGACGAGAAACATCACCATCCTTGCCAGGTACGGTGTGCACCACAGGCACCTGCACAAGAGCACAGAGGGGAACAGAGGGAGCGATGTCGCGGGAGGCACTACCCTCGTCAGAGGGGTCTACAGACCGAGGCTCAGCTTCCTGGACTTCAGTGCATACGGAAGCTGAGAGTGAGTTACCATATGGTTGCAGACATCTGCAGCCTCCTTCATGCCGAGCTGCTCCCAGCTGGGCCTGGCGGCATCTCATTACCGGTTGCAGTTAAAGTGACCACTGCCCTCAACTACTTCATCTCCTGATCATTTCAGGGTGCCACCAGTGACATCGCGGGGTCTCTTAGTCATCTGCACACAAGTACATAAGGCAGTTCACCGACGGCTTGTTTGGCAGAGCCTCGCAATACGTTAACTTTCCCATGGACGACCTCAGCCAGACGGAGAGGGCAGTGGGACTCCACTCTGTGGCTGGCTTCCCACGAGTACAGGGTGCAATCGATTGCATGCATATAGCAATCTGAGCACCTCGACACGAGCCAGGACTGTTCATCAACAGAAAGGGGAATCACCATCAACGCTCAGCTCATTTGTGACCACCGCAAAAGATTTCTTCATGTGTGTGTCAGATTCCCAGCCAGCTGCCACAGTTCGTTAATTCTGAGGGAATCCAAGATCCCAGGCCTCTGCCATGCACCAAACACCCTTAAGGGCTGGCTCCTCGGGGACAAGGGATACCCCCTGCACACGCGGTTCATGACACCTCTGAGGAACCTGCTCAGCGAGCAACAGCATCGATACAATGACAGCCACATCACCACCACGTCTCTAATTGAACATGTGGTAGGACTGCTGATGATGCGATTTCAGTGCATCGATCGTTCTGGGGGAGCACTTCAATACACACCAGCGAGAGTGGGTCGCATTATAGTAGTGTGTTGTGTCTTGCACAACATGGCGCAACAGAGAGGGGTACCAGTTAAGGAGGCACCATGCCCTCATCCACCATCCACATCTGCCATCCACATTTAGGAGGAGCAGGAGGAGGAGGAGGACGAACCCACGGGCAGAGCAGCGACTTACCTGGCTGCTCGTGAGGCCAAGGAGTCACTCATATGTGAATGGTTCTCGTAAGATCAGAAAGTGAGAAGAGTATAGTCCTCACACCACCTGGAAAGACCAGCACCCCCACCCCGGCACAAAACAGCCCTGCAACTACACATACACCCACTGTAAAGTGACCGACTGGGTGGCATCAAGTGTCGCCATTCATGATGAAGCACATGAAAGGGCGCTATCACAAAAGCCAGTCAAAAATGGGCAAGACATGGAAGTAGTGGTGAGAATGATAACATTTAAGGTGACTTTAACAAGAACCAAATATAAATGAAAAACATGACAGTCTGTCAGACACCCTTGTGCATACTCTTCGTGATCACAAATCCTTAGCCTTTCTCTTCCTACCGCTTCTACGTGCTGCATCTCCTGTGGCTGCAGCAGAGGTCATGGCTGGTTGCTCATGTCCATGGCCAGACTGCTTAGATGCTTTCGGTCTACACCCTTTGGGTTTGAAGCCCATGAGGGCTGCTTCAAAGGCTGCTCCACCTGCACCTGTGCAGGGGCAGACTCGGCCACCTGGAGAAGATGCAGCATTGTGGGTACTGGTTGAGAGGGGGGCAACGGGTGAGACGTGGGAGCGCTTTAAGTGTTGTCCCCACTTCTATGTCCCCTTTCACCATCATCCCTCTCATGGACCAGGCCCACATCACTCCTACCACCCTGCTGGAGAACAGTTTGGAGGACATGTATGATGCCTTGGAAGCCCAGTTGCAAAGTTTCTGTCTGCCTGTTTAAGGTGGCAGAATGTTGTTCACCGTGAGTCTGCACAGCTGTTATCAGGGTCTGAATGGATTCATTTGTGAGCCGTGCTTGAAGCTCAACGGAGGCTAGCCTTCTCTCCATCGCACTTACCTGCGACACTATCTGAGACATTTCTGCAGTTACCTACGACACTCTCAGAGGTTTCAGCATTGATGTGCGACACTATCTCAGACAGTTGCTCACATCCCTGTGACACTATTTCAGAGATTCCCTCCTGTACCTGTGCCACCATTCCACTAATGCAGGAGTTGGACTCCTCCATCCTCTACGATATTGTAGAGAGTGTGCATGGCACCTGTTCCAGTAACTCGCAAATATGCTACTGTCTTTTGATCATTCTCCTTTTAAAGGACAGCCCCCGGGGTTGAGCATATGCATCCAGCTGAGCAGAGCCTGGAGAGGAGTGCGGCCACCAACGCAGACTCTCCACAGCTGCCCCTGCCACCAGTGTCTGCTCGTGCTCACTTGTGTGTGGTGATTCACCAGGTGCCAACCCAACTAACTGACTACTAGAACCCTCCGAGATGTGAGTATCTGCGCTGGTGGATGGCTCGCTAAGATGTGATTGTGCGCCCTCAGAGGCTGGGAGCTCCTCTGAGGAATTGCCCTCTCCCGTCACTGAGGTCGTTGAAGGGCCTGTAAGAGAACAGAAAGCAATATGAAGCATCATCACAGATGTGTCATATTGCAATGAGCATACTGAGGTGCTCAACATGCCAATCAGTTAACATCAATTCATGATGTGTGTGATGAATGTTAAAATTGTGTCACCAGACATTTGTGAGGTGCCAGTCTTGGCATCTCCGACAGACAGGCATGCGAGGGTGCGGCTGATCTGCAGGGCCTCCTCCTCCGTGTCTGTGAGGACCATTATTTGTTGTGGGCCCCCTCCAGTCCTCGCCCTCTCATGTGCATTTTGCACTCTCTACTCCTAGAAGGGGAGAAAGTACAGACGTAAGTGAGTGAGTGATGGTGAGGTGGTCAGCCGATGAATACACTGCTTTGGGTGAGGCTGACCGTGAAAGAGGTGCATCAGAGGGTGAGTATGAGATGGAGACATCACATTGGATCAGGATTGGGATGAGTGGCAGTGATGGGGTCACAAATGGGGAGGTGAGGAAGTGCTCAGGAAGTGCAGGTAAGTTGAGGATGAGCCTTAAATGGGTGCAAGGAGTGATGTAATGGAGTAGTCTTGGCAGTGCAGAATGAGTTGGGGGAGGTGGGGGGGGGGGGCCGGGCAATGCAGGTGGTGATTGTGCAACACGGAATGCAGGAGAATCAGTAAGTGTACTCACTTTTGCTGACCTAGTTAGGTCCTTGAAACACTCCCTGTGCTGGACCTAGATGCGGGATATGTTGCTCCTGCTGGTGACCTCCTCTGCCACCTCGAGCCAGGCCTTCTTGGCAGAGACAGGGCACTTCCTCCTGTCGGCCAGGTAAAATATTTTCATCCTCCTCCTCACCCCAGCCAGTAGTAGCTGAAGTGAGGCATCGCTGAATCTTGAAGCAGCCTTCCCCCTGTGCTGCTCCATTGGGTTTTCTTGCTCTTTGCTCCAGCAAAATCCACTGGAGCACTGGCCCTTTAAATCCAGACACTCCAGCTGACAGCCTGTCATGCGGGTGCACAGTCCACTCACTGTGCAGCTTTCGGACAGCAAACCCGGAAACAAGGTTAAGGGGCACCAATTAAGTCACGATCGCGTGGGGAACGGGAAGTTTTTATTATTCGGGTTTGCAGTGCACCCATTGACTCCCCGCTGCCATCCTACCGCCCCTTTAAAATTGAGCCCAATATATCTCTATACTGATACTGAAAGCTACAGTGATTCTATTACGACATAAAGCACAATAAATAATTAAAAACAAGCACAAAATTGTTGCGTTGTGAAAGTTTATGCTTCCTGAAATTCGATCTTTATGCCAGAAGCAGTCATTCTCATACCTTTGATGTTGAGTGGTTGCCAGGAGACAATGTATAATAGGCTTATCATAGCAAATCCCTGAATGGGATATCAAAAAGATTTCAGAAAAGGGTTATCAATTGGTCCAGAAGTAAGCTTATCAAGCCTGATACAGTATAGCCAGATAATATTATTGAACCAGGCTGGTATTGTATTAAATTAAATAAGAGGGCATTTTATGTCCTCAAGGATGTATTGTATAGCATGACCATGCCAAATCTAACTGGAATCCAATCATTAAAATCACAAGAGAGCGAGTTAATGGCCTCAAACAGTACAAAAACATTTAAGATTTCCTACCACTGAGCAACTAAACTTGTGATAGAGTTTTTGACATGAATAGAAAAAAAGTTATAATATTCACTTCTGCTCCCTATTGCCTGGTCTTTTTTTAAGGCAGTTTTGGAACTGCTGCATGTCACTTAATCATTGTGATGTCGTCCCTTGGTATGGACATGTGGTTACCAGGGCCACAATGAACAGCAATTGCTACGGACCAATGGCAGATGAAATTTTTCAGTTACATTGCTCCCACAGCCTACTCAAAACCAATGATCAGCGGTGACACAGAAACGGTGGCATGGTTACCAGGGCCAATGAGCCATTACCGTATAAACAGAAACCCAATGAATCTCCTTCCTTAAGTGGCCTGCCTTTACAGAGATTTATCCAGAGTCCTGTCAAATATGCAACAAACAGGTTGGTTCCATATGATCTCCCACAGGGATTTGTGTGAGTTGTTACAGTCACGCAGGGTTACAGAAAAGCATTGTTTCCAGGATACCACTTTAGAAGTCAAAAGTTGCCTACTTTTCTTCTTGTAATTAATGATTAGAGCTACAAACTGATTCCACCTAACAATACAATCATGACTTGAAAGTCACAGTGAATGATAAATAGTTCATCTTTTAGATGTAGATAAGGGTTGCAGTATTTTCCTATGAATAGTCTTGTGCTACTTAATCCAGCAGGAAATCAAATGTTGATAAAACAAAAGCCTTCATTATGATTTTTTTTTCCCATTTGTGTAAATCAATGGCCCAGATTTTCCTACAAGGATGAGATTGGCGATATACACCGCATAGTTTGGTGTCCTGTGTGTCAATATCACTGTTGATAACTTCCTCTATATTTTCCTGCACTTCTAATTAGAATACGTCATAGTGAGCATAGCAGCAATCAGAAGTGGCGCAGCCCATGGCCATTGAATGATAACAGTGTTCACAGGCCGCGTTGGTCACATTCCTGTCAGTTTTAAATATAACCAAAGGTAATTAAAGAGGGAACAAAATCATTGTGTGAACAAAATGCTATATCTGAAAAACTGCAATAAATAAACGAAACCTGCATTTGTTGTCTCCTTATGAACCCCTCTTCCTTGTCTAAATGATAGTGTATTGGACCCTCTAAAGGAGTACCTATCTTCACCTCTTTGTAAGCAGCAACATCAAAGTCAGTAGTAAGCAAGAATAGTAAAAAATTATATTGGCAGGAAAAAAAAATGCAATATCGGAGGACGACCCAGCAAGAACAACTAATGCATGGAGCAAAATCAGCAAAGTGAAAATGAAACTTAAGAAAAAAACAAGAAAAAGGTTCTTCATAAAACTTACCTTCTTTCTTTAAGAAGTGTGCTTCAGCAGGCAAATTTCTAGAACGCCTGTTGCAACTAGTTTTTTTTATATAATCCTGCTTCACTGTGGGCAGAACCTAACCTGAACTTGCAAAATTCAGGGGGCCAAACTTTTATATTGAGTTTTAACATTTCAATGAGGCCACACATACCAGTAGGGTGGTTTGATTATTTGGTCCAAATTGCGACTTTTAAAAATGGACAAAAAACAAATCAGGTGCAAGAGGCACAAACCCAATTTTACGATCTCTGATAGCAATATTAAAGACTATGTTGGCAGCGTGGACCTCACAAAATTTACCCCATGGAGCCCGATTTTTAATTTATTCAACAAATCACAAGATAGCCACAGATGAGGATGGCCATTCGGTCCATTCCAGCTCATTCATCCGTAAAAGTCCCACACATCCCCCATCACGGTATCCAATTATCTTCTCTATTCTATGTATTGATCACTTTTGGTGTAAAGAACAATTCCCTGACATCAGTCCTATGTTTGCTTTCCACGAGCTTAAACCTGCACTTTCTAATCCTACTGTCATGATTTAACTTAAAGCACTGTTCCAGACTTACCTGTTCTATCCAGTTTCCTGTTTTATATTTCTATGAAGGCATCGCTTAGCCACCATTTAAGGCCTTAAAGTTTTAATTTCTTCAATCACTCCTCATAACTCATTCCTCTGACATTAAGCATCAGTCTCGTGCTTCTTCTCTGCACCATCTCCAGGGCTTTTGTGTCATTTTGTGTCTCAGTGATCAGAACTGGGCACAATATTTAAGATGCGGCCTGACTGGGGCACTGTATACTTTAAGCATGACTTCTTCTGCCTTGTCTTCTATTGTTTTGGTGATATAGTTCAGTAATCTATTTAGTTTGTTGAATCCTGCACCTTATGATCGGACATGACGAGTGCTGAGCCTCCTAAATCTCTTCATTTCACCCCTAGGCTTTTGTTTACAAATTTTGTGTCTACCTTACCTATTCTGTCCGGTACAACGGTATTGCTCACTCCCATAAGTGGTTTGAACATCTTGCATTCATAATTGTTCCTGTACTGCCCAATATCTAATTATACAACAGCATAACCTGGGTGTAATAATAGGACCCCCATGTGATCTGAATTGGATATCATGTCTTACACACATGCACCTCTCCAATCTTTCTGAAGGCAGACTGAAACACTTGTGAGATGAAGCCAGTTATGAATCATTAATCTACTTTATTTTACAGGCAGCAAGTGAATATACAGAGCAACAGATGTAATCAAATCTCACCTTTATGCAAATGGCTACAGAACCCAACTCATGAACAAGAAAATAATAAAAGTACACCGCACTATCCTTAGTAGCAGGCTTGCTTAACATTTTCTGGTCAGTCTTCTGATCCTGACTGGTTCTGGACATAAGAAATACAAGTTTCCCTTTGCTAAGCCAGGCTTCTTCCTGAGACCTAGTGAGCTGACTCATGCCCAAATGCTTCTCTTGTTCCATATCTCTCTGTGTTCCCAGCAAGTGGAAGGGTTATCCCACTCACATCTTCTCCATTCAGTGATTCACCAGAATTCCTGTAAATAAAACTGGTGTGGGTCTCAAGACACCACCTCCTGCCTTTCATAAAATGAATAAGGATCATCATGGCTTAATGAGTTTGGGAAAAGTCAATTGATCCTCATTGTCTTGATTTGAAGCAGATGGTAAGGCACAACATTCCACAAACTGGGTCATGTAGCTTTAATACACAAATTTAATGACTACAGCCTATGGCTCTTTACAAAATCCTTGCAAATTCATTTTGTTTTAAAACGCAACATTTAAACATAACTCATTCTCAAATCCTTTCCAAAAGAAAAGGACCAAAAATGCAGGAATGTGGTACTTCTCAATAGAATTCATTACTTTGCCACCCATATTTTCTTCCTATGAACTTGTCCATATTAAGTTTTATATTTTATGTAACTCATTCTGCAGTTCCTAGGCTGTCTCATTAGGCTCAACTGCCCCATCTAGGTTGTATCGTGAAAATACGAAAAACAATGAGGTCACTTACTTCTCCCTCTTCCTCCTCTTCTCTGCCAACATACTTTGTCCTTTTACATAGAGGTTATGGGGGCAAATCTGTGTTTTATTAATACTTAAAATCAGTAATTCAAGAAAGTATGAAATGAAACAAATTATAATTTAGCCTCCCCACCCAGGAAACAGGCTTGCTGTCAATGTAATGATTTTGATATGAGAGGCTTGGTTGTTAATACTTTAAATAGGACTTGATAGAAATAGTATTTTTCTTTCACTGCTTTCATTGCATCTGTCTCCATTTACCCCCTCCCCTACCCCTATTTCTCATTACGGCGAACTCCTCTTGCCTGAACCATCCGACAGGCTAGAAATTAATTTGCCTTACTGTCTGTTCTCAGTCTTTCTATTGTGTAACTGACAGAGCAATTTTTTAAAGCTTTACTATATTAATATCATACAGAACAATTTTAATTGGGTTACATAGGAGCATAGAAAAGAACGGGTCTCAAAAAGACTGCACTCCTTTTGGCTGGTCCCAAAATTGAATTGCCCACTCCCTCAAATACCTATCCAATTTTCCCTTAATTTCCACACTATCTGCCACCTCCTGAGGAGTCTATGCCACACGTTTACTAAATTGCCTGTGTACCTTACTTGTTCTAAGCTTAAGCCCACGTCCCCAATTCTAAAATTTGTGGCAATCTCGAATGTGTTATCAGGGTTCAATTTACTCCCTTAAGAACCTTGAATAGATTACAGTTTTTAATTGTAGCATATACCACTGCAGATACCAATATTCTTGCAGCATGTTCAGTTAAATCTATTTTAGATTTCTATCACATTTCAGTTGTGTAGCTATTGGAGGGCAGCAATAATTGTATGACATTTATTCTGTAACAGAATGGCAAGCATCCTACTCACAATTCATAATCTTACGCATTGGAATTATTTTTAGATTTTAGTATCATGTGCCTTTTATTATAGCCATACGGAGCAGCCTGGCAACCATGAGTAATCACTGGTGGTAACTATGCTGTTCCTCACAGCTGTTACTATTGAAATTGCAGTGAGACAACTTTCCACTGGAAGAGATTAATTAACACTTTAATATCCCTTTATACTGCCAAGCAAATAAAGTGTGACTGACAGCAGTCAATGGTGAAAACTGTCATCACTAACAGTACACCCTCACAAATGACTTTTTTAAAAAAAACATTCACAATATTTACTTTCTAAATAGCATGATAGCTGAAATGATTCTTGTTAGATTTTATTAGGGTCAGAAGACTGGATGTATATTGGTTCCTTCATTATTACACACCTCAAGTTAATATCCAATCTTCTAGATCCGAATAGTTTAAAAATATATAAAACCATTTTCTTATTAGAATTACATAGATTGTACAGCACGAAAACAGGCCATTCGGCCCAACAGGTCCATGCTGGTGTTTATGCTCCACACGACTCTCCTCCCTCCCTATTTCATCTAATCCTATCAGCATATCCTTCTATTCCTTTCATCCTCATGTGTTTATCTAGCTTCCCCTCAAATGCATCAAGGGGTGAGATCTCACCTGGAGTACTGCATACAGTTTTGGGCTCCTTATCTAAGGAAGGATATACTTGCCTTAGAGGTGGTGCAGCAAAGGTTCACTAGATTAATTCCTGGGATGAGAGGGTTGTCCTATGTGTCGAGGTTGAGTAGAATGGGCCTATACTTTCTGGAGTTTAGAAGAATGAGAGGTGATCTCATTGAAACATAGGATTCTGAGGGGGCTTGACAGGGTAGATGCTGAGAGGTTGTTTCCCATGGCTGGAGAGTCTAGAACTAGGGGGCATAGTCGCAGGATAAGGAGTCGACCATTTAGGAATGAGATGAGGAGGAATTTCTTCACTCCAAGGGTTGTGAATCTTTGGAATTCTCTACCCCAGAGGGCTGTGGATGCTGAGTCATTGAATATATTCAGGCTGAGATAGATGGATTTCTGGACTCTTGGGGAATCAAGGGATAAAGAGATTAACCTGAATTTATCCTCTTCAATGAATACACTCTTGCTAGTTTCAGTTAATAATTTGGTTACCACAGTAAGAGATGGCAAACTTTGTTATCTATTATGGGAAAGTAATTGACTTTTACATTGTGTTAAGAAGGTGCATCCTGAGATAGTTTTATTACAGCATTCACGCATTAACAATTATCGCATGGAAAGGAAAATTTAAAATAAGCAGCTCCCCAAAGAAAACAGCTTGAAAATTTAATTCTTAACCTGTATTTCCCTAACAGTTTTCTCCGCATCTCTTCTGAAGGTGTTGACTCTTGATAATTCTACAGGCATTCACTTAGGGACGGTTCTTCAGATAGGAGCAAGTGATGGTAGGTTATTTAACCATGGAGGAGGTCACAGCCAAGTCTAATCCCATTGTTACCCAATGTCCACAGACAGTGATCAGGAGCAGAAGGCATGGCCAATTTTCTTTCCTACACAGGCTATGCACAATTGTTCTTAAATGGTGTGAAATATAATTATCCTACACCAATGTTGTGTAGCAAGTAACAGTCTGCACATGTGTAAACCTAAAAGGCATGATGGGCCTTGTGGCACACCCCAATCATAACACCAGCAGGGCTGCAGTTAGAATTAGGCCAGGCCATTGTTTTTGCTCAAAAGGGATGAAATTCAATGGAAAGGAAAATCGGACAGGGTATAAAACGGGTGGCCAATACATTACTGCCCGTTTTGTGCCCATAATTGAAGTTGAACTTGACCCCCATAGTTTCCAGGAGTCCTTTTCTGGGGCAGAACCTCCATCCACCCCAAACATAGTCCCCACATTAGAGGGAGCGGGGACTCTCCACATTGGGAGTTCTTACATCCTGGGCCTCAGTTGGATCTGGTGTAAGTTTGGACCAGTCTGATCTGTGAGATGAGGTATAAGTGAGCTCAAGGGGGCATTTGAGACCAGGGAAGCTGCCTGAATGCCCGAAAATTTTAAGTACAATTTTTTTTGTAACTGTGGCACCCTCACGCAGGGGCCACTTGGGATCTTGTTTCTTTGGTCCCGCGGAGGGAGTCGCGGACAGCACTTCCCCGACTTGACACAGATGCTGAATTTCCCAGCAGCTGGACCAAACACGTGCCCGAGATGTACCCTGCTGGCTCCTTGCAAATTAGATACTCACCCTCTGCTCTCGCATAATCTGTAGGGGTCTGGTGGATAATTCAGGATCGTAGCATGTGCAAATTCAGACCCGATGGCATAAAATGTATTCAACCAATAATCTTTGTAATAAACCACACATATATATCTAGACAAATTATTTGTATGTAGGCCTGATAATATAACCAAACCTTTATTGATTTTGGTCTAAAATATATGCATTTCCATACAAAAGTGGTCAAAAATGGCAGCTAGTCAAATTTAAATCTCTTAATAATGATCTTTTATTCATGCAGTAATCCAAAAGTTTTTAACTTCTGGGTGAAGATACACTATTTTTCGATAATGCCAAAATTAATAGTACCCCCTAAAATGAATAACAACTGCTTATTAAAAAAAATCATTGTTATTCAGATGTTTAAATTCAGTCCAGCAAAGGTAACATTTTAGGTAATGATTTTATTGCTTTTCATCATCATTTTCTATTCATCAATAATGCCATTTTTATACTGCAATAATATCTAATTGGAAGATCATTGCATTTATGTATTTTTAAAAAAGGATTGGATGAAGAGGCCTGAATAGCATAGTAAGCCAAGACACTCTTCCTTCATGTCTGCGACCTAGGTTTGAGTGCAACCCAAACTAATGGGATGAAAATTTCCCTCTTCAATAACTAAGTGAAATGAGTTTGTACAGTTTTTAATCCTGTCCAAGGGTGCGAATCCATACCACAAAAATGCTTGGAATTTAGCACTAACTGGCATTCTTACTCAGTGGAGCCATAGCTGATGTACGAAATGGAAATATATTGACTTTATACTGCCAGGGTCCCAACACGAGTCTTGTGCAGTCAGTGGCAATCCCAAAGTAAATTTGTTGGAATTGCGAACGCCAACAGTCACAAGGATACTTTTCTTGGTGGGTCTTCCTGGGCACCAGCGTTAGTAAATCACGCTTTGTGGTTGCCACCGGCTGCATGTGACCCACGTCAGGGACCAGTGGCACTGGCACAGCACAAAACCAATATAAAAACATTTATAGGTATAGTATGGAGTAAGCTTCTGAGGCAAAAGCTAAGGCACGCTAAGAATGTGCAATAACTGAACTGGAGGTGTCCCATTTACCAAGCCTTTAGCTTGATAAATACAAGAATGACACCCAAAATTAGAATATGATCTAGTTTCTTGTGTAGTTTCTGTAATTGAGATTACTTGACTACCAAATGAAGAAACTTCGGTTTAAATGAATATAAAGTGTGAGTGGAGTACACATAATATTAAATATTTATGATTTATATGCATACATTTTTAAGCCAAGATAGGAGTTCTGGAAACACTGTACAAATCAATAAGGTGTGCGAACAGGCAGAAGTCACTGATCTGGTGCCCCTCCCAAGTGCCATAGCTAATGTCAAAAACTCATTATGAGGAAACACATGCCATATCTTAGCAACCCATATTGGAGCATTATCATAATACCACCACCAAAAACAAATGATCTGGTCATTCATTCATTTGCTGTTTGTGGGATCTTATGATGTTCAAATTAACTGCCTCATTTGCCTGTGTAACAATATTTCAGCTGCACTTCAAAATCTACTTTCCAATAGTGCTTTGGAACATCCTGAGGAAAGCCTGATAAGGTGTTATATAAATGCAAGTTTTTTCTTTAATCAAGGTGAGGGATGTCTGCAGAGGACAATAACACTTTTTCCACACTCATCATCAATGCAAACAAGTACTCTGAGGTCAGATAGAGATCAAAAGCTTTCAGTCCTAGTAATTGTAAACAATTTTACAACACCAAGTTATAGTCCAGCAATTTTATTTTAAATTCACAAGCTTTCGGAGATTTTCTCCTTCCTCAGGCAAACGTTTCAAGAGCTCCTTGAAGCCTAGTAATGTCATAACCCAAACCTGATGGCACCCTCCATAGGATCAGTATAACATTTCCAAATCCCACACCATCAAGACATAGATTGGTAATTTAGTGTTAATTACTGTTGTACTCTGTACTCAAGCTCACAAAGCACTGGATTGAGATTGCCCAAACATAACTTTATAGCTAGAGAGGTGACTTTTACCCAGTGATGTGACTTTGGATTTGAACTGGTCCTAAAAAACAATAAAAGTGCTTCAACATACTAGACCACCAGCACCTCAACACTTCAGAGCTCTGATGTTGTTGGACAAAGATTTACAATTAGATAAATCATTTTGTCTTTACTGGCTTATCTGTTACTACAAGAATCAGATATTATTGGGCCTTTTATTAATATACCTGTTAGGAATTGGCATCTCATTTGTAAATGATAAACTCAGTTCAATTAAGTGGGAGGTTCAAAGGTGAATTGCTTCTGCACTTGTTTGCTGACAAGGAACATTTCATTTAAACAAAAGAACTGATTAACAAAATAGTATCACTTCTCAAAATAAAGATTTCCATTAATCACTTTAGTGGCTCCCAAATTATAGAAACAAATCTCATTATTCTTCTCTCTGTAGAATATGACTCAAAGTTCATTAATAGTGCAAGACACAAAAACTGAGCTTCACTGTTACATCTAATGGTTTTTTACTTTACTATTTTATTTGGCTATCAACAGTAAAGTAGGTAACAACAAACTTCCATATACAGTGCTAATTTTAGAATTGTTTGTTCACAAAGGGGTATGATTTGTGAATGGTGGCAAAGTTGAAGCACCAGAATTGGTGGTGGAAATTTCAGTTTCATTATGCTTCATTTAAGACATTTTGGGCAATTCAAAAGCATACATACAGATCAGCATTTCACTGTTTTTTCCCCAGTGGGAAAAGGTTGTCAATCAGATCATTTGGAGGACTGGAGCCTCTCAGAACCAATTAGATGTTACTTTCTTCCACTTTTGGTTGTGCATGAACTTGGGGCAGAAAAGTTTTAAGGCGAACGGATGGATTTTATTACAGTATAGGGTTGTCAATCTTTCCAGATTGTCCAGGAGTCTCCTGGGACGTGGCATGAATCTTCCAGGCAGGGGAGAGTGTGACAGCAGACTGCGGTTCGGGGGAGATGGAGACAGGAAGTCGGGGGATCAGGGGAGAGGGAGACTAGGAAATGCAGTCGGGGATGAAGGCTCAGGAGGGAAGACTGGGGAATGGGGAAATAAAGGTCAGGGGATGGGGGGTTGGGGAGAGGGGGAGACTGGGGAATGGGGTGGGCATGGGAATAGCATTTCCTGCAGAGTAAGGAGCAGGAGCAGCAATGTAGTGAGTGGAAAATGCACCGAGAGAGGAGCAGCCAGTAAAGGGATAACACCTGAGGACTTTACTGTGGGTAAATAGTGAAAGATTATTTCTACTGGTGGGAAAATGGCGAACAAGGGGATGGAGATCAAGGATTCTCACTAGAAGAATCAAGTGGGAAAGGAAAAGGAAGATTTTTGAACTGAGGGCTTTTAGATCATGGGTTGCTTCACCACAAGTGCTATTGAGGCAAAGGTGAGATCATTTAAAAGGGAATGGGATAAGTATTTGAAAATGAGTAATATAAAAGGATCTGGGGGAAATGTGGTTACAGAAACTTGGGGCAGAAAAGTTTTAAGATGAACTGATTGATTTTATTACAATATAGGGTTGTCAATCTTTCCAGATTGTCTGGGAGTCTCCCGGAATGTGGCATGAATCTCCCAGGCAGGGGAGACTGCGATAGTGGACTGGGGTTTGGGGGGAGATGGAGACAGGAGACTGGATGTCGGGGCTGAAGGCTCAGGGGGAGAGAGGGCGAAAGAGTAGTGGTGAATGGTTGTTTTCGGACTGGTGGAAGGTATACAGTGGTGTTTCCCTAGGGTCGGTACTAGGACCACTGTCTTTTTTGATATATGCTAATGACTTGGACTTGGGTGTCCGGACACAATTTCAAAATTTGCAGATGATACAAAACTTGGAAGTGTAGCAAACAGTGAGGAGGATAGTAATAGACTTCAAGAGGACAGACAGGCTGGTGGAATGGGCGGACAGATGAAATTTAACGCAGAGAAGTGCAAAGTGATACATTGTGGCAGGAAGAACCAGGAGAGGCAATGTAAACTAAATGGTACAATTCTAAAAGGGGATGCAGGAAGAGAGACACCTGGGGGTATTTGTGCACAAATCTTAGAAGGTAGCAGGACAGGTTGATAAGGCAGTTAAAAAAGCAGATGGGAGCCTGGGCTTTACAAATAGAGGCAGAGTACAAAAGCAACAACTGGAGTATTCTGTCCAATTCTGGGCACCGCACTTTAGGAAGGATGTGAAGGACTTTGAGAGAGTGCAGAAAAGATTTAATAGGATGGTTCCAGGGATGAGGGACTTCAATTATATGGATAGACTGGAGAAGCTGGGGTTGTTCTCCTTAGAGCAGAGAAGGTTGAGAAGAGATTTGATAGAAGTGTTCAAAATCATGAAAGGTTAAGATAAAGTAAACAGAGAAACTGTTCCCATTGGCAGAAGGGTCAAGAACCAAAGGACACAGATGTAGTGATTGGCAAAAGAACCAAAAGCAACCTGAGGAAAAACTTGTTTATGCAGTGAGTACATGAGTACATAAGAACATAAGAAATAGGAGCAGGAGTAGGCCAATCGGCCCCTCGAGCCTGCTCCACCATTCAATAAGATCATGGCTGATCTGATCCGAACCTCAAATCTAAATTCATGTCCAATTTCCTGCCTGCTCCCTGTAACCCCTAATTCCCTTTACTTCTAGGAAACTGTCGATTTCCGTTTTAAATTTATTTAATGATGTAGCTTCCACAGCTTCCTGGGGCAGCAAATTCCACAGACCCACCACCCTCTGAGTGAAGAAGTTTCCCCATATCTCAGTTTTGAAAGAGCAGCCCCTTATTCTAAGATTATGCCCCCTAGTTCTAGTTTCACCCATCCTTGGGAACATCCTTACCGCATCCACCCGATCAAGCCCCTTCACAATCTTATATGTTTCAATAAGATTGCCTCTCATTCTTCTGAACTCCAATGAGTAGAGTCCCAATCTACTCAACCTCTCCTCATATGTCCGCCCCCTCATCCCCGGGATTAACCGAGTGAACCTTCTTTGTACTGCCTCGAGAGCAAGTATGTCTTTTCTTAAGTATGGAGACCAAAACTGTATGCAGTATTCCAGGTGCGGTCTCACCAATACCTTATATAACTGCAGCAATACCTCCCTGTTTTTATATTCTATCCCCCTAGCAATAAAAGCCAACATTCCGTTGGCCTTCTTGATCACCTGCTGCACCTGCATACTAACTTTTTGATTTTCTTGCACTAGGACCCCCAGATCCCTTCTTACTGCAGTACTTTCCAGTTTCTCGCCATTAAGATAATAACTTGCTCTCTGATTTTTCCTGCCAAAGTGCATAACCTCACATTTTCCAATATTGTATTGCATCTGCCAAATCTCCGCCCACTCACCCAGCCTGTCTATATCCCCCTGTAGGTTTTTTATGTCCTCCTCACTCTCCACTTTCCCTCCCATCTTTGTATCATCTGCAAACTTTGATATGTTGCACTCGGTCCCCTCCTCCAAATCGTTAATATAGATTGTAAAGAGTTGGGGACCCAGCACCGACCCCTGCAGAACACCACTGGCTACTGGTTGCCAGTCCGAGAATGAACCGTTTATGATCTGGAATGTAGTTATGATCTGGAATGCGCTGCCTGAATGGGTGATGGAAGAAGATTCAATCGTAAGTTTCAAAAAGGAATTGAATAAATACTTGAAGGAAAAAAAATTGCAGGGCTACGGGGAAAGAACGGGGGTCATGGGACTAATTGGATTGCTCTTACAAAGAGTTGGCACGGGCTTCATGGGCCGAATGGCCTCCATCTGTGTTGTAACCATTCTATGATTCTAGGAGAGTGCCAGTACAGAACAGGACGCCGAATGGCCTCCTCATGCCGTAACTTTTATAATTCTATGTAAACCCTCCTTTATTGAGTCCGCGTGATTTAGAAATGTTGGTGCCGAGCTGAGTTAGGACAGCGTCCTGTGCAAAGTGCCGCAAACATTGAGCCCAGTGCCCTTTGTGCAATCTCTTGGATTGGTTCAGGTCGGTCTGTACTGGCCAGTTTTGACGTGTAAAGATCAGCTCTGACCAGTTTAGAGTTGTTACCTTCACAAAGAACCTAAGTTCAAACCAGAGTCCAAGAAGACAGGGAGAGATTGTCACTTTTAACAGACCCTTCGACTGGGGAACCTGTCCATAACTTGTGCAGTGCACAGGGTGAGTATTAGCAGGTTACAGGATTACTACTAGTTACTGGTAGGATTATAGGAGTGCTATATCAGTGATTTATTGTGTTACTGTTGGTTATGAGGGGAATCTGAGTGTTACTAGCATTACTATCAGTGCAATTTTAGTGAGCTGCTATTAGTTACTGGTGAAATTAAAGTTCCTCCCACCTTTGGTTAACCCGTGAATCGCTCCCCCACTTTCGGTTTCCCTTCTTCGCCTGTTCACAGGTGGCCTCCTGGTTCTTGGAACTTCTCAGAATAGGTGCCGGAGCAAAACTACAAGGAGGGACGCTCAACTCCAGGAGACCCAACCTACATAAAGGTAAATGCAATAATATTTGCAGACGTCACACGATCAAACCTCTGACGAGTGTTGGCATCTATATACAGTATACTACTGTGATGTGGCTTCATTGGCTTATTTGCATGGGAGTCTGGTTATGTTCTGTAACTAAGTTGCTTTCAGTTTTATTTTGCAAATGCATGCTGGAGATCCCTTTATTACCATGCAGTAGTTGGGTAGAAAACCTGCAGTGCCAGTATTAGGTCAGTCAACATACATAGGAAAATGTGAGGAGTGACATTAATAATCATACACTGGTCATGAAGGAAATAACCCCATCTTACATGACCACTATTACATAGGAGCACCCCCTGCCCCCATTGCTCCCAGTGGAAGCAGTCATGCCAAACTTAAATATTTTGATGCATTCCCCCTGCTCGGGTTGTGCAATCAAAACATACAGAGGCTTCATAAAATATATATATAGGAACACACAATGGTCTCAAAATATATATGTGAAGGAACACAAATTTACAATGGCTTTATAAAATATTGAACGTACTTTCTGGACAATCCAATATAAAAAAAAAATCTTTAAAGCACATTTCTGAAGTCACAAATTATAGAAATGATCCCTAAAGGTAAAGTCTTCAATTAATGCTCGCCTGGCTGGCCTCCCATCTTCCATAACCTTGAGCTCATTCAAAAATTTTCTAACTCACACCAAGTCCCGTTCACCCATCACCCGTGTGCTCACCGACCTACATTGGCTCCTGGTCTGACGTCTCGATTTAAAAATTCTCATCCTTGTTTTCAAATCCGTCCATGGCCTCACCCCTCCCTATCTCTAAGCGCCTGCAGCCCTGCAACCCTCAGTAATCTCTGCGCTCATCCAATTCTGGCCTCTCGCGCATCCCCAATTTTAATTGCTCCAGCATTGGCGGCCGTGCCTTCAGCTGCCTAGGCCCCAAGCTCTGGAATTCCCTCCCTAAACCTCTCCACCTATCCTTTATAGAGCTCAGGTTTAGAAGCCTGCAAAACAAGCTTTATTTGTAAGACAAATGACAGAAAAATTCAGCTACAATTTCCAATGTATTAAGGTGTCATTACTTATGGAGCTATCATGAATCTTGTTGCCTATCATCGTTCCTGGAAACGGTTTGGTGCTTTCTTCCCTTCTGACTGTACCTTTATTCTAGACACGTATATTTTGATATGTGCATCATTCATAACTCCAATTATAGAAAAAAACTCAAATGCTAAGTATTTCTTGGACTCATCATCCATTTCCATTCATATGCTTGGCAGATCATCTTGAGAACTCGTTGTTTTAAACATTGAGTTAGTTAACAGGTTTGACTTTCTCCCCTGTGCACACCTGGACACTTCCTACAACATTAATAGGTACCAGATATGGTGCCTGCAATATTAGTGGCTCTTCTGATGTGTAAAGGTTTACTGATCCATTGTAACCCAGATATCATTAATGTTAGGCTTCACTGTACATTGATTGTCCAGTACATATTTACAGTTGCTAAATGTTCACCTTTCCCTCATTCTACTTAATTGATTTGTTTCTGTGCTGATAGATCTCTCCTTTTGCACAACACTTTGAGTGGAGTTTTTATAAAGGGAAGCAGCATTTTTAATTCAGTGCTGAAAGGAGGGCTGATAACCCAAGGAAAAGAACTGGGGAGTAATTTAGAACTGCAGCACAAATACAGATTATGAATGCCATAAACCTTGATTTCTTTTTGAGAGATCTGCATTAATCATATGTAAACAATATTAAAAATTCCCACATCAATCATCATGTTATGGGAAGGAGTTACGCATAATGCCCCACTAATAACACTACGCGCACGTCGGGTCTGCTCAGGCTTTCCAGGCATAGATGTGGCTGCTTACCAAAAAAAGTTTAATTAAAAAAAAAATTTGCATGGAACCAACAGGAGCAGGAATGCTTCTTCCAGCTCCACAGCACTCCCGACAGCCACAATCAGCCCCCCTCTCGCTGTCCTTTCCACCCCCCGCCCCGACACTTAACTGTGGGCCGCTGGTGGTGAGGTAAGCGCCCTGAAATTTGTCTTCTGAAAGGGAAACTGCCAATTGAGGCATGACAGGCGTTGGCAGCTTACTTAACTTGTAGAAATAGGGCCCAAGGCCCAATTTCGGTCATATCTTGGGCCTCCCTGTTGGGGTGCACAGTGCCAATTCTGGGCCTGAATATGGGCCCAGATGAATTTTTACTCCATTGAGTCTACCCTTCACCAACAGATACAACTAATAAATTCTTATTTACTTGTGTTAAAAGTGAAATCCTTCTCATCCAAATTGTCCAAACAGTTTTTCTCCTATTTAGTTTTTACTACAACAAAATTGGCTTGATGATCACAAAAGCAGGATGGTAACAGTTATAAGCATCTCTTTATTGGATCCCTCCAGTGCTCTGAACACAGAAACTAGAAGCATTATAAGTTGCAAACTGATGCAAGTAGGGTAGAAGGAGGTTACAGAAGTAGGGAGAGGTAAGACCGTGAAAAGAACTTGTAGAAAAGGATAAGGATATTGGCTTTGGCTCCCTATCCCCATTGCATCAACAAAGGCTGGCAAGGACAAGAGTGATAGACAGAGACGTGATGGGAGAGGCAGAATTTTGGATGAGTTGCAATTTGTGAAGGACAGAACTTGGGAGGCCAGCAAGAATAACACTGAAGTGAGGGTTTGGAGGTGACAAAGGCATGGGTAAGCAGTTCAGCAGCAGGTTCAGCTCAAATAGGGATCAAGATTATGCATGGTTGGCTACGCCTGAGCAAGATGCCAAGGAAAGGGATGGAAAAAGGTGCTAATATGCTGAGCTTTTAGCAGGTGTCTAACAGAATGTCTTTAGTCTTGCTAATACTGAAAACTAACATGCAGGTGCAGCAAGCAATTAGGAAGGCAAATGGTATGTTGGCCTTTATTACAAGAGGATTTGAGTACAGGAGTAAAGATGTCTTACTGCAATTATATAAGGCCTTGGTGAGACGACACCTGGAGTATTGTGTACAATTTTGGACTCCTTACCTAAGAAAGGATATACTTGCCATAGAGGGAGTGCAACGAAGGCTCACCAGACTGATTCCTATGATGGCAGGATTGTCGTATGAGGAGAGATTGAGTAGACTAGGCCTGTATTCACTGGAGTTTAGAAGAATGAGAGGTGATCTCATTGAGACATACAAAATTCTTACAGGGCTCAACAGGGTAGATGCAAGAAAGATGTTTCCTCTGGATGGGGAATCTAGAACCAGGGGTCACAGTCTCAGAATAAAGGGTAGGCCATTTAGGACTTTCTTCACTCAGAGGGTGGTGAATCTTTGGAATTCTTTACCCGAGGGCTGTGGAGGCTCAGTCATTGAGTACATTCAAAACAGAGATCAATGGATTTCTAGATATTAAAGGCATCAAGGAATATGGGGATGGTGCAGGAAAATGGTGCTGAGGTAGATCAGCCATGATGCTGTTGAATGGCAGAGCAGGCTCGAGTGGCTTGAATGGCCTACTCCTGCTCCTATTTCTTATGTTATGTAATATTGAGCTATGCTCATCCAGGGCTTGATATCAGCCAAGTAGTCAGAAAGCACATGATGTAAGGAGTTCAGGATGGTGGCTCAGGAGGTATGACTAAGTATCATCAGCACACGTGAAAACTAAACCCCAGTTCACTGCAGGGCAGCAAGTAGGTGCCACCTTAAGTGAGCACGTAATGCAGGAGAAGCAGCAATTACAGGAGATGTGCTCGGTCCATTGGGACAGGTAGGAGTGGAATTAAGCTAGGGTAGTATCCTTAAGATAGACTGTAAAGGAGGGAACGGAGGAGTCATCTGCAATGAGTAACAGAGGTCAGTCAAAAGATATATTGTTGGTAATTTTGACCAGGTAGTCTTAGTGCTGTCGAAAGAGTGGAACTGGATGGAAGGGAATCAAAAAAGTGGGAGGGGTGAGCATAGAACTGGGTGGTGACAACATGCTCAAAGACTTGATAGGATTCAGAAATAATACAGAAGATGGAGGAATTGAGGTTTTTTTTTAAAAAAGTGATGATCTGCAAGAATGTTGAGCAGGGCGGGGGCAGGGGGGGGAAGGAAATGATGAGGGGGAAGAAACAAAGGGAACCAATAAAGGGGAACCATGTTATAAATTGGATGGCCAGGTGGCCTGGTCTTTATTTGCTTCCAAGCCTTTATTCAGATATCAATACTACACACCCTAGATAAGCTCTTATAAATGGATACAAGAGTCCCCAATTGATATGCACCACCTGAATACAATTAACAATTGATTTATTGCAGGATGAGTGCAGTTGGGAGGTGATCGAAGATGCAGAAGTTGGTACAGATGAACCTGGTGATAGCCAGTTGGTACTCAAGTCTGTGGAGAAGCTGGACCAATATGAAGTCAAGGCAGAAATATGCAGAGTGTGATAGTTGAGGTAACCTAGTGGAGGGTTTCAATCTTAAGAAATCCATGTACTCATATTTGATGCTGGACATGATGATGAAAATGGGGGAAGCAGAGGAAGGTCAGGAGAGATGGTTTGTCAAGTGGAGCCTGGGGTTGTTCTTACCCTCCAGTATAGAAACCCCTTCATCCACTGCACAAAATTGACTACCATCTGTTTGTTTTGTTGTCTAGATCTTGGTCGAGGTGCATGTCCCTATAAGCTTCTCATCTCAGCAATCTTAGTACCAAGAATTGTTGTGACTCTTTAAATGCCAAAACAATGTTCCCAAGCCTTTCTGTATGTAACATAGCGAACATTTGGGCAGTACAGTTACAGGCTACATCAAAGTTTAAATAGAGCTGAAAGTGAAAATGACAAAGTCTATTTATACATAATGAATTGATTATCAAAGATTGGCCACATTTTGCTTGCTAAGAGTGTGCACAATTCTGGTAAGAATGGATGGTTTTAATCCTGCAGCTTTTCACAAACATCTACCTTTTGCCTATTTCTCCCCCCACCCCCCCCAAAGAAATATCCATTAATCTTCTCCAGCAACCTTTTCCTTTGTTTCACCATCATTCAGCATGTTTTCCACCATTTGATACAAATGGTGGTAATTAACCTCAGGCTGTATTTTAAAGTATTTAATTATCTAGGAAGGTTTTAGTAGGCACCTACTGCAGATAGGTATAACTACCAAACTGGACACAATCTGAGTGGGCTTCCCGTCCTGCCCTTTTGTACGTTTGTGATCTAGAGCAAGCACATTAGGAGAAACAAATGGTCTCTAAACAAATCATCAACCTGTCATTATCTTGTATTTGATCAAGAGGATGGCAGAAATGCACAAGTATTTTGTTTGTTTTTACAGAGGAATACCTGAGGAAGGCGTGGAAGAGCTACTACAGGACATAAATATTCAAAATAAGGTATTAAAAATTAATGGGTCTAAAATATAGAAAGATTACTAGGCTCAGACGGGATGCATCCATAGATACCGAGGGACATTGGGGAAGAGAGCAGGGAGGCACTAACCAAAATTTCACAAAGGAATTGTGACAAAGGACTGTTCAAGGGAGAGATGGGCCAGAAAATTGTAGGCCAGTTAATTTTCAATTGTGGGTAAACTTCTAGAGTCCATAATATAAGGATGAAATTAGAGAACACATGGCATGGGAGATAATTGACAACAGGCATGGATTTTTGAAGGGAAGGTCATGTCTTACTAACTTCATATTTTGAGGAAAATTGGTGAAGTTAAGGGAATGCGTGGATGTTGCATAAACAGATATTCAGGTGGTGGATACAGTGCTGCATACGGGACTTGTTATAAAAATTAAATCATGGTATTAAAGGGAATGTAGCTGCATAGAAGTATGGTTAGGTGCCAGAAAGCAAAAAGAAACTGATGTATTTCAGATTAGTGGTATGCTGGTAATGTTAAATCTCAGGTATCTATTGGGACCTCTTCCTTCTTTTCCTTTCCCCTTCTCCCGCTTGTTTAAATGATTCAGATGTATGCACGAGGAATATCACGAAAGTTTGCTCTGACCATATCAGACCACAGACCAGTTAGTTAAATGGGCAAATGCAGTTCAGTGCAGAAAATGTGACGTAATACATTTTAGGGGGTGCAAAATATGCTTTAAACTGCAAGATTCTTGGAGTGGAATAACAAATCTAGAGATGTAGGTACATAAATCTATAAAGTGGAAATGAAAGTAGAAAATGTCAAAGGCAAATAGTATTCAGTATTTTATACATAACCTGTCATTGAACATAGAATCATAGACGTTTACAACATGGAAACAGGCCCTTCGGCCCAACATGTCCACGTCGCCCAGTTTATACCACTAAGCTAGTCCCAATTGCCTGCACTTGGCCCATATCCCTCTATACCCATCTTACCCATGCAACTGTCCAAATGCTTTTTAAAAGACAAAATTGTACCCGCCTCTACTGCTGCCTCTGGCAGCTCGTTCCAGACACTCACCACCCTTTGAGTGAAAAAATTGCCCCTCTGGACCCTTTTGTATCTCTCCCCTCAAATCTATGCCTCTTCGCTATAGACTCCCCTACCTTTGGGAAAAGATTTTGACATCTACCTTATCGATGCCCCTCATTATTTTATAGACTTCTATAAGATCACCCCGAAACCTCCTACTCTCCAGGGAAAAAAGTCTCAGTCTATCCAACCTCTCCCTATAAGTCAAACCATCAAATCCCGGTAGCATCCTAGTAAATCTTTTCTGCACTCTTTCTAGTTTAATAATATCCTTTCTATAATAGGGTGACCAGAACTGTACACAGTATTCCAAGTGTGGCCTAACTAATGTCTTGTACAACTTCAAGACATTCCAACTCCTGTATTCAATGTTCTGACCAATGAAACCAAGCATTCCGAATGCCTTCTTCACCACCCTATCCACCTGTGACTCCACTTTCAAGGAGCTATGAACCTGTACTCCTAGATCTCTTTGTTCTATGACTCTCCCCAACGCCCTACCATTAACGGAGTAGGTCCTGGCCCGATTCGATCTACCAAAATGCATCACCTCACATTTATCGAAATTAAACTCCATCTGCCATTCATCGGCTCACTGGCCCAATTTATCAAGATCCCATTGCAATCCTAGATAACCTTCTTCACTGTCCACAATGCCACCAATCTTGGTGTCATCTGCAAACTTACTAACCATGCCTCCTAAATTCTCATCCAAATCATTAATATAAATAACAAATAACAGCGGACCCAGCACCGATCCCTGAGGCACACCGCTGGTCACAGGCCTCCAGTTTGAAAAACAACCCTCCACAACCACCCTCTGTTTTCTGTCATCAATCCAATTTTGTATCCAATTGGCTACCTCACCTTGGATCCCGAGAGATTTAACCTTATATAACAACCTGCCATGCGGTACCTTGTCAAAGGCATTGCTAAAGTCCATGTAGACCACGTCTACTGCACAGCCCTCATCTATCTTCTTGGTTACCCCTTCAAAAAACTCAATCAAATTCGTGAGACATGATTTTCCTCTCACAAAACCATGCTGATTGTTCCTAATCAGTCCCTGCCTCTCCAAATGCCCGTAGATCCTGTCTCTCAGAATACCCTCTAACAACTTACCCACTACAGATGTCAGGCTCACCGGTCTGTAGTTCCCAGGCTTTTCCCTGCCGCCCTTCTTAAACAAAGGCACAACATTTGTTACCCTCCAATCTTCAGGCACCTCACCTGTAGCGGTGGATGATTCAAATATCTCTGCTAGGGGACCCGCAATTTCCTCCCTAACCTCCCATAACGTCCTGGGATACATTTCATCAGGTCCCGGAGATTTATCTACCTTGATGCGCGTTAAGACTTCCAGCACCTCCCTCTCTAATATGTACACTCAAGACATCACTATTTATTTCCCCAAGTTCCCCAACATCCATGCCTTTCTCAACCGTAAATACCGATGTGAAATATTCATATAAAAAGGAAATTTTCCAAATTTACACAACACATTGGTTAGGACACAATAGAAGTATTACATGCGGTCTGGGCAACCTATTACAGTGATCCTTTCCTTCCAGTCAACCAAGTTTACAACTTCATCCATGGTTCAATATAGAGCCTACCCACTTTGACTCAGAGGGCAGAAAATTGATACAAAAACAAGTCATTCCTCAAGATCTGATGCTTGTCGCCTGGAGAGAGATCTTTAAATATTTCACCAGGCAGCTTACTTGTTACATAACTTAATATAAAGGGTGGCTACAAAATCTGAAGACACCTCCCCCAGAATTGAGGTGCAATCAGAGGACACAGCTTAGGCTAGGTCAGGTATTTAGCCCTGAAAAGTCAAAGCAAACTGGGATACAAAATCCCCACATACCCTATCTAGGAAATGGCTAGGTGTTGAATCCTATTTACCGAGGACCATGACAGATCAGCTATGACTATCAAACAGGGTATTAGCATGTACAATTGCCGAGTCAACACTTGCCAATCCCTCAAACTTTGCGGCAAGATTAAACACTATAGGATTTCTTGGACATTTTGACTATCTCGTCAATTTTGATTTAAACTACCAAATCTTACCAACAAAAAGTAAAATTTCAATACCGAGAAAATTAAGCTCGCTGGAATCCCACGTGTAGGACTATGGCATAAAGGAAAACATTTCAGATACTTCAGTTGGTCATCTCAAGTACTTATATCCAGCACAAAATGGTGCATCAAGACAAAACATATTGGCAGATTGGAGATTTGGCAGATGCAATACAATATTGGAAAATGTGAGGTTATGCACTTTGGCAGGAAAAATCAGAGAGCAAGTTACTATCTTAATGGCAAGAAACTGGAAAGTACTGCAGTACAAAGGGATCTGGGGGTCCTAGTGCAAGAAAATCAAAAAGTTAGTATGCAGGTGCAGCAGGTGATCAAGGCAGCCAACGGAATGTTGGTGTTTATTGCTCGGGGGATAGAATATAAAAACAGGGAGGTATTGCTGCAGTTATATAAGGTATTGGTGAGACCGCACCTGGAATACTGCATACAGTTTTGGTCTCCATACTTAAGAAAAGAAATACTTGCTCTCGAGGCAGTACAAAGAAGATTCACTCGGTTAATCCCGGGGATGAGGGGGCAGACATATGAGGAGAGGTTGAGTAGATTGGGACTCTACTCATTGGAGTTCAGAAGAATGAGAGGCGATCTTATTGAAACATATAAGATTGTGAAGGGGCTTGATCGGGTGGATGCGGTGAGGATGTTCCCAAGGATGGGTGAAACTAGAACTAGGGGACATAATCTTAGAATAAGGGACTGCTCTTTCAAAACTGAGATGAGGGGAAACTTCTTCACTCAGAGGGTGGTAGGTCTGTGGAATTTGCTGCCCGTGGAAGCTACATCATTAAATAAATTTAAAACAGAAAGAGACAGTTTCCTAGAAGTAAAGGGAATGACAGGTTACGGGGAGCGGGGCAGGAAATTGGACATGAATTTAGATTTGAGGTTAGGATCAGATCAGCCATGATCTTATTAAATGGCGGAGCAGGCTCGAGGGGCTGATTGGCCTACTCCTGCTCCTATGTCTTATGTTCTTCTATTAGATATGTTTGTTGTGGGGATGTATGGAGAGAACTAGGAAGGGTATCACATCCTATTATTTTCTCATCTGAATTGGAGCAAAAAAAACATGGAAAGCTGATTACTTGAGAGTTAAAGAATTGAGCATTTCTTAGTATGACATTCTGAACTGCATGCATACAGGGTAGCAACGAGTAAACAAGTATATGTTGCTTGGGTCTGCTGCACTGAGATTTATTCCCTCCCAAAAGAAATGTTATATATGAGGGGGAGCTAACAGCTCAAGTAACCACTCAAATGCTATCAATTTCATGTTGACTGTTGGATACTCAAAACATACTGGAGAAAAAGTTAATTAAGGTTGAGGACCCATAGCATCCTCAGATTTGTTCAAAAATACATTATATGCAACGGACAGCAAATGCAGCAATACATTAAATTTTAAGTACTGAGTTCTATCGTCAATACCAGTCAACCGTAACCATCTTATCCAGCCTTCAACATGCTAGTAATAAAACACACTGAAAATATTGACTATGGACTTATCCATTTTTTTTATTAGTCAATGATCATAATTTTTCCAACCCAAAAGACAATACATACAGAATTCTAAAATGTCCCAGGTAAGTGTTTACAACCTTTTCTTCCCATCCACTTCAAGATCAATGGACTTTATTTGTACAATATCTCAAAAATAAGTTTATAGTAATTGTTTCATTTCCCAATGATAAATTTTCTCCATAAAACTTTAAGATATAGATGAGGATAAAGTATCACAGGCGAGTCACACCTTATGAAATGGAGGAAAACAATGGAAAAAAGGCAATGCAACATAAGATTTAATTTCCTCCTTTCTCTCTCTCAGTACCATGAGGTACGATAGCAACAATGCAATACAGTCTTGCAATAAAAACAATGGAATGATGCACTCAGTTTTCAAAAACTGCAGGCTCACTTACCCCAGTCAAATCTGCTTTTAATATACTGGGCAGTGGAAATCAAGTACAAATCAGGCTATTTACACAGGTTTTTAAATCATGCATCCTGAACACAGAGCTCTAACCAATTTTCAGAGGTACAGATCAGGCCTAGGTAGTTGAAACAACACTCCAAAAAGACAGCTCTTACCTCCATTTTAAATTCTGGATCACACCATGTTTCAGATCAAGTCAATCTTTTAGTTTTAAGTCCAGCTTCCCTGAGCATTTGCCCCTCAACCTTTGTAGCAATGCTTCTGAAACTTGTCCCTAGAAAAAACAGGCAAGTAGAACTGCAGATTCCTCCATAAATCTTACAACCATACTTGCTCATGTATGGGCAGAAAGTGTACGCTCACCTAAAGGGATACCGATCAGCTCAATTACCAACTGCTCTTCTCATATATATTACCTATCTCACCACCCCCCCCCCCCACAGCTATGTTAGCTGAGAACTAAAAAAAAAACGGTAGCATCCCAGCAAATCTCAATATACAATAGAACTCATCACCCAATGATGGAATCATCTTTGTCAATAAAGATATTTCTGCACCTAAGTAGATGTATATTTTTACTGAAATAAATTAACTAATCTGGCAGTAATTAAGGTGCTGGCAGGTGCCGTGAAACTGTCTAACAGAACACTTAGTCATATGTATTAGATTATACCTGATCCAATTCAAAATTCTTGGATGCATGCTTAAAATTTAAGAAAACAGTCCCACTAAAAGATTGTGAAAATTTGCACCCTACATGAATACATGCAATAAAAAAAAAACCTCTCTTCAGTATGAATGTATTTAGATGTGTTGCTACCCATGACCCAGCAAAAGGAATGGAGGCAGGACTGATAGAGCTTTGAAGTCATGTGATAAAACTACAGGTTCAAATATGGAGTCTGTTTAGGATAGGAAAGGTGCAAGTGCAGAAACAGCTAGTTTACAGCTCTCGGCACAAAGATTAAAAGCAATAAAAATACCAGAGATAATGTTAACAGATATACACAGAACCTGAAAACAAGCTGATCCCCATTTCTTCAAAGTTATTGCACAGCATATGAAAGGAATTTAATCAGTAGTCAAAATGTCTGCTTCATTTCTCAATCTTATCCATCCATTCCCCAACCCATTCATCTTAACAAAAGGACTTCTATTTCTTCTGCAGACCTGAAGAATAATGCACAAAATCAAATAATTACATTGCTTCCCTTCATATATTATTAGGCATTTCTCTTATACATTCATATTAAAGTCTCTATACAACAGCGTGGGAGTATTCGCATCTCCTTTGCACTTAATTTAATATTTACAAATGCCAGTGTATTACAGCTTGAATAACCAAAATTTAACAACCTAGTGCCATGATGAATTTGAATACAGTTAAGCACAGTAAACATGAGATTTTGCCATTTTTAAACGGTTAACAGGTAGGAAGTATTGCTTTATTTGGATTCCAAATTTCTTGAAGAATGCATACAAGACAAAATGTCTTGTCGGCCTACCTACAGTAGCTACATTTTTCAAAACTGGTATATTAAAAAATCATATCTACACGGCATTCCATTTAACTTTTCCAATTTAGATAAACTCCATGTTTTTTGTTTAAAGAAAGATGGTTAACTTTGTCTATAAAAATAAAGTGTGTAAATATATTGGATGGTGTGGAACAGAGCCTCACAAACCAGGAGGTTCAATTTCTGGTCTGTGCTCAGTTAACCACTCTCAGCAATGAAAGAGTAGGAGAATAAAGGGAAAAGAAAAAAAATGACAAAGCAGGCATGCTTATGATCATGACGACCAAAACCAAGGTTATTTAACTTTTTCCAATTGAGGCTGCTCATTAATCCATACTATAGGTTCTTAACATGCCACGAATTGACGCACTGTGCCAGTAGTAGAAAAATATAATACCTAAAAGCACAAAAAAAATCATGAACTTGAAGACATGACCATTACTATCCTTGGTCTGGAATCTCAATCACAACTGGCTATGAAATCATTTGTATCCATGCCAAGCAGGAAGGTATTAAATGACAGTAACAAAACAAAAATTGCTAGCTGAAATTAAAGCGATACCTGTAGTAGAATAAAAAAAATACATTCTGAAGAGTGCTAAAGTATTCATCATCAACATACGATAACATGCAATAATGCCAGCATGCAATAGATTTCCTTAATACGGTTATTGTTGATATCTTAATGGAAATCTCTTTCTTCAACCTCATGAAGAGCCTTAAGGAGCCATACCCTAACGGTTAATGAATCTACTTGGGGACAGAATCTACTAATAATGGACTTCATTATTCCAGGAAACAAAACCTTATTGCCTAATCTTGTTCCTTGTTCTGAAAAATTTAAGACATAAAAATAATTTCTTTACATGTTTTATGACCCAAATTTAATTGTGAAAAAAGTATGGCTGAAATTACTGCTGCTCCCACCACAGCAGATTAGTTTAAATCTTCATACAGACAATTCCATTCTTATCGAATGAAGTTAAAATTACAAAAGCATATAACTAGTAAATTGGTGAACTGTATTTAATGCTCATTTTTATAAATACAAATTTAAACACCCAAATGCCAGGGAAATCATTTAGATTTGATCAATGTACTATTGGTCTGTAACCAAAACTAAACTTTGACCTAAGCTTTTCTTTTATAAATTATTCAAAATATTTCAAATGCACATAATTGCACAGGCACAGCTATGCCAAAAAGGTACTGAATTTATGTCTTTTACCAAATAGTAAAGAGGAGAAAATCACAGCAATCCACATTCTTGAAGAGGCGAGTGTTGTCCTGCAGTCAGTGCTGCTACATATGTATCTAAGCATGAATGCTTAAACAAAAATAATTAGGGACCATGAACTTCAGGTATCCTTAGAAATGTCCACTACTCCTCGGCCATGTAGGAGCGGGATGAGTCAATGTAGATAATGCACAACTCTTCCATTTAAATAATGGGTTTCATGTTAAGCAAGCAGGCTGTTGCCATGTTGATCCCAATAGCAGAGTAACTCGTTTGCTGAACGTTCATTTCATGTGGTGATCTTGCAAAAACACACTGTAGCTTATACACTGCACGTACAAACCCACAGCATATACAAAACGGTTACACCTAACTCCTCAAAAACCAGGACCATTTGCCATGTTCTTGCAGTAGCCTCAATTAAAAGCTCAACTTCTGCTCCTCCCTATAACATTTACTGAAACAGCAGCACTTTTGCAGATACAGGCATTAAAAAGATTAAGAGCATCAAGTATATATACACACACCATCAACTGCCCTAGTACATTTTAGACTTGTCAAAATTGTCTAACATTTCTTTCTGAAAAACTAACTTCGATCTTTTGTTCTTCTCCACCCACCCCCCCCCCCCAACCAATTTAAAAGGCCAACTAAGATGGCAGCTAGAAACCACACCTTTAAAGGGCAAGTGACTAGTTTTTTGCACTGGAAAACACAATAGCACTTCCAAAAACTGAAGTCCCAATGTTATAAGCCACTTTAAACTTCACACCAAAAGGCAAGTCATAATTTGTTTATTAGTCATTTTGCTTCAAAACTCAGTTTTAGTTGGGTAGATCTTAGATTTAAATTGCAGTATCCCTTTTCATTCATCCATTTACAGAACCATCATAAAATGTTGCTCAAAATTTCTGTAGTTACTTAATCCCAATTGTCTTTAAGACATTTAGAATTATTGCATTGATTTACTAACAGTACACCAAGAACAGTTCTGTAATTTTAAGTTCATGAAACTGAACAGATTACCAATTTTTTTTTAAAAAAGCTTTGAATGATTCAAGGATTTTAAGATTTGCTGGACACCAACCACCAATTATAATGATAAAATACTAATCATCCAGCACAAAACTTATTTATAGCCAACTTGAAAGTAAAAACCTTCAAAAATCATTGTTACATAATTTAATAACTGTACAAATGCTTATCGTAATATACACAAAGTTGACCAGGAAATACTAATCTTGTCACTTGACCTTTAATGTATCAGACTGTGTGAGGAGGCTGAAATGTTTCACAGCTAATATTTTACGGGTATATTTTATATTTAGTTTATAGAAATCTATTAATCTTAAAAACAGAAAAGCAAAAAGGGGACACTAATCATAAACCCTTTCCAATCCAGAAAAGTGAAAAAGTTGGCTAAACTAGTGTCAGTGCAGATGTAATAGTATCAAATTATCTAGTTTCTGCAGATTCATACAAAAAAATTGATTCAAGCTTTGTGACCATAGACCCCTCTTAAAAAAAAATTGCTTTCAAAAAACAAGGCAGGAAGTCATGTTGTTCAATAGAATAATGATGTGACTAAGATTCTTTGTTTTGTGCTAAATGAGATTCTTAGACATTTAGAGCTCAGCAAGTTGTTTTCTGACTGAGCAGACATCAGCAATCCTTCCCCATTACAAGTAGATTTCTGGATGAGAAAAAGATTCATCATCCAATTAATAACATACTGTTCACAGGTAAATGCTAAGAGATGGCAAAAATGCTTTTGAAGATTGCTGGACATTTTATTATGAGTGATCCTTTGTTGAACGGATTGAAAATCATTACAGTATAGAACCCACTGCGACCAGTTCCCAATAAACATGAGTGGTGAGTAGTAGAGAAACAATGGCTTCTTGATGTGCTCTGAAACCGTGCAAAGCCGATGGGCACATACTGACTCGAGTAGCATAAACTGGATCTGTCTCCTGTGCAATTGCTCCAAGTTCGGCAATAATCAGTGGGGTAAAGAGGGAAGAATGTGTAGTGCAAACCATGAGCAGACACTCCCGATGAACATGATGTTATAAGAGACTAATATGGATATGTTTTGAAAAGTGATTAGCATTTGTAGGCATGATATTCCTCAAAGTTTGTTCATTAATTGTGTATCCCACATTGAGCGCTGATATACACATTGTGATGTTTTGCGTGAGGGCACTCTTAGGGTATGACCTTCCCAAAGATTTACCAAAATTCACTGGTGGAAAAGAGGTTGTTGTCACCCAAAGAATCACTGCCATGATTGAGGGGGGAAGTTATTTACTTCTGCTAAATCTTGCACTGGTAACCCATTGAGGTTGTATGTGAGCTTGATCCTCATGCGAAGTTGTTGCTAAAAACAGAAAGACAAAGTTGATTAACATCAAAAGAAAAATATCAAAACAGTAATGCAGTGGTAATGGCACTGGACCAACAACTCAGAGGTTGCAACTTCAAATCCATTTATGGCAATTGTAAAATTGAATTCAATAGATCTGGTAACTTGTAGACTAGCACAAGAAATGATCATGAATGCTGCTGGTATTTGTAGCAACTACCCAATTGGGAACCTGTTAACCCCATCTGATATGGCCTATATGTAACTAGTCTGCAGTGTGGTTGACTCTCAATGCCACTTTGAAGTGGCTTAGCAAGCCATTCCGTTGTACAGTCACTCCACTGTGTTCACAGGACAATTAGAGATGGACAATAAATGTGACAGTGCCAATATTGCTCGTATCCCATGAATAATTAAAAAATAGAAATCAGATTTATCTGTAAACTGCTGCAAAACATGCATTAATTTAGAGGCCTTTACTTCAGAGAAGGCAATGTTTCAAAAAAAAAATCCTATACAAAGTTGAGGGAATTGAGACTCTGCGCTGGGAATGGCAGGCAATATTTTTTCGATGGGGAGGTGTTGTTGCCGCTTCAAGCCCCCAATGACTATGCAGTGAAATATCATTAAAAGCTTGAAAATTATCTAGACGAGCTAACCCTCAATTTGTGTGGTTTTCCCCAAAGAAGTTGGGTCTTCACTCTAGATTCAACACACCTCTTCTCCAATTTCTCCAATCGATATCTTACCTTCTGGATTAGCTGGCTATCTGTGATCCTAGTTTGTAATGGTGTCATTCAAACAGTGCTTCATCAAAGCATTTGGAGGTCTAGGTACTCTGTTATATAGCTTCTCTTCAACCCCCACACATCCCAAATTGGGATGTGACCACTTCAACAAAAATGAGGTTCATCAGGCAAGATTCATTGCTTCTGAAAAGCATGTTGGCAGTCATTTACTTTTGTTTATTTTCATTTTACTTCTGCTTATTGAAAGGCCAAATTCCTTGTACCATAGTAAGAACATGATTTGTTATTTCACGGAGACTCTTCAACTCAATCAGAAGTAGGTCTTGTAAAGGCTCAGTGAATCACTCCTTCACAGACTTCCTAATTTTGTATAGATAAATTTGTAGCTTGTGATTATTTTGCTTCATAAAGATACTGGTTGCTTTAGTCTGTAAATCTTTGATCTGTGCGGTAATATTTCCCATTTTAAGGAGAATGAGGTAGCATGGCACGAGACTATGTTAAATCTAGTAAGCAAGTTTGCCCCTGGGTATACCACTAAGGCAGAGATTAACAAAAAATAAAAATCAGCTTTCAGAATAGTTTTCCAGTGTGTTGTACCAAGGAGTTGAATGACAGGGGACTGAGCCCACATTTGCTATGTGTTGATCTGTGTCATTGGGAAAGGAGTGATGGGAAACAAGGTACATCTCCACAAGGCAAAGGCACTCAAGCTACTTTTATGCAAAAGTAGTCATTGGTATGAACTTGTTGCTGGGAAATGGTATGTGGCAGCAAGAAGCACACATTTTAAGAAAAAAATTCAAACATGAAATGGGATGTAATATCTACATTTTATTCCCAAAATTCCTTGGCTTGTGGTTGCCCGCAAAATAACTAAAGTTTTCATTTGATCTTTGAAGCGTGTCAACTCAAGTTATACTTGGAAGACGGTCCCAGTGGACTGGAAGGTAGCAAATGTTACCCCGCCACTCAAGAAGGGAGGGAGAGAGAAAACAGGGAACTACAGGCCAGTTAGCCTGACATCAGTCATTGGGAAAATGCTAGAATCCATTATTAAGGAAGTGGTAACAGGGGACTTAAAGTCATAATGTGATTAGGCAGAGTCAAAATGGATTTATGAAAGGGAAAGAGTGTTTGATGAATTGAGTTTTTTTTTGAGGATGTAACTGGCAGGGTAGATAAAGGGGGACCAGTGGATATAGTATATTTGGATTTCCAAAAGGCATTCAATAAGGTGCCACATAAAAGGCTGTTACACAAGGCAAGGGCTCATGGGGTTGGGGGTTATATATTAGCATGGATAGAGGATTGGTAAAAGGACAGAAAACAGAGAGTAGGAATAAACGGGTCATTTTCAGGTTGTCAGGCTGTTACTAGTGGGATGCCGCAAGAATCGGTGCTTAGGCCTCAGCTATCTATATTAATGACTTAGATGAAGTGACTGAGTGTAATGTATCCAAGTTTGCTAATGATACAAAGCTAGGTGGGAAAGTAAGCTGTGAGGAGGACACAAAAAGTCTGCAAAGAGATATAGATAGATTAAGTGAGTGGGCCAGAAGGTGGTAGATGGAGAATAACATGGGGAAATGTGAGGTTATTCACTTTGGTAGTAAGAATAGAAACACAATATTTTTTAAATGGTGAGAAACTATTAAATGTTGGTGTTCAGAGATTTGGGTGTCCTCATACAAGAAACACAAAAAGTTAGTATGCAGGTACAGCAGGCAATTAGGAAAGCAAATGGCATGTTGGCCTTTACTGCAAGGGGTTGGAATGCAAGAGTAAGGAAGTCTTACTACAATTGTACAGGGCTTTAGTGGGACCTTACCTGGAGTACTGCGTACAGTTTTGGTCTCCCTATTTAAGGATATACTTGCCTTAGAGTGGTGCAACGAAGGTTCACTAAATTAATTCCTGGGATGAGAGGGTTGTCCTATGAGTAGCGTAGAATGGGCCTATACTCTCTGGAATTTAGAATAATGAAAGGTGATCTCACTGAAACATAAGATTCTGAGGGGGCTTGACAGGGTAGATGCTGAGAGATTGTTTCCCCTGGCTAGAGTGTCTAGAACTAGGGGGCATAGTCGCAGGATAAAGGGTTGGCCATTCAAGACTGATGAGGAATTTCTTCACTCAGGAGGACTGTGGATGCTGAGTCATTGAATATATTCAAGGCTGAGGTGGTTAGATTTTTGGTCTCTAGGGGAATCAAGGGATATGGGAATTAGGCGGAAAAGTGGAGTTGAGGTCAAAGAACAGCCATGATCTGCTTGAATGGTGGAGCAGGCTCGAGGGACCGTATGGCCTACTCCTGCTCCTATTTATGTTCTTAAGACAGCACCCCAAGATTGTTTCAAATGTTGTAAAGAACATCACACTCAAATTGAAATTCTAATGAAAAATCTATGACATACCTTCTGTGGATTAAGTACTTTAATGACCTGTGTGACAGCTCCTGCATTTCGTGCTGGAATTATGTTATTACTCGGAGAAAGAAGCTGCAGCTGAAATGTCTGCAGAATTTAAGAAAAACATAACATGAATATAAGCATTCAAAAAAGATGGAACAAGCTACTGCTTTAATTAATACTCCTTCAAATATCTTTGGTTTTCTTGAAATATACTACTTCAACATGTGGATAAAACAGCATGCATAAAACAAATTCCGATTTCACTCTCTCAAGATCAAAGGTTAGGCTCAACTATGACCTAGACACCCAAAACTGCAATTCATCAAATTGCTCAATGCATTGATCCTTCCCTCAATTTGCATATCCAACTTAGACCTCTTACCAAAGCGGTCACTTTGGTTTCCTCACTAGGCCATGATAATGTAGCACTAATGCTGAAAATACTTGCTTTATTACAACTATTGGAGTACATTTTCACTGTCAAGCAGGTTTGCCACACTTATGATTTCTTTTGAGAGAAATCATGCTGATGAAGTTGTTGCCTTTCACTGGGGTCTCCGTTGTTCTATGTATTTTTTTCTTTCGATAGACTGCCATAATTTTTGTATGCTTTTGGCCAAAACAACTGATACTCATCAATTTGGGTTTTCTGGATTACCACATTTTCCCATTAACCCTTCAGTGCTATTGACCTTAAATTGGGAAACTCTTCTATTTGGCCCAAGCTATAGTTTATTTTGTGAAATCTTTGTTCCTAGTGTTTGAATCGATCACTGACTGCTGCCCTGAAGTCCCAGCTAGTGGACAACAGTGAAGCCATTTCCTTAAACATCAAGCACCTCATCCCAAGAGTACAATATATTTAGTGCATTAAATCAAGCAAATACCTTTGGTACTGCAGCTTGAAATACAAAGTCCATCATGTCTCCTTCTGTGGAGTTGGTAGCATTTATTGTAACAACAGTTACATTAGGATTCGTGTTGGAACGTTCAAAGCTAAACTCTATTTTCAAACCACCTTTACTGTATGCTGTAACAGGAGGAATGCCTGTAAAATAGAAATTTGTATTTAGTGACAACACATGATTTCTACTTTAATGGCCCTAACTCTCCTTTTCACCGGTGAGAAATATTTAAAAACGGTGAACAAGAGTGTTCAGGAGAAATATATTTCTCTAAAAAACAAACTAGCCAATAATGAAACACCATGGATGAATAAAGAAACGAGTAAAATTGAAACCAAACAAAAATGTACTTATACTCTAAGTACATAGACAATAAAGGAGAGGATGCCAAAAGGGAACACGAAGAGGTTAGGAAGAATGGCAAAAAAAAATTAGAAAAGCAAAGAGAAACTACGAAATTAAATCAAGGAATATTAGAAGTATTCTACAGACACAAACAGAAGAAAAACCAGGTAAACTCACAGGTAATGACAGAAATATTAAGAGTTACTTTGCCGCAGTATTTACCAGGGAGACTAACAAGGTGGGCATGACAGAAGAGATCAAAAAAGGTAGACATTTAAGATAGAAGGGGTGGGGGGGTGGAAAGGGGGGAGATAATTGATAAACTAAACTAAATCAAACTTAGAGGATAAAACCCCTGGCCTGGATGGATTTCATCCACACATTAAAAAAAGTTAGGGAGGAAACAGCACATCACTATTACATATATATAAAAATTCATTAGAAAAGGGAATAGTGCCAGAGGACTGGCAAACAGCTAATGTGATTCCTATATTTAAAAAGGGAGATAGGACAAGTCCAGGGAACCATAGCCCAATTAGCTTAACGTCAGTGGTAGGAAAAATAATGGAATCTTTACTCAAAGATGTAATAGAAAAACATCTAAAACACAAAAATAAAGAGTAGTCAGCACAGATTTCAGAAGGGAAAGTCATGCTTGACCAATCCTGTTGAATTCTTTGAAGAACCAGAAAGAGTAGACAAGGGGAATGTAGATATATATTTGGATTTTTAAAAGACCTTTGATAAGGTACCGCTTTGTAGGCTCATGACTAAGGTCAGAGCACGTGGAGTCGGGACAGGTAGCAGAATGGATAGCAAGCTGGCTACAAAACAGAATACAGAGTAGGAGTTGCGGATAGCTACTCAGACTGGCAAAATATGGGAAGTGGTGTTCCACAGGTATCAGTGCTGGGACCGCTGTTCACAATTTACATCAGCGATTTGGGCTCAGGAATTGGAAGTACAATTTCAACATGAAATTGGGGGTGGGGGGGGGCGGTGTTAAAGGACAAATGCGTTAAAATGTAAGATATTAATAAACTTGCAGAATGGGAGCGTAATTGGCAAATTAATTTCAATATAGATCAGTGTGAGGTGGTGCATTTTGGTAGGAAGAATGAAGCCACATATTGCTTGGATAATAAGAGTCTAAGTAGGGTAGAGGAGCAAAGGGATCTCAGAGTACAGATACACAAATCACTAAAAGTAGCGACGCAGGTTAATAAGGCTATAAAAAAGGCAAACCAAGCACTCAGGTTCATTTCTAGAGTAGAAGAATTGAAAAGAGAAGTTACGTTAAACTTGCATAGAACCTTGGTTGGACTACACTTGGTGTACTGTGAACAGGTCTGGTCTCCACATTACAAAGGATATAAAGTCATTGGAGAAGGTGCAAAAAGATTCACAAGGATGATACCAGAACTGAGAGGATATACTTATCAGGAAAGACTAAACAGGCTGGGCCTCTTTTCTCTAGAAAAGAGAAGGCTGAGGGGTGACCTGATAGAGGTCTTTGATAATTAAAGGGTTTGATTGGGTAGACGGAGATAAAATATTTCCACTTGCGGGGGAATCCAAAACTAGAGGTCATCAATATAAGATAGTCACTAATAAATCCAATAGGGAATTCAGGAGAAACTTCTTTACCCAAAGGGTGGTAAGAACGTGGAATGTGCTACCACAAGGAGTAGTTGAGGCAAATAGTATAGATGCACTTAAGGGAAACTAGATAAGCACGAGGGAGAAAGGAATGGAAGGGTATGCTGATCAGGGTAGATGAAGTAGGGAGAGAGGAGGATTGTGTGTAGCTAAACACCGGCATAGACCAGTTGGGCCGTGAGGCCTGTTTTTGTGCTGTCGATTCAATGTAACCCTGGATTTCAAGTCCCTCTACACCTCCATCCCTCATCAGAATGACCTGCTCTGCTTGAACGGCAGCCCAACCAGTCCCCATTGACCACCACCTAGCCGAACTTGTTCTCACATTGAACAGCTTTTCCTTTAACTCTACTCACTTCCTCCAAAAAAAGTGTCGCTATGGGAATCTGTATTGGTTTTAGCTGTGCCTGCCTTTTCGTGGGATGCGTTGAACATTCTTTATTCCAGTCCTATTCAGGTCCCCTCCTTGGCCTTGTTTTCTAGCACATCGATGACTGTGTTGCTGCCGCTTCCTGCTCTCATCCTGAACTGGAATATTCACCAACTTTGCATCCAGCTTCAATCCCTCCCATTCCTTCACATGGTACATGTGACTCTTTCCTTCCTCAACTTCTCTATCTCCATTTCTGGGAATAGACTGTCCAACATCTACTATAAGCCCACCGACTCCCATGGCTACCTTGATTATACTTCCTCCCATTCCACTTCCTGCAAGAACTCTATTCCATTCTCCCAGTTTCTTAAATCTCTGTCGCATCTGCTCGGACGACGTCACCGTTCAAAACGTTTTCCTTTCTCCTTAGGCTAGGATTCCTCTCCACCCTGGTTGACGGGGCCCTCGACCGTGTCTGTTCCATTTCCCGCACTTTTGCCCTCACCTCTTCTCCCTCCTAGAACCATGATGGGGTCCTCCTTGTCCTCTCCTTCCACCCCACCAGCCTCTGCATTCAATTCCATCTCCAGCGTGATGCCACATCATCCCCTCCCCCTTCAGCATTCCGAAGGGAACGTTCCTTCCGTGACACCCTGCCCACTCTTCCATCACCTGTCTATGCAAGCACAGGAGATGCAATACCTATTGCTTTCACCTCCTCCCTTCCCACTGTCCAGGGCCCCAAATACACCTCCTGGGTGAAACAGCGATTTATTTGTACTTCTTCCAAGTTAGTATACCGTATATGCCACTTTCAATGCGGTCTCCTCTACGTTGGGAGACCAAATTCAGATTGGGCGGCCGCTTTACTAAACACCTCTGTTTAGTCCGCAAGCGTGACCCTGAGCTTCTGGTCTTTTGCCACTTCAATTCTCCATCCCACTTCCATTCTGACCTGTATCGCCCCAACACTGGCGGCCGTGCCTTCAGCTGCTACTCCCTAGGCTGTGGAATTCCCTCCCTAAAACACACTCTCTCCTCCTTTAAGACGCTTCTTAAAACCTACCTTTTTGACCAAGCTTTTGGTTACCTGTCCTAATATCTGTGGCTCGGTGTCAAGTTTTGTCTGTTAACACACCTGTGAAGTACCTTGGGATGTTTTACTACATTGAAGGTGCTATATAAATGCCATTTGTTGTCTTGTCATTGGCTGTCCTAAACTGTTCCAATGAAGCTCAACGCAAGCTTGAGGAACAGCACCTCATCTTTCTACTAGGCAATTTACAGCTTCGGGCCCTAGCAATTTTAGGCCACAACCATCGCTCCCATTGTCTCTGAAAGCTGGTGCTGGTAATGGAGGATGGCTGCACCACAGCCACTGGGAGTGGAGGTGGTATGGGCTGGTGCTTGGGATGGGGATCCCGTATCGGTACACGGCCGGCAGGGTGGTCCGCACGCTTGGGTTTTGACTGCCGCCACATTCCTGGGCCACAGAAGCCTTCTCTTTTGCCAGATTTTCCATGCTTCCCTTCCCCTCTGCTATAGCCATTCACATCACCTCTAGACCCATCATATGTTTCTATACTTGTCTCCCTATCACCTCCTTTTGTCTTGCACCATCATTCCTGCCCTCTACCCAATCACAGACCTCTCCACTTTGTTCATTTCCTTCCCCTCCCTTTCCCTGGCTCTGTACTTACTTAAAAGCTGTTCATCTCAAACATCTTCCAATTCTGATAGGTCATTGACTTGAAACATTCACTATTTATCTCTCTCTCTCTCTCTCTCTATACATATGCTGCCTGACCTGCTGAGTGTTTCCAGCATTTTCTATATTTTTATTTCAGGTTTCCAGCATCCGCATTGCTTTTGATTTATTATTTCTACTCTCACCTCTCTAGGGAAATTTGTGCCAGACAGTTTAGCAACTGGTATAACTGAACTGTTGCAATAATTAAAAGGACAGTCTGTCTCCAACTTCATCTTTTGTAGGCCCTGGTCTTCAGAGATCTAATAGTATCAACTACATTCTACAGTTGGTTGTCAAGTCTTAGTAACTGAAAATGCTATTATCTTTCCCAGCAACTCAATGCAAACTAGAGCTAAAATGTATATCCATCTGTATGAGATATATGATTTGTAACTTGATTTACATTACTTTGACTTATTTTATGGGTAAGACTGGATAAATCCAAGCTGGTGAACTTAAATGGTGTTTGAATAAATCGCACTTTACTGTGGCCAAGGTCAAAAGGTCACAACACTTTAAAATCACTCAAAAAGGAAGTAGTCTACTGCTCTAATGACTGCTTGGCCCGAAAATTCTAGCCCTTCCTGTGGATCAATGAGTGTACCAAGTCAGATCGAGTCCCAGATACTCCTCCTGCACACATACTGTTGAACCAGACTTGCCTGGAAGATAGACCATGAGAAAAGTCATGCTTCTGGTAAATTAGTTGTATCTAGGACAAGTCAGACCATATCTGTCCTATTTAACATCTTCAGAGATGCCAATGTGCGTACTTGGAAAAATGTATTAGAATTGTATAGTGGGGCAGGGGGACATAAATTTATAGTTTCAATTCTCCACACAATGAGCTCTCATCTTAGCCAGACAATCGCAAGACACACTGAACAGAAGCCAGAAGGAAGAAACACTCGACCACTTGTGTACACAACAGTGGCTGTTACAGAGCAATATTGGATAGGCCTGGGAATGGATCACCTGCTCTCCCTTGCAGGAGAAACACGAACAAGTAATTGGAAAAAATATTTTTCCAGCACACATACGACTTGCAATATTGTAACTTTTAAATGGACATCTAATTACTGAGCGGCGGCGGACCTGGGCGGAACCAGAGGCGAGAGACCGGAGAGCGGGAATATAAAGAGCAGCGACCCGAGGCCCGAGACCTGAGCGGCGGCGGACCTGGGCGGAACCAGAGGCGAGAGACCGGAGAGCGGGAATATAAAGAGCAGCGACCCGAGGCCCGAGACCTGAGCGGCGGCGGAACCAGAGGCGAAAGACCGGAGAGCGGGAATATAAAGAGCAGCGACCCGAGGCTTGCTCTGAGACCAGCGGCAGAGTTCGGGGTGACGTCACCAGTCAGAAAGTGACGCGGCATAGGGGAGGCAGCTGATTGGTGAGTAGGTTCAGGTGAGTATTTCTACCATTTTACTGTAAGTAAAGTAATAAGAAAGGGAAGGTCTGCAGGTTTTATAGCAGGTAGTGTTTTTTTTTTTAAAGTGAACCGAGGTCCCTGGTATAGTTAACCTTTTCTAATTTCAACGTAATTTAAAAGGGGTAACTAAGCTAAGGCAAGTCATGGCAGCAGACCTCGCACCCGTGATATGCCCCTCCTGCAAGATGTGGGAAGTCATGGACACTACCAGTGTCCCTGCCGACCATGTGTGTGGGAAGTGTGTCCACCTGCAGCTACTGACCGATCGTATCTCGGAGCTGGAGCTGCGGGTGGACTCACCGTGGAGCATCCGCGATGCAGAGAAACTCGTGGATAGCACGTTTAGCGAGTTGGTCACACTGCAGGTAAAGGGACTACAGGCAGGAAGTGAATGGGTGACCACCAGGCAGAGTAAGAGGTGCAGGCAGGTAGTGCAGGGGTCCCCTTGGCCATCCCCCTCTCAAACAGGTATACCGTTTTGGATACTGTTGGGGGTGATGGCTCACCAGGGGAAGGTGGCAGCTGCCAGGCTCATGGCACCGTGGCTGGCTCTGCTGCACAGGAGGGCAGGAAAAAGAGTGGCAGAGCTATAGTGATAGGGGACTCGATTGTAAGGGGAATAGACACGCTTTTCTGCGGACGCAACCGAGACTCCAGGATGGTATGTTGCCTCCCTGGTGCAAGGGTCAGGGATGTCTCGGAGCGGCTGCAGAACATTCTGGAGGGGGAGGGTGAACAGCCAGTTGTCGTGGTGCATATAGGTACCGACGATATAGGTAAAAAACGGGATGAGGTCCTACAAGCTGAATTTAGGGAGTTAGGAGTTAAACTAAAAAGTAGGACCTCAAAAGGCAGTAATCTCAGGATTGCTACCAGTGCCACAGGCTAGTCAGAGTAGGAATGATAGGATAGCTAGGATGAATACGTGGCTTGAGAGATGGTGCAAGAGGGAGGGATTCAAATTCCTGGGACATTGGAACCGGTTCTGGGGAAGGTGGGACCAGTACAAATTGGACAGTCTGCATCTGGGCAGGACTGGAACCAATGTCCTAGGGGGAGTGTTTGCTAGTGCTGTTGGGGAGGGTTTAAACTAATGTGGCAGGGGGATGGGAACCGATGCAGGAAGTCAGTGGGAAGTAAAGTGGTGACAGAACAGTAAGGGAGAGTGTACAAAACATGACCGGACAGATGGTCTGAGAAAGCAGGGCAAAGACCAAGGGAAGTCTAGATTAAACTGCATTTATTTCAATGCAAGAAGTCTGATGGCCAAGGCAGATGAACTCAGGGCATGGATGGGCACATGGGACTGGGATGTTATAGCTATTACTGAAACATGGCTAAGGGAGGGGCAGGACTGGCAGCTCAATGTTCCAGGGTACAGATGCTATAGGAAAGATAGAGCAGGAGGTAAGAGAGGAGGGGGAGTTGCGTTCTTGATTAGGGAGAACATCACGGCAGTAGTGAGAGGATATATCCGAGGGTTCGCCCACGGAGTCCATATGGGTAGAACTGAAAAATAAGAAGGGAGAGATCACGTTGATAGGATTGTACGACAGACCCCCAAATAGTCAACGGGAAATTGAGGAGCAAATATGTAAGGAGATTACAGACAGCTGCAAGAAAAATAGGGTGGTAATAGTAGGGGACTTTAACTTTCCCAACATTGACTGGGACAGCCATAGCATTAGGGGCTTGGATGGAGAGAAATATGTAGTGTATTCAGGAGGAATTTCTCATTCAGTATGTGGATGGCCCGACTAGAGAGGGGGCAAAACTTGACCTCCTCTTGGGAAATAAGGAAGGGCAGGTGACAGAAGTGTTAGTGAGGGATCACTTTGGGACCAGTGATCATAATTCCATTAGTTTTAAGATAGCTATGGAAAAGGATAGGTCTGGCCCAAAAGTTAAAATTCTAAATTGGGGAAAGGCCAATTTTGATGGTATTAGACAGGAACTTTCAGAAGTTGATTGGGAGAGTCTGTTGGCAGGCAAAGGGACATCTGGTAAGTGGGAGGCCTTCAAAAGTGTGTTAACCAGGGTTCAGGGTAAGCACATTCCTTATAAAGTGAAGGGCAAGGCTGGTAGAAGTAGGGAACTTTGGATGACTCGGGAGATTGAGGCCCTAGTCAGAAAGAAGAAGGAGGCATATGAAATGCATAGGCAGCTGGGATCAAGTGGATCCCTTGAAGAGGATAGAGATTGCCGAAGTAGAGTTAAGAGAGAAATCAGGAGGGCAAAAGGGGGACATGAGATTGCTTTGGTAGATAAGGCAAAGGAGAATCCAAAGAGCTTCTACAAATACATAAAGGGCAAAAGAGTAACTAGGGAGAGAGTAGGGCCACTTAAGGATCAACAAGGTCATCCATGTGCGGAACCACTAGAGATGGGTGAGATCCTAAATGACTATTTCGCATCGGTATTTACGGTTGAGAAAGGCATGGATGTTAGGGAACTTGGGGAAATAAATAGTGATGTCTTGAGGAGTGTACATATTACAGAGAGGGAGGTGCTGGAAGTCTTAACGCACATCAAGGTAGATAAATCTCCGGGACCTGATGAAATGTATCCCAGGACGTTATGGGAGGTTAGGGAGGAAATTGCGGGTCCCCTAGCAGAGATATTTGAATCATCGACAGCAACAGGTGAGGTGCCTGAAGATTGGAGGGTAGCAAATGTTGTGCCTTTGTTTAAGAAGGGCGTCAGGGAAAAGCCTGGGAACCACAGACCGGTGAGCCTGACATCTGTAGTGGGTAAGTTGTTAGAGGGTATTCTGAGAGACAGGATCTACAGGCATTTGGAGAGGCAGGGACTGATTAGGAACAGTCAGCATGGTTTTGAGAGAGGAAAATCATGTCTCATGAATTTGATTGAGTTTTTTGAAGGGGTAACCAAGAAGATAGATGAGGGCTGTGCAGTAGACGTGGTCTACATGGACTTTAGCAAAACCTTTGACAAGGTACCGCATGGCAGGTTGTTACATAAGGTTAAATCTCTCGGGATCCAAGGTGAGGTAGCCAAATGGATACAAAATTGGATTGACGGCAGAAGACAGAGGGTGGTTGTAGAGAGTTGTTTTTCAAACTGGAGGCCTGTGACCAGCGGTGTGCCTCAGGGATCGGTGCTGGGTCCGCTGTTATTTGTTATTTATATTAATGATTTGGATGAGAATTTAGGAGGCATGGTTAGTAAGTTTGCAGATGACACCAAGATTGGTGGCATTGTGGACAGTGAAGAAGGTTATCTAGGATTGCAACGGGATCTTGATAAATTGGGCCAGTGGGCTGATGAATGGCAGATGGAGTTTAATTTCGATAAATGTGAGGTGATGCATTTTGGTAGATCGAATCGGGCCAGGACCTACTCCGTTAATGGTAGGACGTTGGGGAGAGTCATAGAACAAAGAGATCTAGGAGTACAGGTTCACAGCTCCTTGAAAGTGGAGTCACAGGTGGATAGGGTGGTGAAGAAGGCATTCGGAATGCTTGGTTTCATTGGTCAGAACATTGAATACAGGAGTTGGAATGTCTTGAAGTTGTACAAGACATTAGTTAGGCCACACTTGGAATACTGTGTACAGTTCTGGTCACCCTATTATAGAAAGGATATTATTAAACTAGGAAGAGTGCAGAAAAGATTTACTAGGATGCTACCGGGACTTGATGGTTTGACTTATAGGGAGAGGTTGGATAGACTGAGACTTTTTTCCCTGGAGAGTAGGAGGTTTAGGGGTGATCTTATAGAAGTCTATAAAATAATGAGGGGCATAGATAAGGTAGATAGTCAAAATCTTTTCCCAAAGGTAGGGGAGTCTATAACGAGGGGGCATAGGTTTAAGGTGAGAGGGGAGAGATACAAAAGGATCCAGAGGGGCAATTTTTTCACTCAAAGGGTGGTGAGTGTCTGGAACGAGCTGCCAGAGGCAGTAGTAGAGGCGGGTACAATTTTGTCTTTTTAAAAGCATTTGGACAGTTACATGGGTAAGATGGGTATAGAGGGATATGGGCCAAGTGCAGGCAATTGGGACTAGCTTAGTGGTATAAACTGGGCGACATGGACACGTTGGGCCGAAGGGCCTGTTTCCATGTTGTAAACTTCTATGATTCTATCATTCTATGATGATTACCTTTTACCAAGTTCAAGGCTGCGAATTTGAAAAGAAGCTTCTTGTCAGACATTTTAATGAACAGGGGAATATACTTTTCCTTTCAACTGTTTGCTCTCTACATTTGACCAGGGCTTCCCAATGGCTCAGTCAGCAGCTGAGCCAACCTGACCATGTGAGAAGAATCAGCTGATCTTAACCTGGATAGCAGTAGAGGTGCTGCAATTGTTTTCATTGCCTCTTTTACCAGGGGAAAATTGTCTATGATTTCCACTACTAATTGCTACTGTGACTTCTGTTGAAATGCACTTGTATGAATATATCTGGAGAGGACAGGATGGGGCTTGCTAGCACTCATTGCCAATGCAAACACATTAAGAATGATCACTTGGACAAGAACTGTAAAATGATCAGTGTATATGGAACTATACCTCTATGCTTTCAGGAGAGAAAAGTAGCAATGAATAGAATTTGACCAGTCACTTGAATTTCAGGAAAAAATGTCTACCTGAAGCTAGATCACTGAAGACTGTCTGTGATGCTAAACCATCCAACAGAAATGGTGTCTGTGAAAGTTGTGGTGCTTGGACACTTAACGGCACTGTGCCACCTGTAAACGAAAAAACACAATTTAGTTGATCTTTCTAAAAATTACTGAAATCGCCAGCCATAGCATAAAATATTCTGTTGTAGTTTTTTCACAATTTTTCTGAGAATGTTTTCTTACTCTGTAAATGTTAATTTTTAATATTCAATGTCATATTACTGAAAACTTGCATTTGTTTAAAATTCAGAGGTATGCCATCATTAACTATAAACAACTGCACAAAAGTGACATTTATCTTTGGGTGTATTCATTTTTAAAATGAAGCTACCCTCCATACAGCATGGGCAAGCAAAACAAACCATTAGAGCTGAGTGGCATAGTGGGTTAACAGACTGCCTTTCACCTCAAACACCTGGATTCTATTCCAACCTGACTGGGAATCAATCTGAATTGTTAATTGTTTCTCTCTCCATTGATGCCGCCTGGCCTGCTGAGTGTTTCCAGCATTTTTTGATTTTATTTCAAGATTTCCAGCATCCGCAGTATTTTGCTTTTGTGCTTTGATGATTAATGCACGTATACAAATAATACAATTATGACATTAATTCAGTTACTGCATGACCAATGCCCAAAGGGTGGCAGACTTGGTATGCAGAAGCCAACTTTATCCCAAAAGTAAGGAACTGTGTACATATAAAGATGAAGAATTCACTTTTTTTTCCATTTGTCACCCTGACCACTCTCCACAACTTTAGGTCATTCTCCCTCAGCAATGACCTCTGCACAATGAAGAGCCTATCCAAACAAGATCCATGGCTAAGAGTTTACTCTCAACTTCATGCCTCTGCATTAAAATCACTCACTCAAACCAAGGACTGCTTCCCTTACCAATGGCATGCAGATGATATATTTAAAACTAGTCCACATAGTGGCCAATCCTTCATGTGAAATACTGTGTTGGGAGGCAAGAATCAATTGCTACCAAATGGTGGTAGTGTATGATGCAGTTCACAAACCTACCAACCATCCTTTTGCGGTAGTCAACACAGAAGTTCTCATTCATATGATAGAATCTGCATTTTATTATAGATATCAAAAATTACTTACTTTCTATTGCACAGCTTTTAAATGAGATAGAAAAGAATGTAATTTGGACATACGGTCTAAAATTGTTATTTAGATGTCTGAATCAATTGCTATGAAATTTGAACTCTTAAGCCTTGCAAAAAAAATAATTTACAAGGCAGTTAATTTTAGCTGTAATCTAAAAGGGTACTTTATTTTGTAGCACACCAGATTCAATTACCATGTTGAAATTGGGGTTTAAGAGGTAGCATATCTTCACTGTTCCATTTACAATTCTGAATATCCAATGATGAACCCAACTGAGCACTGTTCCTAAGAGGGAGGGAACTCTGATATAGCAGCCTGATGGGATTTCGTATTATGACCTTGCTGTCTGGCATGACTATCAGCTTGCTCTGAATATGCAGCAAAAAAAATCTTTTATAGGGAAACTCACCCAGAACTGTCTGGCATCTACAAAAATAAAACTGTAGTGCAGTTTAATTTTGAAGCAGGAATTTGCACATCATCTGGTTTAGCCCAAGTGAACAGCCAGGCAGAAGGAAGGAGTTGGGACCAAGGCATGGAGCTTTTAGTAGGAACCAAATAAAGTGGCTTCAGTCTCTTCAATATTCAGTTAGAAAAGATCCTGGCTCATCCACGATTTGGTGTTGACTAAGTGGTATGACAACATTGTGGTGGTTATGGATTTTAGGGTGGTGGTGGTGTAGAGCAGAACTACCACTTAAGAATGAGGGGGGCAGCTTAAGATTATTCCATACATGTTCCTCAAATTGCAACCTTTCCTGGGATGACGTTTGGAGGGGCCGAGGTCAAAAGGATTATGCCCCAGCATTCAATCATTCTGATCAGCAGTCTGCTAGGCCACAAAGAACACGAGCTTCTCAATTCCTGCAGACCCATGCCTGTGTATTGCGTTTACCCACTGGTGTGAGTTCTCTGCCACATAATCTAGTGCAACTGTCACTTAATTTCAAGGTGCATTTCTCCACAATAAAAAGGATAAAATATCTGTGGAACATGCGTCAGTTATAACAGGTAATGTATAGACTACACCTGGAGCCTTTCCTGGAAGCCAACTCAATCCTGACCACTTCCCAACATAACAATAGATAACTCGGAATTGGGCCACAAGTTACCACCACCAAGATCTCAAATGGTGATGATCCAATCTTGCAAAATCAACTCTACACAGGCAGGACTTTTGAGATATCCATCACCATCGGAACCACAGGGAATGTTAGCAGATTATCTTGGTCTCCAAAGAGTGTGCTGTTGCTGACTTTTGCACATTTCTAACAATCACAATATGTTAATGTGGTCTCCTTTAAGTAACATGCCAAAAGTCACTGACTTTCACAAAGAGCTTTTTTTAAAAAATGGAATAAAAACTCAAGAACTGCACATCTCAATGGCCAACACTATGCAGGCTTACAATCCACTGAGGTGCAGATAGGTAATTATTTGATAAAATCCCAGATGCGAAGTGCAGGTTGATTGGCACCCCATCCACCACCCTAAACATTCACTCCCTTCACCACCGGCGCACAGTGGCTTCAGTGTGTACCATTCACAGGATGCACTGCAGCAACTCGCCAAGGCTTCTTCGACAGCTCCTCCCAAACCCACGACCTCTACCACCTAGAAGGACAAGAGCAGCAGGCACATTGGAACAACACCACCTGCACGTTCCCCTCCAAGTCACACCATCCTGACTTGGAAATATATCGCCGTTCCTTAGTCGCTGGGTCAAAATCCTGGAACTCCCTTCCTAACAGCACTGTGGGAGAACCTTCACCACATGGACTGCAGCGGTTCAAGAAGGCGGCTCACCACCACCTTCTCAAGGGCAATTAGGGATGGGCAATAAATGCCGGCCTCACCAGCGACGCCCACATCCCATGAACGAATTTTTTAAAAGTCAAGCCGCAGAGAAACTTTTCACTTGGCAACATGGGCCTCAGAATTCCTGCAGACCCAGGCCTGTGTGTATTGGATTTACCAACTGGACTGATGATTGGCCAGTGATCCTACAATAAATGGCCATTTACTTGATCAAACTACTGCCCTTTGCCCAACATGCCATTCCTGTCCAGTCCATCATTCTGGACTGGTGACTAGCTAATACAGCAGCCTCTTACTGCCTGAAGCATATACAATATAGCAATTTTTCTCTTAAAGCAACATCAGTTTTCTGAGATCTAATGGCAATTTTTTATTTTTGTGATTACAAAATAGCAGGAATGATGCATTTTTTAAATATAGGAGTTTGAATCTTCCCTTTTGATGAGGTGGGGAGGCGGGGGGAAAGAGAAGAGAGAAGTTATTTTGTATTTCTTTTTATCCTCTGCCGTTAGGGCTCTATTACAGGACAATGCATCATTTTCTGCATGAGGGCTTGCAGGCAACTACCAAAAAGGTACTCCAATGAACTATCTAGAAGTACATAAAACAGCCGATGACTCCTGCTTATTTTTCCTACTAAGGAGAAAATATGACCTCTACCTGGGATCACATGTGCTTTGAGGCTTCTGACAAATTTCGCCAGGAGCCAAGGTGGCTGTCTTGTCCCGACTCTAATGTAATGCATTGGCTAGGCCACTAAGTCCTCCAATTCTCTTCCATCCTGCTCGAGAGCCACAGGGCAGATTAGGGTACAGCATATTCCAGATTCAAACTAACTACTGCAATGCAATGAATCATTTTTATCTCAGGTGTTTCAAAGCTGTGTGGCTTGAGTGTCTTCCGTAAGATCTCACCAATGCAGACTTCATGGTCAAGGAAGATTTTGGCTGATGAATCATGCCTAAACTACAACTCTCTATGATTCTTGATTAAGCTCAAGAGCATGAGTAGATGGAAGATAATTGGTGGCCTGTCATGAATTGGTTCATCCTGTAAGATCCTACATTGAACACTCTTAACCAAACTCACAACGTGTCATTATCCCACTCCAGCCACTTCACAACACTTCCTTAGCATGTCCTTCCAATCAGGTTTCCACCCTGATCACTGGACAGAGATTGCCCTTGTCAAAGTTGCCAACGATGTCCTGTGTGAGTATGACTTGTTCCCCCTCATCCTATTTGAGGTTCAACACGGTCAGCTATTCTATCTTCCTTTACCACATCTCCAAGGTTCATCTTTCCTGCACCATATTCTCCTGGTTACATGCTTAGTTGGTGCAACCCAGTCACCAACTCGAGAGGTGTCTTCTCTCACACCTGCATGGTCACCCACAGCATGCCCAAGGTTCCAAACCTTTGTCCTCCTGTTTACACGTTACTCCCATGAGACATTAGCAGCAAACTTCTTCCATCAACAAGCCAATGGTTAGCTTTCACAAATATGCCAACAGCCAGTTCTACATCTTTTCCACTACTTTCAACACTAAGACAATTGCCTACACTGTTCAGCCGCCTAGCCAACGTCAAGTTTTGATTGAGCTGAAATTTACTTTAGCTCACGCAAAACTGAAGCCATCATTTTTGATTCTTGCCAGAACTAATGAGGTTTTAAGCTTCACAAACCTAAAAAGTTGTAGTTATAAAACTGGTGATTAAGCCACACAACAGCCAGCTGTACTGGAGCACATCTGTAACAATGTCTTATTTACCATTTTTCTTTCTTTCTACTTTGCTGGCTTTCATTTTCAAATTTTTCTTTTAAGAAAAATCAACAGCAATATGAGAGGGAAAACAAATTCACACATTTGTCCTACAAATGCAAAAGTTTAAGTTCAGAATGATTTGTGGTAAAATAAGCCTCATCTTTAATGTACCATTGGCATGTAAAATGATAGCTCAAAAATTTAAATGAGCCCATGTGAGAAGTGTAACTAAAGGAAGTGGGAAGTGAAATTCATCTGGGTGTCCGTCAAAAAGACAGGCATCTCTGAACTTGCAATTCAATTGCCTACCTTATTCGCTGCATGTGCTGGGGCAGCAGTAGGGACACAACTGGCCTTAATAGGGGCAAAAAGAACAAAAAAAATATCAGCTAGGATTACTGCATCAAATCACTATCCAGTAACTCCTGCTTAAAAACGTACACGTAGAAGTCAGACAGACATGCTGAGCTGGGATGTTGTTCGTGTTTTTGAATAGACCAACACACAAACCTAGATTTTTCAATAGTGACAAAGTCTAGACCAGAGTGGTTAGTGGTGGGCATTAAAGACTCAAATGAAATTGTGCTGTTTCCACCCAATGTTCTGAGGTTATCTCACTGTATAGCTTCAGGTGCAGATTTTGATAGCCCCACACTCGTGGTAGGTGTGAAAAACTTAAGTGGAATTTAAAGGGAAGGTAACAATAAAGGGCAACTAATTGGATAGCTCTTCTATGCTTCTTGGCCTCCTTCTGTGCTGTATCTATCACTCAGTTTTCTTTCAAAGTCTTCCTGAGCTAATACTGTTCCCCATCATGTTTACTTGTGATGCTCATTCTTCCTTCCAAAAAGCAATACTTTGCATTTGTTATTAAATTTCATTTGGCCTCTTCTTACCATTTGCAGAATTGATCTAAATCCTTCAACAAATTGTTAACTACACCCTGTTTCCATTGCATTCTCTACTTCAGGGTCACCTGCAAATGGTTTCTGCATCCAGATCATTTATGTAGATAAGAAACAAAAAGGGGGCCAAGCACTGACCCCAGTGGTAATCCACTCGGCACCTCCTCACAGTCTGACAAGGGAGGACGATAATGTGATGACAGGTGCATCATGTTATCAGGCATGCTGACTTAAGGATTACAAGACACCTGAGGCACTTTGCAGGGCATAATTTGGTCAGCCAGCACATTGCGCACAAGGACCCTGGTTCATTATGGCTCCAGAAATGGCTTACACAAACGAGGGAGGCTCCCCATAATGCAAGTGGAGGGTCTGAGTAGCACTCTAGGTGCAATGTCCCTGTTTAGTATGGGCAATGAAAGAGAGGCCCATTGAAAGAAATTAAGATCTTTACTTCCGGGTGGCCCCCTTTCTTATAATACTACCTCAGGCAAGACCCCAACTTTATTCAGGTGACCTATTCTTCAATAGGGACTGTGCACCCCAAATGGGGAAACACTGACACTTCATGGGTGGTCAAGAGCCCTTCAAAATCCACTGGCAACTGACAACCTCCCCCGATGCTTCCACCAAATAAGGCATTATGCCCTCAGAGCAGCAGAAAGTACTTAAATGAACTGACCTCATTATCGTGCAAGGCAGACTGCATTATTAGCCCATATATTACACAAATTCTCTTTTTTAAAAAAAAGAAAATCCAAGTTATTATACTGTCCCAGTGGTTTTCAAACTCTTTTGCGGGGGCAATGCTGCAAATATTGAGACAAACTTCGGGACCCCTTGTGCTAACTTCCCACAGCAGTGGCAGCTACCCAAAGGCAATCAGTACTATTACTGCAGGAAATGATTATTTTACAGCAATAGAAATCACATGCTAGGCCCAACAGGGAACACAGATGGTTGGTGACAAATGTACAATAACCTGGGGACCTCAGGAACATCCTGGTGGAACTGAAGGTTTTGTATAGATTATTTTCCTTATCTCCATTTTAATTCTGCTGGTCATCATTTTGAGTACCATTTGTTTACACTTATTTTTCTTTGGATTATACTTGTCTTGCGTACATAATATTTTTACACTTGGAAGTTTTCCATAACTACACTATTCCTGAGCAATATTTAATTTATTTTAGTTTCTCATTCCATTGAGATTATTTATTTGTGCCCTGGTCCTTACTGCTACAACTGGCAGGTGATTGCAATTATCATATTTTCATGTGATGAATACGGCTACTTGCAAGAACCAAGGATGGGTAAAAGTTCCGAGCTACTGGTGTCCATGACAGACTGACAATGACCTGTCTTCAGTTTTGAAATGAAGCGAATGAGAGGGGACCTTCAAGGTATACAAGGTGCTAAGTGGAATAGAAAAAGTAAATCTGGAGCACTATTTTAAGTTAAACCATAGCTGCAGTACAAGGACACAAGTATAAACTGGTAAAAGCAAAGTTAAGGACTGGTGCCAGCTGGTATTTCTTTCATGCAAATATCAGGAAGGTTTTCCAGGTACAGTAAAAACTCTGGAATCGTTCAAGAGGCAGTTGGTTGCTTTCAGAGGGCTAGACCATAGGTTTTAAATGGAAGGATGAACCAATAGCTTCCTTAATGTGTACTTATCTTCATAACCACATTTACCAGCTCAGATTTGGATGCCACTCCTCCATTACAGCATTCCCAGTTTTTGCTGAGTCAGCTGAGGTCACCTGTTACATGAATACATTATCTGTACATATCCTTATCTTATTTTCTAAGACGCTATCATCCTCCTTTACCTACCCAGGCAGTATGTAGCAGTCCCCAAATTGTGAAGCATGCCCACCACCTGATTTTTAGTTGCAGCCAGACTTTGATTTTGCCTTCCAGATATACATACACACACTTCCAAATGATCTGGAAATTGTAAAGCTACCCAACCTCCTCTCCCATCATTTCTATCTTTCTTGAACAACCTACACCCATGATATTAAATTAATTCCCATTTTCTTGGGTGAGCCATATTTCATAATGCCAATGACATTGTATTTTCCTTTTGCTAACATACTTAAAATTTTAGCATTTTCTTCCTACTGCTTCTAGCACTCAGGTAAGTGAGTTAGTTCATTTTTGCCCTTGATCTTTTAGCCTCCTTATGTTCATTTACAATGCCTAAATTTATTTTCTGCCTATCTTATATTCTTCCACCTGACAAACCACCAAGTTCTGCTCATCTATGGTTTGAAATCTCATCCAATTCCCTTCCTCTTGCCTATCTAGTTTAAAAGAGCCTTAATTCCATACTTTACTTGTTCCTATATTATTTAGATGCTTACATTTTGCAGCAGCCTTTTAAACCAGTCTCCTAGTGTCAGTAGTGTGAAAGATCAAAGTTCCTTTGCTTCTTAAATTTAGCGTAAAGTTTACATCAAGCTAACCTGATAGATCCAACCCTCCTAACAGATCCAGAAGCTCTCCACCAACTGAATTCGGTTTACTGGGTGGTATGGTCTGAATCACTGGTGTCACATCATTTCCTCCAAGCAAGTCTAACAAGTCATTAACCTGAAAAAGAAAAAGTTATATTTTATACATCTTCACAAACCAGCAAAAGCTTTGAATGTTAATTAGCAAAAATAATGAAACAATTTAATTAGAATCTGCTTCCAAATTATTCAATGTCATTAATGCAATGGTGAGCCATTGAATCGATGTATTAGGCAATTATATATAGGCACTAATTTCTCACTCCACCCAGTCCTCAGATCCACACAATTGTCAAAAATATTCCAATAAATTTGTTTCCACGCTACTTTAAAATGTTATCTTTAATTGTATAAATATTCATTTTTTAACTAATACTTGATAACCAAAGTGTGTCAGCGTCAGTAATCAGTTGCAAAGATGGTGGTATAAATTTTAAAACATCTAAAATTTAGTCTGTCAAAGACAGTACTGTGGCAAGATAAAGTACTATTTTTAGAGCTGTACCTGCCCATAAATTCCATCAATCTACAATAACAGGATTTTAAAATAGTAGACATGTTTTGAATTAAGTTGAACACTGTATCACAAAAATACAGGAAGCGCCAAAGCAGCTTCTACATATTTTCTTTCCCGACTTATCTGCACATTTTCTCTTCTCCTCCACTGCTGAAGGGTGGGATATGGTTGTGTTTCCACCAGACACACTCTGGTATCTTGACCAAGTACTGCTTTTTCTAGTCTGGAGCTGGGGATTAACCCTCACCTTCCTAACAGCAACTGGATTCAGTGACCTCAGGCTGTGTTTTCATATAACTACTGGACTTTGTGGCCTTAAAAAGGACAAAAGACCTTAAACATAGCTCCACAAGCAGCAGAATACTACATTGTGTGATATGGTACAACACTCCTGTCACTATATAAACAAATGCATCATCTGAGCAAAACCACAGGAAATTCACCAGCAAAATGTAACATACTATAACACCTGTCTATACCAATCACTGCATTTTACTACTTCAAAATATTGACTCGAAAGGCACTATTTAAATGCAAATATATTAACAGGATTTCCATAAACCATTATAGCATTTAATTGTGCTAGTTACAGCAAGCTAAGTTTAGGACAAAGTACCAATGGATAAAAGGATAACACTAGGTTCATTATAACGTTAAACAGTCCCTAAAGGTACAGCTATTTTACAGCCTGCCAAAGTACAAATATACAGATGGACTTGAATCCCCTCTCAGTAGGTGTTCTATAATCAATAGCTAGTGCTCAAAAGTTACTTTATTGTTCAATTCATTATCAGCAGAATTAGGGGAAATACTGCACCACTCAATGAAATGGACAGAAGTTTCACTTTACCTGGCTGGTAGGTACCAATTTTGGTTCCATTATTGCCGGTTCTGCCTCTCCATTAGTTTGTACAATTTCTGTGGGTCCATTAGTAGTTATCTTCTCCATTATAGGCATTCGCTCTAGCAGTGCAGACCTATGTGTACAAACTTTAACACTCACACCCATTTACAATGCATTACTCAAAAATTCCTCCCAAACACGAGACGTTCTAATTTTTCTAAAGTAAATGTTTATCCCAAAGCAATTAAATAAAATCGCATTGAAAACAGTTTACCTAACTTTTTAACTCCGATGCCTACCAGAGGTTTTCTCCATAGTGATAACTTTTCTGCAACTAGAAAAAGTAAATTTTCCCTATCAGATAATCCAGTAATTTGACATTTTTGCCAGCATACACGAGTTTCCATATTCACCGCAATACACAGATCCGTTAACATAGTATTTGAAACATGCTAGACATTCAAAACAGTTCAACACACCTGTGTACTCAAACATTAATACATGAAGTAAAATACTTAAAGCTGTACTCCGATAATTTGACATCACTTAAAAAAATTGAATTATTCGATTATTTGAATTAAGGTAAATAGTAAGTGGAATTTAGTGCTCGAAATTGAATTACCACATCATTTGAATTAAGTGTGGATGGCAAGCTGACAACACACACAGCTGAGACTATAGGTGCAGCAAAATAATTGCAGGAGAACTTAGATCAACTATGTAACTGGGCACAGATGACATAAAATTTACCAAAATATAAATGCAAACCTTTGCACATTGTATATTTATGATGCAGGTTTTTGACCAATGAAGGTTCAAATTGGCAAAGGAGGATTTAAAAAGGTATCTGGGAGCAACAGTATATTCATTACTTTCAATGTCTGGGCAATATGACAATACAATTATAGTTCACAGAATACTGGAATATATATCCAGAACTTTGGAATACAATATCACAGAAGGTTATACTATAAATTCATAATTAATTGGTCAGATTCCATTTGGAGCATTGTAAAATACTTGGAATAATCTTCCAAAAATACTAGATGTTCAAATTACAACTAGATGTTATAATTGAAGCTAGTGTATGAGAGGGAAGATGTCCTTTTCTCATCTTCAACTTTTCTTATGCTTTGAGGCTCTTACATAAATTGAACTCAGCTACTTCAAAGCCACACAATTTTTTTGGGGGGTGTGGTGAATTCAGACAACCTGGCAGAAACATGTAACTGCTTTAATGGATAGTTAAGACTAGAGACACTGCTTTTAAGAATAATAGGAAATTATGTTAAATGTACACATGCTGAAAATATACAGCACATTAAATAAGCCAGATCAGCACAGAAATCCACTGGAAATGCATGGGCAAGCTTTAATTTGTCCCAAAGCAACAAACTCTCAGGCTGAAGTCTCATCAGCACAAAGTCACACAAGATTGTGCCTATTAAGGCAGAATAAGCTACTCAAGGATTTCACTTTGACCAATGACACACAGTTGTTTGGGGAGGAAAAGTTCTAGACAGTTCGACCTTGATTCATTCATTTTCATCTCAGTTCAGGTCCCATTCATGTACAAACCTGAGCTGTGGCTAACAGCGGATAGAAAAACCAGCTTGTTTATAAAAACTTTCTTGCGCTCTTCTAGTTCTCTTATTAGCCATAGATCAACTTGTAGCGAGCCAGTGAAACTTGCAAAGACTTTTAATTGATTCTGCATGTTTGGTGGAGCGAAGCTTGACAGTTGACTGACTTCATTTTATTGCATTTCCCTGATTAAGTGTTTGAAGAGATCCTGAACTATGCCACTTTTGTAATTTTGCTATCGAAAGGAAGTTCTCCTTCTATATTAGTTTCCCTTCTTCTGCAAAAAGAGTTTGAAACTGAAATGGTGGCAGGAGCTGATTTAATTTACAGGTATCAATTCTGTGCTGCTTAACAATTGATTCAAAGGCAATTCACCATTATGCTTCAGCTTATAAACCAGTGTGTGCAGATAAAAGAGTCAAAGATCCACATGTATGGAAGATATTAGAACTGATGCAAAAATAATCAATCGTGACACCTCCAATTCACAGTAATTTGCATAAAAAATAAGTTTGGACAATCTGAATAAATCGCAGAGTATCAGGACATACCACAGTTTTAGCATACAAGAATTCACACAATCGCCCAACAAATTAACTTCAGTTGGTAGCAAGTTCAAACCATTTTAACCCAGCATTCCACCTTGTCCAACTGATTACTTGCAGTAGTTTGCACGTACCTCATATGATCAAATTTTTTGAAAAGTGCATTATATTCAACAGCCCTTTGCTGAAGTTCCACATCTATGCTGCTTCCGTATATAGACACTATCTTCTTGATTCGACTGAAAGAACCAAAATATTACAATTTGTTACATTATACATGTGCAAAATTCAGTTTTATTTTGCTAAATCTGCAAATTTGTAAAGGAAATTGGAGCACAACTTCATCTATATCAAAACTAATATCCAGCACAAAAGTACATAATTTGCATCCCAAATTCTTTTTCCTTTAACAGTAACATTTACTTACGTTACATTGATGGTAAACCTTGTGCTTAGCTTCATGATTGCAGTGAGAGCATATCCCCTTGTTGCAGATGTTGACATGTTCGACTGTAGTACACTTTCTAATGCGTCCATAACTTCATCTTCTGTCACCTGTTGGGGTAAAAGGTACTGATGATCAGACATTCATTTTGAACCACATACAGAAGCAGTAGCGAACACAATTACGCATGTCATCTCTACACTGCCTTCCTGTCGATTGCATAACTGAAGGAAATATGAAAAATTCAGAGGTATTGAAAATTAGCTCAAGAAATCTTCAAACTAGTGCCTGGTCTACAGGGTTAGAGTGCCACTTGCTGGCTGACATAATAAGTGCAATTTCCAGCTGATTTGGTGCTTGGAACTCAGCTTGGGTGCGTATCAATAGCCCCATCATCCAAACGTGCTGCTGACCTATATTTTAAGTTAACATGAATCCTTATGCTAAACTCTCTATTAAGTCTAATTCCTCTAGGCAAAAGATTGAAGTGTACAGAATTATGAAGGGCCTAGATAGAGTGGATAGGAAGGACCTATTCCTCTTAGCAGAGGGGTCAATAACCAGGGGGCATGGTTTAAAGTGATTGGTAGAAGGATTAGAGCGGAAAGGAGGAAATTTTTTTTCACCCAGGGGGTGGTGGGGGTCTGGAACTCACTGCCTGAGAGGGTGGTAGAGGCAGAAACCCTCAACTCATTTTAAAAATACCTGGACGTGCATCTGAAGAGCAGTGACCTGCAGGGCTACGGACCAAATGCGGGAAAGTGGGATCAGGCTGGATGGCCTCCTTCTGTGCCGTAAATTTTCTATGATTCTACCTGTGTGCTATCCCATCATTCTAACAGGATCACATATGAAGCACAATCACATTCAAACAAAGCTATTTTTAACTAAAGACAAACTTGACAAACAGAAGAAAACATTTTTAATGCATTTTCCCCTTGAATTTCCATTTTAAGGTTGAGATGATGAAAGAAAAAAATTCCTATGCAAGATCAAAAATCAAAGGCAAATTTTTACAATTGGGAACACAAGAAATCAAAAACAAAATCACAAAGCTCTATAAAAGACTATTAAACATAGTTTGATAGCCAAAAGAACCAACTAAAACATGCATTTATATAGCACCTTAAAGGTTGGAAAACTTCCTACGGTGTGTAATTTTAAAAAAAATGACACCAGGCACAAGGAAATATTAGGAGGGTAACCAAAAGCTTGGTCAAAAAGGTGGGTTTGAAGCAGGATCAAAAGGATGAGATGGGAGTGGAGAGGCAGAGGAGTTTAGGGAAAGAATTCCAGAGCATGGGGTGTAGAGCGACTAAACAGCACCAATGGCCTCGAAGGGAGGGAGAGATGCACGAGAGGCTAGGGTTGGAGAAATGGAGATTCGGGGGTGGGGGTGTAGGTTACAGACATAGGGAGCAGCAAAGCCATGAAGGGGTTTAAACAGGAGAATGAGAATTTTAAATTTCAAGTGTTGGGATTAGGAGCCAATGTAGGTCAACGAGGAGAGGGGTGCTGGACGAGCAGGATTTGGTGTGGCATAGGATGCGGGTAGCAGAGTTTTGAACTAGCTTAACTTTACTGAGGGTGGAAGATGGGAGGCTGGTCAGGAGTGCATTGCAATGGCCAGCCTCAACTTTCCGCCTCTGTATAATATAAAAATATGACTGCCAAAAATGCGACACATATCTTACCACACTTCAATCACGTCAAAACAGTTCAGTCCTGGAAGATTACGTTATTTTTTTCTGTGCAAAATGTACGGCATGTAATAACAGATTCTGTATGGACTACCATGGTACTCCAGTTAAGTAAAAAAAAACTTAAAAGCTACATTTCTCCAGGAGATGATAAAGAAATTAAAAGTTTATAACATTTTCTATGCCTAGTGATTGAATTGCCATTTTTCGGAGCATGTTTATTCAAACGTAATACACATTATGGAAGAAATGAAAACTGATGCATTTTGCTGGCTACTTTTTTTTTGACATGTATAGTTACCCCCAGCCCCCCACCCCCCAAAAAACTGATGCATTGGGTTAAGTAACTACTACACGATCAAGTTTTTAAAAATTACTTTTCTTTTATCTGCACATACTGGGTTCATAAACTAGAGTATAATAACTAAATCCCTTCAAAACAATTATTAAGCAGCAGGGAAGGGAAAACTAGCCAGGGTTTCTACTCTTAATCACTATAACATCCTTTATCAGAAATTCAAGGTTGTGGGCATCAGGTGCAGAAATGATTGAGCTTGTTGACGTGCAGTCAACACTCATAAGTTATGGCCACTGGGTGAGAATCTGATGATACTTTGTCTAACCATGAGGGGGTCAAGAACGAGGGTCATAGCTACAAGATTAGATGCAAGAGGGCAGGACAAACTTCTTCACAAAGAATTGTGGGCTGTATAATTCACTTCCAGGGTTAGCAATTGAGCCAGAGACTAGGTCAACATTCAAAATTAAAATTTGATAGGTGGATGAAGGAAAGGGCAACACAGTAGGTAAACATGACTGGAATTATTTGTTCGTGAGAAGGTTAAATGTCAACAGACTGGTTGGACCGAATGGCTTGCTCCTGTGTTGTAACTTCTATGTATTTCGATTTCTAGCTCTGTTTTGAGACCAGATTTAGGTACACTTTCATTGCTCATTGGGGGCCTTTCAAAAAAAGAAAAATTAGACTAATTATTGTAAGAATATATTCTTAATCTGAACATAAGAAATGCTCACACAAAAAGCTTATACTAGGCAGCTGATGTATAACAAAATCATTGCTTAAATTTGTGCAGAGTAACTCTCATATCTTTATAGCACTTGAGTTTCAAACTGGAAGCCACAGTAGAAAGCAACTCCACATTGAGTGTACGATCACTACACAATGAAGCTAAAAATCAAAGCAGCAATTAATTGAAAGTGTCCTTACAGACAAAGCTTCAACACCAAGCACTTTTTTTTATTTTTCAAAAAGATTACTTTTTCCCTAATAGTTAAACAAATAGTGATTGTCAAGACCATGGCAGTATAGGAACTTGAATCAGTTAAGGAATGGGGAAAGCAGTGGCATGGTTTATGATTGTCATATCAATGAGTTTGTTTATTTAACAAAAGCTGGGCAGACAGAGCAATTCCTGAAAGTTAATTTCCTTTAGAAAAAAAGGCTGACAAATTTCCCAATGTTCAATGCAGGCTGCAAAATACATCACTCAGGAAGCAAGAATAATCAATCTCAAATCTATGTAACTTTTGATGGCTGAAATAAATGAACTGCTTACTGCACATAACCTACAGTTTTTCTCCCTTTATTTTTCACTCTCTGTGATACACATCAACACTTTCTCCATTCCTGCCCTACAACCTGTTGCTCAACTGTGTTCAAAAATGGCTTTTTCCACATGACACTTCCCAACAAGAGATTTCAGTAACTCACTGAATTTGCACCCTACCACTTTGACAAAGTACATTAAGCCTCCGATGCACTGCACCGCTGCTCTGCCAATCCATACCCTATATGGCGATGCAATGCACTCAGTAAAAGTTAATAATCCTATTAAACTGAATGAAAACACAGAAATGACTGGACAACAGCAATGTTTCTGAAACATATCAGGGTTATACTCTATGTAATACAATTTTCAAATGTATGCCAGCAATTCCCAATTTGCAGCTCCACTTCTAAAAATGTATTTCAGCCTTTATTTCTAATCAGGTTCTGCAGCTGCTGTGCAACAGGCCACATTTTTGCCAAAGGAATGCTTATGTATTCCTGATTTAATATACTGGACTGTAAATACTCAGTATGTAATGACTTTTATAGAATTTATTTGAGCAGCTTGCTTTGCAAAAGCAACATTACCTGAATAGGCTCCTCTTCTTCGCATTGGCCAGAAACTAAAAGGTCACCATATTCTCCCATACACCAAGCAGCCACCTGAACAAGAGGTTGCTGTTGAAAGATGACCAGTTAGTAAGCCTTGAATATGTTTGAAAACTGAAACAATTCAATACATTGCTAATTAATAAGTTAACAAACTTTAGCGATCTAGCATGCTGTTAAATTTCAAAGAGCCAAAAAATGATATAGGACCACAGTTCAGCACATTTGCACAGATATTAGACTTCAGATCAAGCCTAAAGTGCATAAATGAGTTTACACCCATACAAAAACAAAACACATGACATCGTCCAGGAGGTAGTCCTAATAAAAGCAATATCAACCTAGACCCACCTAGGAATTCATGTCCAAGTGTACATGAACATATCCTGACAACAGACTCATTTAAACTTACTTCAGAATTTTTAGGAATAATGAAAGGCAACTTGGCCAAACAGGCTTATTTGTTAAATCTCATTTCCACCTGCCTGCTTTCTCATCATATTGCTCAATCCTATTAGATAATATTTTGCAGTTTTGTGAGCACTATATTCTCACATTGCTTAATTTGAATTATTGCATAATTTGAATTTTAAGTTCAAAATAAGATTGAATTATGAGGAAAATGCAGCAGCACTCTTGATATAACCCAGAAGTTTATTTGCCTTCTTACAAACTGCAGATAAAGGTTCATCATGACTTCCCTGCTTTTGTACTCTATGCCTCTATTTATAAAGCCCAGGATCCCATTTGCTTTCTTAACCTGCCCTGCCACCTTCAATGATTTGTGCACGTAAACACCCAGATCTCCCTGATCCTGCACCTCTTTTAAAATTGTACCCTTTAGTTTATATTGCCTCTCCTCGTTCTTCCTAATGAAATGTATCACTTCACACTTTTCTATGTTGAATTTCATCTGCCATGTACTCAGGTAGTGCTGGCACCCCTTTGTTTTTAATCTATACAAATAACCTGGATACCAAAACCAACTGCAGGTCCAGTTTGTTGATGACTAGAAATAAGTATAGCTGCAAAACAGGGAATGCAGTAAAATACTTAGAAAAGGATTTAAAATGGGCAGAAAAATGACAAAATTTACCATTAAATATGCAGGTCATAATTGTACAATTAAATCAAATTAGCCCAGGGAAACTCAAAGAAGCTTGACAGTATCAGCAAACATAACTTTTAATGTCCAATGTGGCAGGTAATTAAAGTGAAAAGATAACCAGGATGTGTAGCCAGAAGAGAATACAAATATGCAGAAGTGATGTTAAGACATTACAATCCATTGATCAGACACACTGGGGAGTACTGTTTTTACAGTTTTATCAATTCATAAACAAAGATAATACATTAGAAAAAGTACAGAAAAAAAAAGCAATAAATGTGTTCCATGGGCTAAAGGGGATGAGCTGTGAGGATCAGACAGGTTTAAACTTAGTCTAGAAAAACAGCAGTGGGGGAGGGTGAAGTCATGCAAGTATATCAAATATTAAAATGGTACATAATATTGAAGTGAGATCAGAGGACAAATGGAAATTAATGCAAAATCAATTTGAAATAAATCGATAAATGTTTAAAATAACCTGTCAGGCAAGGTAGCAGAGGCAAAGACACTGAAGTTGTTTAAAATGCAACTAGATGATATGATGGGAGAATTAAGCTGCTAAAGGAATGAGCTCAGATAGGCTGAATGGCTTTTTTCATGTTCTTATTTAGCACACAAACTCCCATGCTAATTACTTCACACTTATCCACATTGAACTACATATGCCACATACTGGCCCAAATCTTTCTGAATTTCATCCTTGTAGATGAAACAGTAAACACAGATTCAAAGAAATAGATTCACAACCAATTTGTGAAATGGCAATGGCAAAGACAAAGCAGTCAAAGGGTTACTATTACCAGAACATCAAACACCAACTCTTTCTGCAACAGCCTCTGATCGATGGGGAACAATAAATTCAGCTGAGAAAGCAGGCATAGTTTTACCTTTGAACACTAACCACAAAACTAAAAGGTATACATAACTCAAAGACAAGATAACTGTGACTGGATTGTTTCAATAAAATTGGTGTTTTTTCTTTCAAAAAGTGCAAGAATAAGCACTAACTTTAACTTAAATCAGGACCACAATTAATATGGTCAATTAGTTTACAAGTCAGCTTTTGACACTTGAGCTTTCAACCAAGTAGAAAGCTGAATATAGTTCCTCTGCTTCTTGTTGTTTTAAATGTTGTACCTGAGAGATATCTTCCAGGATGGCTTTGTAAAGTTTCTGTACTGTATAGGCATGCATTTCAATGCTGTTTGTGATCAACTGGATCAAGTTGGGTACTGCATCATCTCTTACATAACTGCCAGCCTAAAATTGAAGCACAGAAAAATTATTAAGGACTGTTGTAACACTGATTATTATAAGACTGAAAAATATATTTTTCCCTCAAGACACAAGACTCGAGATTTTGGGGCAAAACAACATACATTACAGAAAATGAAGCACAATGAACATTTCAGGCATTGTAGAAAGTAACCTAACTCAACCCACACCAAGTCATGCTCACTAAGTCATGGTCCCCCAGCACCTCCAATTTAAAATTCTCATCGTTGTGTTCAAATCGCTTTATGGCCGTGATCCTCCCCATCTCTGTAGCCATCTCCAGCCCTACAACCCTCTGAGAGCAACGCGTTCCTCCAACTCTGGCCGTACGCATCCGCCACTCCCTCCTTCGGCCACACCTTCAGCCATCTAGATCTTAAACTCAGGAATTCCCTCCCGACACTCCTCCACCTCTATCTTGTCCTTTAAGATCCTCCTTCTCTTTGAAGAAGCTTTTAGTCATCTGTGACGTGTCTTTTCCTATGTTAAATGGTGCTACATAAATGCAAATTGCTGTCAATGTTGAAAAAAACCCAGCCAGGGCTACATACTGACACTGCTGCACCTTTAAACAAATTGAAATTAAGAGCGTCTCTGTGGGGAGCGTCACACCTGGACAGTCCCTAGTGTGACGACTGAACAAAGGACACTGGTGGCAGTCTTGAGCAAGCTGCCTCCATCTGCTCTGTTCTGCAGATGCATCAAGGCCAAGCAAATCAAAGATGGGGGAAAAATACTGAAAGGCAGCAACACAAGTAGGTTGATTTAATAGCATATATCGGCAAGATAATCTAATCCATTATTGATAACACTTTTCAGAAACAGCTATTTGATAACCATCTGATATGCAATTCAGTTTGGTTTTCACAAAAATCATACTGCAGTTGTTTTATAAACACATTTCCAAAACCATACATGGTCAAACATCAAACTTGCAGCATTCAAGGAAATGAAGTTCAAGCTTTCATACAGTGTTTGTGTTCATTCAATTAAGTGGATTAACTTGTATTTGTCAAACCATTCCATCCAAGTTGATGTAAAGTATTCCACACCTACAAAATGTGACATCAATTAATCTGCTTTATTATACATGTATTTAAATGTCATCTGTAAAGTGGTCCTTTGCTGCAACATAACTATCTCTGCAGATGACATCACATTAAGATAATGTGTCAAGACTTGAACTTGAAACTCTGCCATTTACCAGTAGGGTTGAAGCAGAATGTTGTGTTTAAGCTTACAAAGTTCAAAGCACTTATTAACCTTGTTCCCAATTGTGAATCCTATTCAGTGGAGAGATTGTACATATAGTGATAAGCTGGAACTTGAGATTTACTTTGATCATCAAAACAAGCTGGCCCACTGAGCCAGGTTGTCAAAGGTGTTCTTCAATGTCTGAAACTTGCATAAACTGAAATGCTATATGGATACGAGCAGATTTTTAACATTATAAAGCTTGTATTTATAGTAATCTGGAATATGCACCTTCAGCCTAGTTAAGTCCTTCTGTAACACACCTATTAGTGCTCAATGGAATTCAGAAGTGTGCCATGCATATAATCATGCAAGTAAGCGCTGCACAACTATCCGGTTCAATCATTGACACCGAGGCAGATGATATCTGTTTAGAGGTTTATCTACTGGACCTAGCTCTCCTACAATCAAAATGGTCCAGACATTACATTTTGGAACACTGTCAGTACCAACACAATACACACTTAACTCTCAGCTGAAGGCTGCACACACATTACTGACCCCTCACCCTGAAGTGGAACAACTAACGACCTATGCTTCATCTTTTCTTGTAAACAATTTTACAACACCAAGTTATAGTCCAGCAATTTTATTTTAAATTCACAAGCTTTCGGAGGCTACCTCCTTCCTCAGGTGAACGATGTGAAAATGAAATCCTCGAAATGAAATCGCATTTATAATTCACAGAACAATGCTTGGTGATTACAGACAGTTTTTTCAACTGCCCGTTGCCAAGGCAATCAGTGTGCAGACAGACAGGTGTTACCTGCCAGGTCTCAGAATATACAAATCACCAAAAAAAAACAAAAAGAGATAGAGAGGTAGAAACATAGAAAAGACAGCAACTGACCCGTTATATTAAAAACGGATAACATTTGTTCGCTGGTGGAGTAACGTGTAGCGTGACATGAACCCAAGATCCCGGTTGAGGCCGTCCTCATGGGTGCGGAACTTGGCTATCAATTTCTGCTCGATGATTTTGCGTTGTCGTGTCTCTCGAAGGCCGCCTTGGAGTACGCTTACCCGAAGGTCGGTGGATGAATGTCCATGACTGCTGAAGTGTTCCCCGACTGGGAGGGAACCCTCCTGTTTGGCGATTGTTGCGCGGTGTCCGTTCATCCGTTGTCGCAGCGTCTGCATGGTCTCGCCAATGTACCATGCTCTGGGGCATCCTTTCCTGCAACGTATGAGGTAGACAACGTTGGCCGAGTCACAGGAGTATGAACCATGCACCTGGTGGGTGGTGTCCTCTCGTGTGATGGTGGTATCTGTGTCGATGATCTGGCATGTCTTGCAGAGGTTACCGTGGCAGGGTTGTGTGGTGTCGTGGACGCTGTTCTCTTGAAAGCTAGGTAATTTGCTGCGAACGATGGTCTGTTTGAGGTTGGGTGGCTGTTTAAAGGCGAGTAGTGGAGGTGTGGGGATGGCCATAGCGAGGTGTTTGTCCTCATTGATGACATGTTGAAGGCTGCGGAGAACATGGCGTAGTTTCTCCGCTCCGGGGAAGTACTGGACGACAAAGGGTACTCTGTTGGTTGCGTCCCGTGTTAGTCTCCTGAGGAGGTCTATGCGATTTTTTGCTGTGGCCCGTCGGAACTGTCGATCGATGAGTCGAGCGTCCTATCCCGTTCTTACTAGGGCGTCTTTCAGCGTCTGTAGGTGTCCATCGCGTTCCTCCTCGTCTGAGCAGACCCTGTGTATTCGCAGGGCCTGTCCATAGGGGATGGCCTCTTTGACGTGGTTAGGGTGGAAGCTGGAAAAGTGGAGCATCGTGAGGTTGTCCGTGGGCTTGCGGTAGTGTGAGGTCATCCACTTCGGATCCAAGATAGATCAGAGTATTTTCTAAATGTCGAGAAGCTAGGAACTGTGGACAGGCAAAGCGATTTAAGGGTCCAAGTACCAGATCATCGACACAGATACCACCATCACACGAGAGGACACCACCCACCAGGTGCATGGTTCATACTCCTGTGACTCGGCCAACGTTGTCTACCTCATACGTTGCAGGAAAGGATGCCCCAGAGCATGGTACATTGGCGAGACCATGCAGACGCTGCGACAACGGATGAACGGACACCGCGCAACAATCGCCAAACAGGAGGGTTCCCTCCCAGTCGGGGAACACTTCAGCAGTCATGGACATTCATCCACCGACCTTCGGGTAAGCGTACTCCAAGGCGGCCTTCGAGAGACACGACAACGCAAAATCATCGAGCAGAAATTGATAGCCAAGTTCCGCACCCATGAGGACGGCCTCAACCGGGATCTTGGGTTCATGTCACGCTACACGTTACTCCACCAGCGAACAAATGTTATCCGTTTTTAATATAACGGGTCAGTTGCTGTCTTTTCTATGTTTCTACCTCTCTATCTCTTTTTGTTTTTTTTTGGTGATTTGTATATTCTGAGACCTGGCAGGTAACACCTGTCTGTCTGCACACTGATTGCCTTGGCAACGGGCAGTTGAAAAAACTGTCTGTAATCACCAAGCATTGTTCTGTGAATTATAAATGCGATTTCATTTCGAGGATTTCATTTTCACATCGTTCACCTGAGGAAGGAGGTAGCCTCCGAAAGCTTGTGAATTTAAAATAAAATTGCTGGACTATAACTTGGTGTTGTAAAATTGTTTACAATTGTCAACCCCAGTCCATCACCGGCATCTCCACATCATCTTTTCTTGTTCAAGGTGTGGTAGTGTTGAATTTCCTTCCTTAATCTAGTGTGAGTTCTGTCTGACAGTTCTTTTCAGAGCTTTAAGTGATGAGTAAATAGTTATTTATTGAATTAATTACATTTTGTACTTCACTTTTAAGTCATTGAAGAAGAAAGAGTCAAACTGGACTCCTCCGGAGGGTCGCTGCCCTAAGCTTGACATGTATGCTCAAGCTGTCAGGCGATGCGTCAATGCCAGATTCATCAGCCGCACTCACAAGACAGTCCAGAATGTCACCCGAGCACAACGCAACGCCATCAACGCTCTCAAGACCAACCGCAACATCATCATCAAACCAGCAGACAAAGGAGGAGCTATTGTCATACAGAACAGAACGGACTATTGCAAAGAAGCATACCGACAACTGGACAACCAGGAACACTACAGGCGGTTACCCGCAGATCCGACCAAAGAACACACCCACCAGCTCAACAAACTGATCAAGACCTTCGATCCAGACCTTCAAAGCATCCTACGCGCTCTCATCCCACGTACTCCCCGCGTGGGAGACTTCTGCTGCCTCCCAAAGATACACAAAGCCAACACACCCGGACGTCCTATCGTATCAGGCAACGGAACCCTGCGAGAACCTCTCTGGATACGTCGTGGGCATCCTGAAACCCATTGTCCAGGGAACCCCCAGCTTCTGTCGCGACACTACAGACTTCCTACAAAAACTCAGCACCCACGGACCAGTTAAACCAGGAACACTTCTCACCACGATGGACGTCTCGGCACTCTACACCAGTATCCCCCACGATGACGGCATCGCTGCAACAGCCTCAGTACTCAACACCAACAGCCAATCTCCAGATGCTTCATCCTGGATCACAATGTCTTCACCTTCGATAACCAGTTCTTTACCCAAACACACGGAACAGCCATGGGGACCAAATTCGCACCCCAATACGCCAACGTTTTCATGCACAAGTTCGAGCGTGACTTCTTCACTGCACAGGACCTCCAACCAATGCTATACACCAGATACATCGACGACATTTTCTTCCTACGGACCCACGGTGAAGAATGACTGAAGAGACTACATGATAACATCAACAAGTTCCATCCCACCATCAAACTCACCATGGGCTACTCCTCAATCGGTTTCTTTCTTGGACACACAAATCTCCAAAGACGGGCACCTCACTCTACCGCAAGCCCACGGACAACCTCACGATGCTCCACTTTTCCAGCTTCCATCCTAACCACGTCAAAGAGGCCATCCCCTATGGACAGGCCCTACGAATACACAGGATCTGCTCAGACGAGGAGGATCGCGATGGACACCTACAGACACTGAAAGACGCCCTCGTAAGAACGGGATATGACGCTCGACTTGTCGATCAACAGTTCCGACGGGCCACAGCGAAGAATCGCATAGACCTCCTCAGAAGACAAACACGGGACGCAACCAACAGAGTACCCTTCGTTGTCCAGTACTTCCCTGGAGCGGAGAAACTACGCCATGTTCTCTGCAGCCTTCAACAGGTCATTGATGACGACGAACACCTCGCTAAGGCCATCCCCACGCCTCCACTACTCGCCTTCAAACAGCCACCCAACCTCAAACAGACCATCGTTCGCAGCAAATTACCCAGCTTTCAGGAGAACAGCGTCCACGACACCACACGGCCCTGCCACGGCAACCTCTGCAAGACATGCCGGATCATCGACACAGATACCACCATCACACGAGGGGACACCACCCACCAGGTACATGGTCCATACTCCTGTGACTCGGCCAACGTTGTCTACCTCATACGTTGCGGGAGGGGATGCCCCGGAGCATGGTACATTGGAGAGACCATGCAGACACTGCGACAACGGAAGAACGGACACCGCGCAACAATCGCCAAACAGGAGGGTTCTCTCCCTGTCGGGGAACACTTTAGCAGTCAAGGACATTCAGCCACCGATCTTCGGGTAAGCGTTCTCCAAGGCGGCCTTAGAGACACACGACAACGCAAAATCGTCGAGCAGAAATTGATAGCCAAGTTCCGCACCCATGAGGACGGCCTCAACCGGGATCTTGGGTTCATGTCACGCTACACGTAACCCCACCAGCAGGAAAAAAAGTTATCTGTTTTTAATACAACTGGAAATTCTCTCTCTCTGCCTTTCGGGTCTCTTTCTCTCTGTCTGTATAATTTGACACATTGTGTATTCAGTATACAGGGACCTACTGTTTTCCGTGGCTAACCTGTCTGAACACCAATGACACCTTTGATTGGTGTGATGGTGTCCCAGCCTAATATAAGATATGCGATTTGAGAACCTCTCATTCACTCACTCACCTGACGAAGGAGATAATCTCCGAAAGCTTGTGATTTTAAAATAAAATTGTTGGACTATAACCTGGTGTTGTAAGATTCCTTACATTTAAGTCATTGACTCATCAAAACAATGTTAAAACAGTTTCTTTTATATTTTACCATTATTTAGTTTGCTGTGATCGGTGGTTTAAATAAATATAAAATGAAATTGACTTATCATCTCACCAACCATCTTCACTACCCTGCAAACACTGAAGATGAGTTTATCCTAATTTTAGAAACCTCAGGCACAGGTGGCCATTCGGCCCATTGTGTCTGTGCTTGATCTTTGCTGGAACAATCCAAAACTAAGCTCAATGCACTGCTGTTTCCCCATGGCCCTGCATCTTCCTTTGCTTCAAATGTTTATCTACTGTTCAAAAGATACAATGGCTTCTACCTCAACCAAATCCTGTTTCAACGACCCTCAGCATAATGGAACCATAGAAGTTTTATTCTGTGGGACTCACTTTCACTATAATTGGATTGAGGCTGCTCAAACTTATTTTTTTTTTACAAACATAGAACCCAGAGTTGAGGGGCCAGTGTCTAATCCACTAAACCACCCAGTTCCCCATACATATGGATCCTCACAAAAGAAACTGTGTAGCTTTAAGGAGAGACCTCTCTTACCGTTGTTAACACTTTCATTATAGTGTCTATATGCCATCTCTTGGATGGTGCATACCTGTAAAAAAAAGAATGCTATGAAAGGTTTTTTCCTGCCAAGGGAGTCAATACAATTTTCTGAATTATTAAGTGGTTTGTGTCAGAGTAAGCAGTCGATTGGCTAACACTTTTTATATAAAAGCGATGATCATCCCAAGCAAGACTAAAACCATTGGTTCTTACAGTTGCTTGCTGATGGAGCGGTTAAAAAATTAAACAAATAGGTGCTTAGTAATTAACAAGCAAGCTATACATTAAGAAATACATGCACACTAATGCATTAAAGAATCAAAATGAACATCCAATGTTTTAAATCAACCACGTGGTATGCATATCTTCAACATGCACTGTACTACACATGGTTATGCTAGATTTGAAAGATCTGGGGAATTACATGGGATATAAATGTCCATGAAATGTCCCATCTGTGATCCAGGTACTGATGTTAGTATACTGAAGCAATTATGAGGTTATCAATTTATACTTGTTTGTTGCAAAAACAGAGTAGTTATAATGAGAAACTTCAATTTTCACAACTGGGAGAAGAACAGCTCCAGTCCCAAAGGCTATGAATTTCTCGTGTATTTGGGACAGTTTTCTGGAACAATATGTCCTTGAATCAACAAGAGAACAGGCCATCTTAGATCCGATAACGAGCCTGAATTAGTCAATAATGTAGCTGTATGGGAACACCTAGCTAACAGTGACCATAATATGATAGAATTCGATATATTAGGTTTGAAAGGGAGAAGGGTGAGTCATGAACCAAGGTTTTAAATTTAGGTAAGGCTGACTTGAGGGATGAGGCAGAAATTGACCACAATAGACTGAACACAACTACTGACTGATAATACTACACATGAACAGTAGGAGGTGTTCAAAAATGTATTTGATAGAATATAAGCCCTTTAGGGTTACATACAGGTCAAGAGCTCTACTTGTGTAATCAAACAATCTTGGTCAACAAGGGAAGTTAGAAATGGCATAAAACTAAAAGAAGGGGTTTATACAGCGGCAAAGAACAGTAGAGATCCCGCAGACTAGGAGATATAAAGAACAGCAAAGGGATACAAAGAAAGTGGTAAGAGTCGCAAAAAGGGAATACGAGAAAGCTTGCAAGGGATATCAAGGACAACACTAAAGGTTTTTAAAAATGAGAAAGAGGGCGGCTAAAAATAATGTGGGCCCCTTAATGACAGACGCAGGTGATATAATTGGAAATCAGGAAATGGCAGACTTACGAAACAGCTAAACAGGAAATTGTTGATGCGTTAGTCATTATATGTCAAAACACACTCGAATCAGGAATTGTCTCCTTGGATTGGAAAATTGCCAGTGTCTCGCTACTAAAAAGAGTGAGAGAGATTAACTAGGAATTTATAGGCCTATTAGTCCACTACAGTTGTGGGGAAGTTACTAGAATCTGTTATTAGGGACAGAGTGACTGAGCATTTGGATAAATGAGCTGATCAGAGAGAGCCAGCATGGATTTGTATGGGGTAAATCATGTCTAAGGAACCTAACTGATGTTTTTGAGGAGATAACTAATGTGGTAAATAAGGGAATGTTTATGGATGTTATTTATATGGACTTTCAGAAGGCAGTCAACAAGATTCCACATGAGACAACAAAAATGAGAGCATATGGAATTGGAGGCAACCTATTGGCTTGGATAGGGAATTGGTTAGGAGGTAGGAGATAGAGTAGGGATAATGGGTATGTACTCAAATTGGCAGGATGTGACGTGGTGTCCCCCAGGGATCTATACTGCGGCCACAGCTTTTCACTATATTTATACATGACTTTGATGAAGGACTAGAGAGCCATATATCTAAGTTTGCTGACGACACTAAGTTAGGTGGCACAGTAAATAGTGTAGATGGGAGAAAAAAGTTGCAACATGACATTGATAGATTAGGTGAGTGGACAAAACTGTGGCAGATGGAATTCAATGTGGGAAAGTGTGAGGTCATCCACTTCGGATCCAAGATAGATCAGAGTATTTTCTAAATGTCGAGAAGTTAGGAACTGTGGACAGGCAAAGCGATTTAAGGGTCCAAGTACAGAAATTACTAAAAGCTAGTGGACAGGTACAAAAAAAATGTATTAAAAAGGACTAATGGAATGTTGGCCTTTATCTCAAGGAGGCTGGAATACAAAGGGGTGGAAGTTATGTTACAGCGTACAGACCTCTGGTTAGACCCCATCTGGAGTATGGCACTCAGTTCTAGGCACCACACCACAAGGATACATTGGCCTTGGAGTGGGTGCAGCACAGATTCACCAGAATGATATCAGCACTAAAAGGGTTAAATTATGAGCTCAAGTTGTATGGACTAGGCTTATTTCAAAACAAATAGATTTTTGTTAGGCAAGGGTATTGAGGGTTATGGAACCAAGGCGGGTAGATGGAGTCAAGATACAGATCAGCCATGATGTAACTGAATGGTGGAATAGGCTCTAGGGACTGAATGGCCTACCCCTGTTCCTATGTGTGGAAATGCCAGTGGTTATATTTTGTATGAATTCCTACAAATTGCAGAACAACCAAATCATACTAAATTTGCCAAAATTTAAATTTTTGAAAATAAGTGTACACACACAAAAATCAATACAGTGGAAAGAATACAATGAGACAAAATCAAAGTGGGACAAGTCAGATTTTGCAAAATAGGCGTGAAAGGATTGAAAATTTAAGATTTAGTCACATACAAACGTATTTTTCAGAGCGACAGAAAATTCATAACCTGCACACAAGTAGATCAAGATATTTTTTCACATTAACCTCATTGTTTGTGAATACTTAAGGTGCTTTGTAAAAAATATTCTGGAATCCTAAACAGTTAATGAGGATATCAATTTATATAAAAAGCATTATAGAAGTGTACACTTTTGTGCCTAAATTAACCTCTTGGGATGCACTAACACAACCCACTGTACAGTTACATAATTCTGCTGCTTCAGATCAAACCTGTGGATGTCTAATATTTGCACTTATTCAATAACAAGTTCACAGTACATTTGTATAGTGCTCAGAATATAAAGTCTTACTTCTCTGCTGCAAGAAAGATGCCAGAGGCACAATCTGCTTTGAATTCAGGATCACACAAATCCAGGAAATAGAGCAATTCCTTCATCATTCCTCTGATGTTATTTCCATTTACCAGAGCAAAGCTCAGTTCCATTGCACGTCTAAAGAGGCGAATAACAAGTGAAGTAAGTTCTTGCATACTACCTGACTAAAAAAAGGCAAAACAAGTTTTCTATGATTTGAATTGTTGAAATAAAATGTCAGTTAGCTCCATTTACAAGCTGTACCTTTGGAAAACATAAATCCAATATTGCTTTTGCTATAAAGAAAAATAAACAAATTGAATTTTGGACACATTAACATACTGAACAAGAACCCAGCCATGATGAATCACTAATTTTTTGCAACTTGGTAATTTTTCCCTGAAGTACAGCTTCTAAATCAGGAACATTAAACTTACTGTTTATAACATCTTTCTATTAAGGGGTATAATGTATTGGCGTATTTCAAAGTTATCTACTAGACTATTTCAGTAACTATTGTAATTACATAATAGTTAATGCTTCAGTGTATTCAGCTTTCATCTACACAGTACCCACCAGAGGTTTAATTCTAGCATAACTACAACGCAGTATGAACTGTAGGAATATATTAAAACATCTTTTATTCAAAGTAATCATGTCCATAATCCCAAAAAAGGGTTACTGGCTGCTGAAGCTGTACAAGATATCAGAGCCACTCAATGAGATTACTATAATCATTGCACAAATGTACTGGTCTATATTCAAAATTGAAGTGTGTAGACCATCTGCAAACCTCAAATATGGGAACCTTCACCTTTTAATAGATACATCCAAGTCCTTCAAACAATCCACTATTGTGCTTCTGTGTCTTTGAACTGCATTATGATCTGTTTGGACAGTTTTGAGCAGCGAGGTCAGTGCCACATACCTTAGAACGGTGAACAAGAAAAGTTACATAAGTTTAAAAACTTTGGTTGTAACCACATATATTTCAAAAAGTATCAGACAGTGCTCTGAACACAATCTAATTCAATGAGGAGCATGTGGCAAATAGTTACAAGGGTATAACCAATGAACACTGGAAATCTAGAATAATATTGCAAGAATTGTGTTCTACAACAGTCTATTTGTTGCAGAAGCAAGGAAGGATTTGGCTTTCATTTGAGTAGGCAAAGGTTTGCTAGAGGACAAGGTGATTTTTTCCCCCCCTTACTTTCTCAGTTATGTACAGTGCATTCCTCTGTAGAACACTCAAGAAAGAACTTGCATTTATATAGCCCCTTTCATGCCCTCAGGATGTTCCAAAGCACTTAATAGCCAACAAAGTACTTTTTGAAGTGGAGTCACTTGTAATGTAGGAAAATGCTGCAGCCAATTTGTGCACAGCAAGGCTCCACAAACAGCAATGAGATAAATGACCATATAATCTGTTTTTAGTGGTGTTGGTTGAGCAATAAATGTTAGTCAAGAACTGGGAGAACTCCCTGCTCTTCTTTGAAAAGTGCCATGAGAACTTATATGTCCAGCTGAGAGGGTAGACTGTTTAAGGTCTCATCCGAAAGGCTCAAGTGCTGAAACGCAGTGAACACAACACTGTAGGGGACTTGAGGTTATGTGGATGACGATGGTGCTGTTCTACATCTACTTCTGCAGACTTTTCACATTTCTTGTGGCAATTAGTGGTCAATACTTGAATATTCATAGGATTGAAAACAGCCAACATTTTTACTTGCTGTGATTGATTACTGCAAAATAGTTAATATTGTAGCACTAAAGTTTCAAATTTAATGCTTGCACTGAGCATTATACCAGCATCTAAGTATTTGTATCCTGCCATTGCAATGGACCATCTTGGTAATTTTTTTTTGATTCTGTTGAACTTCAGTTCTCCACCTTGGATCATCAGTGGTGAGACAACAGTACTCAATGTCTCACACATTCTCGCACAAGCCTATTGCACGCTGAACCATACTTCTTCCTATAGATTGCAAGAATGTTGCATTTTTACATAGCAGTGGTAATTTAGGAATTCAATTCCCTTTTCTCCATTTATTCCCTGTTTCAGTTGACGTGATTAATTAAGATCTCCCAGAATAATTTTATTATTCCTACTCATCTCTCTAATCTGACTGCAGATTTCCTCTTCCATTTCCTTCCCAAAATTTGGAACTCTGTAAAACACCCATATTAACGTAACAAGCCTTTCTTTTGCCAATATTGCCACTCAGCAATAATTTGCTTCATAATGGTCGATCACAAATAGTACACAACTGAAGGACAACTGTAAAGGTTTAGCTTTAGTGCATGCTTAACTATAGTTCGAAAACTGCACCGTCAGTCAGGTCATCAGAGACTAATTTCACTTAATCAATCAACGGAACTGACGACCCTGGAGGTAACCCTCAAGTTGTCAATCATTATATAATTGCCTCATTAGAATGCATGTTAAAAGTTACAGATCCACATTCATTTTTCAAAATTTGAGTTGCATTTTAGTCAGCTCAATCTAGATGATTTCGATTGAAGAGCTAGAAGCAAACAAGGACATAGTCGGATTAAAAAGTTCCAACTAGTTTGGTGAAACAATGCAATCAACCTTGATCACCCATCCCAATTGACTCCATGTCTATGAACAGCTCAACCTTTATTAGTATAAAATGTGCAAAAATATTCACAAATAAAATTTGGAGTCAGTTTTACAATGTGAAGGATTTCAATTTTTATCTGAATAGTGATTTTCTCTTCCTTTTTTTTACATAAGCACAAGGTTTGGTTGTAATCCATATTTTGTTTATACATCCTGATTTTAATGTAAAAATCATAGTTTTCACAAGATAGTTTTTTTTTTAAAAGTCAATGAACATACCTAATATTTTTGTCATTATTTAGCAAGAACCGTCCCAAGATATTAATGGCTAGAACCTGTAATAAATCAAAAATGGAGAAATTTGTTAGGTTAGTTATGTACAAAGTCAACTTAATACACATTTAAATTAACCACAAAGTCAAACTGATTTAAATTTTCATGAGGTTGTTACATTAAAAACAAAATTTAATGCAAAGTCTGCTTTTTTTGCTGTGAGCCACACAACCACCTTCTAGTTAGGTCTCTACTCTTTTTGCCACCTTCTGGGGGAGGAAGGAATAATCTTTACTCAGTCATTGCATCAGATCAACTTATTCAGGTGTTAAACATTTAAAATTCATAGTTACAAGCTCACCACATTCTTTTGCTTAAACAATGCAATTTGTATTTTGGTACGGATAATTCACCCAAGGTGTTGTACTCAAATTAACACAGCCTTTTACCATAATAGTCTGAAGCACTCTCAAGGTACTGAGGCACTTAGACTGCTGTTCTATAATGGAGGCTTCAATTAACCCAATATAAACTGGGAATGCTGTAACGGAAATGTGCAAAGAGAATCAGAATGTGAACATGGTGCAGGATTACTTTTTGACTTCATGTGTTAGAGTCAAACACATGCTGCAAAACTTGACCCATCAGCTGGATTACAGTGGACACTAGTTACTTGGTTTAATGGTCGAAAGAGTTCCAAATTTAGTTTCAGTACCATTAAGATTGAGAACTCTAGCTGAGGCAACAGAAGCTAAGTAGTTTTTGGCATAGTGCATTTCACCTATCCGAAATAAATGCCTAATAAAACTGGAAACATTAAATTGACTATTGCCCTCCCTAATGATGCTCGTTTCTATGCTGTCGCAGAAAATGAAGATGGAGTGAAGTGAAACTGAAACTGAGTGCTGTTAAAACACCATTTTGAAAGAAGGAGAACCAAACTTGTACTAGTTAAATTATCGCAGTCAGCCATAATGCTGTGTGCGGTCACAGAGGCCATCACAGCTGAAACCAACTTGTTTCCTTGCTGTAAGTTAATCAGATGGGGCCAGCTTTCCTTCTTATGAACCAAACAAGTGTGTGTGGTATATACATCGTGGTCTCCATGAACTATTTTAATGCATCGCAGTCTGAACAATTACATAACCTACCCCACTCTTGACCACCAAAGGAACACGACAGAGTGAATGTCTACAGTTTCAGCATTTAAGATTCTTCACAACTTTGGAATCTCAATCTAACATACATGGTATTGTCCCTGTTCTGGTTACTTGTCTCAGATATTTGCTAATCAGCATAGTTATAGAAAACTCTGCCAGTGGCTCACAATAGTTTTATCATCTGACAACTCAAAGAAGAAAAATGGCACCAATTTAAGAAATCTAGAGTTTCTGCATTGAAACTGGACTAAACATCTTTTCTTTTTCGATATAGGTCATAGTCAAACATCACAGAAACTGGGGCACTTCTCATTTTAAATAGGCTTATAAAAGGTTCGAGTAGGTTTGTTCAAATATCTTGTTTGCGATCTCTAAGTTCAAAACATTGAGCTGCATTATTCTGCAACTCTTGTTAACTAACTATCGTAATACTTCTGAAGATTACAGCATTCAAGTATTGTCACAGGCATCTTTTCAGGCATAGTTGCAGTACTTTCCATATCTCCATAAACATTACTCCGAGACAAATCTTGAACTACGTTAATTTGACCATGTAATTTATACAGATTAAAAAGAACCTAACACTTATGCTACATACCCTTAGTCCACTCTCTGACTTGATGTCCATAATAGTCAAAACTGTTTCATATAAAATCGCATTACCCACATTTTTGCTGGTTTCTGTGTTTGTTGCAACCTAAGAAGAAATCAAAATGCACATCAGTACCAATAACCTGTCCTTTTCCGCCTCTCAAACTATCTTGGTAAATTATCCATATGCAGTTGGTTCACACAAACATTTTTAAAAATCTGGATTGACCCAATTTGAAAGGACACATTCAGGTTTCTCTGTCTGACCCAGTTTTAAAATAACAGATTGTGGTCTCTTCTAAAGACCCATCCTCCAGAACCATTGAACATCCATTTCTTCGAACATTAGGTATGGCTACAGGCAGTAAAGATCTGCAAAGCATGCAAAATTTGAAACCGGTACATAAACACAAGATGATGATTTAAAAAGTCTAAAAACCCAGGACAGGAAACATAAATTAGCATTTGACTTAGGTCCCAAAATAGTTTGAAGACACATGTATACTCAACAGAAAAAAGACCATTTATTTCATGGTTGTGAGCAGCTCTCGTAATTAAAAGTGGATACCAACTGCAAAAGTTGCAGTGGCTGTCTAGGGAAGTGTTTAGAAATTTGAAGTTAGTCAATTTTGCATCACCCAAAAAGCCACAAGAGACAGCTGGCCAGAATTTTCCAAACTGCCTGCCCCATCTACGATTTATGAAGCACAAAGAATGGAGGCAGTCAGTATTAAATCCTATCTTCATCTGTAGATTTGAAGGGGGCAGGGAGGAGTGGGACCAAACAGGTGTGCGCAACTACACATTCTGACAGCAGACGTGATTGCCAGCTGTTACAGAAACTTCCAACCATATTAGTAACTTTCTTATACTGTCTTCACCTGTGCAAGAATGTCATTCATAGCTTCACTTGAGTCGTCATCATTTCTACCCAACATTCGTAGCAACTGCAGTATTCGAACCTAGAATTACACAAAAAAAATTCGTAATGGAAAACTTTGTGGGCAATATTTTTGTGCTCAAAGGGTGACAGGTATTGCTATCTAAACTGAACATTTTTCCTAATAGCAGCTAAAGTATCAAACTTTAAGTAGAGCAGTGGGGCAAAGTTTTTTCTATGGTGTCTCAAATATGTGCTTTGCTTTTTGTTGCTGTCTTCACTGAAATGTCTTAAACAGTTTAAGAAGAGCACTCACTACTGCACGTAACAACTTTTCAATTTCACAAACCTACTTGACCTCGTCCTCACCAATCTACCTGTCACAGATGCATCTGTCCATGACAGTATTGGTTGGAGTGACTACCGCACTGTCCTTGTGGAGATGAAGTCCCGTCTGCACAGTGAGGACAACATCCGAAATGTTGTCTGGCACTATCACCGTGCTAAATGGGTTAGATTCGGAACAGATCTAGCAGCTCAAAACTGGGCATCCATGAGACACCGTGGGCCGTCAGCAGCAGCAGAATTGTATTCCAGCACAATCTATAACCTCATGGCCCGACATATTCCTCACTCTACCATTACCAACAAGCCAGGAGATCAACCCTGGTTCAATGAGGAGTGTAGAAGAGCATGCCAGGAGCAACACCACATGTACCTAAAAATGAGGTGCCAACCTGGTGAAGCTACAACACAGGACTACGTGCACGCTAAAAGTGGAAGCAACATGCTATAGACAAAGCTAAGCGATTCCACAACCAACGGTTCAGGTCAAAGCTCTGCAGTCCTGCCACATCCAGTCGTGAATGGTGGTGAACAATTAAACAACTAACTCTGTGAACATTCCCATCCTCAATGACGGCGGAGTCCAGCCCATGAGTGCAAAAGACAAGGCTGAAGCGTTTGCAACCATCTTCAGCCAGAAATGCCGATTGGATGATCCATCTCGGCCTTCTCCCGATATCCCCACCATCACAGAGGCCAGCCTTCAGCCAATTCGATTCACTCCACGTGATATCAAGAAATGGCTGAGTGCACTGGATACAACAAAGGCTATGGGCCCCGACAACATCCCGGCTGTAGTGCTGAAGACTTGTTCTCCAGAACTAGCCGCACCTCTAGCCAAACTGTTCTAGTACAGCTACAACACTGGCATTGACCAGACAAAGTGGAAAATTGCCCAGGTATGTCGAGTCCACAAAAAGCAGGGCAAATCCAATCCGGCCAATTACACCCCCCCCCCACCCCCATCAGTCTACTCTCAATCAGCAAAGTGATGAAGGTGTCCTTGACAGTGCTATCAAGCGGCACTCACTCACCAATAACCTGCTTACTGATGCTCAGTTTGGGTTCCGCCAGGACCACTTGGCTCCAGACCTAGTTACAGCCTTGGTCCAAACATGGACAAAAGAGCTGAATTCCAGAGGTGAGGTGAGAGTGACTGCCCTTGACATCAAGGCAGCATTTGACAGAGTGTGGCACCAAGGAGCCCTAGTAAAATTGAAGTCAATGGGAATCAGGGGCAAAACTCTCCAGTGGCTGGAGTCATACCTAGCACAAAGGAAGATGGTAGTGGTTGTTGGAGGCCAATCATCTCAGCCCCAGGACATTCCCCAGCTGCAGGAGCTCCTCAGGGCAGTGTCCTCGGCCCAACCATCTTCAGCTGCTTCATCAACGACCTTCCCTCCATCATGAGGTCAGAAATGGGGATGTTCGCTGATGATTGCACAGTGTTCCGTTTCATTCACATCCCTCAGATAATGAAGCAGTCCGTGCCCGCATGCAGCAAGACAGGGACAACATCCAGGCTTGGGCTGATAAGTGGCAAGTAACATTCGCGCCAGACAAGTGCCAGGCAATGACCATCTCCAACAAGAGAGAGTCCAACCACGTCCCCTTGACATTCAACGGCATTACCATCGCCGAATCCCCCACCATCAACATCCTGGGGGTCACCATTGACCAGAAACTTAACTGGACCAGCCTCATAAATACTGTGGCTACAAGAGCAGGTCAGAGGCTGGTTATTCTGCAGTGAGTGACTCACCTCCTGACTCCCCAAAGCTTTTCCACCATCTACAAGGCACAGGTCAGGAGTGTGATGGAATACTCTCCACTTGCCTGGATGAGTGCAGCTCCAACACTCAAAGCTTTAAATCATCCAGGACAAAGCAGCCTGCTAGATTGGCACCCCATCCACCACCCGAAACATTCACTCCCTTCACCACCGACGCACCATGGCTGCAGTGTGTACCATCCACAGGATGCAATGCAGCAACTTGCCAAGGCTTCTTCGACAGCACCTCCCAAACCTACGACCTCTACCACCTAGAAGGACAAGGGCAGCAGGCACATGGGACCACCACCTATACTTTCCCCTCCAAGTCACACCATCCCGACTTGGAAATATGTCACCATTCCTTCATCGTCACTGGGTCAAAATCCTGGAACTCCCTTCCTAACTGCACTGTGGGAGAACCTTCAGCACACGGACTGCAGCCGTTGAAGGCGGCGGCTCACTACCATCTTCTCACAGGCAATTAGGGATGGGCAATAAATGCTGGCCTTGCCAGCAACACCCACATCTCAAACAAATTTTTTTTAAAAATCAGTAACCTTTGTGGATTGGAAATTCCAGTCCCACTCCAGAAGTTAGAATTATAGAATTTTACAGCACAGGTGGTGGTAATTTGGCACACTTCACCTGTATCAGTTCTCAGTTACTCGCATAAAACCATTCCCATATCCTTTGCCTAAACCCTTTTAAAGTTTTTTTTGTCAACTATTTATCCATTTACAAGTTATCATGGATTCTGCTTCCACCAGAGTTGCTGGTAGGGCTTGACATGCCATAACCCTCTGTTTAAAAAAAAATCTCAATCTCTGTTCTTTATGCTTCTTGTTGTTCACCCAACCAGTGGAACTAGTTTTTCCCTATTTACCTTATCAAAAGCCGGCATAATTCTGAGCACCTCTATAAGATCTCATCTTAATTTTCTCCGTTCAAGTGAAAGAAACTCCAATTTCTCTAGTCTCATTACTAACACTTCTCATCTATGACATCATAAAAAAATCTCTTCTGTATCCATTCTATGGCTTCAACATACTTTCTAAAGTAGGGGACTCAAAACTGGGCATAATATTCTGACTGCAGCTGAACAAAAGGTTTCAACAGGTTTAGCAATACATCTTTGCTTTTGTACTTATGTCCTGCATTCTAAAACCCAAGACCCCATTTGCTTTTTTGGAAAAAGCAAACAGCTTTATCAATTTACTCACCATTTTTAAACAATGTCACACACACACACCTATATTCTTCTGTTTCATCAACTTGCTATCCATTGTGCATATTATCAAAAAGCTAACTGCAGGGTAGCTTACCAAATACCTTTGAAAATCCTCATTATATACACATCCCCTGCATTTCTTTTCTCAATAGATTTTATTTCCTCAAAACACTTAAATTTGCCTGATGCAACTTGCATTTTACAAATACATGCTTGCTGTTCTTCATATTGCCATACCTTTCTAAATGAGCATTAATGTTCTTATATTATGGCACTACCAGTGCTGGACTGACTGGCTTACAGTTACATGATTTATCACTTTCTCCTTTCTTGAACAGAGGTGTAACATTGGGTAACCCCCAGTCCTCTGATACATCTTCCATATCCAAGGATATTTGAAAGATTCTAGCCACAGTCACTGCTATTTCCTCCAGATTTTTGATTTAATACCATTAGGGTTCTGTAGCACAACAAATGGTCATTCTGGACACACGAAGTAGCAAGGACCTCTCATCGTGCAGGAACCATGCATCCTGGACTTCAGTTATTTCCCCATATTAAACGGAAGTCTTAGAGTTTAATAAAATCAAATGCAAATTAATTTAATCCCTCAAATACACAAGCACATAAAACAAGGCTGACATTTCATTACAACAATGAGTGATTTATTATCAGAGGTGCAGTCCTTCGGATGGGATGCTAAGCTGAAGTCTGATCCATCTGTTTCTCAGTTGGATATTAAAATCTCATGACCCTATGTGAAGAGGAACAGGACACACTCCTGACAACCTGACCAACATTCTTCCCTCAACCAACTGGTAATTAATCTCTTTGCTGTTTATGGGTTTAAGCCAGGCGCAAATTGACTGCCTCTTTTGCCTACATAAGTAGTCACTCAACTTCAAAATAATTCAGTGCAGAAAGTATTTTGGCACATTTCTGAGATGTGATAAGGCACTACATCAATGCAAATCTCCTCTTCCTTTTTGGAGTGCGATCACCAATCCTGTGTAAAAGAATGCACATTTTTGCCAGAGACTCATAGGTTGAAACTTGAAAGGCTTCCTTCACTTAGGATCCTTAAAATCAGCAGAAAGGTAACATTTATTTTATCATTCTGCTTGAATTCAAAAACAGATACCAGGGCTTTATGGGCAGTACTCTGATCGACTGCAGTAGGTTCACTAGATTGATTCCAGGGATAAGAGGGTTGTCCTACGAGGAGAGACTGAGTAGAATGGGCCTGTACTCTCTGGAGTTTAGAAGAATGAGAGGTGATCTCATTGAAACAGACAAGATTCGGAGGGGGCATGACAGGGTAGATGCTGAGAGGTTATTTCCCCTGGCTGGAGTGTCTAGAACTGGGGGCCAGTCTCAGGATAAGGGGTCAGCCATTTAAGACTGAGATGACAGGAATTTCTTCACTCAGGGTTGTGAATCTTTGGAATTCTCTACCCTAGAGGGCTGTAGATGCTGAGTCTTGAGTATATTCAAGGCTGAGATAGATAGATTTTTGAGCTCCAGGGGAATCAAGGGATATGGGGATTGGGCAGAAAAGTGGAGTTGAGGTCAAAGATCAGCCACCATCCAAATGAATAGCGGAGCAGGCTCGAGGGACCATATGGCCCACTCTTGCTCCTATTTCTTATGCACCACCCACTCATTATAGCTTACTTTAAAAGGTGCAACTTTGCAGGGGAAAACATGAAAGTTAATCAAAACTTCTCTTGCATTCAACAGGGCAAACAGGCCTTTAATGGCAAATATATGTAACTACGAATAGATTACGACATCCAATTTCAGCAGAAAGAGTAATTAAAACAGATAAATTATTTCTATATAAAATGGTTTTAAAAATTCAGCAATTTTGCATTCACCATGCTTGCATCTATATGCAGACCAAACAATTTCAAAAGAGCAGACAACTCCTAAATTCCAAGTTATCAGTTTTTAAATTCAACAGCTTGTAAGGGGCAAAAATCAACGACACTAAAATTTAATGCTAAAAACAAAAAGGTGTTTTTACAACAGATATGTAATATGTAATCAGTAATGATCAAAACAACTCATGCACTAAAGTAGATATAAGACTTCGCTGGCAAAATACAACTCCAAACTACCCAACTGCCTTGTTGCAGTGAGGTCAGGTAACTCAGCATAGATCTGGGACTTTGCTGATTTATGTAGCTCAATGCAAGTTCAGTAAATATACCAGCTAAGCATACGGAAAGCTCTACTGCACTAATTTTTTAAGATTGCGTGGATTTATTTTTAAAAGTACAATTAAAACAGCTGGGAGCACTCTGCCACTGAAAGACAGGATGCTGTTCACAAAATTAATTATCTGGCTGAAGATCATGAAATTCCTAGACTGTATTGAACTGTCTCTTTCTTTAGTATTTATAAACTATTTCATGAGAAAGATTCATATTATTAGGCACACAACAAAGTCTAACCTGAAGGAAAGGATCACTAATGCCAGAGACATCATGTTCTGGCGAGTAACCGGACATGATGAGATTTTTCAGGATTCGCACAAGCTGAGGAACAAGCTGGAAATGCAAAAAGATACAACTCAGAACTCAAATATTAATAGCTTTTGGAGACTGAAACATTTCAAGATTAAGTAAAGCCTTTGTGAACAACGAGACATGTAAAATGAACAGCACAATACCTTGTGTTTAAAAAAACAGCTCAACAGTCCAATAGGGAATTGCAACATATATTCTATTCCAGTTGTGTGACATTAAGCAAATCATTCTTTTCCCCATTGGAATACAATTTCTACTATTTCTAATGAGCACATTCAAATATGTGTGACATTTTGTGCACCTTAAAGATTTTAAACGTTGTCCCCTGTAGTGACAAGCAACTTTATTAAATTAGTCCTGAAAAAAAAATGAAAATACACTTTCAACCAGCATGCAGTGTGTAATTTTCATTAAATTCAAAATGTTATCTTACCTTTTCATTCTAAAACCATGCAGGATTTGCAATGAGTGATGAATAAGAAAATTAAGTACTTGTTAGAATGCAGAGAAACACATTTGAAAAAGAAACAAGTCTGGCAATTAGCATTCAATATTTTTTTGTGAAGGCCGAAGAGTTATCAATAAGGAAGCAAAACTCAAACCTTCCAATAAGGTTTTGCACCTTTAATTTCCCTGTAAATTTGCTCCTCTATATCCTTCCCACCAGTTGGTGGCCCATAGAATACACTCAGTCGTGTAATGGCACCTCTTATTTCTTAACTGTAACCAAATAGATTCTGTCCTTGACCCCTCCAGGACACCCTCTCTCTCCAGCACTGCAATATTCTCTTTAAAATCAATACTACCACCTCCCCCCTCATTTCTTTCCTTCCCTATCTTTCCTGAACACCTTGTAGCCAGGGATATTTAGTACCCAATCCTGCCCTTTTTTGAGCCAGGTCTCAGTTATTGCCACAACAGCGTATTCCCATGTGGCTATTTGCGCCTGCAGCTCGCCAACCTTGTTTTCCACACTTCATGTGTTTACACGCATGCACTGCAGATCAGTCTTAGACTTTCTTGTACTCTCTCAATCTGATCCCACCTAAAACTGTATTATTTGTTTCAGTGCTATTTTTCTCCCCCGATCATTTGGCCATATTCTTCCAAACATCCGTAGATAAGGGGGTGATGCCAAAGGACTGGAGAATTGCAAATGTTACACCCTTGTTTAAAAAAGGTGCAAGGATAAACCCACCAACTATAGGCCAGTCAGTTTAACCTCAGTGGTGGGGAAACTTTTAGAAACGATAATCCGGGACAGAATTAGCAGTCACTAGGACGAGTGCAGATTGATTAGGGAAAGCCAGCACGGATATGTTAAAGGCAAATTGTGTTTAACTAACCTGGTAGTTTTTTGATGAGCTAAGAGAGGGTAGATGAGGTCAATGCAGTTGATGTGGTGTATATGGACTTTCAAAAGGCGTTTGATAAAGTGCCGCACAGTAAGCTTATCAAGCCGCACGGCAGCCCATGGATTAAAGGGGGCAGATGGCTAAGGGACAAGAAAGAGAGTAGTGGTGAACAGTTGTTTTTCGGACTGGAGGGAGGTGTGCAGTGGTGTTCCCCAGGGGTCGGTGCTGGGACCACTGCTTTTCTTGATATATATTAACGACTTGGATTTGGGTGCACAGGGCACAATTTCAAAATTTGCAGATGACAAAACTTGGAAGGCTAGTAAAAAGTGAGGAGGATAGTGATAGACTTCAAGAGGATATAGACAGGCTGGTGGAATGGGCGGACACGTGGTAGATGAAATTTAACGCAGAAAAATGCGAAGTGATACATTTCGGTAGGAAGAACGGGGAGAGGCAATATAAACTAGAGGGCACAACACTAAAAGGAGTACAGGAACGGAGATCTGAGGGTACATGTGCACAAATCATTGAAGGTGGCAGGGCAGGTTGAGAAAATGGTTAAAAAAGCGTACAGAATCCTGGGCTTTATAAATAGAGGCATCAGAGTACAAAAGTATGGAAGTCATGATGAACCTTCATAAAACACTGGCTCGGCCACAACTGGAGTATCGTGTCCAGTTCTGGGCACTGCACTTCAGGAAAGATGTGAAGGCCTTAGAAAGGGTGCAGAAGAGATTTACTGGAATGATTCCAGGGATGAGGGACTTTAGTTAGATGGATAGACTGGAGAAGCTGGGGTTGTTCTCCTTGGAATAGAGACAGCTGCGAGGAGATTTGATAGAGGTATTCAAAATCATGTAGGGTTGTGGTCACCACCAGATCAGCCATGATCTTATCAAATGGCAGAGCAGGCTCGAGGGACCAAATGGCCTACTCCTGCTCTTAATTCTTATGTTCCCATGTCTAGACAGACTAGAGAGAGAAACTGTTCCCATTGGCAGAAGGGTCAAGGACCAGAGGACATAGATTTAAGGTGATTGGCAAAAGAACCAAAAGGTGACCTGAGAAAAACTTTTAAAAAAAAAACACAGCAAGTGGTCAGGATCTGGAATGCACTGCCTGGGGTGGTGGCGGAGGCAGATTCAATCATGGCCTTTAGAAGAGAACTGGATAAGTACTTGAATGGAAAAAATTTGCAGGACTACGGGGAAAGGGCGGGGGAATGGGATGAGCTGGATTGCTCTTGCATGGAGCCGACACACAGATTCGATGGGCCGAATGGTCTCCTTCCATGCTGTAACCTATGATTCTAAATTCTTTCGCCCCCATCTCCACCTACAACAAAGGTCTTTGAGATTCCTGCCTTAAATATTCAAGAAACTCATCAGAAATATGCATTTATTTTCATCAAACATAACTGGGTCAGTTCTCAAACTAAATATTTAGAAAAGTGCAGATTAATGGTTACGGTCATATGCAGGTCTTGAAATTAAGACTTGAGATTCTGAACCCAGATGTCAATTAAAGTCATGAGTCAAACTCACTGAACAATGAGGGGGGATACCAAGGTTTTAAAATAAGTATTTTTGGTTAATCTGAATTACAGTTTTTAGGATCATCACAATTTGGAGCATTAATCTTCATTTCTAAAAATTAAACACCCTCCAGATTCACTCCACAAAAGTGTCACTGTCCATCTTGCCCAGTCATCCAAATTTCTGTCAAATGAACAAAGGGAGCAGGAGGGCTGATGTTTGAAGTTATAACAACTTGCATTTATATAACACCTTTAACATAGAAAAAAAAACATTCCAAGGCACTTCAGAAAGGCACGAGGGGAAAAAAAAAATCAATCAGATGCCAAGGCAAAGGAGGAGAGATTAGGCAGGGGAACCAAAAGCTTGGTTAAAGAGGTGGGTTTAAAAGGAAGGGCTTAAAGAACATGCAAGGTGCAATCACAACTTGACCTATGCAGCTGAAGGCACTGCCATCAATGGTGAGGTGAAGGGAGGGGGAGATGCACAGGAGAATCTGCAACTTTTCAACAAACGGAAAACCACACATGAAAAGGGTCAGCTGGAAGAATTTAACTTTTTGAATTTTGTACAAAACTCCCTCCCTCAACTAATATATTTGATCTAGTTAGATCAGCCTATAACTTGCAGATATCATCCCTGGATAAATTGAACACAAAAAATAATTATTGTTTCCCCCTTCCTCTATCTATGTCAGATCTGCCCAACAATTCCACAATTTAAATAATTGCACTAACAAGTTCGAGAAGGTGCAAATATACACCTTTAGCTCCCTAAAGAGGATATGACTTGGTATCCCAAATTTCAGGTAGTACTAATGAGCAGTCCAAATCCATGCAAGTGAGACATGGTCCCTCACCTTCCAACTAACCCATAACTGCGAATGGAGATAAGGACCTTCCTGCTAACCCATGCACAACTCACCATTCATAAACCCCCAAAAAAAAGACCAAAAGAGGCAGCTGCAACCCCCTCACCCTGTAAAGAAATCTGAAGATCCCACCAGTCCTCTCCCCATTCTGGCACAAAGAGACCACCCAGGACTCACCTCCGACTGATATAAATTCTGGCATGAGAAAGGGATCACCAGATTAGGCCAGGTCCTCCAAATTATGCTTGTCCACCAGTTAGCCAACAAATTTCATCTCTCCCAGCATGACCAATACAATTATCTCCAGATGAGGCATGCACTTCAGAGACCTGCATTACTTGGCAGACTTCAGCCTGAGCTTACCCCATGGAATCCTTCCTTCACTCCCCAAAATTCTCCTGCAGTCATAGCCTCATGTTGTCCACAAAGCACACCTTCATGACCATGGACCAGAAAGTCTCAAGGAAGCCTGAGAATGCATCACACATCCATTCATCCCACATAAGCTCCACAAATTTCAACCATCCATAACAGACGACTGCTGGAGGGGCTGTGACTACAAAGACACCCTCCTGCACATGCCCCGGTCATGCCTCTGCATCTTGCCATTCTGGACAGCAGTTAGGGAGACCACTGGGACCATGCTGGGTCTTGCAATCCCAGAGGACCAAATTCAGTCCACTGGACAAGCCCAGCAAGCAGAGACTGCAAGAAAGTGAACTGCACCCTCCCTCAAAGCAAATTACCACCTTCACCACAACAAACATAGGACCAGGAGTAGGTGTTCCAGGCCCTTGTGCTTGTTCCATGATTTTTAGATCATGGCTGATCTGTATCTCAACTTTATTTACCCAATTTTTCATCGTATCCCTTGATATCCTTACCTAATGAAAAGCTATTGATCACAATCATGAAAATTTCAATTGACTAAGCATCCACAGTCTTTTGGGGGAAGAGTGTTCCCGATTTCCACTACCCTTTGTGAAAAATTGCTACCCGATTTCACTCTTAACTGGCCTAGCGCTAATACCTTGTTTGGAATTCTCCCATCAGAGGAAATGGTTTCTCTGTAATTATCCTTATCAAATCCCTTTTTCTAAACACCTCAATTAGATCACCATTCAATCTTCTAAACTCAAAGGAACGCAAACCAAGTTTATGCCTGTCCTCATAATTTAACCCTATAAGGCCAGATATAATTCTGGTGAATCTGCACTGCACCCCCTTGAAAGCCAATGTCTTTCTTGAGGTTCGGTGTCCAAAACTAGGCAGTGCTCCAGATGGGGTCTGACCAAGGCTCTGTACAGCTGAAGCATAACTTCCTCACTTTTGTATTCTGACCACCTTGAGATAAAAGCCAACATTCCATTAGCTTTTTTGATTGCTTTTTGTACTGGTGCACTAGCTTTTAGTGATGTGTACATCAACATTTAAATCCCTTTGCTCCTCCACAGCTTAGTCTTGCATCAATTAAGAACATAGTCTGATTTGTGTCTCTCAGATCCAAAATGGATGACCTCGCACTTCCTCACATTGAACTCCCATTCACCATAGTTTTGGCCACTCAATTAATGTCTAAGTCCCTTTGGAACTTCCTGTTCCCATCGACACAACTTATTAAGCCTCCAAACTTGGATATCCAACTCCATTCCTTCATCTAAGTCATTAACGTATATGGTAAAGGCTGAGGCCCCAGTAAAGATCCCTGGGGAGCACCAGGTGTTACATCCCACCAATCAGAGAATGTTTCTTTTATCCCTTACTCCCAACCAATTACCAAACAACAGCACATGGTTACTGGTAACTCTGTGCACTTTTATTTCTGCAATTAATCTCGTATGAAGCCTCATCAATGCCTTCTGAAAGTCCACAGACAGCCCCATCGGCACTCCCCTATCCACCATGCCAGTGACCTCCTAAAAAAATTCAACTAGATTAGTCAGACATGACTTACCAGTCACAAATCCACACTGACTCTCTGATCAGCTCACACTTATCCAAGTGACATGACACATTGGCCCCAATGATAGATTCCAGTAACTTCCCCACAACTGATGTTAAACGGACAGGTCTGTAGTTATCTGGTTTCTCCCTCCCTCCTTAAATAATGAAGTAACATTTGTAATTTTCCAATCCAAGAGCATGATCCCTGAATCAAGAGCGCTATGGAAAATTATGACCAGTGCACCTACACTTTCTTCCGATTTCTTTTAATATGCTGGGGTGGAAATAATCAGGTCCTGGAAATTTGTCCATCTTAAATACCATAAAAAATTCTTTTATATTAAATCCAATAAGTTCCTCCACTTGATTTATTTTAGGTTCCCTTGTACTGCTGGTATTTTATCCTCTTTCTCCACTGCAAAAACAGATACGAGGTACTTATTTAACAAGCCTGCCATTTCCTTATTGTCCTTTCAGTGTTAGCTGCATCAGTCTTTAATGGGCCTACATTCACCTTCACCATACTCTCTCTCAATGGATCTAAAAACTTTTGTTGTTAGTTTGGATATCCCTTGCAAGTTTTTCAAACACCCTTTTTGCACCTCATTACTTCCTTTGTTGCCTTTTATAACTGGTCTCTCTAGCAGTATTAATCAACAATAAAGTTAATCAGAGAAATTTGACTTCTAAACTAGAGAATATTGTCACTTAAAACACACTGTCCTTTTGCTAATTCCAAGCACTGTTTAAAAAAAGGTCAGATATATATCTAAAGGGAAGTAGGGGCCTCAAAAGGAGGGGAGGCTTAAAAACTAGGTTCTTGATATAGAATTATATTGCACAGTTCTACCAATATTTTTATGCCACAAATGTATAACTTCTTTAAACCAGTTTTTTGATATACCAATTAGAACCATGAGAAGGATAGAAGGTACTTGGATACTCAACTTATGTAAGCTTTCTCTCCTCTTCAAGGGACAGTGGTTGCTACCTTGAAAATCTACTTTTTCAGGGTTAATTAAAATGCAGGATCTGTATCATTCCAAAACAAACTAGAGAGCCAGAATGTGATTTTAGGTTAGAAGATAATAAAAAAAAGTTTGCCTGCAATTCTGGTGGGAATTAAAATGCAATTGCCGCTTACATAATTGTAGTGAGTTCACTTATAATTCTGTAATGCAACCAGTTTTTCAATTTTTTTTTAAAACCTATCTTGGTAACTATTATAAACAAATCTGATCCAGCCTGTGGGGTTCAGGGGCAGAAGACATTGCTTTGTACCAACCCACCATTTTTTTTCAATCCAAAGAGATTTAAAATTATAGCCCAAGTGAAAGGGTGTGTGCTTGTGCAGCTGAAGTAATGAGAATTGTGTGAATAAAAATTTAATCTAATCTTCAACCACAATTGTGGGACAAACAATTTCACCATATTACACATTATAATTAGAATAATGAACACAAAAAGGCATGGCCACTTACTTTTCTGAAGTGTGCTAACATGTCAGGACTTCGTTCACACATTTCCGTGAGTAGAACAACGGATGTGTGAAGGACACCTAGGATGGGGAACAAAAAGCTACATTATACTACAGAAGAGCAATAGCATTAGGGGATTCAATAGTTATGGGAACAGACAGGCGCTTCTGCGGCCGCAGAGGTGATTCCAGGATGATATTTGCCTCCCTGGTACCTGGGCAAGGATGTCACTGAGCGGGTGCAGAACATTCTGAGGGGGGAGGGTGAACAGCCAGAGATCATGGTCCATGTCAGCACCAACGACATAGGTAGGAAGAGGGATGGGGTCCTGCAGGAAGAGTTTAGGGAGTTAGGAAAGGTTAATAAGCAGGACCGCAAAAGGTAGTAATCTCCAGATTACTCCCAGTGCCACGCGCTAGAAATAGAATAGGGCAGATCATTGAGTGGCTGGAGAGATGATGCAGGAGGGAGGGCTTCAGATTCCTGGGGCATTGGGACCTGTTCTGGGGGAAGTGACCTGCACAGGCCAGACGGGTTGCACCTCAGAGTTGGGACCAATATCCTTGCAGGGAGGTTCGCTAGTTCTGTGGGGGAGGGTTTAAACTAATTTGGCAGAGGGTTGGGTACCAGGACGTAGCATTGGAAAGGAGAAACAAGGTGCGCAAAGGGTTGGGAGAGAGACAGCTTTAGAGTAAGAAATAATATGGTATTAGATGGCACCAGACTCAGAGAAAATACAAGAAGGTCTAAGATATGTTTACAGTGCACTTATGTAAATGCACAAAGCGTAGTAAACAAGGTTGGTGAGCTACAGGCATAATTAGGGGATATGATGTTGTGGCGATAACAGAGACCTGGCTCAAAAAAGGGCAAGATTGGGTACTGAGTATTCCTGGATACAAGGTGTGCAGGAAAGATAAGGAAGGAAAAAAAGAAAGGAGAGGGGGTGGCAGTATTGATTAAGAATAATATTGTAGTGCTAGAGAGAGGATGTCCCGGAAGGGTCAAAGGCAGAATCTATTCTGTTAGAGTTAAGAAACAACAGAAGTGCCATTACACTACTGGGGTAGTCTATAGGCCACCAACTAGTGGGAAGGAGATAAAAGAGCAAATTTGCAGGGAGATTACAGAGAGGTGCAAGAATCATAGAGTAGTGATAATGGGGGACTTCAACTATCCTAATATAGACTGGGATAGTAATAACGTAAGGGGCAAAGGGGCGAGGAATTTTTGAAGTGTGTTCAGGAGAACTTTCTTGACCAGAATGTTTCCGACCCAACGAGGAAGGTGGTACTGCTGGATCTGGTTCTGGGAAATGAGGTGGGCCAAGTGGAGCAAGTGTCAGTGGGGGAACATTAAGGGAACAGCAATAATAGTATCATAAGGTTTAGAATAGCTATGGAAAAAGGGCATGGACCACTCAAGTAAAAATACTCAATTGGAGGAGGGCTAATTTCAGTGGGACGAGAACGGATCTGGCCCGGGTAAATTGGAATCAAAGATTGGCAGGTTGAACTATAAATGAACAATGGGCGTCCTTTAAAGAAGAGATGGTTCAGGTACAGTCTAGATACATTCCCACGAGGGAGAAAGGTAGGGCAACTAAAACCATAGCTCCCTGGATGACAAGAGGTAGAGAGTAAGATGAAGCAGAAAAAAGGGGTGTACGACAGATGTCAGGTTGATAATACAAGCAAGAACCAGGCCGAATATAGAAAGTGCAGAAAAGAGATGAAAAAGGAAATAACAGGGGCAAAGAGAGAGAGTAGGAGAATAGACAGGCAGCTAACATAAAAGGGAAACCTTAAGTCTTCTCTCAGCATGTAAGAGGGGTGGGCCAGATTGGGGACCAAAAAAGGAGATCTACGCATGGAGGCAGAGGACATGGCTGAGGTACTAAATAAGTACTCTGCATCTGTCTTTACTGAGGAAGATGCTGCCAAAATCACATTAAGCGAAGAGGTAGTTGAGATACTGGGTGGGCTAAAAATTGATAGAAAGGCTAACTGTACTTAAAGTAGGTAAGTCACCCGGTCCGGATGGGACACATCCTCGGTTGCTGAGGGAAGCAAGGGTGGAAATTGCGGAGGCACTGGCCATAATCTTCCAATCATCTTTAGATTATGGGGGTGGTGCCAGAGGACTGGAGAATTGCATACTTGTTCAAAACAGGGTGTAAGGATAAACCCTGCAACTATAGGCTGGTCAGTTTAACCTCAGTAGTAGGAAAACTTGTAGAAACGATAATCAGGGACAAAATTAACACAGTCACTTGGACAAATGTGGATTAACAAAGGAAAGCTAGCACTGATTTGTTAAAGGCAAATCCTGTTTAACCAACTTGATAGAGTTTTTTGATAAGGTAATAGAGGGTCAATGAGGGCAATGCGGTTGATGTGGTGTATATAGACTTCCAATGACATTTGATAAAGTGCCACATAATAGGCTTGTCATCAAAGATCAAGCCCATGGAATAAAGGGGGGCAGTGGCAGCATAGATACGAATTTGGCGAGGTAATAGGAAACAGAGTAGCGGCGTACAGTTGTTTTTTAGACTGGAGGGAGGTATACAGTTGTATGCCCCAGGGGTCGGTACGAGGATTGCTGCTTTTTTTGATATATATTAACAATTTGGGCTTGGGTGTACATGGCACAATTTCCAAATTTGCAGATGACAAAACTTGGAAGGGTAGTAAACAGTGAGGAGGATAGTGATAGACTTCAAGAGGACAGACATGCTGGTGGAATTGGTGGACACATAGCAGATGAAATTCAACGCAGATAAGTGTGAAGTGATACATTTCAGTAGGAAGAACGAGGAGTGGCAATATAAACTGAAGGGTACAATTCTAAAAGGGGTGCAGGAACAAAGATCTGGGGGTATATGTACACAAATTGTACTGGAGTATGGTGTCCAGTTCTGGGCACCGCACTTTAGGAAGGATGTGAAAGCTGTAGAAAGGGTGCAGAAGAGATTTACTAGAATGATTCCAGGGATGAGGGACTTCAGTTACATGCATAGACTGGAGAAGCTGGGGTTGTTCTCCTTAGAGGAGAGATGGTGGAGAGGAGATTTGATAGAGGTATACAAAATCATGATGGGTCTGGAGAGAGTAGATAGAAACTGCTCCCATTGGCGGAAGGGTCAAGAACCAGAGGACATAGATTTAAGGTGAGTGGAACTTTTGCCAAAGGTGACATAAGGAAAAACTTTTACACAGCGAGTGGTTGTGATCTGGAATGCACTGCCTGAGGAGGTTGCGGAGGCAGATTCAATCGTGGCTTTCAAAAGGGAACAGGATAAGTTCTTGCAGGGAAAAAAATTTCAGGGCTATGGGGATAGGGTCAGGGAGGGGAGTGGGACTAGCTAGATTGCTCTTGGAGAGCCGGCATGGACTCGACAGGCCAAATGGCCTCCTTCCTGCTATAACCATTCTATGACTCAAGACTGCTAACTTGGTGCTAAATTAGGGGTAGTTTTCTACTGTGGGCCCAAAACCAATACAGCAAGAGAGACTTAAAGGCCCATCAATGGGACCAAACACAATTCTAGAAGTGCAAGAAAAGTTCATCAACTAACTAAGCTCTCAAAACCTCTTACTGAAAAAAAAAGTAAATTAATATAATCACAACACAACAACCAAATGTTTTCAGTGATACACTGCTTGGTTGTAGAAAAATCTACCTTAGTCTTCCTATCGTACATCCTGGGAGGGCAATACAGTGGACTTACTGCATGTAGTCTGTACTTAGCTATACATCCAGAAAATACAACAAATTTGCAGAGAAAAATTATGCTTGGATTAGGCCTATATAATAGGATTAGATGAAGTGTTACATTTGAAAGCAGCTATATTTAATCAAAAGAATCTTAATAAATCCAGTTACTTAAAGGGGATGACCCCACAGGTAAAGTTCAATAGCAAAGGACTTCCCGGCAAATTTGAAGATGTCCATAAACTTAAATATATCCCCATCTAGAAATCACTATATTTTAATAGCCGTGCTGTCAATGGACGTTGGCAAGTCCTGGGTGAAGGGCTTGGCCTAATAGTGAAGGTGGCAGGTACATTCATGTAGTAGCAAGATTAATGAGGCACTAATCAATTCCAAGGTATTTGAGATCATGACGTCTATCCCTCTGTTACCAAGACCACTGCTCCCACTGAAAGAAATAAGGAATTAAGAGAGAATGGAGGAAACACAAAAATATCCAGCTCCATAAACACAGGCCATCCAGTTACTATTCTAGGCTTCTTCCTGGTTCAGGAACACAAGGATTGTTTATGGATGCAAACAGATCTATAGACTGGTAACTAAGTTTGCTAAATGTCCTGAATTACCTACAGATTAATGTTCCATTTGCAAGCTGGCTAACATGGTGTTCATCCTAGTCGTGTACTGGACTGATATTTCATTCCAGGTTCAATGCATTCCAAAATAACTCAAATTTACTAACTGAACAAGTAACATCTTCTTACTCACTATTTCAACATTACTAGAAACTTTCAAATCAAATTATATTACAGAAATATGAGATCTGAGTGTGCAATGGGACACATTACCATGATTTTTTTCATTCAGCAGGTTTTTAGTAGCTGGCAGGAACATTTCCATGAGTTCAGGCACTTTCCTGATTACATGTACTGCACACAATGCTGCCTGGAAAAAAGATACTTGAATTCAGACAATTCCAGTTAAGATCAAAGACCACAATGTAAAAATGTTTAAAAGCTTGCTTGCAAAGTTAAGTTAAACCAGCCCACAAATGATAATTTGCTACTGAAATTTCAGTATAGAATTATACACAACAGCATTTCAAATATTGATTTAATTCTTGCAATGTACCTATAAAATGTGCCAAAAAATTATGCTTACAAAAGTCCAAGTGACTATTTCTTTGTGCAACTATTTAACAATGCATAAACAATGGATTAACGGTAGCATGATCTATGTTAAACATCTCAACAATCGTTAGAAAGGTTACCATGTTTCTCTGCAGCAACTCCACTGCACCCCCACCCCCCCAATTTTCTGCTTTTCTGACATGATTCATGCGAGTGTGCACATTCATTGGCATGGGCAGCATTCTAGTACCTGTCCATCCTTTATGAGTGAACCTTGTCCATGAAGGGGTGCATCACAGGCAAGCCCAATTCATATCCTCATCTAACATTCATACAAACACATGCCAGCAGGGGTTACTGGACCACCTCAGAAGCAGGATCTCAAACTGATGTTTTCCTTTCTACTCCAAGAACATTAAAGCTAATTGTGATAATCCCACTTCTAATCTGGCACTGCCCTTATATGTGCAGCTCAGTAACTCTCAGCAGCACATTTACCCACTGAGCCATAGATAATACCCCTCTACATTTTTATATTTGAAAATTTATACTTCAAGTCTATTACTGAAAAACACTGGCAGCATTTTAGTTGCACAGTACCTACAAAAAAGCAGCAAAACCAACAGGAAATCTTCACTGATATTTGTATTACCCCATATCAGGCAGCAGCCTAGTGAATTGGAATTGTACACTTTCCAAAGCCTCAAATCCATCCTATAATGGAGTCCAATATTGCATGCAATGCGCTAACTTCTGAGGTCTTAAGGTTTTATATAGACTCATTACCTCTTTGTTTTTATATTCTATAATCTCATGATAAAAGCTAGAATTCAATTTTTTTCGTGCAGCCTTATTAATCCAAGGTAACGCCTTTAATGTCCTGTGAACCTGTACCCCCAAATCCCTTTGCTCTTCCACAGCACCAAGCCTACTTCCATTCAGTATAATTAGTGCAGTTTTATTTAAAACTAAAATACATCACCTGATATTGACTAAGTGAATTCCATTTGCTGCATAATAGACTGTTCTCCCATCTTATTAATATCCCTTACAAAAAATAACTATACCTCCTATTTTGGTATCATCTGCAAATTTCAACACCACTCACTAGCCCAAAATCCAAATCATTGATAGTCACAGTGAACAGAAGTGGTCCTAGCCACTCCCAACCACTGAAAAAATGCCCTCAACTCCGACTGTGTTTTCTCCCATCTAACTAATTTTCAATCCTGTTTGCCATCCTCCACCTAATTCTATACCCCTTAATCTTCAGTAATCTAAGCACAAGGTTGTTACATGCAATGCAAAGCATATGAATTATCTAACATACCTTGGACCTGTGCTACCTAAAGATGGGCATCCCATTCTCAGTTCAAAATTTACAGTTGACTGCTTCACTAAGTATACTCAATATTTAAATTTATAGATGGTTTTGCAGAGCAATGGTATTACATTATTTTATCACCACCTCAACCAAGACTATTGTACCATCCAATCCACATCTTTAAGCACCTAATCAAGGCTTCTCTCACACAAATTCCAGGAAAGAGCATCCGTTCATTAATCCGGTCTCCTCAGCACACAGCTCCACAAGATGATCCCACACACAAGATGAAGGCAAAGCCCCAAACACTAAGTCATCAGTGTCACTCCAGCAGATGCAAAAGGTGCAAAACATTAATCCATGCACTTAGTTAGCAGCAGTATGTAATGTTGGGACTACTCACAACCGTAACTAATAGAATTAACTGGTGACTTGATCTGTTGACCAACAAAAAACTTCAAACCACAAACACAATATCACCAATAGTAAATACCATCAAAAGAAACATTGCTGCAATTTTTATTTTGTGTGGTTTAAAATTATTCAAGTGAATTGTGCAAGAAAATTACATGAAAATGTCCTTAAGATTCATGCAAAATAGAAGATAAAAGCCCGGAGTTTCCGCTTTGGGCACAATCGGAATTTGGGCGCAATTTCTTGCGCTGGTTCATTTTAAACTGCGTTATCGCTAAAATGCATTAACATAATCGCAAATGTAAAATCTGCCAAAGGATATTTTGGCAAAGATTCTGCTAGATTGCACTTGCTTTTCAGCGCAATCCAGCCGAATCAGCTCAAAACATTGAGGAATTTCAAATTACGCCTGGTGGAATTTGTGGCCAGTGTAATTCAAGTTTCCACGATCTTCTGTGCTGGCTAAGGAAAATCGCTGAAACTAGCCCCGCACATAAAACTGGCCACGCAACCCCCGCTGACCGCTCGAAACGACGAGGTTTTTTTAAAAAAAATATTCCTTCATGGGATGTGCGCGTCACTGGCAAGGCCAGCATTTATAGCCCAATCCTAATTGCTCGAGAAGGTGATGATGAACCACATTGTTGAACTGCTGCAGTCCGTGTGGTGAAGGTTCTCCCACAGTGCTGTTAGGTAGGGAGTTCCAGGATTTTGACCCAGCGATGATGAAAGAACGCCAATATATTTCAAAGTCGGGATGATGTGTGACTTGGAGGGGAACGCGCAGGTGGTGTTGTTCCCATGTGCCTGCTGCCCTTGTCCTTCTAGGTGGATTTGGGAGGTACTGTCGAAGAAGCCTTGGCAAGTTGCTGCAGTGCATCTGTAGAGGGTACACACTGCAGCCAAGGTGTGGCGAAGGGAGTGAATGTTTAGGGTGGTGGATGAGATGCCCATCAAGCGGGCTGCTTTGTCCTGGATGGTATCGACCTTCTTGAGTGTTGTTGGAGCTGCACTCATCCAGGCAAGTGGAGAGTATTCCATCACACTCCTGACTTGTGCCTTGTAGATGGTGGAAAGGCTTTGGGGAGTCAGGAGGTGAGTCACTCGCCGCAGAATACCCAGCCTCCGACCTGCTCTTGTAGACACAGTATTTATATGGCTGGTCCAGGTAAGTTTCTGGTCAATGGTGACCCCCAGGGTGTTGATGGTGGGGATTTGGCGATGGTAATGCCATTGAACGTTAAGGGGAGGTAGTTAGACACTCTTGCTGGAGATGGTCATTGCCTGGAACTTGTCTGGCGTGAATATTACATGCCACCTATCAGCCCAAGCCTGGATGTTGTCCAAGTCTTGCTGCATGCGGGCACGGACTGCGTCATTACCTGAGCGGTTGCAAATGGAACCGAACACTGCAATCATCAGCGAACATCCCCATTTCTGACCTTATGATGGAGGGAAGGTCATTGATGAAGCAGCTGAAGATGGTTGGGCCAAGGACATGGCCCTGAGGAACTCCTGCAGCAACGTCCTGGGGCTGAGATGATTGGCCTCCAACAATCACTACCATCTTCCTTTGTGCTAGTTATGACTCCAGCCACTGGAGAGATTGCCCCCCGATTCCCATTGACTTCAATTTTACTAGGGCTCCTTGGTGCCACACTCGGTCAAATGCTGCCTTGATGTCAAGGGCAGTCACTCTCACCTCAGGAATTCAGCTCTTTTGTCCATGTTTGGACCAAGGCTGTAATGAGGTCTGGAGCCGAGCGGTCCTAGCGGAACCCAAACTGAGCATCGGTAAGCAGGTTATTGGTGAGTAAGTGCCGCTTGATAGCACTGTCGACGACATCTTCCATCACTTTGCTGATGATTGAGAGTAGACTGATGGGGCAGTAATTGGCCGGATTGGATTTGTCCTGCTTTTTGTGGGCAGGACATACCTGGGCAATTTTCTACCTTGTTGGGTAGATGCCACTGTTGTAGCTGTACTGGAACAGCTTGGCTAGTTCTGGAGCACCAGACTTCAGCACTACAGCTGGGATGTTGTCAGGGTCCATAGCCTTTGCTGTATCCAGTGCACTCAGTTGTTTCTTGGTATCATGTGGAGTGAATCAAATTGGCTGAAGACTGGCTTCTGCGATGGTGGGGATATCGGGAGGAGGCTGAGAGGGATCATCCATTTGGCACTTCTGGCTAAAGTTGGTTGCAAACGCTTCAGCCTTGCCTTTTGCACTCATGTGCTGGACTCTGCCATCAATGAGGATGGGGATGTGCACGGAGCCTCCTCTTCCCGTTAGTTGTTAAATTGTCCACCACCATTCAAGACTGGATGTGGCAGGACTGCAGAGCTTTGAACTAATCCATGGTTGTGGAATCACTCGGCTCTGTCTACAGCATGTTGCTTCCGCTGTTTAGCATGCACATAGTCCTGTGTTGTAGCTTCACCAGGTTCGCACCTCATTTTTAGGTACACCTGATGTTGCTCCTGGCATGCTCTTCTACCCTCCTCATTGAACCAAGGTTGATCCCCTGGCTTGTTGGTAATGGTGGAGTGAGGAATATGCCGGGCCATGAGGTTACAGATTGTGCTGGAATACAATTCTGCTGATGTCCCACAGCGCCTCATGGATGCCCAGTTTTGAGCTGCTAGATCTGTTCTGAATCTATCCCATTCAGCACAGTGGCAGTGCCACACAACACACTGGATGGTGTCCTCAGTGTGAAGACTGGACTTAGTCTCCGCTCGGACTGTGTGTTGTCACTCCTACCAATACTGTCACGGACGGATACATCTCCGAACGGTAGATTGGTGAGGACGAGGTCAAGTAGGTTTTTCCCCTCGTGTTGGTTTGGTCACCACCTGCCGCAGGCCCAGTCTGGCAGCTGTGTCCTTCAGGACTCGGTCAGCTCGGTCAGTAGTGGTGCTACCGAGCCACTCTTTGTGATGGACATTGATGTCCCCCACCCAGAGTAAATTCTGTGCCCTTGCTACCCTCAGTGCTTCCTCCAAGTGGTGCTCAACATGGAGGAGGACTGATTCATCAGCTGAGGGAGGGCAGTAGGTGGTAATCAGCAGGAGGTTTCCTTGCCCATGTTTGACCTGATGCCATGAGATTTCATGGGGTCTGGAGTGAATGTTAGGGACTCCCGGGGCCACTCCCTCCTGGCTGTATACCACTGTACCGACACCTCGAGTCTGTCCTGCCAGTGGGACAGGACATACCCAGGGATGGTGATGGAAAATTCTGGGACATTAGCTGAAAGGTATGGCTGTGTCAGGCTGTTGCTTGACTAGTCTGTGGGACAGCTCTCCCAATTTTGGCACAAGTCCCCAGATGTTAGTGAGGAGGACTTTGCAGGGTCGACTGGGCCCGGTTTGCCTGTGTCATGTCCGGTGCGTAGTGGTCTGATACCGGGTGATCCATCCGGTTTTATTCTTGTGACTTTCTGTAGAGAGATTGTACAACTGAGTGGCTTGCTAGGCCATTTCAGAGGGCAATTGAGAATCAACCACATTGCTGTGGGTCTGGAGTCACATAGGCTAGACTGGATAAGGATGGCAGGTTTCCTTCCCTAAAGGGCCTTAGTGAACCAGATGGGTTTTTACGACAATGCAGTAGTTTCATGGCCACTATTACTGATACTAATTTTTTTTAAATTTCAGATTTTATTTAATTGAATTTAAATTCCCCAGCTGCCGTGGCAGGATTTGAACTCATGACTCCAGATTATTAGTCCAGGGCTCTGGATTCCTAGTCCAGTAACATAACCACTGTTCTACTGTACCAGAGGATGGTGAGTTTCCGCAGATTGCACCAGCCTGCGTCCATTCGAGAAGCGCAATTCGGCAGCTTAACATTGCGTAATTGGTTATTTATTTTTTGTCATTGATGTATTTAAGAGTGGTAACCCGGTGCAGTTTTATTTATACAGCTGAAAATGGGTTTATCACTAAAAATAAACATTTTTAATAAAGGTGTCCAGTCGTCTGCCTGTGGGTAACCTGATTTAAAATCACTGGAAACGACAAGAAAACTATACCGAAGCATTTCCTACATGCATTGGTGTACAAGAGTCAGTTTACCAAATTTTTTTTTTTTTTTTTTTTACTATTTACAAACGTTTAAACCATGCCTACTAGTGCCTTTGCGCTTAAGAAAACTAGCTTAATTTTAAAACCAAGAAAACTAGATTAATTTCAATACCCTCCTCGAATGGACGCAGGCTGGTGCAATCTGCGGAAACTCACCAGCCTCATTTTTTCGCATGGTGGTGGGGGGTGGGGGTGGGGGGGGGGTGGGGGGGCCACCCGCGTGGCCAGTTTTGCGGGCAGGGCTAGTTTCAGCGATTTTCTTCAGCCAGCACAAAATATCGCAGAAACTTGAATTACACTGGCCGCAAATTCCGCCGGGCGTAATTCGAAATTCCTCAATGTTTTGCGCCGATTCGGCCGGATTGTGCTGAAAAAGCAAGTGCAATCTATTAGAAACTCGGCCAAAATATCCTTCATTGTAAAAATCCATTTATAACTAATATTACATAAATTATTCAGAGTTGGCACTAGGTAAAATGCAAACTCAGCCATCATCTCATACTTGATATCGTTGTTTAGTTTGCCTTCAACATTTCTCATGCTTGGTTTCTCTTATTTCTTTCGTTTACCTAATCTGCTCTTCCCCTGCTAACTCTCCAGCTTGAGTGAGAGGCAGTTTCGCACTAATGGGGGCAGAGCTTACCATTAGAGTTAATTTTTATAACCTGCCAACAAGTTCATGTCACTGATGTTTTTCTTGACTGGTCTCAATGCAGAAGTTGTTAGTGCAACTTTTACAATGGTGTGGTGAATACACCAGATTTTTCAGATCTTAAAATTCCTACAGAAGTTCATTTGAATTAAGGGGGCATTTATACTACAAAAGTTCAGCAGTAGTATGAAGCAGTTTTGGCTTCGCACCAATACTAAGAGTGTAAATTAGACCTAGAAGTCCGAATAGACACCAAAGTGAAGCAAAGCGAGGCTCTGTCTTCCTGGGAAACTAATGCCGCTTTCACTCCGGTGTCAGGTAAGGGCCTGACTTTGGATTTAGGCTGCAGTGAACACTGTATCTGCAGCAATTCGAAACTGCTTTAAACTGATGCTACACTAAGTGTAAATGCATTCGAAGGTGCAACAGCAAGACTGCAGTATAAAAATCCTTTACCTTTTTCCTCAGGTAAGAGTTGGATGTTTTCAATAGTTTTTCCACTTCACCAGCAAGATCTCTGCACATCTCTGATGATCCCATACAGCCGAGTGTGCACAGAGCCAGGCCCTGTACATACTGAGTACTGTGGTTCAGGTCACTGAGGAAATGGTTAAAAAAAAAATCCCATTAATGTAGAACCATGATGCAGTTTCACAATATGGGCACAGTTGTTCCTCGTCAATAAATGTTTTTAGCTATAAATTCCTGAAAGATACTTAAAACTATAATCCCAGTTATTTTAAGCATTTCGAACAAATCTAACAAAGTCCATCTTTGCAAAGTGAACAGAAATTTTGCTGGGAAATGACAGTTCTGTCACCAAGATCAAGTACAATTAATTTAGAATGAAACATGGCTTCCTTCCCCTTTCCCTCCAATTTCCTTCCTCCTACAAAGAGCCAACGTTCAAATTGGAACTCCACCAATGAGCAGCTGTGAGGAATCATGGTCATGGGGGTATAGTTAATATGGAGAAAGACTGCGATAAAATACAAGGTGACATCAATAAACTTGCAGATTGGGCATGTGATTGACAAATGAATTTCAATACACAAAAGTACACATTTTGGTAGGAAGAATAAGGAGGCCACATACTCCTTGGAAAGTAAGAGTTTAAATGGGGTACAGAAGCAAAGGGATCTCGGGGTACATATACACAAATCACAAAGTAGCAATGCAGGTTAATAAGGCCATTAGAAAAAACAAACGAAGCACTGGAGTTCATTTCTAGAGGGATAGAATTGAAAAGCAGAGAAGTTATGTTAAACTTGTCTCGAACCTTGGTGAGACCACACTTAAGGAGTACTGTTAATAGTTTTGGTCTCCATATTATAATGCGGCTATAGAGGCACTGGGAAAGGTGCAAAAAAGATTTACAAGGAAGATACCAGAACTGAGGTTATACCTATCAAGATTAAGCAGGCTGCGGCACTTTTCTCTCAAAAAAAAGACTAAGGGGTGACCCAATCGAGGTCGTTAAGATTATGAAAGGGTTAGATAGGGTAGGTACAGAAGATGGTTCCATTTGCGGGGGAGACCAGACTAGGGGCCATAAATATAAGATAGTCACTAATAAATCCAATAGGGCATTAGAAGAAACTTCTTTACCCAGAGAGTGGTAAGAATGTAGAACTCGCTGCCACAAGGAGTAGTTGAATGCATCTATGCTCATCGCCTCAAGAGCAAGCTAGATAAAACTGAGAATGAATAGAAGGATATGCTGATAGGGTTAGATGAAGTAGGGAGGAAGGAGGCTTGTTGGAGCATAAACACAAGCATGGCCCTGTTGGGCCAAATGGCCTGTTTCTGTGTTAATTCTATATAAGCACTCAATATTTGAAAAACAAAGCGCACAGATTCTCTGTGGTTCTAACAGTCTTTTCAGCTTCAGGGGAAAAAATATTTTCTCTCATTAAGCTTGTGCAGTTCAATATTCAAGAGCCTATATTTAGTGACCTGTTTAAGCTGAGGCAATTGGGATTAGAGGAACCTTCACATGGTTAACGTTCACAGGATGATGCTGCAGCAAGATGTTTTCCTCTGATATCACAAAAGCTATGAGCCTGATACTTGGAATATATAGACAACTCTGGATTGCAACAGCAAAAGTTCTCGCTCTCCTTCACCCACCTCAGAGGATCACCAAGCTTGGTCAAGATCTATGTCCCTATCCTGTTGTACATCTGGTCTTGGAGCTTTTGTGGCAACCAAAAAGGCAGCAGCTCTCTGCTAAAAACAACTAAACAAAGGAACTGTTGCAACATGAAAGAAAATATTCCTGAAGACTGCAGAGCACATCTAAGTTGAATTCACTGCTAGGAACACAAAAGGGTGTGATGTCAATGTAAAAGCCGCATTCAAGCAGAGCTTTGACCACCAAATTCTACCCTAGACTTCTTACTGCCCATTCTTCCTGCCTCCCCATTGGAAGAGCAATGAAGAGGCACTGATTTTCCATTCTTTTGACCTCTGCGCCTGGATTTGGGTCCCAGGCCACAGATGTGGAGTTCACCTGGTTTACATTAATAACAGGAGTACCACGCAACTATCATTGACAGCACCCTTACAAACACACAAGTGCCATAAATAACAGTATCTAAACTATGCACAACAACACTGAAGATAATCACAAGACCTTGACCCTAAATGTACCGTCAGATCTTCTAATTAAACCACTGGACTGTAAATAGCCTCAACCAATGCTTCAGATCAGGCCACCAACATATGCACATATCTACCAGCATTTGAAACAATGCAACGTACGTAAGTGCTCAAATTCATCTGCTTCTCATCCCAATTTCTGCAGTACACAATATGATGGTTACTAAAATATGGTCGTAAGACATGAAAACATTAAAAACCTGTTTCGGAAATAAGATCATTGAATGATTAAAAAGTGAATACGAGCAAGTATTTATATTATTTGATGATCAAAATAATTTTACAATAATCCAGCAGTAATTTGCATATTCACAATTTGTTTTAAATGCTATGTCCAGAATTTCAGCATAGTGAAATAAAGTAAATACACAAACTGGTTACGTAGCATTAAATACTGAATTAAATTACTTGGTATTTTTAAAGACAGCACTTACTTTTTAATACAATTTGTCATGAGCAAGTGGACATCTTGCCGTTCATCGAGCAATAACATAGCACCTAGATAACCAATCCTCTTGTCTGTAAACTTCTGTGAGGCAATCAGCTTCAGGCACTCCAACTGCAGTGATCAAAAATACACATGCAAAATACTTCACAAACAGGACAACTTCAATGTTAAAGATTCAGAGGGAGCAAAACACACTCAGCATAAGCTCATCCATAGAATTTCATCAAGACAACCACCAATTTAGGCTCTGCGTTTAGACAACAAAAGCATTGATAGTGAATTGGAGTTTTCTTAAATTACTAATTACGTGACACTAAAGAGAGCTCATAGGAAAAGGAGTTACTGCCCTCTTGTTTCGACATATTTTGGTCATCTGCTTGAAGGCAAATCTGTGGCCAGTCATAAAACACTATACTGGCAAATCTGTATCAATTACAAAACAATACAGTGGCACCTGTAAATGGGATGAGGAGCTACGAGGCAGTTCAATAAATCACTCCCAACACGAAAAGGACCAAAAAGAACACGGATTGAAATATGACTACAGGGATGAACTTTAACCAATTCTCTGTACTTGGGTAGTGCCAAAATCTACCCAAGTCAAAATAAGACATTAAATACAGATAGTTAAGAAGTGAGAAAACAAACTGAAAAGGTGAAGAGAGGAAACACGATGGTAAAGTTTTAAAAAGTGAACAGGTTACTTATAATTCAAAAGAATAAAAATAGAAGTTAAGGGGCAGTGTCTTAGGATCACTCACATTGTTGATTTCAGAGTGAGCATCATGATATTACCATTTACTACTTAAACACAAAAGGATATCCCTCTTTTGCACAATTTAAGCACATTTTCAGTGTGGCAGGACTTCTGCCCACAACTAAAATACATACCTGAACCCAGTTTTCTGGTTTCAGGGTCATTAAAACATAAATGGCATTGTCATTGGCCTCTGCCAGGAAGTATGCCTGAAACAGGGCAGATAGATTGGCTACAGCAGGCAGAGGCCAGTGGTCCCCAAGGTTCTGGTGTAAATGCTGAAAATTTAAATCAAGTTTTTTTTTAAATTTGCACTTACGCCTATGCAATCAGTAGTATAAGCTATTATGGATTTAAATTTCAAATGGCACTTAACCTGCCCATGGCAACACTGGACTCCAGGGATGAACAGGTATGTCCAGTGTGAAAATGTCACAATATATGTCAGATGACATTTGTCATTAGTATATTTCAATATGCCTACTCATATGGGGTATGTAATACATCGTTCCTGAAAGTGATTACTCTTGTTTAAGCATCGCTTCAAAAGGGAGCCAAACACCTCAACCAACTAACCCCTCTTCGTGTGACCAAAAAAATAAATCACAGTGCTGGTAGATGGGAGGCATTGCAACCAAGCTCAATTGTGTTCAACTAACATCCACACCAAGCACCGTTACAAGAGGAATTACCAGACAGCGATTGAGAGAAAGAATCTGGGGCACTATTCTCCCCCCTCCCTAGGAGACAATGATGCCAATTGTGGTGTCTCAAATCTGCCTCAGCTGAAAACATCAGACCAGGATCAAGAGAGCTCAAGTGGTTAATAAAAAAAAAATCAGAATTCTTGGTAATTGATTATTTGACATTTTTCCTCCATAAATTTTCTCCCTCCCCTTTCTCACACACCAGTTCCCATTTGTTTTCTTGCTCAAGTGGTCATGTTTCATCTGCGAGTCTAGATTGGGCGGTGGCAAGCTATCTGATGGGCATCGAAGCCAAACCTGATCCTGTTGTCACCCAACATCCAGGCAACCTGCAATTTGAGCAGGGATCACTAAATAGCTAACAAGAACCGTGGCTCATTTTTCCTCTCCCTACTGCAGAGGAATGGAAGCCATTTGTAACGGTCCCTATAGGTACCCAGCTAACTCAATATATACCCAAGATAGAACCTGGAGCCTCTCTGGCCTGTGTAGCTCATCTACTCAACAACTGATTTAATGCATAGCAAAATTCTCTGAAAACAAGTTTATGGTAGCAATTCAGAGATTGACATGAGAACAAAAGACAACTATTAACTCAACTATTCATTAAGTTTGCTGATACGAGAACATACCAAAACAGATTTAAATTTGACAATTCCTTTAAAAAATAACCTCATCTTTGCTTATATTCTTCTCCTCCCCTCCCCCCACAGAAACGTGGCAACCACATTGGCTGTTTACCTGCCCAAAGTGTGCAGGATATCCTAGCATGTGCATGTAAAGTAGTTTTGCCACATTTCGACAGCGGTATGTATTATCCTCTTCTCTGAATGAAGATCGTATTGAAGCACATTCCTTCTGAATCATCTCTCGCTCCTCAGCTTGGGTCCTGGCTGTCCGGATAGTCCGGATTAGCTCCCTCAGTCTGATGGGGGCTGGCATCCTCTAGAGCGCAACACAAAATTTTCATTATAAAAAACAGCCTCAGCAAACAATATCCTAATTATATCCATCGTAAGGATCTACTTTTGAACTCAAATCATGTCAAATAGATAAATGACACTAATTTCAAACAGTGTTGTAGACCCATACTTAGGTCAGTTTAAAAAAGACAAATATTGATGTATGCCCCATAAGCCTTTATTATAAAACAGAAGTGCTTTATGGGTACTTGTTACAAATACACTGTAAACACTTAACAATACCTGTATACAAAGTCACATGTACCATATTTAGAATAACATGGGTGGGAAATTTATGAAGTGGAAGACAAAACAAGGAATGCTGCCTTTTCATTTATTAGCCCCCATGTGGCACAAGTAATGTGGCCAAAGCCGTACTATCAATATGGGGGTTAAATTTCCTGTGGGGTGCTAATTGAAAAGTTATATCCAAAATAATGCTCTTTTGTGTGCTACCAAGTTGCACCTAAATTTCCTGTGACCCTCATTAACATAAGCCAAAACTTAAAAATAGGCATAAACAAGCGGAGATCAACGTATACAATCAGGGCTCCAAGGAAAGAGTGATGCTCACACCATATATTTCTTCTTTAAGTATGAAGATTAAACGATTCAAGCCATCATTCATGCACATTAGGCATAGCATGTTTAAAAACATGCCATGTGGAAGCTTTTCAATTTTTCATATGACCCATACTGATGCCATGAAATGCATTCAAAGAAACAGAAAACAGTGCAGGCCTCTAAGGATAAATTTTTCAAAATACTTCAAAAAATTTTAATGACTGTTTTCTGCTGCACCTATAATTCTGTCTGTATTTTCCCAACCACTTTGAACCCACCGAATTGCAGGAAGTTCATGTGTACAGCCTTTAGAATGGGCACAGAAGCATTATAATGAGCCAAGATGCATTTGGGCACATGAATTGATAAGGCGGACGCAAAAGATAGAGGAAATTTGGGTGCAGCGTAATTACATGCATAACACATTTGCACCAGAGTCTCCTCGATCTATTATGACAGGTATTTGCATTACACCCCGATTACCTGCATCTCTCTGTACAAATACACAAGAAATTTCACCACATGGTGTTAGAACCACAGCATACTACATGTTTTTTGGATATGAAAAGTTAAATCAGGATTTGTCCATTCATTCTGCAAGGAGGTACGCGTCTTCCATATGAAGTTTGGTGCTTTACTTCCATTTTCTGCTGTGAAGACAAATGCAAAGAAACAGTCTAACTGCAATACTATTTCTTTCCCCTCCAATTCCATTTTCCCAGTATTGCTTTCAAGGGGAAGCTGAGAAGGCACTATTTGGAGCAAGGTACAGCTAGGGAGGTGAGAATTACTTTCTTTTATCTCACACATAATATATAAAAAAATCTGTAATATTAGCAATGCTGGCAAGACTACATTTGTTGCCCATCTCTAAATACCCTGAGATGGTGGACCTTTATGAACCACTTCTGGCAATGGTTTTAGATAGGAAATTCCAGAATATTGACCCAGTAACAATGAAGGAACAGTGATCCATGTCCAAGTATACAAAATCCTGGTTAGACCGCACCTGGAGTACTGTGAGCAGTTCTGGGCATCACACCTTCGGAAAGACATATTGGCCTTGGAGGGAATGCAGCGTAGGTTTACTAGAATGATACCCGGACTTCAAGGGTTAAGTTACGAGGAGAGATTACACAAATTGGGGTTGTATTTTCTAGAGTTTCGTAGGTTATGGGGTGATCTGATCGAAGTTTATAAGATATTAAGGGGAACAGATAGGGTGGATAGGGAGAAACTATTTCCGCTGGTTGGGGATTTTAGGAGTAGGGGGCACAGTCTAAAAATTAGAGCCAGACCTTTCAGGAGCGAGATTAGAAAACATTTCTACACACAAAGGGTTGTAGAAGTTTGGAACTCTCTTCCGCAAACGGCAATTGATACTAGCTCAATTGCTAAATTTAAATCTGAGAGATAGCTTTTTGGCAACCAGAGGTATTAAGGGATATGGGCCAAAGGCAGGTATATGGAGTTAGATCACAGATCAGCCATGATCTTATCAAATGGCGGAGCAGGCACGAGGGGCTGAATGGCCTACTCCTGTTCCTATGTTCCTAAGTCAGGACTTGGAAGGAAACATTTGAAAAACTCATAGTTACTTAAGATTTCTTCATTAATTTAACTTATTTCGCTTGGTTCTTTATTATGGCAACTTTGTGCTTTTGATTCATGTCAAGTAGTAAGTGTCCAACTCATTTCACTAAAGAGCCTTTCAGAGGAACTTGTTAGATCAGCCTGCCACTAATGTTATCCAGTGAAAGGACAATATGCTACCTATGGAGCCAGTCATTATTTTAATTACATTTTTGCTATATATTCTATCAGAACATATTTCTCAAGCACAAAGCTCAAAACTTCACAATGATTTGTTTGCTGTGTCATTTAACTCCTGCAGTGACAATGGCAAAAGTCCATGCATGCACACTAGAGAATTTAGGAAAAAATGTCACTAGTGAATCAAAATGAACACAAGTCACCCTCCACCCCCAGCACAGAAATTAGTGAATGGCTTAATAAAAGCAACTCACTGGACCATTGTTTCCCCCCCTATTAAGAAAATTAAGGTGAAATGCCAAGGCCCATAGTGCAGGACACCACAAAAGTTGAAAAGACGACAAGATAAACCGAAGAGTGGTAAGTTTTAAAAGCTGAAGATTGCTTGAGAAAGGAAAGACTTAAGACGGCCAAGGATTCCAGAGTTTTGGAGTCCTGAAAAAGATTTAGAATAAGACAATGAACAATGAATCTTAAAGTGAACACAGTTGAACTTGAAGTGCATACCAAATATAAACTGAAAAATGAAATGCAGTTTGAACCAAACACAAGAGGTTATCATAATCCGATGGCTGAATTCATGAAAAAAGGAACCACGGCTGAAACAAACTGAAATTTGAAGAGAGCCAAGCAAAACATCTTGTGCTGAGTACACATACCTGAAGTGTGCATTCACACACTATTGGTGCAAATCGATTCTGGCTTCACACCAATGCTAAACTAGGGGTGTAAATCTGGAGTGCAGGCCCGACTTGACTCTGGAGAAAAGTGGAGAGATTCCCTGGAAGGGGATAGTCTCACATTATTTCCATTTGACACTACTGAGTTTAAATCCAGCGTGGTGTCATACCTGATTGCAAACCCACAAAATTTCAATGTAAATGCAGGGATTTTCCATTCTCTGCTTTATGAACATTTAAATGTTTTAACTGTTGGTAGGAAGCTCAGGCCTGTCTCAGAGATAGCTGCAGTGTGAAGTCACAAAATGTACAGTCGTATAAGTAGTCTATTTGGGAACTAAGTTGGATATTGTACTAAATCTTCAGCTGTCCCGAAATAAGATGCACTTGAAATTTTGAACTAATTCATACAAAAATGTACATTTTGTGCTTTTTCTGCTCATGAAGGTGAGGAGGTTAATGCTGGGGAAATGGAACCTTCCCATTTTCAGGCACCTAGTGTCAGCAAACACTCCCAAATCAGGGATAGTACACGGAGATACAAGTAAAGCTTCCATTTCTCTGACCCAATAATGTGTTTCAACTCTAGAGAAACACTACTACAGCAGTGTGGAACTTTTCCCCTATTTCCCACACTAATCACCCTGTGGCTGCAGTGACATTGCCAATTAGTGCCAGTTTAATGCTGTAGGGCCATGCATACTAAGAACTGGATTGAGGCTGCACCAAACTTGTCACATTTTAGACCCCTACAGGCAGACTGCCATCAGTCTGGGCTGGATTTGAACCCAGGTCCTAGATGTGAAAGGCCTGTGTCCAAACCATCAAAATCACAGAGCATCCCCAATATGCATCATCAGCTACAAATAAATCATCTGAATCTTCTGTTGCTTTTCCCATTTTACTATCCTGCTCTCCAGTACAACTTGTAACAAGGCAGTGTATATTATACACCAAGGGAGATGGATTCAAGTCCAAAGCCGTCGGTTGCCTGAATGACCTCTTAGTTAGGAAATGGTGCAAAGCCTGCGCTTTTTTTTTGGGGGGGGGGGGGGTTTGCAGGAAGAGGGGAAGACATGGAAGGGAAGAAAAGGGACAGCATGAAAATGTAGCCCAATTAAATACAAGAAATAACACAAATTTCAGAATTTTGAAGTGTCCTAACTGCTCTATGAGTTTAATCCCTGTTTAGTTACTGCTCACATGTACCCAATTTACAGTGAACTTGCTTTAAGCATTTTTGCACCTAAACTTAGTTGAAAATGTATACATTTCTCAGGAACCTCTCAGTTTAAAATCAATTAAGATTAAAGTCATATGGCAAAAAAAAAATCTATTTTCAAGTTCCTTTATTGTATTGTTCCACATCATCAGTTCATTACCTCTTCTTCAGACTCTGGTTTACTGTTCATCCCCATCACCTGCTCCACCATTGGTGGCTGTTCTTGGTCATGACATGCGCGCTCTTTAGCAGTTTCTCCCAAAACCATTACTTCTCTACCCTGGTTCAAAGTTTCCTTAAAATGCATCTTTTCGACCACACTTGGAAATTGATCAAACTCTTCTATGAGCGGTGCTATAAAAATTCAAGTCATTATTAAAAAAAAGTAACGAAATAGTAACTTAATATTGCAGTCAAGGTGATATCTACAACAGATGAAGCTTCATATTCATCATGCCTGCACTTCTTCAAATTATTACCTTGTTATTCACAATCTCAAATATTGCACTACATTGGGCAATAAATCACAGCTCTGTGAACATCGGAGAAAAGATAACAAAGGGTCACAGACACTGACTGGAACTGGTTATCTCTAGGATTTTGTTTTTATTTCAAATTTCAAGCATTTGCCATTTTTGATTTTTATCCTGTGGTGCAGTAAATTGCTGGATGACTTAAAACTTCAACCACCAAATAAAAATCTCTTAATTTACACAAACCTTTTGTTCTATAGAGGCATATACTTACTGGAAGCCATAATCAGTCTAAGGGTTGCTGTGGGTACATTTATTTAAAAAAAACTTAAGGTAATAATGTCAGTGCTGAAAAACAGAATTCTAATTCCATATTGAGCTTTCTGTGTCACCATTAAGCACTCCTAAGTCAAGCATAGCAACACCTGTTGACAAGTAACAGTCATGTAACTAACTCAAAATTGTCTTAAATTCAACCTCAAGAGTACTTCTCTAATTGCATTGATAGGAGTTTTCTCATTTATATATGCCAACCAACCTTAAGGCCTCAGACAATCATGCCACTAACCAAGAAATGGGTTAAGATTGCCAGAAATACTTTTTCCTAAGGACCCATACCACAAGCAGAGAAATTTCCCTTTGACATGGTCTAAAATCCACATTACAGAGAAAAATCATTGTACTCAAATTCTAGGGAAGAAAGGAGGGAGAGAAAAAGAAAATGAGAAAGTAGGATAGAAAGGAAAAGAAAGTATTTATGTAACACTTTACCACATCCTCAAAGTCCCAAATGTTTCACATCCAATTAATTACTTCTGAAGTGCAGTCACTTGTGCTGTAAGCAAACACTCCAGCCAATTTACACACAAAGATTCCACAAATAACAAACGAGATGAACGACCAGTTGATTTTTTTTGGTGGTGTTGATTGAGGGAGGAATGCTGCCGAGCACAATGGGAAAACTTGCTGCCAACTGAGCCAAGGTAACACTTAATTGAGCATTTCAATCAAGGTCAAAGAACAACTTCATATGAATACCAAATAAAACATGGCAGATTAACTGAAGCTCGTGGACATGGAGTGTCAACACTAAGAAGTACAACCATCTTAAATTGCAGAAATTTAAGGCCACTGGATGATACTCAAAAAGGAGTGCATAGATGACTTTTATTTCAATTTGCAGAGATATTTTCTGTATCTTTCCATAGCACAGGCCATATCCCTAAACTCACCACAGTTGGAGTATAACTAACGTTCTTCCCAGTTGTGAGGACAGAATTCTGGAACTGGGACCTTCAAAGGCCTTCAGCAATTCTCTCCACTAATTGTTTGCAAATTGGCTGCTGCATTTGCCTCTATAACAGACACTGCACTTGAGATGTAATCCATACGCTATGAAAACATGGAGATGTTGAAAGGTCCTGTATAAATCCAAGTTATTTCTTCAATTAGGATGCATCACGTGTTCCTGTGCCTCCTTGAGGAAAGAGAAGGTGGGAAAGAAGCACACAACCAGAAAACATGCTTTTTTTGCAAATACCTGAATTAGTTTTCACAAGTGCACAATAAAAAACTAGATCACTACAAGAACTACAGAATATTGAATCAGTATTTCTTATACTGTTCCCTCTGACAAAAACTTGATGACAGGTAAACTTACAAGTAAACTTAATTTGCACTAATTATTTTTATGGATGATGTCCTTAAAATATCTGCCACTGTACCATACAACATTCCACGTGATGCATTTCATGAGGTGCACCTCATCTAACATCAAATTCTCCCAACAAGGACTTCTATTGTGTAAAGGAGAGAAGGTTCTCAAAATAAATTCCCATGACTGCTGCACCACAAATTAGACTGAAAAGTCAAATAATGGTTCTAGTCATACACATTCAAAACCAGCTCAGTTGATTTGCACTCGAGTCTAATTTTCAAGGTAACACATTGAAGCACATCACCATGGAGACATTTCCATTACGTAAAGTCTTCAGCACCATTATTCTTTTGAAACCACTTTGAACACAAAGTAGAGAAAGCTGTAAACCAATTTTCCCCCTTTAAAATCTGTATACTACTCGCTTCTCCTCATTTGACAAAGTCACCATACCAAAATCATCGACCGTAAATATTTATTTCATAAAGCCAATCTTTTGGAGACTTAAAATGCCTGGTGGCGTTTAGACATCACTGGGGTAGTCACAATGAATGGTCACAAACATAACTAGTTCCTTCAAGAAGGTGATTCTGAATACAATGGACCAATGTGTACCCATGCAAAGCAAAGGTACCAAGGCTTAAAGGCACTCCTGCCTAGTTGAACTGGACTACCCACAACTCAGAAGGATAAAAAAGGAAGCAAGGCCATGAAGGAAAATGGCACAGAATTAAGAGATTCAATACCAAAAAGGTATGCCAGGAGTGTAAAAAGGGCACCAAAATGGCAAAGAAATATTTCAAATTGAATATGGCAAGAGAAATGAATGATAATATCACTAAACAAAACTTCAAGAGAAAAAGAAAAACAAGGGATGGAGTGGGATCAGGTGAGAGCATGACAACCGATGGTACACAGTGACTGTAAAAGTGCTAAATAAGTTTTTTGCCTCAGTTTTTACTAGGGAGGCGACAGGTAACTCATTTAGTCGGAAAAGGGAACTACAGGGTGTTGCAGAGGGAACTGGTGAAACTATTCACATTACTATCAACATGGTTGCCGAACAGCTGTGCAAACTTCAAGTAAATAAATCTAAGGGGCCCGAATAAGATGAGTCCAAGGACCCTCAAGGAAATAAGGGAGGAAGTTGCAAGAAATCACCAAATAGTGGAGATGCCTGGGGACTGGAGAAAGGCAGGTGTAACTCCTATTTTTAAGAAGGGTAGTAAAAAGTGACCCAGGAAATTAGAGACCAGCAAATTTAATGTCCACTGTGGGTACATTTATCAAAACCCTTATTAAAAGAAAAAAATCAAATTGAATATGGCAAGAGAAGTGAAGGATAATAAAGTTTTATAAATAAAGAGAAAAGAAAAATGAGGGATCGAGTGGGGCCAATGAAAGTGGGATCAGGTGAGGACATGACATCTGATGCTGCAAAAGTACTAAATAAGTTTTTGGTATCATGGAGCATCTGGATAGAAATAAAATCATTAAAGATAGTCAATATGGGTTCATGAAGGGGTGGTCCTGCCAATCTAACTTACTGGTTTTCTTTGAGGGCATGACAAAGGAACTTGATAGGGGTAGTATGGCAGTGGATGTGGTGTACTTGGATTTCAGCAAGGCCTTTGATATAGTTCCTCTGCAAAGGCTAGTACTGAAGATAAAGAAAGTAGGAATTAGTGGAAATATTTTACAATGAATATGTAATTGGTTGACCAACAGAACCCAGCCTGGGAGAATGTTACTAATGGGGTCCCACTAGTTTGGGACCTCTTGTTTAATATCTTCATAAATGATCTGGAGCAAGAAGTCACAAGTACAATGACTACATGTGAAGATGATACAAAGTTAATAAAAGGTGTCAGACTCCAAAGCTGAACAGGATAGGCAACAGGAGGATTTGAATATACTTGGGAACTGGGCAGACAGGTGGCAGATGAAATTCAATGTAGAGAAATGCAAAGGGCTTGACATGGGGACAACAAATCCAGGAACAGACTATTACTTAAATGAAAACAAAATAATGTGCGTGGAAAAAGAATCAGAGGTACTCACTGACAACAAATTGAAGGTATCGCAACAATGCTTAGTGGTAGTGAGTAAAGCAAATCAGATGTTGGAATGTATTAAAAGGTCAACTTTGAGCCAAAATAGTGAGGTAATCCAACCACTTCATAAATCATTGGTGCGACCACACTGTGAATGCTGTGTACAGTTCTGGTCATCAGAAAGGATATTGCAGCTATTGAAAGGATACAGAAGAGAGCAACCAGAACAATTGAGGGGGATTAAGGGACTGGATTAGGAGGAGCAATTATGTGAATTAGGTATATTCCTACTGGAAAAAAAGGTTAAGAGATAATAGGATTGCTGTTTTTAGGATTCTGAAGGAACTAGATAAGCTAAACTTAATAAACTAAGTAAGAACACAACAAGCTGTTTCATCTTGTCCAGAACAGTAGAACCAGAGGACACGGCCTGCACATGAAACTCATTTGCGGAAACATTATTTCAGCGAGCGAGCGGTCAATCTATGGATCAGGCTCCCTAAGCAGATAGTACTGAATCATTCAAATGCAAATGATAGATTTCTTTCAGAAAATAATATTTTAGGATACAGTGTATGAGTAATTTGATACATGACATATGGCAACTATGGCATGCTTGGGAGGAACAGGTGGACCTTTCTACCACTGGGGTTTTCCTCACCTCATGCCGGAGTTTGGTGTCGACTAATTGATGGAGATTGATTGCTATGATTAGTCAACAACTCAATTACAGAAACAAAAAGGAACAGGAGTAGGCCATTCAGCCCCTAGAGGCTACTCCGCCATTCAATTAAATCATGGCTGATCTGTACCTCAATTCCATTTACCCGCCTTTGCTCCATATCCCTTGATACCTTTACCTAACAAAAATTCATCAATCTCAAGTCTTGACAGCTCCAATTGATCCAGCACCCAGTCTTAAGGGAGAGAATTCCCGATTTCTACTATCCTGTGTGTGGAAAGTGCTTCCTGATTTTGCTCCTGAACGGTCTAGCTCTAATTTTATGTCCCCTTGTTCTTGATACCACCACCAGAGGAAATAGTTTCTCTATCTACCCTAACGAATCCTTTTAACATTTTAAACAACTTGATCAAATCATCCCCCAATCTTCTATACTCAAAAGGAATAAGCGCCAAGTTTACGTAACCAGTCTTCACAATTTAACCCTCTAAACCCCTACGATTACCAGGATGATAGGTGAACTAGATGGACTGTGGTCTTTTTTCATCCAGCAATTTGTACGAAAGTTTTAGGAATCTTGCCAAATTATCTTATTCTCACAAAAATTCTTCATCTTCAAGATGCTATGCTAACATACTGCACATTGGAGAACTAGATATAAGCAGAATCCCAGATTTTTTAATTGAAGTACCTGTACACCTCTCCAAAACATCACCTGCATCACCAAGATCTCAAACTTCACATTTGATTTGAAATGCAACAATCAAATTATGTAACATTTAGCATCAATATGATGGTGGCCACTCTTCTAGTGTCACTGCCTGTGGAGAGAATCGTAGAATCTTACAGCACAGGAGGCGCCCATTCTGCCATCACGCCTGTGCCGGCTCTTCGAAAGAGCTGTCCAATTTAGTCCCACACCCCAGCTTTTTCCCCATAACCCTGCAAATTAGTTCTCTTCAAATACATTAAAATCACCTTTTGAAAGTTCCTATGGAATCTGCTTCCACCACCCTTTCCAGGTTGTGCATTCCAGACCACTACTCAAAAAAAAAATCATTTCCCCTCCAGTTTTTTTGTCAGTTATTTTAAATCTATGACCTCTGGTTACCGACCCACTTGCCAGAGGAAACAGTTTCTCCCTACATGCTCTGTCAAAACCCCTCATAATTTTGCATACCTATGTTAGGTCTTCCCTTAACTGTCTCTGCTCTAAGGAGAACATCACGGCTTCTCCAATCTCTCCACTTAACAGAAGTCCCTCACGGTTGGTATCATCCTAGTAAACCTCCTCTGTACCCTCTCCAAGGCCTTCACATCCTTGCTGAAGTGTGGTGCCCAGAATTGTACCCAATACTCCAGCTGAGGCCTAACCAGTGATTTGAAAAGGTTTAGCAAAACTTCCTTGCTTTTGTATTCAATGCCCCTATTTACAAAGCCAAGTAGCCCATACTTTTTCTTAACCACCTTATCAACTTGCCCTGCTACCTTCAAAGATTTATGAAAATGCACCCCAAGGTCCCTCTGCTCTTGCACCCCCCTCTAAATAGTACCATTTAGATTATGAAAAGCAAAACACTGCAGATGCTGGAAATCTGAAATAAAAACAGAAAATGCTGGAAATATTCAGCAAGTCAGGCAGCATCTGTGGAGAAAGAAACAGTTAACATTTCAGGTCAATGACCTTTCGTCAGAACCATTTAGATTATAATGCCTCTCCATGTAGTTCCTCCCAAAGTGTAACACTTCACACTTATCTGCATCGACCATGTGTCTATCCATTTCACCTGCATGTCCTCCTAAAGTCTGCTACCATCCTCCTCACTATTTACTACATGGCCAAGTTTTGTATCATCCGCAAACTTCGAAAATGTACTCCTTATACCCAAGTCCAGATACATTGATACATTTTTAAAAAAAGCAATGGTCCTAATACCGATCCCTGGGGGACCCCACTGCATACTTCTCTCTGGTCAGAAAAACATTCATTCCCCATCACTCTCTGCCTCCAATCTAATTACATACCCAAGTTACCACCCTCCCTTTAATCCAGTGTGCTTCTATTTTCTGAATATATGTCTGTTATGTGGTACTTTATTAAATTCCATATATACATCTACTGCACTACCTTCATCAACTCCCTCTGTTCATCGAAGAACTCAATCAAGTTAGTCAGACATGATTTGCCTGTAGCAAATCTGTACTCGCAATCCTTTGTTGACCTATGCTTCTCCAAGTGAGAATTAATTTTGTCCTCGACAATGCTCTCCAGGAATTTTCACACCACTGATGTTAGACTGACTGTCCTGAAGTTACCAGGTTTATCCCTCTCCCCTTTTTTGACTGAGGGTGTAATATTTGCAATCCTCCAGTCCTTTGGCACCACTCCCATAAGATGGCAAAACCTATTTGTTCAGATGAGTCTCAAAGCCTCTGGAGGAAGCAGTATTACATTCATCTATTTCACTGCACTCTTGCTGGTGACAATGCAAAAAATTAAATGAGCCATCACTATGTAGGCATGGATAATCAAATTTGATCAGGGGAGAGTTTGTTTTAAAGTAAATAGTAGCCTCGCTATAGCCCGCTTGATTGACACCCCATCCACCACCCTAAACATTCACTCCCTTCACCGCCGGCGCACCGTGGCTGCAGTGTGTACCATCCACAGGATGCACTGCAGCAACTCCCCAATGCTTCTTCGACAGCACCTCCCAAACCCACTACCTCTACCACCTAGAAGAACAAGGGCAGCAGGCACATGGGAACACCACCTGCACGTTCCCCTCCAAGTCACACACCATCCCGACTTGAAAATATATCGCCAACCCTTCATTGTCGCTGGGTCAAAATCCTGGAACTCCCTACCTAACAGCACTGTGGGAGAACCTTCACCAAACGGACTGCAGCGGTTCAAGGGGGCTCACCACCACCTTCTCAAGGGCAAATAGGGATGTGCAATAAATGCTGGCCTTGCCAGCGACGCCCACATCCCATGAACGAATTTAAAAAACCTATGGAGAGCAAATATATGCGTCATAGCAAGCTGTTCACTTAAGTGAATTACTGAATTTGTGATGTGGCTGAGACTCACTCAATGTTCAACCTCTATCAAATATTATCCTTTTCAGCAGGCCTCTGGATCGTCTGCCTTCTAATTATGGAGTTCAACCAAAGCATGTCCAGTATAGGAGATTACAAGTGTTAACCTTAAGTACTGTGGTTAAGAATGAACTAGCATTCATAGAACATCTTTCACATTCAGAACATCCAAAAGTGCTTAACAGCCAATTCATTGCTTTTGAAGTGTAATTAATTTTTTTTGTAGGCAAATGCAGCAGCCAAGTTGCGCACAGCTAGGTCCCACAACAGCTACGAGATAAATGAACAGTTAATTCCTTTATTTTTTTGGAGGTATTGATCGAGGAGTAAATGTTGGCTAGAAGAACACTCACTTGCTTGCTTTTCTTCAAAAAGTGCCACAAGAACTTTTACGCTCACCTAAACAGGCAGGGCCCTTGGTTTATCGTCGCACCCGAAAGGCAGCAATGAAGTGTCAGCCTGGACTATCCATTGAAGTCCCGGACTCTTAGGCGAGAGTGGCACCACTGGGCCAAGCTGACACATGTAATCTTCCAAAAGTAATTCACTGGCTGTGAAGAGCTTTGGGTTGTCCCAAGGACATGGAAGGCACTATATAAAACGCAAGTCTTTCTTTCTTGTTACAATGCTTTTTCATCTGTCCATTGCAGAGGTTGGAGGTTTCAGCTCAAAATCTTTTGAAAAGTGCCAGCCAAAAAAATTAACTTGTCAAAATGTTAGTCAGCTGATGTTTCTGTGCAAAACTGATGAATCTGATTCCAGCTGTTAAATCAAATGGATTTTACAAGACTTTGTAGAAAGATTGGCGAAACTTTTCAATTTCTGGACCACACTGAAAAGTACATAAACTCATCAGCAGTGAGTCACATGGAACCAATAAATATCAGATCAATTACTGGTAAAGCTTTCCAGGTTGCCATATAGCAACTGATAGCAATCATAAGAACATAACAAATAGATGCAGGGTTAGGCCATACGGCCCCTCGAGCCTGCTCCACCATTCAATAAGATAATAACTGATCTTCAACCTCAACTCCACCTTCCCCCCCGATCCCCATATCCCTCAATTTCTTTTTAAATCAGATTTACAAAGTCATAATATCAAGACTTCAGTATTTATGTGCCTGGCCAATGCTGAAATTGTAATTGTAATTATTTTTTAAAACCAGATTGCCACCCAACATAAAAGTCATATTAAAGTGATGTGACAAACACCAGACTGTACATTAGGACAGTGAAGAACACAGGCCAGTCCTAGAAATACTGAACTGCCAACTACTTCTGCAGGCAATTCCAGAGTAGAAAATTAATAACCAAAAGGTACCATAAGCAATACATTCACCCTATTCTTGGGCCGTTAAATCAGCTTTACACTGATTATTTTCCTAAATGGATTACAAGCCAAATGGAATCATATTACATTACCTACAGAGTTTACTCTTGTGTTTCATCATGAACATCATGCAATTCTCAACAATATAGCTAAAATAAACAAATGTCAACACCAATTAACACAACTTAAAGATGGACTACGCAACAAAAACACAGAACATTAAACCTTAGATAAGATTATTTCCAAGTACAAATTTGTGCACAATATCAAGGTACTTCCACCACTTTCATGTCACTTCTAGAATAATATTTTTAATATTGTGTTAAAGCCACAAAATAAAGATGGTGGAGCTGATTTAGTAAAGGCCAAAAGCCTGCTTCCACTGTAACAAAAACCTTTGGTGTTTGTCTGCCCAAATAAAACCTAGAACAAGATGATCAAGTAACATTTCTTCAAATCAGCATCTGGTACACAGGTGGAAGATCGAGAAATTCCTCAAGCATTTGCCCTCTATCTTACTGGAGAAAATGTATCTCTTGCAAACTAAACCAGCCAGTTATACAGATCCACCTTTTGTTTCACATTTTCCAGCTTCAACACATTGTTATCTAAAATTCTGACCTGTACTGTGTGCCAAAGTAGAAATGTTCATATAAACATGCAAGTGTTCACATGACAATCTACTTGCATCTAAATTTTATTATTCACAAAAGAATACAATATACGTGTCATACTGCTTCTACAGAAAAACCCTGGACACCGTTCAATTACAATAGCAACTTTCATTTATACACAGGACTTCTGAGTAGGAAGAACATCTCCGATTGCTTTCCATAGAGAATTGTAAACAATTTTACAACACCAAGTTATAGTCCAGCAATTTTATTTTAAATTCACAAGCTTTCGGAGGCTTCCTCCTTCGTCAGGTGAACGATGTGAAAATGAAATCCTCGAAATGAAATCGCATTTATAATTCACAGAACAATGCTTGGTGATTACAGACAGTTTTTTCAACTGCCCGTTGCCAAGGCAATCAGTGTGCAGACAGACAGGTGTTACCTGCCAGATCTCAGAATATACAAATCACCAAAAAAAACAACTAACAAAAAAAAAGAGGTAGAAACATAGAAAAGACAGCAACTGACCCGTTATATTAAAAACAGATAACATTTGTTCGCTGGTGGGGTAACGTGTAGCGTGACATGAACCCAAGATCCCGGTTGAGGCCGTCCTCATGGGTGCGGAACTTGGCTATCAATTTCTGCTCGACGATTTTGCGTCGTTGTGTGTCTCGAAGGCCGCCTTGGAGTATGCTTACCCGAAGGTCGGTGGATGAATGTCCATGACTGCTGAAGTGTTCCCCGACTGGGAGGGAACCCTCCTGTTTGGCGATTGTTGCGCGGTGTCCGTTCATCCGTTGTCGCAGCGTCTGCATGGTCTCGCCAATGTACCATGCTCTGGGGCATCCTTTCCTGCAACGTATGAGGTAGACAACGTTGGCCGAGTCACAGGAGTATGAACCATGCACCTGGTGGGTGGTGTCCTCTCGTGTGATGGTGGTATCTGTGTCGATGATCTGGCATGTCTTGCAGAGGTTACCGTGGCAGGGTTGTGTGGTGTCGTGGACGCTGTTCTCTTGAAAGCTAGGTAATTTGCTGCGAACGATGGTCTGTTTGAGGTTGGGTGGCTGTTTAAAGGCGGGTAGTGGAGGTGTGGGGATGGCCATAGCGAGGTGTTTGTCCTCATTGATGACATGTTGAAGGCTGCGGAGAACATGGCGTAGTTTCTCCGCTCCGGGGAAGTACTGGACGACAAAGGGTACTCTGTTGGTTGCGTCCCGTGTTAGTCTCCTGAGGAGGTCTATGCGATTTTTTGCTGTGGCCCGTCGGAACTGTCGATCGATGAGTCGAGCGTCATATCCCGTTCTTACTAGAGCGTCTTTCAGCGTCTGTCGGTGTCCATCGCGTTCCTCCTCGTCTGAGCAGACCCTGTGTATTCGCAGGGCCTGTCCATAGGGGATGGCCTCTTTGACGTGGTTAGGGTGGAAGCTGGAAAAGTGGAGCATCGTGAGGTTGTCCGTGGGCTTGCGGTAGAGTGAGGTGCTGAGGTGCCTGTCTTTGATGGAGATTCGTGTGTCCAAGAAAGAAACTGATTCTGAGTAGTCCATGGTGAGCTTGATGGTGGGATGGAACTTGTTGATGTTATCGTGTAGTCTCTTTAGTGATTCCTTGCCGTGGGTCCATAGAAAGAAAATGTCGTCGATGTATCTGGTGTATAGTGTTGGTTGGAGGTCTTGTGCAGTGAAGAAGTCCTGCTCGAACTTGTGCATGAAAATGTTGGCGTATTGGGGTGCGAATTTGGTCCCCATGGCTGTTCCGTGTGTTTGGGTAAAGAACTGGTTATCGAAGGTGAAGACATTGTGATCCAGGATGAAGCGGATGAGTTGTAGGATGGCGTCCGGAGATTGGCTGTTGTTGGTGTTGAGTATTGATGCTGTCGCAGCGATGCAGTCATCGTGGGGGATACTGGTGTAGAGTGCCGAGACGTCCATCGTGGTGAGAAGTGTTCCTGGTTCAACTGGTCCGTGGGTACTGAGTTTTTGTAGGAAGTCTGTAGTGTCGCGACAGAAGCTGGGGGTTCCCTGTACGATGGGTTTCGGGATGCCCTCGATGTATCCAGAGAGGTTCTCACACAGGGTTCCGTTGCCGGATACGATAGGACGTCCGGGTGTGTTGGCTTTGTGTATCTTTGGGAGGCAGTAGAAGTCTCCCACGCGGGGAGTACGTGGGATGAGAGCGCGTAGGATGCTTTGAAGGTCTGGATTGAAGGTCTTGATCAGTTTGTTGAGCTGGTGGGTGTGTTCTTTGGTCGGATCTGCGGGTAACCGCCTGTAGTGTTCCTGGTTGTCCAGTTGTCGGTATGCTTCTTTGCAATAGTCCGTTCTGTTCTGTACGACTATGGCTCCTCCTTTGTCCACTGGTTTGATGACGATGTTGCGGTTGGTCTTGAGAGCGTTGATGGCGTTGCGTTGTGCTCGGGTGACATTCTGGACTGTCTTCTGAGTGCGGCTGATGAATCTGGCATTGACGCATTTCCTGACAGCTTGAGCATACATGTCCAGCTGAGGGCAGCGACCCTCCGGAGGAAGTGGAGATGGACACAGAGCAGGTAGAGAAGAAACTAGGGGGAGGTGACCAGACCATAGACACAATCAAGAAGATAGTTCGAAGACGCTTTTGGAAATGGCGAGAAATAAGAAAATTTGAGGGCAGGAACATAATCTAGAATCATAAAATGATACAGCATAGGAGGTGGTAATTCAGCCCATCGTGCCTGTGCCAGTTCTTTGAAAGAGCTATCCAATTAGTCCCACTCACCTGCTCTTCCCCCATAGCCCAGCAAATTTTTTTCCCTTCAAGTATTTATCCAATTCACTTTTGACAGTTATTACTTAATCTGCTTCCACCACCCTTTCAGGCAGTGCATTCCAGATCATAACTCGCTGCGTAACATTTTTGTCCCCCCCCCTCCCTATCACCTCTGGTTCTTTTGCCAATTAACTTAAATCTGTGTCCTCTGATTATCGACCCTTCTGCCACTGGAAACAGTTTCTCCTTATTTACTCCATCAAAACCCTTCGTGACTTTCTCATTACAGCACAGAAGGTTTGATAGAGAACAACCCCAGATTCTCTAGTCTCACCACATAACTGAAGTCTTTCATCCTTGGTACCATTCTAGTAAATCTCATCCGCACCCTCGCCTAGGTCTTGACATCATTCCTGAAGTGTGGTGTCCAGAATTGGACACAATACTCCAGAACTGGGGCCTAACCAGTGTTTTATGAAGGTTTAAAATAAATTCCTTGCTTTCGTACTCTATTTATAAAGCCAAGGATCCTGTATACCTTTTTAACAGTCTTCTAAAGTTGACCCGCCACCTTCAAAGACTTGTTTACATGCACCCCCCAGTCGCTGTTCCTGCACCTGTTATAAAATTGAACCATTTAGTTTATATTGCCTCCTCTCATTCTTCCTACCAAAATGAACCTCTTCACATTTCATAGAATTACATAGAATGTACAGCACAGAAACAGGGCATTTGACCCAACAGGTCCATGCGGCGTTTATGTTCCAAAGGAGCCTCTTCCCTCCCTATCAGCATATCCTTCTATTCCTTTCTCCCTTGTTGTTTATCCAGCTTCCCCTTAAATGTATCTATGCTAGTTGACTCAAAGATTCCTTGTGGTAGGGAGTTCCACATTTTAACCGCTTTCTGGGTAAAGAAGTTTCTCCTAAATTCCCTATTGGATTTATTAGTGACTATCTTATATTTATGGCCCCTAGTTCTGGTCTCCCCCGCAAGTGGAAACATCTTCTCTACGTCTACCCTATCAAACCCTTTCATAATCTTAAAGACCTCTTTCCGGTCACCCCTCAGTCTTGCGGCAAAGGCTCGATGGGTGGCCGAATGGTTACAGAATAGAAGGAGGCCATTCTTTGATTCTCTTTTCTAGAGAAAAGAGCACCAGTCTGTTCAATCTTTCCTGACAGGTATAACCTCTCAGCGCTGATGTCATCCTAGTAAATCCTTTTTGCACTTTCTCCAGTGTCTCTATATCCTTTTTATAATGTGGAGACCAGAACTGTGCACAGTTCTCCAAGTGTGGTCTAACCAAGGTACTATACACGTTTAACATAACTTCTCTGCTTTTCAATTCTACCCCTCTAGAAATGAACACCAGTGCTTGGTTTGCTTTTATTTTTAAAATAGTCTTATTAACCTGCATCGCTACTTTTAGTGATTTGTGTATCTGTACCACCCAGATCCCTCTGCTCCTCTACCCCATTTAGACTCTTACTTTCCAAGCAGTATGTAGCCCCCTTATTCTTCCTACCAAAATGTAATACCGTACACTTATCTATATTGAAATTCGTTTGCCAATTACATACCCATTCTGCAAGTTTATTGAAGTCTTCCTGTATTTTGTCGCAATCCTCCTCGGTATTAACTATAGCCCCCAATTTGGTGTTGTCCACGATTTCTGAAATTGTATTTTTGATTCCAGAGTTCAAATCGTTTATGTAAATGGTGAACAACAGTGGTCCCAGCACCGATCCTTGTGGAACATCACTTCCCACCTTTTGCCAGTCTGAGTAACTACCTTTAATCCTAGGGCTATGGGCCCCAACAACATCCCGGCTGTAGTGCTGAAGACGTGTACCACGACTAGCCACGCATCTAGCCAAGCTGCTCCAGTACAGCTACAACACTGGCATCTACCCGACAATGTAGAAAATTGCCCAGATATGTCCTGTCCACAAAAATCAGGACATCTAGCCAATTACCAGTCTACTCTCAATCATCAGCAGAGTGATGGAAGGTGTCGTCAACAGTGCTATCAAGCGGTACTTACTCACCGATGCTCAGTTTGGGTGCCGCCAGAACAACTCTGCTCCAGACCTCATTACAGCCTTGGTCCAAACATGGACAAAGGAACTGAATTCCAGAGGTGAAGTGAGAGTGACTGCCCTTGACATCAAGGCAGCATCTGACCAAGTGTGGCATCAAGTAAAACTGAAGTCAATGGGAATCAGGGGGAAAGTTCTCCAATGGCTGGAGTCATACCTAGCACAAAGATGGGAGTGGTTGATAGAGGCCAATCATCTCAGCCCTAGTACATTGCTGCAGGAGTTCCTCAGGGCAGTGTCCAAGGCCCAACCATCTTCAGCTGCTTCATCAATGACCTTCCCTCCATCGTAAGGTCAGAAATGGGGATGTTCGCTGATGATTGCACAGTGTTCAGTTCCATTCACATCCCTCAAATAATGAAGCAGTCTGTGCCCACATGCAGCAAGACAGGGACAACATCCAGGATGGGGCTGATAAGTGGCAAGTAACATTCGCGCCAGGCAAGTTCCAGGCAATGACCATCTCCAACTAGAGAGTGTCCAACCACCTCCCCTTGACATTCAACAACATTACCATCGCCAAATCCTCCACCATCAGTTAAGTTTCTGGTCACCATTGACCAGAAACTAAACTGGACCAGCCACATAAATACTGTGGCTACAACAGCAGGTCAGAGGCTGGGTATTTTGCGGTGAGTGACTCACCTCCTGACGCCCCAAAGCCTTTCCACCATCTACAAGGCACAAGTCAGGAGTGTGATGGAATACCCTCCACTTGCCTGGATGAGTGCAGCTCCAACAACACTCAAGCTCGACGCCATCCAGGACAAAGCAGCCCACTTGATTGGTACCCCATCCACCACCCTAAACATTCACTCCCTTCACCACTGGCACACCGTGGCTGCAGTGTGTACCATCTACAGGATGCACTTCAGCAACTCGCCAAGGCTTCTTCGACAGCAACTTCCAAACCCACAGCCTCAACCACCTAGAAGGACAAGGGCAGCAGGTACATGGGAACACCAACACCTTCACATTCCCCTCCAAGTCACACACCATCCCGACTTGGAAATATATCGCCGTTCCTTCATCGGCGCTGGGTCAAAATCCTGGAACTCCCTACCTAACAGCACTGTGGGAGAACAGAGACTGCAGCGGTTCAAGGCAGCAGCTCACCATCACCTTCTCAAGGGCAATTAGGGATGGGCAATAAATGCCAGCCTTGCCAGCAACACCCACATCCCATGAACGAATAAAAAAAAACTTCTCTTATCGCGACATTGCTATCCATTCTGCTACTTGTCCCGACTCTACATGCTCTGACCGTAGTCATGAGTCTACTATGTGGTACCTTATCAAAGGCCCTTCAAACATCCAAATATATTACATCTACTGCATTATCCTTGTCTAACCTTTCTGTTACTTCTTCAAAGAATTCAATAAGGTTGGTCAAGCATTACCTTCCCTTTTGAAATCCGAGCTGACTTTTCTTTATTATATTTTTGTTTTCTAGATATTTTTCTATTACATCTTTGAGTAAGGATTCCATTATCTTTCCTACCACCGACGTTAAGCTAATTGGTCGATAGAACCAGTCCAGAGAACAATCTCCCTTTTTAAATATAGGAATAACAGTGGCTGTCCTCCAGTCCTTTGACAGTATTCCCTTTTCTAATGTAGATATATATATCTATAAAAATAAAAAAAAAGTGCCTCTGCTATCTCTTCCCTAACTTATTTTAATATGCACGGACCCAATCCACTCAGACCAGGGGTCTTATCCTCCAAGTTTGATTAGTTTATTATCTCCCCCCTTTCTATCTTAAATGTCTTCATACCTTTTTTGATCTCTTCTTCTAAATGTCATGCCCACCATGTTAGTCTCTCTGTAAATACTGAGGCAAAGTAATTACTTAATATTTCTGCCATTTCACTGTCATTACCTGTGAGTTTATCTTGTATATCCCTTAGTGGCCCTATCCCTATCCTGATTATTCTTGTTATTGAACACTTTACTTATATTTCTTGATAATTTTTGTAGTTTCTCTGCCTTCCAAATTGTTTTTCTTTAGTAACTTCTACCCTAATCTTTTTATATTTCCTTTTGTCATCCTCTACTTTGTTGACTATGTACTTGGTGTATGCCTTTTCCTTCAGTTTCAATTTTGCCCTTCTTTCTTTATTCATCCATGGGTGTATCACTACTGGCTAGTTTGTTCTTGCTTTTTAGTGGGATATTTTTCTCCTGGACTCCATTAATCACAGTATTAAATGTTTCCCACTACTGTTCTATTTCTTTGTTTGTCAGTAAATTTTTCCAGTTTATTTTCTCCAGTTCCATTCTCATAGCCTGAAAATCAGCTTTTTTCCAATTTATTACTTTGGCCTTTGTCTTACTTATGTCCTTCTCAATCTTTATCTTAAACCTTATTATGTTGTGATCGCTATTGCCAAGGTGTTACCCCACACATACTTCACTTATCCGTTCTGGTTAATTTCCCATTACTAGATCCAGCAGTGCTTCCTCTCTTGTTGGGCTTTTTACATACTGAGTAAGAAAGGAGTCCTGCACACATTGTAAAAACTCCATTCCCTGTACCCCTTTACCTAAATAAACTTGTCCTGCCACCTTTGAAGACTTGTGAATGTACATCCCCAGGTTCCCAAAACCCTCCAGTACTGGGGTTTTCCTCGTGTCATTTCTAGCTTTGTTGTGGACTAATTGGTAGAGATCGACAGCTTTGATTAGTCAACAATTCCATTATCATTGTAATACACAACTACCAGGATGGTAGATGAACAAGATGGACCTTGGTCTTTTTTCATCAAGCAATTCCTATGTGCCAAGTAAAAACACAATTTTAATTGTTAAAAATTAGACCTATACTATCTTTCAATAAACTTCCAACAACATTGGTGAAATGTTATTGACCAAAATACCTCTCCACTGCTGTATATCCTCCACTAAAAAGTTCACTGCACCCCTTTGCTACGTATCCTGTCGAATTTTTCAGCAGCCGATTCAGCTTGACCAACTTGTGTGCATCATCACACCATTCATGCATGCTTATTATCGCCTTTTATATGCTGGTACACAGAGAACTTAATTGAAAAATATCACACAGGATCCCACTTTATTGGCTCACCTTAAGTAGGAATGAACAAAGCCTGAAAGTCACCTGATTAAGTTAAAAACCAAAACTTTTAAATGTTGGCTTAAAATATCTGGCAAATCTAGACTCCATTTATGTTTAGTCTGGAAGGGAGCAAATGAAAGATCACAAAAAAGTATGGTAAAGAGCACAGATATCTGGCACCCTCAGGATTGGACTCAGTATTCAATCACTATTGTCAAGTTCTCAGTTCACCAATGCCTCAAATTTAAAATTTGCATCCATGTGTTCAAATACCTTCATGACCTTGCTCCTCCCTAACACTAACCTTCTCCAGCCCTACATCCCTCTGCATTCCTCCAATTCTAGCCTCTTGTGCATTCCAGATTTCCTTCTCCCCACCATTTGTGGCTGTGCCTTCAGCTGTCTAGGCCCCAAGCTCTGGAATTCCCTCCCTAAACCTCTCCACTTCTCCCTCCACCTTTAAGACATTCCTTAAAACCCACTTCTCACCTGTCCAAATATCTCGTGGCTTGGTGTCAAATTTTGCCAGCTAAATCTCCTGTGAAGCACCATAGGATGTTTTACTACATTAAAAGCCCTATATAAATGCAAGTTGCTGTTCACTGCCAATGCTCACTGTCTAGGCTCATGTGTAAAGAATGGCTATAAGTATAATACAGAAATGTGCACAACCACTACAAGTCATGCTCTATGGGACAGAGGGAAGGAAAACTGAAAAACAAAGGTTTTGTTTTCAATTGCAGTCAATTAAAGTCTGGCTGAACCCAATGCAGTAAGATAGTGCAGGATGAGGGAATAGATTTTTAAAAAATCACTGCTTCTTTGAGGTACAAACATGAAATCTTACCATAATAAGCAAGCTTAATTTAGAAGCTGTAAGGTTAGCACAGATTTTGGATCTTCCTCTGTTAAGAATTAAGTAAAGGGCTCATTCCCCACAATGTTTGTCAGCATGTGCAAAAGCTCTCAAAACATATGCATTTTATTAAGAATCTGGATGTTTCAGACAAGGGAGGTGAACAGCTCTAGTACTTAATTAGAAAAAAGTTCAGAGATACATACACCTGACAATTTCTCTACTATTTCACACTTCAGAAAAAAAAATTCTGTGACTAACCTTCTTTCTAGTAAAGACAATCCGCTATCACTTTCTTCTACCAACACCTCACTGCACTCCCCAATCTTCAAAAATAGGTAAACATATCAGTAGTGGCACTCAAAACACTAATATATCAAACCACATGATCCTCTAAGTATTATATTTCACCTCTGAAATAACACTGTTTGACTTAAAAATTATGACTGCAACTCAGAATAATCACACCGCAGTTTATACTTTTTAAAAAACTACCCTTGCTAATTTGCTTTGAGGAAAAAAAAATCCAATGAACGCCACAAGGATGACCCGATCACAACTCAATGGGCTGAATTGAGAACTAGAGGTGCAACAGAAGCAGCCCAAACATAATGGATATAGGTAGAGATTCATAAATGCTTTCAGAATCTCATTTCCAATAATTATATGCTCAAATTCTGGACCAGTATGTATATAGGCTGAAAAAAAACAAAAAGGAAGAAACTATCAAAATAAGGAAGAGTTTAAAGTTGAGCTGATGACATAACAGGATGCTTTCTCAGTCATATTTAACACTTTACTGTGGTGAGCATGGTTTTACAGCAAAAAGTGGTATTGTAACAAATGCTTGCCAAAATGTCATATATTGAGTTCTACAGCATTCACAAGACTCACAGTCTTAAACTATTTCCTGGTCTGAAGTGTAGTGTCATCAAGAGTGCTTCCTTTTGGAATAGCACGACTGCCAGTTAGAAGCTTTGGCAGTCAGCACCATGAAAATTACCGCTAATGAAACAGAAAACGCGTTATAAAAAAATACTATATACACCAATATTTGATGTGATCGTCAGCATCATATTCATTTCAATCAATCTAGATTTTTTCCGGTCTATAATAACGCAATTACCCTAGAGTAACTTCATTCAACCCCAAAATATCACAATCTGATTGACAATATTAATGAAGCTACCCTCCCCTCGGTAAAGCTGCAGGAATAACAGCAGAGAAATTAAAAGTTCGAAAAGGCTAGCAAAACTATCGACTAGATCACTCAATACTATCAGAAATTACTTCATAGCTACATCTCAACAAGTCTCTAAACAACTCCACTACCTTTCCCTATATAAACAACCACTCTCCGAAAATGTAATGATCCATACAAGACTTTCCACGTAAAACTACTCTCCAGTTATCAATTAAGAACGAATATTGTACCCGCACAGCAGTTGTCTGACATAAACTGGGGAGCTGTGGCTTTCATAGCGCGACTGAAAGGGATCACTGCAATTGGAAAGTGGAAAGGGGAGGGAGCAAGAGGTCAAGCCAAGCGACTCGAACCACAGGCAGCAACGGCAGGGCCTCAGCCTCCCAGTGAGAAAACAACCGGGCAGGGGGAAGCGGCAAATTATATCAGGAAAAGAGAAACGTACATTATAATGGCCCGAATCACAATGTTGGAACTGTCTCAGGGAGACTCCAAACGTCGGCAGATACTCGAGTGAAAGTCCGGCCACCTACCAGCCGAAGCGATCAGATTGACGACTGCTCCACAAACCCGGCTCCTTCTGCTCACATTCAAAATGGCGGCCCCTCCAGCCTTATCACCTTGTACCGGCCGCGGAGGATGATGCTGACCTTTTCCGAGGAAAAAAAGGACTCGCACCACAAATATATACCATGTTTTTTTTTAAATAACTTTAGTGGGGAAAAATGCAATTTAACAAAGCTAAAAAATAAACTTTCATTTTATTTTGGCCGTAAATTACTGAATTCGCCGCAGATGGAGGATTTTTTTTGTATGTAAGCCGTGGATGTGTCTGAGAGTAGCGAACGAGTGCTGAGGATTTACTCGTGGCAATCATTGATGACGTCACTCAAGGCGAGTCACTGCGCTCCGGGTCACGTGGTTCGGTTGAAGGTCGAAAGGTTTCCAACCTGAAACATAGCAATTGGACGGTCAAGTACTTCCTTTTTTGAAATAATTATAATTAAATAAAATATATAGTAATCACGATAATTGGTACCGTATTTTCACAGATTAAAATTCACAGATAAGAGCAATCCATTTAAATCAAATGAAAATTATCAACATTATTCGTGTTTTACAAACCATCTCTGAATAAGTTTCAGTCAGGTTTCGGATAGCTGGGCAGTAGGTTAATTAATTTTTCCACCTCTGGTGCTTTGACACATTTTCGGGAAGCACCTGCAAGAATATGGTTAGCGCTAGCATTCCCCACATTTTTTATTTACACAATACTACAACTCGTGAGTGGAAAAGAAATCAAGATCACGAAGAAAATCGTGCGTTTTTTACACGATTAGATTTTGATGGGGTACATTAGGTTAAGAACAACCGCGAGAGAATCTGAGGTCCACAACTGTTCCACATTATATCAGAAAGGTTGACCAGTACAGATTGGGAGCTTAATGTATACTTTTATTATCTTTTAATGCAATTCATCAGAAAGCAAATATGTAATTTAAAGTCTTAGTCAATCTGCTGATGTGGAAAATAATTGTAAACAATTTTACAACACCAAGTTATAGTCCACAACGATTTTATTTTTAATCCCACAAGCTTTCGGGGGCTTTCCCCTTCCTCAGGCGGTGTGGAAAAGACAATTGTCTTTTAAAATCGTTGGACTATAACTTGGTGTTGTAAAATTGTTTACAATTGTTAACCCCAGTCCATCACCGGCATCTCCACATCGTGGAAAATAATGTTATTGCTGAGGAGAGGGTGTAAACAGCATAGCAGTTTTATAAAAGCAGTTGTAAATGTGGACATAGAAATTTATAATGGAAAAAGTTGATAGGAAATGTGCACAGGTGTAAGATTTTTAATATGTAGATACAACAACAACAACTTGCATTTATATAAAGTGCCTTTCACATAGTAAAACGTCCCAAGGTGCTTCACAGGAGCATTATCAGACAAAGTTTGATACCATGCCATACAAACACATATTAGGACAGAAAGAGGTAGGTTTTAAGGAGTGTCTTAAAGGAAGACAGAGAGGTGGACTGGTTTAGGGGGGAATTCCTAAGCTTGGGGCCTAGGCAGCTAAAGGCACGGCCACCAATGGTGGGACGATGGAAATCAGGGATGCACAAAAGGCCAGAACTGGAGGAACACAGAGTTCTCTGAGGTCTGTAGGACTGGAGGAGGTGACAGAGATAGGGAAAGGCAAGGCCATGGAGGGATATGAACACACAGATGAGGATTTTAACATTTTTTAAATAGACATGTAAAATGTATATAGCAGCTTTAAAATGCTCCAATTTTAAATTGAAATTACTGTAACTTCACAGAACAATTTTATAACATATACCTGCAGAAGTTCCCATTAAAATTTGCAACATGGTAAAGTTTTTAGAATATTTTCCAATAAAACGTAATTTTTAAAATATATCTTCATTTAACATTTAGATAGCATTTTATTACTTTTCCGTAGTAAGTGTATGAATTCATTACACTGTGCTGTAAGTAACAGTATGCGTTAGGATGATTATTTTAAAATCACCCTAAATAATTAATCCAATTACATTAACCCACACTTTTTAAATGAGATGCATTTCATTTGAAAAAGTAATTATTTTCTCTGGAAATAGAAAATAATACTATCACTCATGAGGATAGCACTTCTGTACCCTTGCGACTTCTTAAACCAATGCTTATAAATTCTTATATCCACTTTTATAATGGAAACTGCCTACAGGCTTTGTATCTGCCAGTTCCTTAGCCTGGACTGCAAGAAACTCTTATACTCCAACCAACCCTAATTCTCTGCTTCCTAAATTGTTGTCAGTTTTGCTATTTAACTATAAATAATTATATAAAATTGAAGCATTATATAAAAATGAGGAAAGGATATATAACTAAAATGTGGACTGAATGGGGACTCTGTCTAATTACCCCCCACCCTGTTTCACCTGAAAACTACATGATGCTGACTCTTTGTATACAATACCATGGAGATCAATTAGTATCTTATTAAAAATCAATGTGGATTTTCTCTTATAAACCTTACTACCTGTTGTCATCATTTCTCATCACATGTTTGTAGAAAATGTAAAGATTCTAACTGCTGACATCTATGAGGCAGAGAGAGAGAAGGCAGAGTGTCCTTCCTCATCCTTTGAATTTCTTTTAAAAAAAACAAGTTAATTTTGAGAACAAAGGGGGAGAAATTGGCCGGCTTCGCGCCCCTTTCTGACCACTAAATAAGTGTTTGGGGATGAATTTCTGATGGCGGTATCTAACGCCCTATCTCCCTCAGAGGTTTGGCAGCCCCCAAATTGGTTTGGACGACTTTTCGTTGCCCCAGGTGGCTGCCTGTATGGAGTGATGAAGTCATCAAAATATGTAAGTAAGGGACCTTCACTTCACTTCAATTTGTGAAATTGAATTGTGGGAATGCCGGTTCCTGGGCCTGCCCAGTGATACTTGGCACCAATAGTTGGCAGTAAGGCTGCATCAGCAATATTTAAAGGGATCCTCAGCTGCACTCAGGTAAGTCTCTGGTTAGTCGTGAGATATTTGGAAATGTTCCGGAAAGTCACTTTCTGGAGCTTCAGCACTTCTACTATGTAGGGGTTTCAGCTGTTTATTGTGGCAAAAAGCCTTTGGCTGGAGATGGAGGAGCAGTAGCAAGCAATCCAGTGGAGAACTGCAGCTGTTGGCACAAGAGGCGAATAAGGGCAAGGCACAAGAGCCCTTACAGCACGAGGGTCATCCACAGCAGATCTCCTACCTCAGCCTGAGTGAAGAGCAGTGTCTGTGGCACCTCTATTTCACCATAGAGGCTGTGACTGAGCTATGTCACTTGTTACAACAACAGCTGCAGTGCAGCAGCAGGGCATGCATAGCACTGCCTGTGGCTGTAAAGGTAATTGTGGCCATCAATTTTTATGCCTCAGGGTCACTCCAGGCTGCAACTGGTGACATCACCAATGTCAGTCAACTTGCAGTGCACTGCTGCATTAGGCAGGTAACAGATGAAACTCTTCGGCAAACAACAATTTCATCACCTTCCCTATGGATGCTGCCAAGCAACAGGAGGGGGCTCTGGGACTTGCCCAAATTACTGGCATTTCACAAGTTGAGGGAATAATTGACTGCACACATATTGACCTGCGTGCTCCATCTAAAGACTCTGGAAAATTTGTGAACAGGAAGGGCTTCCACTCTCTGAATGTACAGCTAGCGTGTGATCACAGGCAATGAATCATTCAGATCTGTGCCCACTTTCCTGGAAGTTGTCATGATGCATTTGTCCTGCGGTGGTCCTCAATCCTCCTACTGCCTGCTTGGGGACAAGGGCTATCCCATGACTACCTGGTGGATGACTCCTGTGAGGAACCAGAGCACAGACACTGAGCAATGCTACAATCAAAGCCATGCTGCAACCAGCGCTCTCACAGAGCAAACCATTGGTGTTCTAAAATAGAGGTTCCGCTGTCTGGACAGGGGTCCTTCAGTACAGCACCGGGAGGGTCTCCAGAATCATCCTGGTCTGTTGTATTCTCCACAACATTTCCCTGCAAAAGAGGCAGACCTTGGAGCCATCTCACGAAGAAGATGTGGAGGAGCAAAATTAAGAGGAAGACCAGTCAGCTGAGATCGAAAAGGAAGAACAAAGGCCAGTTATGCTGCCAGCTGCTGCAGCTCTACATTAGCGACTAATCATTGAATAGTTCCATTGAATCATCCTTCTCCTCAATGCACCCACAGTCCCTCCTACCTTCACAATTACTTCTTATACCCAGCTGATTAATGTCCTAATCTTGAACACAAACATCAAAGCAAAGAAAATAAAGCACAGCAACAAACTGGTTAATCACAGTTCATTTCAAGTTTGTTTACAGTGATGCTTGGGAACTACAAGAGTTTCATCTGTTACCTGCCTAATGCAGCAGTGCACTGCAAGTTGGGAACCATTTGCAAACCCATAGGGCATGTCTTCTGTGCTCTTTTGCCTATTCTGATGCTCCGACAAGGTTTCTCCAATTGCAACAGCATCGCAGGTGGAAGGCTTAGAGGGCCTGGCTGCAGGTTGCAGCATCTCAGCGGCAGCCAGGGTAGTCAGGCGCAGCTGGCTGTCTGGCACCAACATTGGCACTGGTGCAGAGATTGGAAGAGGACCAGATATGCAGTCATCCTGAGACAGAACAGCATTTGCCTCTCCCATGGTGCCAATGCCAGGGGAGAGGCACACAGAATAAAAAGGTGTCCAAGGATAGCACGTCACTCAAAAGCCCTTTCCTTCATTGCAACTTAGAATACTGTTGGCTACCCTCCCTTTAGACAATTAGTAATTCACATCTATGCCTTACATTTAATAACTAACCTTAGTTTGTTAAAGAGTTTCTCATGCAGTACTTTAGCAAAGGCCTTTGGATATCCAGGTTGACCATGTCATACAACATGTAGTCAATTTAGGATGCCATAAACTCAAAAAAGTATGACACTTACTGAAGCCATGTTGACTATCCTCTATTGATTTATTTTCATACAGATTTTCTTCTACTTTGTTCCTGATTGTCAATTCCAGTAGTTTTCTAATTATTAAGGTTAGCTTAATGGTCTATAATTGCTACCTATTACTCTGTCACCCTTTCTGAATACTGAAACTACTTTGCTTATTTCAAGTCTGTTGGAGCCTCCCCAGTGCTTCTTAAATCTTCTCACTCTCATATCCGTTATGTATACCAAGGTATTGTTCATATGTGCCAGGGAACTTATGATTTTTCAGCCCCTCTAAGAATATCTAGAACCTCTGCTTTACTAACATCAAAGTATCGGAGCACAAATGATGAATGTTTCATGTTGAATAGTATATTGTTATTGCCCTGCCTGCTAAATAAAAAATCTCCAAGAGTACCATTTAGCATGTTAACCATCTCCTATTCATCCTTGTATTTTTTGGATCCTATCGAAATTTAAACTTCTTCCTGACTATCCTCTTGCTGTTATTGTATTGAAATTTTTTTTTTGAAGTTATGACTTACATCTACAGATATATCCTTTTCCAGTTTTCTCTTGGTACCCTTAGGAGGAGCAATTGGAGCTCTGCTCGCCCGTTCTTCGGACCTAAAACAGGTGTTAAAGAGACGGATTTTGGGTGATGAGCATCCACGCCTGATCTGCACTGGAAGTGCGCCGACTGCCATATTGGTTCAGGTGACTTTTAGTTGTTCTGGACGCCCACCTGAAATAAGAGTTCAGCCAATTAAAATATTTAAAACAAGGTCCTCCACCTGTTTCAGGATGCTTTTGTGATATTGGCCTGGGCCAGCACCTGATTTGCTTATTCTTAAGCCTGTCAAGCAAAGCATGGCGGGAACAGTCGGGAAGCAGGCGCAAATGTGGTATTTAAAGGGATTCTCATTTCCATTCAGGTAAGTCTCTGGTTAGTCATTTTAGGCTGCTCTCGGCTTGTGGGCCTTTTTTTTGTGGCTATTTTGGCTGCAGTAGGAGTGTTTAAAAATTAGTCAAAATCACTTTTTGAAGGTGCCTTTACCTTCAGCAGAATTATTTTTATAGTGGGTGTTCTGCTGGGTCTACCATTTGGGCTGGAGGATGAGGAGCAGCACCAGCAAGGAAGATTGCAGAGACCAGGAGATGCAGCTAGAACAGGGAAAAGGAGAGGCCCCAACACTATGTGCATCTTCAGGAACTGCATTATGGGGAGCAATGTGAAGACCAACAGCTAAGTAAAGAAAACACCAAGATACTTCATCAGTCTTCATTTCATAATTCCAGAAATTTAACAATTGGGAACTAAAAATCAGCCTTGTGCAAACCTCTAGTGCCTGACTTCTATGTTCTTTTGCCTATTCTGGTGCTCCTTAGGATACAGTTTGGGAGGTGGAGGTTGCTGAACTTCCACTGAGAGGGCTGTGATGGGCAACATCAAGGAGCTGTGGCTGTAGAGGCATGGCTGCAGAATATTGCATCTTGACGCCGGTCGGGGCAGTCTGGTCCAGCGATACAACACTCTCAAAGCCCCTATCCACGCTCTCCTTTATGCTTTGAAAGCCAAAGGAGCTGCTTGAACCCAGAGCCAAGATGGCAGCAGTGTGTCCACAACTGTGCCCTCTGCAGTAGGGCTAGATTGTGAGCTGTCCCTCTGGCAAGCTGCTTCCTGGGCTGTCCTATCCCCATGCCCTTGATCCTGCATGCATGCTGAGGGCATCTCCCAGTGCAGATCCCTCTAGCCTACCCTCTGAACTATGCGGGATTCCATTCTGAGCTGGTGCCTAAAGTTGAGTGATGCTTTTTCTTCTAATGTGTTCCAATCTTCTTCCTCTACTCCCTAAGGGCCCTGCAGCTTCTGGACCTGAAATGGAAGAGAGAGACAAGGGTTAGCAGTTAGTGGCAAGGCTAAGCAGAGACAGATAAATGACTGGTCAAAGCAACTGAACTTTGTCGTGCAGATTGTGTGAGGGTGAGAGTTCTGTGAGAAGGAAAATAGAGGGCAAGATGTCCAGAAACCCTGCAGCCTCAGCAGTCGCCACGCTCCTGGCGCACCCCCGCCCACAATGTTGGCACTTCCTCAAGTGGGGACAGGACATGGAAGGATGGTGACCCTCCTCCTGTCCATTCCTGCTCCCTGGTATTGTGTGGCAACTTCTCCTGCAAGAAAGAAGATAGCCATGAGATGTTTTGAGGATTTGCATGCTGGAATAGAATAGGTAGATGTTGTGTAAAAGATGGCAGAGGTGTGGGGAAGTGAATAAAGTAATTGTGAGAACGGTAGCAGGTGCAGAATGTGCAGTAGCAGCAGCAGCAGGAAATTCAGGGAAGCACGAATATGTCTCGTGGCTCTCGTCCACATGATCTGGTGTTCAGAGCAATCACTCCCACCATTTCATAGGAACAGGAGTAGACCATTCAGGCCCTCGAGCCTGCTCCACTATTCAATTAGATCATAGCTGATCTGTACCTCAACCCCATTTATCCACCTTTCCATCTTTGCTCCATATCCTAACAAAAATCTAGTGATCGGTCTTGAAAGCTTCACTTGTCCCCAGGTCCACAGCCTTTTGCGGGAGAGAATTCTAGATTTCTACTTTCATTGTGTGAACACGTGCTTCATGATTTCACACCACAATAACCTAGCTCTAAATTTGTTATGCATCCTTGATCTTGAGTCCCCCACCAAAGGAAATAGTTTCTCTGTATCTACCCTATCAAATCCATTTAACATTTTAAACACCTTGATCAAATCACCCCTCAATCTTCTATACTCAAGGGAATACAAGCTATGTTTTTGCAACCTATCCTCATAATTTAACTAAGCCCCGGTATCATTCTGGTGAATTTGCGCTGCACCCCCTTCAAGGTCAATATATCCTTCCTGAGGTGCGGGGCCCAAAACTGAACGCAATATATCAGAAGGGGTCTGACCAGGGCTCCATGCAACTGAAGCATAACTTCCACCCCTTTATATTCCAATCCCCTTGAGATAAAGGTCAACATTCCATTTGCCTTTTTAATTGCTTTTTGTACCTATTTACTAGCTTTTAATAACGTGTACTTGGACTCTCAAATTTCTTTGCTCCTCTACAGTTCCTAGTTTCTCACTATTTAGAAAATACTCTGATTTATCTTTCTTGGGTTCACTTGCCCACATTGAACTCCATTTGCCGTAGTTTTGCCCACTCACCTGATCTATGTCCCTTTGTAACTTCCTGCTCCCACCTGCACTACTTACTATAGGGCTTAACTAATTTCTCGCCCCAATCTTTTTGTTGACTTCTGTATAATTTTATACTCATCCAGTGGTCACCCTCTCAATTTTCCCTACAAGCTTTATAAATATTTTTTCTGTTAATCCACTTCAGAGTATTTTATTTAATAATCTTTTCTAGCACTTAGGTATGTTTGTCATATGTGTCCATATAATGTTTTTGAAGGATGCCCATTTATCCTTGACAGACTTAATTCTCAAGTAGTGTCCCCCAGTCCATGTTGGTGAAATTCATACTCCTGAAGATTGCCCACCTGCAGTTGTGTACCTGGTTTGGTTGCATTTCTGCATTGATCCGAAATCAGGATGAACGTTATTTTGGTACAGTCACTGTTGGCTAGTGGTTCAGCTTCTACTCCCAAAAGTGTCCAAGTCACTTACAAGGACCAAACTAGAAAGCAGCTGCCTCTTGCAGGCTCCAAGACACTATATTGACAAGTTCAAACGTGGGCAGTCCCAGTTTGTTGGGTCGGTTGACGTCCATCAGTATAGCTTCCTTTTTTTTTGAACTCCGCTTTCTAATGTCAAAATCACAAGTTGTCCTCTTCATTTTGGCCAGGTAGTCTGTAGTCAACCCTAAATGTTGTCTGGACCTCTTTCTCATTAAGCACATCTAGACAAAGAATTTCATATTATAGCTTTTCCTGCAAGCTGGTTTGAATAACTTCCCATAGGTCCTTTATGTATAAGGCAACCTTTCCTGTCCCCCTATCCTTCCTGAATGCCCTGTACTCTGGTTCAGTCGCAGGTCTTAGTAATTCCTATGATACAATAATTACTAGTTGCCAACAATGTTACGAGTTCCACCATTTAATTTTGAATATTTCTGGAATTCATGTATATACTTCTAATTATGGTCTTTGTTCTCAACCTGGTTGTCTGTTCTTGCTATCTGGTCCATTGATTACTATCAAAGAATTCCTAGCTTCTGTAATATAATACAGCTTAATATGGGTGAACCATGCATTGGCTCTTTCATGGGTCTGGAGATTAATTAAGAGATGTACAATCTACATGGCAACTTGACAGTCTTTTCTCCCCCTTCATGGTGTCAAGATCAAGTGTGTTTTTGGTGTTTTAGGACAGAAAAACACAATAGGACGTTTATATTTTTATTGCTCTTCTGTACTGGCATTTACAATACAACAAGGCTTAAAAGATAAAAATGTAATCTTCTACAAATGTACATTGTGTTCCTTCCATTAACAAAGTCATAAAATATAAAAACAAATTGAAGTGTGAAAGAGCCATAAGTTGAATTCAAATCAGTTGCATAATAGCTTTAAATATTTATAAAACTGCAACAATTTTTCAATATTAATGTTACATGCACAATGGTCAAAAAAATTAAATATACTGAAATATGCAATGGCTCAAAATGAGCTTCACTTTGTTTCCAACCTCAAATATTTTGATATTAGATGCTACTACACAAAAGGAAAAAAAAAGCAAATGACTACCAGCACAAACTACTAGTTGTGTAAAACTAACCTGTCCAAGTACTTTGGTAGAATACAAAGAAATCATCAACCCTGCCATTTTCAAACATGCCACCATGCAACTACAACACTGCATCCCAAGATGGGACAAAACATTTCAGTGGCACTTGTAAATTATGGCACTTAGAGCAGTTTAAGTACACAAGTCCAGTCAACCCTTGATGAAAGCAATGACTATAATGAGAGCACAAATAATGTACTTAAGAGTTTCAGTAGTGACTGATACAATGTTGTCATATTCACAACGGATGAAAGGGATTATTATACAAACCATTGTAACTTGGCAAAAAATGTTAACATTCACCAGAAAACTGAATTTTTAAAAGCATCTTTTAGTAATCCAACATGAATTCCAAGGGCTACAGTGTTGACATTGAGTTGATAAAGCAAAAGTCTTACATGGCTTCCTGCATCAGACAGCACGCATTTAAGTTTGTTGATTTTTGAGCAATTACTTGTGATGAATAATGCATCGGACAGGGCAATAGCAAAAGCAATTTTACGTTAGCCCAATATTCATAAAACTACCTGTACAAGTCAGAGAAGAAAGAAAAAAGTGGAGAAACTTCTCATTTACTAGGTATTGGGAATGCACATTCATAGCATCTGAATTTCTTTACAATAGCAGAGAAAATTTGTTTAATTACTTCCTAAATTTGCATGATCTACAGTTCACAAATTTTAATTAAGAAATGCCAGGTATTGCAAGTATGAGCAACTAGTTATAGCTTACATAGATTAGCTTTATAGGTATTGGAGATTGCAAACGATAACAAAGCTTCTACATGACCCCCCTTGTAGAAACTGGAAAAAAAAATCAATCCATGGGCACTGTGATGGCACACCAATGCAATTAGACAAAATGTGCTCATAATCTCCTTTGCACTGTGCTGTGTGAAATGCTGTAGGGATGCCAGGCACTTTCCCCACAGGAGGGGGAAAAATTGAAGGTTGATTATCCTAGGCTGCTCTGCTATGCCTCTTATGAACTACTCAAGAATAGCACTGGAGGCAGCTTTAGAGCAGCTTCCCTACCACTTTACTGCAGGAGGTGAGCAGTGAGAAAGAATAAAGGGCGAGGGAAGAAGTAAAAAACCTTCAAAGAAACCATACAAGCTACAAAATATTAAGCATACCAATGGCAAAGAGAAAGTGGAATGTTAAAATATTCCATTATTTCATGTATAATGGGATTTCCAATGAAAAATCAAATTGAAGGAAATTTTAGGGAATTACCACTTTTAAGAAGTATGTCAGTTAATTCAGAAAAAGTAACTAAACTAAGGCAACATGAAGTGTTGATGTGTGTAGCGTTTTATTCTATCTTCACATTTCAATATTCTCCATTTATTTAGTTGCACTTCTTTCATTGCATGTTTTAGATACTGTGGAATGCCATTACATTGGAACAAACAAAATGCAAAAAAATCCTGCTTCACATCAAACTTGCATACCGGGAATGACTTATTGAGAAACAAAATAAGATTTGACTAAAAACTGATTATGCTATTAGCTCTTTTATATCTGATAGGGATACAAGTGCTTTTGCCTCTTACAAAATCCAATCAGTTTTAGAATAGTTTCAAAATGAACACAAAAAAGCAGTGCAACCAATACCATGCCGTAGTCATTTAGATACTATTTGTATACAACAATTTAATTCTTAAGCTACCAAGTAAAATGACAAAAATCATCGAATGAAGGAAGACAAATTTGATTTGTTGGTCAATGTCAGAATTTTGAATTTCTGATCCTCTCATTTGGGAGTCACAAAATGTTGCTGCTACGGTCACCAGGTTCCACAAGGTTTTAAACCTCCATTTTGCATGGGCAGGTGTGACAATGGCAAATAATCCTTCATGTACTCAACTCATGTAAAGCAGAGGCAGATTCAATTTTTATGGGTTCATTTATTTCACAAGGAAATCAGAAATTGTATATCAACACACCGTAGTTCCCTGTGAAGAGGCACTGATTAAATAAACCATGGATGTCATATGCTAATGAAATCCTACTTTTTAATGTAATTAGTCATAATATGGAGAAAGTGATGAAAAATAGAATACAAATTTAATTTACAAGTGACCAGAATCTCATAACTCAATAAGGAACTAAATAACTAATGAGATAAGGTTTTCTTACAAATCAAACAGATCTTATATCTGACTGTTGTGTATGCCATTTTTACCACAAGTAAACACTTAGAAAAACATTATAATGTAAAATCATTAACAGTTAAACACTAGTGCTTTATCTATGACAGGTTGCAAATACAAGAATTTGAACTGCAGACAATTTAGAATTTGAAAATGTATTACAGAATATGAGCATTAATATGATACATTTCTTTTGTCTATGCTGAAAAATGTATCTCAAAACTCTTTATATGCATACCTGGGGTACAACACATGAAAATGTTTTGCTTAGTTCAAGTAAAGGTATTTTATCACAATTTAACTGGAGGTAGTGTAATTTAATCCTAGTCAAAATATCAAGGTTTTCTACAGACCAGTAATAAGCACAGATTCCATAATGAGAAATAGAATCTTAAAGAGAAGGCATTGAAGCCTGGCACACATGGAAAAATATGGTACATTGCTAAAGTGAGAGTCAAGAACCCTACCCAATAAATGTGTCACTAAGCAAATTTTCCAATATTATAATTACTAGCCTATCATCCTCCACTATACAAAAGGATAAATCTTCTACACAACCATAAGATAACTCACCTGATGTGGTTTCTCTTGTGATTACTTAGTATTATATAGTAGTTTAGGAGAATATGATCCATAACTGTTGGAACTCATTGGTTTTAGAAGATAGAGGATTAGTTAGTGATAGACTGACAAAATGTCAACTTCCTAATATTTCTGGTGTGACTACATTCCTCCTATTCTGAGTGACATGGTTAAAAAGTTCACTTGAAATTTGACAAGCAACATCAATTTCCAAGGGTGTTTGTGAAACTTGTCTTAGTTGGTCTATGTTTGATCTGTTTTTGTTTTGGATTGACTATTAGCTGGAGCATCACCTCTGGAGGTGGGGGGGGGGTTGGAGGGAATGTGAAAAAAATAATCAGCCGACTTGCCTCACCTTACCCATGCCCATCAAATGATCTTGTTGAACTTGACAGCAAATGCGAAAAACTTCACAGACCAACCTGTTCAACCGTTCTGGCTGGAGTAGAATACATAAATGACCGCAATCAGGGAGAGGAGGAAAATCCAAAACTGGATGAAAAACAAAATCTTTCAGCCTTATGATTCTACAAAGTTCGTAACTAAAAATGTTTGCTGTGTCCACTGCATTCATATTCACCTTTTCCTATAAAACACCATTTTACTACAAATTTTAGCATTAATGCCAAATGGTTTTAGCTCTACATCAACACAAACTATATAACGCAATTCAGGTGTGAAATTGCCCAAACCGAATTCAGGCAGGTGTATGAGGAGAGCTTGAGCAGGTAGGTAATCTCACACCACTTCAGCTTCCATGTAAAGTGAAGTTTAAAAAAGTTTCATGGTGGTCCTATAGGCTCTCTGGTAAGTAATCAACCTTATTTTTTCATTTTTTGAGTCAAATATCCCATTGACTCGTTGTTAACACTAAAATTTAACCAGCATTCAGATCTTACTGAGTGGAGCTCCGCTTTCCTTGACCAAAGTGGTGCAAAACTAGCAGTATAAATTGGATATAACAATTATGCAACACTGTAAAAGACATTGGGGTAGAAATTGGCATGTGTTGCTGGCATAAAACAGGCTGAAAGAATACCAATTTAGCAGTGGGATGGCTTGCTCTTAATTTGCACAGGTATCGGTCCCATTGCTAAACTCATGGGACACTTTTGTTTAGGCGTTGGGCCTGCCCCACTCAGACTTCTTCAGCGACCCCCACAATTGTCAACGACAGGTAGGCGGAAATGTTTCTTTAAAAAATGTTCCTGTGGAGCCCCCCGCCCCCCACCCCCTCCAATTGTCTATCTCCCCCCTTTCCAGGGCATACCTGAGGGCCATTGTTGGTTAGGCAGGCAGCTCGACATTGATATCTTTGCGAGTTGTGCTGATGGGGCACGAGGACCAATTTCCATCGATCCTCGGGCCTCTCGGTTCAGGCATGTATTAACAGTTGTGCAGCAGCGAGTCTGGTCCTGAAAATGGGGCCAGACCAAAATCTACCCCAGTGGTTTCAAACTGCTAAATGCAATATAATGGTACTCTAAGCCAGAACTATCAATCTGTTCTTACTGAAAATGGAAAGTTGTGGAGAAGTGGATGGTGCAGTGGATTAGTACATTGCCCTTTCACTTCTAGGCAAAGAGTTTGAACTTGGCTCATTGAAATTACAGTGAAAGAGTTGTGTGGGGTTTTGTTTAGAAATTCTCAACCCAGTTCTTAGTGGATGCGGGACAAATTAGCACTTAATTTCACTCTGGAGGTTATAAGAATGTCTGTGTGAGAAATGGAAAAATTCAGACTTGTTCAGCAGGATGTGCTCATCTGAGATTAGGCACAGTGTTGGGGAGCAGTACATGGGGCTTTACTCTCCATCTGGCTGATGCTGTGCATGACCTGCAAATTCTTAATGGGGATACCTTCTGCCAAAAAGAAAAAAGTGTATTGTTCCTCAGCACTGTCATTCCTCACCTGAATGAGCTGAAAATTTACAAAAATATTTAAAAGTGGAAATTGATCATTTCTCTTCAAGGTTAATCTTAACCACAAACTAGCAATTTGTTTAAATCACAAGCAGCACAGAAAACTAGTTGAATGGTTTCAGGTAGAATTATTCCTTTTATAAATGTAACTTTTTTCAAAATTAAATTTGAACCAACTGTCTGCACAGAATGCATGAAGTACTGAGCTAAGGATATTGGTGCAGTCTGGTTATCATAAAATACAGGAATAATTTCTTTAAATGTAGCGTTCTCCATTTTGTAAATTATTTTTTGTTGCTTCCATAAGTCATAATTGCACAATGTACCATTCCCCACACCCGCTACCTCCCCAGAGGTCTGCTTAAGGCCAAGAAGTCATGTGAAATTACAGAAAGAACTTACATCCTACCACTGCATGATCCAATGGGGTAGATTTTCAACTTGCTGTCTGGTGTAAAACGGACGTTCAGCCACTATGGAAATGAAAGTTGGGCAGTTTCTATGACGGATGGCTGATCTGCAAAGCCAGTTTTACGTCTGCGCTACAAGCTGAAAATCTACCTCATTGGGTCTGGTATACTAACACTGGGCTACTTTAAAGAAAAATCTTTTTCTAATTAGGAGTTTATGGCTTCTATTTGAATACAGTCAAACTAGAAAGGTTAGGAACATCCACAGAAATTTCCCTCTGCAAAGAGCACAAGTCAAGAGGTTCTGTAAATCATTTAAAATGCAGTAAATGAAAAGCAGGGGCATACAAATCTACAAATGATACTGTAAACTAAAGGGAGTAATTAAAATGCCCATTAATTTTGTAGTGTACAAAGTGAATATACGATTTTTGTGTGTGTTTTTTGTACTAACACCAAATCTCCAAAATGGTACAATGGAACCAGTGTAAATAGAAAATTGGAGTACTTCAATTAAAAAAAAACGTTGAATAGTAGAATTTTCAAACTGAACCCAATGCTTAATGATGGGGAAGATGGCATTGCCAGAACAAGTAGTAGAGTTCTCTTAATGCATTATACTATTGTTTTGGTAATCAAATGTAGATTATCACATGATAAACTTAGCTTGATTATATCACAAACTTTAATACTTATACCATCACACATCAAATGCATAGCATACTAGATTTCCAGTTGGCAAAATTAAACAAAAAGGATAAAACTGCCGCAACTCCACAGTACATATAAAAAGTTATAGATAAGTCAGAATTTTTTGAATGTATCTCAAAGTTCTGATTGTTATGAACCATTCAGCTTCACTCTTGTGGTTCAAAGATCATTTGAAACCTTCAGTGAGAGTAGTGCCTTCAAACTATTGACATGTATCCATAATTCTCCTTCGAATCATTCTGTGGTATCCATAATTCTCCAAATAAACTTCATGAAATAAAAGATTAATTCTTCAAAAAATGATACTTGAACATTTAACCAGAAGAAGTACTACAAAGAAATAAAACGCAACTTAGGTAAGGATGGGGAGCTGAACAGCAGGGTAAGGAAATCCTACCACAGCACATGAGGGATCAGATGTGGCAAGAAGGTTACCAAAGATTGCTGAAAGAACAACAAAAACACAACACACAGTCACTTGCAAGTTGAGCACTTAACTTATTTTGCAAAAGCTGGCAAATGCATTGACCAAGTGGAATTTTGCAGGCTTTCATAATATTTTTTAACATATATAAGTTAATACATTTTTGGCCAATTCTTTCCTGTTTTCTCCTCTTCTCCTGAACTATTGCTGGGGTAGAGTTAGAGTTTCTAGTAGCTATCTGCCACTTCACTCAAGTGGTCATTCTTCACGCGAAAGCCTAAATGGGAGGCTATTCAACCATAGACAGCATCACGGTCAAGCATGATCCTATTCTCACTAGGCATCCAAACATCTTCCAGCAGCAATCACTGGATAGAAATCAGGTTGGAACCGTGGCTGATATTCTCCCCCCCACCCCCAGCCCAGAGACAGGGGCTAATTGTTGCATGCCAATTGCTATCCTAAAACAGCTAATTCAGCAGAGACTGGGAATGAAACCTGGGACTTTCTGGTCTGTACAGCTTAGTCCAACATTGGCTTTTACCCATTAGGCCATTGGGAGCTTGATAATTAATCTTTTTTCATGCCGAGAGGGTGGTGCGGTGGTGAGAGAGAGAGAGAGGCGCAAAGAGACAACTGTCACCAAAAGAAAATATCACTCTTCCCCCTTCAAGCAAACAAACAAATTAACCTACAGTTCATTTCTCTACATTCTATTGTGTATTGCAACATGAAATGTAGACATAAACTGGAAATATGATTTGTTTGCACCTCAAGAACATTTGAACTTTTTCCATGTCAGAGGTGGTGTTTCAAGCTCTGATAAATCAACCCAATAACGTGGCCACAATGCAGTCATCTCAAATATAAGTTTTTAAATGTATCTACAGGTCTAACCAGAACCTCGAGGGTCAGTTGCAATGTCTTATGTCATTTGCAACTCTGCCTAGTTTGAGGCAATTTTAGTAAATCTGAACTACACTGGTAAATTTTTGTTCACTTGTCATTTGCTGTGTGTAAATAAGTTGACTGTAATATAAATCTGTTTCTGGTCAGGGTTTAGACATGCAACAATTCCTTTTCTTAAAACGTAAGCCTGAATAATTAACAGATGACCAATAAATATTCTAATTGGTGTAGCAGGATCCCTAAAAAGAAGTCTGCATTGAATGAACTTTGTTCTCACATTGGACATTCTCAAATGCAAAGGAGAAATTAATGGGGAAAAAAAAACTTAAAATTTCTCAAATTTTAAAACAATTTTCATAAAGTCACATGATTAGGCCAAACATTTTCATAATACATACAGAGATTTGATGATCTCATCCCTTATTAGTTGTGTAACTGGTAGTTGTAAATTTTCTATATAAAAGCCTATCACTTTATGAAAAGAATATCAAATTCACTTCAACTTAGATTGTCCACTGTTTAAGGCCAGATGCCCAACATTCATTTATCAAACTTGCTTTTATTTCAATCTTGAAGGTATATTGAAGAATATTCACCACAATTTTAAAATGGTCCTATAAATTATTTAAAAATCCTTCCCATGTGTACAGGTATCTTGGTCATCCGCTAGTACTGTGTTTAAAATATGGTGATTATAGGCAGCCTAGTATAGACGTTTTGTGTGGGAATTCTCTCTGCTGCAACATCATAAATGGGAAGCACTAGCCAACATCACTGGAGTAGAATGTTATGATGTCACAATGGGGCAACTTCTAAAGTTTTATTTCAATGTAATAATGGTCGGCATAAAGGATTTTTAATCAAAACATAGTCTCAAAATGTTAGGTTTATAACACTACATGATGCAGCCTACGTATTTAAAACCATTTGGTTTTTAACATGGAATACACTAAAGCCCTTCAAAGATGCATAACTTTGGTCCCAAAAAGAACTTTGTGGGAGGAGTGGATTAAACAAAATTAGGGAAATTTCTGAACCCCAAATCACAACATGCTGTTAAAACTAAAATCATCTTGTGAATTTATGTTCTGGCATCAGATAATAAAACCCAAGAGCACAATGTTCTGTTTTAAGTACTATACATCGGTAGAGTATGGTCTGTATACGATTCATAAAAGCTGTCATTTACGCTCAGAATTATGCAATGGTCACCTCACACAAAGATTCACACTGCAGAAATTACACAGGGCATTTGTAGAACATCTAAACAGGGTTTATAAAGCATTGAAAGTGCAGGAATTACCAAAATAAAAACAACTTTTTATTTACCCAACACTTGCATTGCTATGGATGTGCACACCACATTTTTATTTAAAAGTCAATTCCTCTGCATTAAGTTTCAAACAACATTCTTTTCATCTCCAGTAAAAGTGTGGGCTACACCAAAAAACTACCCAGAAACTTTCGGTCATAAATGTTATATTTTAGGAAGCAACCCTATAATAATGTAATAAGATTTATTTGGAAAACTGGCTCTTAATTTCAAGTTATTTAAGGCAAGTAGTAATGGTGCATGTCAGTTCCTCCCGCTTCATTCCTATATTGAAACAGGTTTCTTTAATCCCTGTCAATAAAACTACAAGTAGCAACAAATATAGTTCCAAATGTCAATTCTCCAAGTTCTCAAAGTAAAAATACTATTTGTTGCAGCAAACATTTCAACATACTATATATTCAAAATACAATCATATGGAAACAATACTGCCTCATTTGTTCAGTTCTGGGGAGAACTTCCAGCTTCCACTTTGCATAGAGATAAGATGATGAGCCACTGTAAGTAACAGCGACCACATCCAACTCCTACAGATCTGCATTTACAAATCTGAGACTGAAAAGCACAAAATACATGGATTTCTTTGTGATTGAAGCAAAATTCTTCCAACTTTTACTTTAGTGAACCAAGATTTCCTTCTTGAAGATGCGATCATCAACTCTCATATTTCAAATGGTGACAGAAAACAACAGGCTTCCTTTTCACACTGAAGAGTAAACTGACTTTGCTTGTTTAGTGTGTTATGTAAATTCACCCAAGTTATAGGTTGTAGGACTAATTCAATGTTCTCTTTAAATACAGACATGTGTAAAGATTCTTCTGCATCGGCCTTTGGCTACACACACACACACACACACACACACACACACAAACACTTGTAAACATGACAAATAGATTCAGGAGAACTTGACAGCATATTTCTACAAAAAAACCCACTAACTTTACAAAAAATATTTGTATCTTTTTACACGTAAAGGTCTCTCTCTTAAAAATATACAAGTTAAAGAACCTTACAAAAACAGATACAAGCTTTCCCACCCAGTCAAATTTATGCTCAAGGCTTCTTCTCAGAGACTGGAGAGTCTTTCTGTTCTTTCAGCATTGTTTTCCAAATGTCTTCCCTATCTTGATGATCAGATGAGAGTACTTTGGTCAACTCTGCTGTGCTCCACCAATATTGCATTGTAAATATAACACTCAAATTATTTGAAACAGAGTTCTTTGTTCCTCCCTGTGGAGTTGCCCCATTTTCTCCATTCTTGTAAAAGCTGTACAGTAATAGGCTATCAAAGGGAAAATAGTTACTCTGGAAGTTTTCTGCTGTTGTGTTTTAGTTTGTAGGAACATCCATTGTTATATAACAGTTCTGGATGAATTCCACTTTCCTCGTGCAATGTCAATGCACAATTTTTGCTAAACACAATGATTCTGATTTTAGCCATTACTTCTTAAAACTCCGTCTGAGTTATATTTACAGCTAGTGCATGCGTAGTGTAGTTTATGTCCCCGTACAAGATTTTTTTTTAAAAAAAGCACCTTGGATAAAAACAGCAGGAAATTAATTTAGCAGGACGAGATATCCATTGAACATCTTTGCATCTTTCTTTGTACCTGCTATTGGTTTACTCAATGGCACATAGTGATTCATACTAATGTGCATTTCCAAATCCTAGTCTGCTGAGTCCATACTTTCAGATGGAGGTGCATACTTCAGCCTAAAAGTACCTGAAAGATAATTTAAACAAAAAAATATACATTATGGTTTTTCTTCTCCAAAACATCTTTTAAAACAATTTTTAAATAGTTGCATCTTGAATAGACATATTGTATAACATTGGAACAAAAAGCAAAATACTGCAGGCGTGCTGAAAATGTAAAATAAAAATAGAAAATGCAGGAAATACTCAGCAGGTCAGGCAGCATCTGTGGAGAGAGAAACAAAGTTAACGTTTCAGATCGAAGACCTTTCGTTAGAATTGGAAGAAGTTGGAGATTCAACAGTTTTTAAGCAAGTAAAGAGCCTGGGAAAGGGGAGGGAGGGAAGAACAAAAGGGAAGGTCTGAGAGGGTGGAGGGCAGGAGTGATTAAATGACAAAAGGGATGATGGTGCAAGGCAAAAGGGGGTGGTAAGAGAACAAGAAAAGAAACAAAAATTGGTATAGAGGAGCTCTAAATAGCAACAACAGAACCATTACCAGCACCTCCTGTGCGAAAAAACAGGAGCAGTGGTTATGATCTGAAGTTATTGAAATCAATATTCAGCATTCTCGAACCACTGCTCTCACCGTTTCCTGAGATCCATGCTGAACGCCATACGCTGCCACATGCATGCTCTCGACCTCTCTCTTCAGCAGCACCGACTCACTATTTCAGAGTTGTCCTGGCCTGCGGTTCCATTTCATCCTTTGCCTTTCTTCCTTTCAGGTGTCAAGGACCGCAAGCTTCTACAACTCTTAGATACCAATGCCCCCCGATCCTTCTTCCCCTTAACTTTCATCTGACCCCATCCCTCCTTCCAATCTCACCCTTCGTTGTGTTTTCACTATCCCCTGTCCCTCCTTTCTCTGATCCTGAACGAACAGTCCTCAGCAAAGGCCTTAGCATCATCCCCTTACGCCCCCACCTCAATGAATTTTGAGCTCAACATGATGCCTACCGTCGCTTTTGTCTCCGCGCCTGCTTCTTTGGCCAGGAGTCTTCCCCATTTTCTCCTGTTTTCAGAATTCTCGTTCCACCTGCACCCCTCCGTCTGGCCCCTTAGCCTCTCTTGATCTTTTCATTGGGAACTGCCACATCGGCCATCTCAATTTCTCTACTCCCCTCACTCACTCTAACCTATCTCATTCTGAAATTGCAGCATTCCGTTCTCTCAGGTCCAACCCTGACATTGTCATTAAACCTGCTGACAAGGGCAGCGCTCTTGTTGTTTGGTGAACAGACCTCTACCTTGCAGAGGCTGAACATCTCCTCCTACCTCCCCGTGGACCATGACCCAACCGCTGAACATCAAGCCATCATTTCCCAGACTGTCACTGACCTCATGTCCTCTGGAGATCCCACCCCCGGCCTCCAACCTCAGTTCCCCAACCCCGCACAACCTCCTTCCCAAGATCCACAAACAGGACTGCCCTGGCAGAGCCATCGTTTTAGCCTGTTCTTGCCCCACGGAACTTATTTCTTCCTATCTTGACTTTTTTTCCTCCCCTTGTCCAGTCTCTTCAGACCTACATTTGCGACTCTTCCGATGCCCTCCGCCAATTTAACAGTTTCCAGTTTCCTGGTCCTAACCGGCTCCTTTTCACCATCGACGTCCAGTCCTTCTACACCTCCATCTCCTACCAGGACAGCCTGCAGGCCCTCCGCTTCTTCCTTGAACCCAACTAGTCCCCATCCACCACCACCCTCCTCTGCCTGGCTGAACTTGTTCTTACAGTGAACAACTTCGCCTTTGACTCCATTCACTTCCTCCAAATAAAAGGTGTCGCTATGGGAACCCATATGGGTCCTAGCTATGCCTATCTTTTCGTGGGATACGTGGAATATTTTTGTTCCATTCCTACTTGGGGCACTTCCCTTACTTTTTTTTCCTGGTACATTGATGACTGTATCGGTGCTACTTCCTGCTCCCACTCCGAACTGGAAAATTTCATCAACTTTGCTTCCAATTTCCACCGCTCCCTCACCTTTATGTCGTCCATCTCCGACTCTTCCCTTCCTCGACTTCTCTATCTCTATGTCTGGGGATAGGCTGTCAACCAATATCTATTATAAGCCCACCGACCCCCACAGCTACCTTGATTACACTGCCTCCCACCCCTCTTCCTGTAAGGACTCTATTCTATTTTCCCAGTTTCTCTGTCTCCATTGCATCTGTTCTGACGATGTCACCTTCCATGCCAGTGCTTCCAATATGTCTTCCTTTTTCCTCAGCTAAGGACTCCCCTCCACTGTAATCCTCAACCGTGTCCATCCCATTTCCCACATTTCTGCCCTCATTCCTTCCCCTCCCTCCCAGAACCACAACAGGGTCCCCCTTGTCCTCACTTTCCACCCCATCAGCCTCCACATTCAATGGATCATTCGCCGCCATTTCCACCACCTCCAGCACAATGCCACCACCAAACACATCTCCCCTCCCCTTTCAGACTTCCAAAGGGACCGTTTCCTCCAATACGAGGTCCGTTCTTGCATCACATTGACTATAATAGTCAAGCATTTACACAACAGCTCAGTTCTTTTGGATCTACACTAGCCTAAAATTAACTTTCTTCAAAATTCTCTAAGCATAAAACAAGAAAAATGATCCCAGCAGGGCTGGTAAGGGTCACTGGATCAAACTGTTGTGTGCGACAAAGATCCTGCAAGGTAGGCAATCTTACTTTCTTGGTTATTCAAGGCACTCTCATACAAGAGGTGATTTTAACCCTACCTGCCCTGGAACCGCTAGGAGCTGACTGTTACCAATTTTAACCTGTTCAACTGACTGGGCAGCAAGGAAACCTGCCCAAAGCCCACGGGGTGCTTTCTTTACATATGCATGTTGGGTTCTGACTGCAATTTTAACTCGGCTGCCTGAGTGGAAAGCTGCAGTAAGTTTCCTGCCAGGCCAACCTATCAGGAAAGACAATCAGGGCCAAAGATGCGTTTCTAAAACTTTTTATTAAAAAAAACTTTCCTTGTGGGGCCTGGAGTAGGAGTGCTCCTCTGGACCCCACAGGAAATCTTAGGCCTCCCCTACTGTGGACTCCCAACAGAACGGCCCTGACAGCTGAGATAGTTTCCTAGAACAATACGTCATGAAACCAACTGGGGAATACTCTATTTTAGATCTTGTAGTGTGTAATGAGGCAGGGTTAATTAGTAATCTCACAGTAAAGGACCCTCTGGGGAAGAGTGATCATAACATGATAGAATTTCCCTTTGAGTTTGATGTACTTAAGTCCAAAACTAGTGTCTTAAACTTAAAGCCAATTACATAGGTATGGGAGACGAGTTGGCTAAGGTTGAGTGGGAAATTAGATTAAAAAATAATGGCAAACATTTAAAGAAATACTTCAATATTCTCAACAAATATACATTCCATTGAGAAATAAAAACTCCACAGGAAAAGTGATTCATCCGTGGCTAACTAAAGAAGTTAAGGATATTATTAGAATAAATGAAGAGGCCTGTAATGTTGCAAAGAAGAGTAGTAAGCCTGAGGATTGGGAGAGTTTTAGAACCCTAGATTGTATTACGGTCCGCGGATTGGAAGGTAGCAAATGTAACCCCGCTATTCAAGAAAGGAGGGAGAGAGAAAACAGGGAACTACAGGCCAGTTAGCCTGACATCAGTAGTGGGGAAAATGCTGGAATCCATTATTAAGGAAGTGGTAACGGGGCACTTAGAAAATCATATGATTAGGCAGAGTCAATATGGTTTTATGAAAGGGAAATCATGTTTGACAAATTTATTAGAGTTTTTTGAGGATGTAACGAGCAGGGTAGATAAAGGGGAACTAGTGGATGTAGTATATTTGGATTTTCTAAAGGCAGTCGATAAGGTGCCACATAATAGGTTGTTATACAAGATAAGGGCTCATGGGGTTGGGCGTAATATATTAGCATGGATAGAGGATTGGTTAATGGTCAGAAAACAGAGAGTAGGGATAAATGGGTGATTTTCAATTTGGCAGGCTGTAACTAGTGGAGTACCGCAAGGATCAGTGCTTGGGCTTCAGATATTTACAATCTATATTAAAGACTTCGATGAAGGGACCAAGTGTTATGTATCCAAGTTTGCTGACGATACAAAGCTAGGTGGGAAAGTAAGCTGTGAGGAGGACACAAAAAGTCTGCAAAGAGATGCAAAAGGTTAGGTGAGTGGGCAAGAATTGGCAGATGGAGTATAATGTGGGGAAATGTGAGGTTATTCACTTTGGTAGGAAGAATAGATCGGGAAAATGGAGCGAGCGCGGACGTGTGAGAGACTGGGGGCAGAGCATCGGAGCAGGTAAAAAGCGAAGCCCAGAGAGCGAGGAAAAAGCCTAAAGTGACATCAGCACAAAGGACACAGCTGATTGGTGAATAGCTGGTGAGTGTTGTTTTTTTATTAACTCTTTAGTTGTTAAGTTTAGTTAATAATCTAATAAATAGAGGCATGGCAGGGCAGCTCAGACCAGTTGAATGTACGGCCTGTGCCATGTGGGAACTCCTCCAGTGTCCTGGACAACCACAGATGCAGGAAGTGTTATCAGCTGGAGGAGCTCAAGCTCTGGATTTCGGAGCTTGAGCAACCCCTGGCGTCACTACAGTGCATCCACGAAGCTGAGAGCTACATAGATGGCATGTTTCAGGAGGTGGTCACCCTGCAGCTTAAGAGAGAGCAGGCAGAGAGGGACTGGATGATCGCCAGACAGCCCAGGAGGAGCAGGCAGGTAGTGCAGGAGTCCCGAGTGCATCTCACTCTCTAACCGGTATTCAGTATTGCTGAGGGAGAGGGTTCCTCTGGGGACTGCAGCCAGAGCCAAGTCCACAGCACCATGGATGGCTCAGCTGTACAGGGGCGGGGGGCGGTGGGGAGGAAGGTCAGGGGAGCAATAGTGATAGGGAATTCAAAGAGGGTAACAGACAGGCGTTTCTGCGGTCGCAGCCACAATTCCAGAAAGATATGTTGCCTGCCTGGTGCCAGGGTCAAGGATGTCACTCAACAGCTGCAGAACATTCTAAGTGGGGGGGGGGAGGTGAACAGCCAAAGGTCGTGGTTCATATCCGTACCAATGACATAGGCAGAAAGAGGGATGAGGTCCTGCAGGCAGATTTTAAGGAGCTAGGAAAGAAATTAATAAAAGGGACCTCAAAAGGTAGTAATCTCTGGATTACTCCTGGTGCCACGCGTTAGTGAGTTTAGAAATAGGAGGATAGTGCAGATGAATGTGTAGCTGGAGAGATGCTGCAGGAGGGAGGGCTTTAGATTCCTGGGGCATTGGGATCAGTTTTGGGGGAGGTGGGACCTGTACAAGCTGAATGGGTTGCACCTCAACAGGGCCGGGAGCAATATCCTCACGGGGAGGTTTGCTAGTGCTGTTGGAGAAGGTTTAAACTAGCTTGGCAGGGAGATGGGAACCTGAGTGTAGATTCAGAAGGGAGAGAAGCAGAGCTGGAAATGGAAGGCAGAAAATTAGTAAGCGAGTTTGGAAGGCAGAGGAAACAAAAGTTAGAAACTAGACATCAAAGGAGTTTGGCAGTGCTTAATGGTATATACCTCAATTCAAGGAGTATAGTGAATATGGTAGATGAGCTGATGGCACAGATGGACACGTGGAAGTATGATATCTTAGCTATTACTGAAACATGGCTTAAGCAAGGGCAGGAATGGCAGCTCAACGTTCCTGGTTACAGGTTTTTCAGACGAGATAGAGAGGGGGATAAAAAAGGAGAGGGGGTGGCAATGTTGGTTAAAGAAACAATTACGGCTGTAAGGAAGGATGATATGTTAGAAGGATCATCAAATGAGCCATATGGGTTGAGCTAAAGAACAAAAAAGGGGCAGTTATACTGCTGGGAGTGCTCTATAGACCCCCAGTCAGAGGGAGATAGAAGAGCAAATATGTAGGTAAATTTCTGAGAAGTGCAAAAACAATAGGGCAGTAATAGTGGGGGATTTCAACTACCCTAATATTAACCGGGATACAATCAGTGTAAAAGGTATAGAGGGCGCAGAATTCTTAAACTTCATTCAGGAGAACTTTTTTAGCCACTACGTAGCAAGCCCAACAAAGGTAGGGGGGGGGGGGGGGGGGGAGTGGTCAGTTCTGGATTTAGTTTTAGGGAATGAAGTTGGGCAGGTGGAAGGAGTATGAGTGGGAGAGCATTTTGGTGGTAGTGATCATAATTCAGTTAGATTTAGCATAGTTATGGAAAAGGACAAAGATAGGAGTAAAAGTTCTAAAATTGGGAAAGGCTAATTTTACTAAGCTGGGAAGTGATTTAGCAAAAGTGAATTGGAAACAACTACTTGAAGGTAAATCAGTGTCAGAGCAGCGAGAGGCATTCAATGGGTTCAGAGTAAACAGTTTCTCTCCATCTACTCTCTGTCTGGACCCTTCATAATTTTGAATACCTCCATCAAATCTCCTTTCAACCTTCTCTGTTATAAGGAGAACAACCCCAGTTTCTCCAGTCTATTCACGTAACTGAAGTCCCTCATCCCTGGAATCATTCTAGTAAATCTTTTCTGCACCCTCTCCAAGGCCTTCACATCTTTCCTAAAGTGCAGGGCCCAGAACTAGACACAATAATCCAGTCATGGTCGAACCAGTATTTTATAAAAGTTCATCATGACTTCCTTGCTTTTGTATTCTATGCCTCTATTTATAAAGCCCAGGATCCTGTATGCATTTTTAACTGCTTTCTCAATCTGCCCCGTCACTTTCAATGATTTGTGCACATATACCCCCAGATCTCTCGGTTCCTATACCCCTTTTAGAATTGTGCCCTCTAGTTTATATTGCCTCTCCTCATTCTTCCTACCAAAAATGTATCACTACGCATTTTTATGCATTAAATTTCATTTGCCACTTGTCCGCCCATTCCACCAGCCTGTCTACAACCTCTTCAAGTATATCACTATCCTCGTCACTGTTCACTACACTTCCAAGTTTTGTATCATCTGCAAATTTGGAAATTGTGCACTGAACACCCAAGTCCAAGTCATTATTATATATCAAGAAAAGCAGTGGTCCTTGTACCGAGCCCTGGGGAACACCACTGTAGACCTCCCTTCAGTTCGAAAAACAACCGTTCACCACTACTCTCTGCTTCCTGTTACTTAGCCAATTTTGTATTCATGCTGCTACTGGCCCCTTTATTCCATGAGCTTCAATCTTGATGCCAAGCCTATTATGCGGCACTTTATCAAATACCTTTTGAAAGTCCATATACACCACATCAACTGCATTGCCCTCAACTACCCTTTCTGTTACCTCATCAAAAAACTCTATCAAGTTAGTTACACAATTTGCCTTTAACAAATCTGTGCTGGCTTTCCCTAATCAATTCATATTTGTCCAAGCGACTGCTAATTCTGTCCCGGATTATTGTTTCTAAAAGTTTCCCCACCATCGAGATTAAACTGACTGGCATGTAGTTGCCGGGTTTATCCTTACACCCTTTTTTGAACAAGGGTGTAAAAACATTTGCAATTCTCCAGTCCTCTGGCACCACCCCCGTATCTAAGGATGTTTGGAAGATTATAGCCAGTACGGTCACAATTTCCGCCCTTACTTCCCTCAGCAACCTAGGATGCATCCCATCTGGACCGAGTGACTTATCTACTTTAAGTACAGCTAGCCTTTCTAGTACCTCCTCTTTATCAATTTTTAGCCCATCCACTATCTCATTTACATCTTCCTTTACTGAGACTCTGGCAGCATCTTCTTCCTTGGTAAAGACAGATGCAAAGTACTCATTTAGTACCTCATCCATGCCCTCTGCCTCCATGAGTAGATCTCCTTTTTGGTCCCAGATCAGCCCCACCCCTCCTCTTACTACCCTCTTACTGTTTACATGCATATAGAAGACTTTTGGATTCCCTTTTGTTTCCTGCCAGTCTATTCTCATACTCTCTCTTTGCCCCTCTTATTTTCTTTTTCACTTCCCCTCTGAACTTTCGATATTCAGCCTGGTTCTCACTTGTGTTCTCAACCTGACATCTGTCATATGCCCCTTTTTCTGTTTCATCTTACTCTCTATCTCTTTTGTCATCCTCATAACGTTTTAAAAAAGTACTTGGATAAGCACTTGAAGTGCCAAAATCTACAAGGCTACAGACCAAGTGCTGGAAAGTGGGATTAGGCTGGGTCGCTCTATTTCGACTGGCATAGACACGATGGGCTGAATGGGCTCCTTCTGTGCCGTAATTTTCTATGTTTCTAAAAACAGAATATTTTTTTAAATGGTGAGAAACTATTAAATGTTGGTGTTCAGAGAGATTTGGGTGTCCCCGTACAAGAAACACAAAAAGTTAGCATGCAGGTACAGCAAGCAATTCGGAAAGCAAATGGCATGTTGGTCTTTATTGCAAAGGGGTTGGAGTACAAGAGTAAGGAAGTCTTACTACAATTCTACAGGGCTTTGGTGAGACCTCACCTGGAGTACTGTGTACAGTTTTGGTCTTCTTATCAAAGGAAGGATGTACCTGCCTGAGAGGCGGTGCAACGAAGGTTCACTCGATTGATTCTTGGGATGAGAGGGTTGTCCTACGAGGAGAGTTTGAGTAGAATGGGCCTATCCTCTCTGGAGTTTAGATGAATGAGAGGTGATCTCATTGAAACATACAAGATTCTGAGGGGGCTTGAAGGGTAGATGCTGAGAGAACATTTCCCCTGGCTGCAAAGTCTAAAACTATGATGCTTAGTCTTGGGATAAGGAGTTAGCCATTTAAGGCTGAGATGAGGAGGAATTTCTTCACTCAGAGGGTTGTAAATCTTTGGAATTCTCTACCCCAGAGGGCTGTGGATGCTGAGTCATTGAATATATTCAAGACAGAGATAGATAGATTTTTGGACTCTAAGGGAATCAAGGGATATGGCCTACTCCTGCTCCTACTTATTACGTACTTATGTTCTCATGATCCCGCCACGTATCTGGTCTCAGCGGGTAGCCTCTGGGGTGTGTGGTTTTCGACCTACTTCCTGCCTGCAACGAGTGAGAAATCGTCTGGTGGGAGTTTAAATATTTTTGGAGCAGCAGGTGAGTTTCTAACTCTCAGTGCTGCCAACTCACCCAAAACTGGGTCAAAGTTAAAATTGGAGCCACACTGCAAAAGCTACAACAAAGTAGTGCTAATTTAGGTGAAGGAAGACCCTCATTGGGAAGCCCCGATTGCTGCTGCCAATACAAATCTGCCAAAAACACGGCCCTGGGTATTAGCCAAATTGAAACAGTAATGTCTGGTAATTGTGTGTTGGGTATTCCGCATGACTATCTTGCAGACACCATCAATGGAACCCTCATTGAGAGAAGCCCAAAAAGTACCCATGGAATTTGTAGACTGACGAAATGGTACAATGTGGAATATAATACTCCATTAGACATTTCACTGTCTGCTGCTTTGTCATCGAGTTACTCAAGGACTTTCTTCCATACAGCACAAAAACTGCCAGGACCTCCTGCGGTTGAAGGACATAAAAACAAAGCACTCTGTGTACATCCACACAGTGAACCTACAATCTTTATCTGATCGATGGAGAGGCAAATCAAAAGAGTGTATGACAATCTCCTGTCGCACATGAAATTGTAACAACATGTTGGGGAAAAACTCTGGATAAGTGCTGGAACTACTCTTGCCTCATTCCATATCAAATAGAACTGATCTACAACTAAAGCCTGCATCTCACTCGTCCAGCTGGCTGAACTAATGCTGGGAATTTGTTCGGGGATTTTCCTGATTGGTTGCTGTAATTTTGGAGGATGACTAGCAGAAACCCCATTTACACGGTGTATTTGGGGTTTCTGCCAATATTATTTCGAAGTTGCGGCAGCCAATCAGAACACCCTAGGCAATTCCCAGCATTATACTACTAATATCATTTTCCAGATAAGAAACTTCAAATCATACTTTCAAAGATGTCTGAAAATAGGATTTGTAGTTTATAAAAAGACTACAAATGGGGACTAATAAAGGTCTATTTAAATGAAATTTCCATACCGCTGACATTAAATTAGCTATGAAGACTTGAGAATATACTGGAACTGACTAACAGCTGATGAAAAATTGTGATGGTAGCCCTATATACTAGAATAGAACTGAGTTTTAGAACCAACTCAAAACAATCACTGTAGAAATTGTAGAATATTCTGAATGGATACACATGCAAAGAGAATAGGCCTAGCCATATACTTCCGCTACTTGACAGAATAATCCATGTCCAGGAAAAGGAGAGGCAGTCCTTCCACATAGATGCAGTTTCTCGCATGGAGCAGCACAGAGAGCAGATGATTCCTTAAGATTGCAGAATTAATCACAGTCCACCATAAAGGGGCTGGTTCCTCAAACAGATTGGCGAAGCAAGCCCTTAGAGGAAATACCTGGCATAACACATTGATAGAGCTTGAGAAAGGGTTTTTGTTTAAAAAAGCTCTGCACCCCTTGAAAGAGCTATGGAGCTGGGTGAAACCTAGAACAAAAGTTCAACCCAGAAGATCCCCAAATATAGTGCAACTCCTATGCCCCAAACATGCCATATCCTTAGCCTTTTGGTGATTATATTTATATTGAGGTTTCTGACACTTCTACCTTGCCATCAAAAACACCTACTACAACAACTTGCATGTATATAGCGCCTTTAACATATAGAAACATCCCAGGGAGCTTTGCCGTAATCAGACAAAAATGGACACTGAGCCAAAGAAGATATTAGTAGGGGTGACTAAAAGCTTGGTCCAAGAAGTGGGTTTTAAAAAGGGCCTTAAAAAGGAGGGGAGGACGGTGGAGGTGCTCAGGGACTGAATTCATGAGCATAGGGCCTAGACAGCTGAATAACCTCTAGATTGCGAGAGGTCCATAAGGCCTCAGCTCCTCCCATAGACCTATTGCAATCGAGAGCATTAAGGTTATTGGATTGCACCCATTTGACTAATCTCAGGAAATGGGGCAAGACTCCCAGTTCAGGGCCTATTGTGCACTCGTGGCCCTGATCATTTAACTTCCAAATTGTCCCTGAATAACTCAGTATCATGTGGCTGGATTCTTAAAACTGTCACTTTATTTCAGGTCCACCATTTTGTTAATTCCATTTTGTCAAGTTTCACTTGGCAAGGAGATAAAAATTGGCAATTAAAAGGCACATAAATTAAACAATTCTGGTATCCTTCTGCAAGAGCTAAAATGCACCATCATATATGATTTCCAACCCTAAATCCTGGATCAGGTATGCGCGCACCTTGTAATGTATTTAAGTAGAAATTGATCTTGTCCAGCACTATCTAATTATTGTTTAAAATGGTCATTCCTAGTAAGCTTGGTCTTTGTGCAATATTTTTCTGGTTTAGTTTCATTCATTTTCTTTAATCACCCACCTGGCAACTGGAATGTGGCTGGGTCAAAGATCTCATATGGGCCTGAAATGGAGATTTCAAGATGTAAAGAAGTTTATAAAAAGCAAAATACTACAAATGCTGGTGATCTGAAACAAAAACAGAAGAAAGCTGGAAACACACAGCAGGTCAGTCAGCATCCGTGGAGAGAACAGACAAGAGCTAAGAATTTTCCACCTACACCCTGTCTGCTACCAGCTTTGTGGTGCGTCTGGGGTCTTCCCGGGCTATCCTGGGAATTCCATCCAGCACGCCCTCATTAGACCTAGTAGAATCCAGATTTACAATGCTTCTTCACAAAGAAATACAGTATTTAGTCTTGTTCTTTGTCTTGTGCTTCTCTGCCTGTCCACAGACATGATCACTTAAAAACAGGAGCACCAGCCGCAGTGCTTAAAGCTCAAACCTATTAATATTTCAACTAGCATGCAGGTACTCCAAAAAACATGAGTCCAGACCCTTGAGGATCCCAACTAGTGAAGCAAGAGTCCTTTGCTGGATTAAGAAACATTTGTCTCAATAATTTAACCATTTGTATGTTAATCTACTGAAATTATGTTAAATACTCCACTGGCTGGTTGAGTCCTGGGAAAATGATTTGGGTCATTAGCCTCAAAACTAGCGTCCTGCTAGAATCCTGTAACTTTTCAGAAGTTGGAACATTCGCAATGCAGGCTGACACTTCTGTGGAGTAGTGAGGGAGTGCCGCACTGTTGGAGGTGCCGTCTTTCGGATGGGACCTGAAACCGAGGCCCCGTCTGCTTTCTCAGGTGGATGTAAAAAATCCCATGACAATATTTCGAAGAAGAGCAGGGGAGTTCTCTCTGGTGTCCCGGTCAATATTTAACCCTCAACAAACACCACTAAAAAAAATAAATTATCTGGTCATTATCTCATTGCTGTTTGTGGGGCCTTGCTGTGCACAAATTGGATGCCGCACTGTCTACATTACAATAGTCACTACACTTCAAAAGTACTTCATTAGCTGTAAAGCGCTTTGGGATATCCTGAGGTTGTGAAAGGCACTATATAAATGCAAGTTCTTTCTTTTAACCCCCAAAGTAAGCAACTGATAAGGGAACTTTTAAAATGCCCTGAAACCAGACACACATAAAGAGAAGATCCTGTGAAGCTATCAGTTAGGAATTCTCGGAGTTTGTGCAATAATCCAAGGCTTCATGGAATGCTGCTGGTTAGTAATCTTTGTAACTTTTTAAGAGACAGTTTAAGTATGTTGATTATCTAGAGTTAGACATGAAGGTGTTGCATTCAAAGGGCAATTGTTACTATTGTCAAGCACTTTGCAAACTCTCTTGGCACTAATGTCAGGCTGAAAGGGATTGCTTTATATTATTACACATTCTTACGCACTGATCCTCCGGTACTCTCCTTATACCTATGTGGAAGTACTGCCTGGATGTCCACAGCTACCAATTAGTTTCCTGGTTGCACAGTATGTGGAGGATTAACAAATGAGAAAGAATTATAATTAAATAACAGGGCTTCAAGCTTTCATTTTCTCTTCACTTCAATGCATGTTGAATCTTGATCAAGTATCATACTTATTAAGCTAACTGCATGTTTGTATGTGATCGGCAATGAAAGATACAAGGTAGAAATGCAAATAATATTTTAAAAAAGTGGGAAAAAGCTATAAAGACAATACAACCGTAAGGAAATTAAAACAATAGTATACGACCTGACACTGAATCCTTGTGTTTCACCTTCTGGCCATTGTCCTGAGCTTCAAAGATCTAAGGCTTTTAACTAACATAAGCGAACTAACCCAATCTCGTCTCCTTTCTTCCCATTTAAAAAAAAACTGCAAACCTCTACAAGCATTTTAAATAGCATCAATTCTAAATGAATTCATTTTGACAAGTCAAAGAAGTTTACCAATATACAGTATTTGTATAAATCCTGGCATAAATTACCTTGCTGATTGGAGTCCATAGCTGGCTGCTTGCAGTCCTGAGCTCGATGCCCATTAGCCCCACAGTTGTAGCATGAAATATGCCCATTCTTTTTATGTCCCGATCCATGTGTGTTTCCTAGCATGTTTTGTGTCTGATATACTGCAGTTGTACCGCCCAGGAAGTTCTGCATGGGAGGCATGACAAAGCTCGACTGCCCACTTAAGATGGAATCAGGAGTCAAACCACTATTGTAAGCAGGGGGTGGAACAACTGGGTAGGGAAAGGCAGTACCGTTATTATATTGGGTGCTGATGTAACCATTGTTACATAAAGGACTGAATGGGAAAATTGGAAAAGTTAACACTGAATGCCCTGAAAATGGGCTTTGGAAGTAATTGGCATAGTTAATCGTCACAGCATTTGAACCACAGTTTCCAATGCAGCCACATGAACTGCACACGGTACACCCAGTTTGCTGTTGCTGCTGCATAGGGATATTCATTCCTGAGCCACCACTACCATCACTGCTGTTAATATAACTGTTTTCAGCCACAGAGGAGAGGGTCGGGCTGGAGCTAGGGATTGGACAATTTGGCACACTCACAATGTTTGTGAAGGACACAGAAGAGTGGCTATTGGCGGGTGCATTGTTGTTATTCGTACAGAAAGTGCCAGAGATGGAAGTTACAGGTGAACACTGAATCGTTGAAAAGGCAACTTTGGTGTTAGCTGAATAAGGAACTGTCCTTGAGCTTATTACAGCAGGCGAGACACTTTTTACTTGTACAACACTATTATAGGCAGTCTGTCCCACCAGCATATGTTTTGTAGGAATGGAGGAGGAGACAAGAAGTTTCACTGGGGGGTGAGAAAGGTTATATGCAGAGTTAGATGTTGCAGTAGTGGAAGAACTGGTGTCTACTCTCAGTACTGATAATGGAGAAGTTTTGGGAGCATTTTCCATGGAGGAAGGAGGTCCAACTTTAGTTCTAATTCCAAAGTTTACAACATTAGATGGAATCCCACAGTTTTCTGAAACACTTGTAGGTATTTGGGAAGGCTGCAGTGGAGTAGTTGGCATTACATCTACAACCATGGCTCCAAGAGAGCCAAACTTTTTTTCTACTTTGATGCTGTTGCCAGGCCCTTCATGAAGTTTGCTTCCAAGCTCAACAGATGAACTTGCATGGATTGGAGAAGAAATGCCAGTAATAGGCTTCGTATCAAAACTGCCTCTTTCTGACTTGCGTACTGAATTCAGCATTCGGCTGGGGGCGATGTTAGAAGAGATCACTGGCATGAACTGTACAGTGGAAATGGCTGAAGATACATGGCTGGGATGGGCCAATCCACTCTCATTCTGCACTGGTGAGACTTGTGCTGTGGGTCTCCACGACCCAGTGTTTAGGTTGCTCAGGTGAGTTGATAACATTGCCGGTTTCTCCTTTATTGGAATATCCAACACAGTCTCCGTATCTGCAATAGAAAAGTTACATGAAAATGAACACAACATTAGAAAAGGTGTAACAATACATTCAGTATAAACTACTGTGAATTCAAGTTCATGAAAGATTGCAGATGTTGCATTTTATAATTACAATTTGTAGTTTGCAAAATTATTGACATACTCAACATCTCTATATTATGACATATATGAAACAGCTTTTGAAATGATGGATGCTTGGTTTACTATTCCTCTGCTTCAATATTCAATATATCATGATGAATTAATAGTCAAGTAGATAATAAGGATAGATTTTGTGTGCCCTGGCTTGTGGCGAGGTACCTGGCCCACTGCAAGCGCAAATTGGAAAATTGCGAGTGTGTTGCCCATTATTTTCTGTCCATTGTTTTTCAGTGACCAGAACGGGATACAGTACTCAATGTGTGGTCTGACCAGAGCATTCTACAAATTAATCATGAGTTCTTCTGACTTGTATTATATAGTTCTAGCTATAGAGCTCAACATTCTATTGTCTCCGTTGATTGCTGCTCTGCATTGGTTGGACATTTTGAACATTGAATCTACTAAGATGTCCTTGGTCTCTTTCAACCTCATCCTTACCTTTACAGTGTCAGCCTTGGCACAGTGGGAGCACTCTTGCCTCTGAGGCAGAAGACTGTGGGTTCAAGTCTCACTTAGAGACTTGAGCATGCCATCTAAGCTAACACTTCATTGCAGTGCTGAGGGACTGCTGCACTGTTGGAGGTGTCACCTCTCAGATGAGATGTTGAACCTCTCAGTTGGGCACAAGGATCCTATGGCACTATTCAATAAAGAGCAGGGGAATTCTCCTGGTGTCCTGGCCAACATTTATCTCTCAACCATCACTAGAACAGATCATGTGCTCATTTATTTAATTGTTGTTGGTAGCACATTGCTGTGTGCAAATTGGCTGCCACATTTCTCTACATTACAACAGTGACTACACTTCAAAAGTACTTTGGGATGTCCTGAGATCATGAAAGACACTTTAATTACAAGTTCTTTCTTCTTTCTTTTATGGCTCTCGCCTCTTCTCGAATTGTCTTTTTACTGTTGAAGTACTTAAGGAACTCAACTATTAAGTTGTGTGTGTAACTATACTTTTTTTCTAGGTCTCTCTCTGCCCCCTTATCACCCTTTTAACATGTTTTTTTGCCTTTCTTATATTGACGCCAGTGAACCGCACCCTTTCGTCCTGCAGCATTTGTAACAGTCATTTTCCTCCAGTTCATTTTTGATTTGTTTATTAATCCAATGTTTAGCCTGAGTTTCCTGGTTTTTGGTACATATTTATGCTACATGCTCAACGTTATAGGGTTGATTTTAACTTTTGGCGGTCACGGAAAACAGGTGGTAGTGGATTGGCCGCCCATTATACACACTGCTCGATTTCCCTTTTCATTGGCTTCAAAGTGACCACTGCCCCCCAGGGTCTCAACCTCTATTTTCTGGGTCATTTAGAACTACCAGGTCAACATGTGCTCTTCCTTTCGAGGCCTCCTAGATAATAGGGGGGTGTAGAAGGGCATGCCAGAAGCAATATCAGACTCCTTAGAATGAGGCACCAACTTAGTGAAGCTGTAACACAGGGGTGCCTGCATGCTAAGCACCAAAGATAACAGGCTATAGCTAAAGCTAAGCAGTCTCATAACCAATGGATCAGAGCAAAGCTCTCTTGCCTTACCACATCCAGTTGAGAATAGTGGTGGACAACAGTAGGAGGCAGCTCCATGGAAATCCCATTCGCAACAACAGCACAAGTGCAAGAGATGAATCTGAAATGTTTGCAAGCGTATTCAGCCAAAGTGTCAAGTGGACAATCCCACTTGGCCTTCTCTCAAGGTTCTCAGCATCATAGATGCCAGTGGCCAACCAACTTACTTCATTTCACATGACATTAACAAGCAAGTAAATACAATGGGCACAGTGAAGGGCATGGCCCCTGACAACATCCAGGCTGTAGTGTTGAAGACCTGTACACCAGAACTAGCCACCACCCTAACTAAGCGATTCCAATGCAGCTATGACACAATGTTAAAAATTGCCCAGGGAAGTCTTACCTACAAAAGCAAGATAAATCTAATTCACTCTATCAGCCTCCTCCCAATCATCAGCAAAGTGACACTTACTCGGTTTGCTTTATTGGCACCACCGCTACCGGATTAAATATCCACCCCATTCACCACCAGTGGCGCACTGCGGCTGCAGTATTTGCTATCTATAGGATGCATGGCAAAAATTCATCATACATACTTTGATGTCACCTTCCTGCCCTCTACCATCAAGGACAGCAACATCAATAGCAATATCTTGGGAATCCCAAGTTCCCTTCCAAGTCATGCACCAAAATGACTAGGACATATATTGCCATTCTTTCACTGTTGCTGGGAAACTCTGGGTATTTCCTACCTAACACTACTGTGGGAACATAGTCAGCGCAAGGACTGCAGCGGTTCAAAGAGAAGGCATGCCACCAACTTCTCAGGTCATCGAGGAATGGGCAATCAATGCAGTTTTTTCCTAGATTCAGCCACATCCCCAGAACAAATAAAAGAAACTCCACCAGGTCACAAAGCAGTCAACTATCAACTCTGGCTCTAAATCACTTCAGCTTTCCTAATTTATATTATGTTGAATGAAGTCACCTATTAAAAGAACTTTCCTGTTCTCATATACTCTTGCAAAGTGGACAGCTCATTTCTCTGCATCTGACCCATCCAATTCCTGGCATTCAATTGCTTGGTGCCAATACCCTGGATACCAAATGTAATCAATTCTCCAGCACTGATGTCCTTTAGATTTACAAAAATATACTGATAAAAAGTAGAAGTATTTAAAAAAAAATGCTACTCCTTTCCTGAAGGTGGTGGGTCATGTTTGGGTTCACTCCACAGCACTGGCAACACTCTGGTACCTCACCAATTAACCACTCTACATCGATAAGCCTAGATCAACATAACAGCTAAGCCCAATCGTGTCCTTTCCCAACATCCACACACATAAACTTATCAGTATGATTTGCTGGCTAGTAATCAAGCTGATTTGGCTGATTTTCCCCCTCCCTAGCCGAGGGACATAGAGGCCAAGTGTAGTGCCCCACACCCACCTCAGCTGATCCAACTCAGCTCAAAATATGAAAATTTCTGCATAGTGCAATCCCACATCAGGTAGTGCATTTACCCATGGAGGCATCAGTGGAGCTAGAAATATAGAAATTGTAAATAATTTATCAAAAAGTTTTTAATATACATTATATACTTCACAATGGAAGAATGGATTGACAGATTAATTTAACAATGAATTTCTGAGCAGGGACTGTCACTGTCGTTATTTAGGTTTTGCTAATTTCATGATTTCATGCATAAAATGCTCTTTTGACATAGTGGTTTTCATTAAGTATAAACCACTTTTGAGTCTTCAAATGATCATTAGGACTGACAAAGGAGAGAAAATCCAGTACCTTTGCAGACTGCAGTCATTTTTTTTTAAATACAGATATTTGGTTTCACCAGTCAAAAAAGAATACAAAATGAAAACCATTATGTTGTAACCTATATTGACACATTATGGTAATCCACACTATCTTCTAAGTTAACAATTTAGAATTTCAGAAAATGACACAGCAAATTGCTGAAAGTGTAGTTTTTTTTAAATATATAAAATTTGTTTCCAATTTTCTCCATCTCTCCTGAAGTTGTAGTTCCCTACTAGGGTGTGGTTTCACAGAAGTCCAGCTTGTCCTTTTTCATGTAGAAGTCCAGAGAGTGAACCTTGGGAAGCTATTTAACAGTGAAACTCAATCTCGTATCACATGATGTCCACACATGCAGCAATTACCAGTGGGAGTCTCAGCAGATTTTTCCCTCCGTATCCTAAAGCACTGATGTTAACAATAGCACCCCTACTACTTGCCTGGCTGAGATCAGTTACCACAGGTAAGTTTACAGAAAACAAAATCTACAATGCAAATTTCCGATTCGGTTGTCAATAGTTTTTGGCTGTGTCCCCCCAAGATTTTATTTCAATGTCTGTGTTCAATTTTTAAAAAAATCTCAGGGATACCTTAAAAATCACACAGACTGAGTTATCCTGGATGGAGAAGCATCCATCCAAGTATAGAGAAGACAGCAGAGAGAAGAAGTTTGTCCTTGCTAAAATACAGTGGGCCCGATATTAGGAGGGAGGCGGGTTGGCAGCTGGGGGGTCGACTGGGCACGTGGGTAACGCGCCCAGTGAAATCTGGGCGCTCCGCATGCAATCGCAGCTTGATTGAAGGTACTTACCTTTGCTTCTGGGTTTTGCGCTAGAAAGCTGCGCAGCCGGCGGACTGAGCAGGCGCATCATAGGCTGTCAGCTGGAGGAGCCCTATTTAAAGGGGCAGTCCTCCACTGACTGATGCTGCAGAAAATAGGCAAAATTACAGCATGGAGCAGCCCAGGGGGAAGGCTGCTCCCAGGTTTAATGATGCCTCACTCCAGGTCTTACTGGTTGGGGTGATGAGGAGAAGGAGGACAGAGATCTTGTCCCCAGCGGACGAAAGGAAGTGGCCTGCCTCTGCCACCACGGAGGCCTGGCTCGAGGTGGCAGAGGAAGTCACCTGCACCAACACATTGCGCACCTGCATACAGTGCAGGAGGCGCTGCAATGACCTAAGTAGGTCAACTGAAGTGAGTACACTTACTCATTCCCCTACACTCCGTCTGCCACATCACCGCCCCCACCCCACATCTCCTTCTGCATTGCCAACACTACTCTGTCACATCACTCCTCACACCCACTCAAACCTCATCCTCATCTTACCTGCACCTACTCACCTCGCCAGTACTCATCCCACCACTACCACTCAACCCAATCCTCACCCAATCTCATGGCTCTATCTCATACTCACCCTCTCATGCATCTCGTTCACAGTCAGCCTCACTCAACCTGCCACTACCTGTGCTGCAGCCATAGGGCATGCATCACATATGTGCAGTAGGAAGTGTAAGGCAAACATGTCGTGAGCATGAAGGGGATGCACAAGGGTGCTTGAGGGTTTGTCATGGTTTTTACTTATATTTAATTTCTGACCAACTCACATCACATATTATATTGTCACCACTACTGCCACGTCTTGTCTGGTTTGTGCAATAATGCCCTTTCCTGAGGATCACTATGAAGACCCACAACTGATGCCACCCATTGTGTCACTGCAGAGTGGGTGTAGGTGTACTGACAGGGCTCTTTTGTGCAGACGACAGAGACGTCAGCGATGTCCCCGGTGGCACCCTGGAAAGATGCGGAGAAGTTGTTGAGGGCAGTGGTGACTTTGACAGCGACAGGTAAGAAGATGGTGCTCGGGCCAGCCGGGAGCAGCTTGGCATGAAGGAGGCTGCAGATGTCCACAACTACATGTCGAGTGACTCTGAGCCTCTGTGTGCACTGCTGCTCATAGAGGTCCAGGAAGCTGAGCCTCGGTCTGTCGACCCTGTGGCGAGGGTAGTGCCTTCTATGACGCATCTCTCTCTGTGGTTGCCCTCCCTCTTGCTGTGCAGGTGGATGTGTCACAGCACTGTGTTGTGGAACTCCACGTGTCAAGAGGTGGATGGCGTGGCCGACGAGGCTGTTCGTCCTCCGAGGAGGTCATGACTGCAGCTACGGCGGCCCCCATCCGGAAGATGTACGTTTGAGGGGGGTCCGCAAGTAGGTAAATGTGCCTGCACGCCGGGGTAAGTGTGCAAGTTTGTGAATTTGATTGTTAGGAGGAGGGTGGTGGAGGCCAAACTTTGTCCAAAGTGACAGAGTGGCCTCCTGCAATGAGTGAGGGTCTCCCCCCCACCTGTCAAATGGACCTTTGCAGCTGCCACAGGTGATGACTGCAACACGTCCATTTCAACTGGAAGTGTTTCCCCCAGTAAGGGAAACAGTCTCAGTTAAGATGAAAATCCCACCCCTCCTAAAATATCACATCAGGTCTGCTAATGACCTGAAGTATCAAAATAATTACCTTAAGTGGCATCCCGCCGGCTTTAATTGCCGGCGGGAGTCCCGCATGCAGGGGCTGCGCGCGCATGTAAGCGCGTCACTGGGGAACCCGGAAGTGGGCGGGTTGGAGCCGGGCTCCGGACCCGCCCCGGGAATCCCCGATTTTCGGAGCCCCCCGCCACGAACCCGCCGGCTCGGGGGTCTGAAAATTGAGCCCAATGTCTTTCATATTATGACAAATTAACTGATTGGCAGATTAAAAATTACTAGAAAGATTTCCCAAGAAGTTGATTCTTGTATCCTGATGATTAAACAAAGAGGCAAGTTCAGCATCTACACTCAGGTAATAATCCACTAAGGACAACAGAATTTCTAATTATAAAATACCATCAACACTAATCTTTCTTGCAACATGTGCAATCTGACACGGTTTGCTGGACAATAATGAAATTAAGGGCAGAACCAAATAATATCTGTAGGAGGTCAGTAGTAAAACTAACCAAAGCAATCATCTCTGCTGACATTTTTTACCCTCAAGTTCTGGAAACTTACGTCTGTCATTTTCATCTGCACTATCTGAACTCTCCTCCCTTCCCTGGATTCCTATTGGACTTGATGGCGAACTGGAATATTCAGAGGAAGATCCGCTATCTTTAGTTCCTGTGCGACTGTGCTGTTCTACCTCCACTCGGAGTTCTGTTAGCAAACAGAAAAGAATGAGTTATGAATATACTCCAGAGCTTAAAATTAAAAAGGCATACCAAAGGAAAAAAAGGATATTGAGCACCAATTCCAAATTGTTGTATTGAATTTTTCAGCTGTATTGGGCATTTCTATCGGAGCAAAAAAAAACACAACACGTGGTGATATATATTTTAATTAAATATAAGGACAAATAGATAGGGATAGTGAAAAAAAAAATCACTTTTACATTTTATACCAAATCAGCAGCTGTCAAAGTGAAAACAAACTGTACAAGTAACACAAAATTATTTGATTTTATCCTCATACAGTAGAAAACGGCTAAAATGCTACCAACAAAATTTTTGACAATTTTTTCCCAATAGGTAGAGGAAAGAAATAAAGAACTTGCATTTATATACCAACTTTCACATCCTCAGGCTTCACAGCCAAGGAATTACTTTTGAAGTACAGTTACAAATGTGGCAGCCAGTCTGTGCACAATGGTCTCCCACAAATAGCAGATATGCATTTTTTTTTTACAAATCATGGCGAATGAGAACACTTAGGTGTAGAAATGGAACAATTGTTACAGATAACTGTACAAAATTAATTGATTCTGAAAAAATTAGCAGAACTCAAGGTGGATGTCACTAAACCCTGAAGGCAGGTATCGAAGACATTTGAAAGAAGTCAGAGAGTAGATAGTAGAGGGTCTGGCCACAATTTTTCAATCCTTCTTAAATATGCAAATTGTGTTGTTAGACTGGAAAGTAGCCAATGAACCTTTGAACACGAAAGGGGAGAAGGATAAACAGGGTAACCATAGACCAGTTGTGGGCAAAGTCTGAGGTTCCATTATTCAATATAACACTGGTGGATATTTAGAAACGTTGAACTGTGAATGGGTAAACCTACAGCAGGAAGTATTCACAGAAGTATTTAGTATGATACAAAACCAGTACATATCCCTTAAAGGCAAAGGCTTCACTTGTGTAGTTAAGCAAACATGGTCAACAAATGAGGTAAGAGACAGCATCAAGCTAAACAAAAATACTTACACAAATGCAAGAAAAAGTGGAAAACCAGCAGAATGGAAGAGCTATGAAAAGCAAGAAAGGGATACAAAGAAAGTAATGAGGTGCAAAAAGGGAATATGAAAGGAAACTTGCAAGAGATATTAAAGCTAACAGCAAATGTTTTTATAAATATATTAAGAGAAAAAGAGAGTAGCAAAGGGGAATGTGGGTACACTAAAGACAGATGCAGGTGATGCTATAATGAACAATAAGGAAATGGCAGTCTTGTATTTGTTTTTATAGTGGAGGAAGGGGACAAAATACCAGCAGTAAAGGGAAGCTAAAAATAAGTCAAGGGGAACAACTTAGTGGATTTAATATAAGTAAGAAAATGGTAATGGAGAAAATACTGGGAATTAAAGATAGAGAAAATCTCCAGGACCTGATAGTTTCCGTACCAAGGTATTAAAAGAAATAGATGAGGAAATTATTGATGCATTAGTCTTAATTTTCCAAAGATCTCTAGACTCAGGAATCATGCCTTTGGATTGGAAAATTGCAAATGTCACTCCATTATTTAAGAAGGGAGGGAGGAAGAAATCAGGTAACTACAGGCCTGTCAGTTTAACATCAATTGTGGGGAAGTTACTGGAATTAATCATCTACCAGCAGGAGTGGGAGCTGAGTGAGAGCGAGAGCAGAGCAGGGATATAAAGTGCGACAGGAGCGGAGGCCCCCTCCCCACCCCCCAGATGGGGACCGGGAGCGGGGCCCCCACCCCTCCCCGAGATGGGGAGCGGGAGCGGGGACGGGGAGTGGGAGTGGGAGCGGGGCCCCCCACCCCCCCCACCCCGAGACGGGGAGCGGGAGCCGCGCCCCCCCCCCCCCCCACCGAGAAGGGGAGCGGGAGCGGGGGCCTGAAGTGAGCATTTAGAGTTGAGGTCAACTCACAGGCAGATTAGATGGTTAAATGCGTGGCTGAAAGTGGTGTGGGAAGCGGGGCTTTCAATTCATGGGACACTGGCACCATTACAAGGGTACTATTCCGTTGGGATGGGCTCCACTTAAACTGGACTGGGACCAGTGTCCTGGTGAATCAAATAACTATGGCAGTAGATAGAGCTTTAAACTAATAAGAGGGGACAAGGGTTCAGGTAAGGGTAATTTTATCAGTCTAAAAAGAAAAGTCAAGGCTGTAGAGCAGAGTAGCGATATGGGTAAAAACAAGCAAAATGTGTCAGGAAGGGACAGAGAGTTTAACAAAGGTTATACGCGATTGGTGACTAAGGTCACATCAGGGAAAAAAAGTAGAGTTAAAATTAAAGGCGCTGCATCTGAATGCACAAAACATTCTTAACAAGATAGATGAATTAATGGCACAAATAGAGATAAATAGGTTTGATCTAGTCGCCATTACTGAGACATGGGGCTCAATTTTGAAATGGTGGCGGCGGGGGGGGGGGGGGGGGGGCGGTGAAGGTGCGCGTGGCAAACCCGAATAAACAAAACTTACAAATTGACAGGCTGGCTGCCGCAACGCGAGGGGGGGTGGGAGAGAAAGAGAGCGAGACGTCATCCGGCGCTGGAACTGGAAATCGGGGTGGGGGGGGGGCTGGTGGACAGGAAAGATTGAAGATGGAGACATTGGACATCGGAGCAGGGTGGAACGGTAGGTTGATTTTGTGTTTTAACTTCGCGCAATGGTTTTTTATTTAATTTATTTTGTTTCTTTTTTTGCCTGATTTGGCCCTTCACCAGGCGTGAATCAGAAGCCGTGGGGAGGCCCCTAGCTAAGGTAAAAATCGTTCTAACTACCTAATATGTCACAAGTAAAGTGCCTTAAGTACCTCAATGAGGTACAATTGATTCTTTAACTATCATATCGCCAGCTTTAATTGCCGACGGGACTTCCGGATTCGGGACGGCGCGCGCGCGCACGCAGGCCCGACCATGGGAAAATCAGAAGTCGGCGGGTTGGAGCTGGGCTCCGAGCCCGAATGGGATTTCCCCGATTTTCACAGCCCCCCCACCCGCAATTTCCCAGGAACATCAAGCAGGATGAACAAGGTTGGGAACTAAATATTTGAGGGTACTTGACTTTTGGAAAAGATAGGCAAAAATGGAAAAGGACATTAGCCCAGATAATAAAGAATGAGATAAAAGACAGTAGTGAGAAAGGATCTTAGCTCAGAAAATCTGGATGTAGGATCAGTATGGACAGAGCTAAGAAATAACAAGGGGTAGAAAACACTGATGGGAGTAGTTTGCAGGCCCCCTAACAGTAGTTGTAGCGTTGGACAGAGTATAAATCAGGAAATTAGAGGAACCTGAGGATTGGGAGTGTTTTAGAAATCAGCAAAGGATAACCAAGAAATTGATAAAGAGGGATAAATTGAATATGAGATTAAACTAGCAAGAAATATAAAAACAGATTGTAAGAGCTTCTACATGTATATAAAATGGAAAAGATTAGCGGAAGTAGATGTGGGTCCCTTAGAGGCAGAGACAAGAGAAATTATAATAACGAATAAGGAAATGGCAGAGACGTTAAACAAATATTCTGTATCTGTCTTCACAGTAGAAGTCACAGAAAACATACCAGAAATAGCAGGGAACCAAGGGTTTAATGAGAGGGAAGAACTTAAAGTAATTAAGATTAGTAAAGAAAACGTTTTAGAAAAATTAATGGGACTAAAAGTTGACAAATCCCCTGGACCTGATGGCCTACATCCTAGGGTCCTAGAAGAGGTGGTTGCAGAGATAGTGGATGCATTGGTTTTGATCTTCCAGAATTCCCCAGATTCTAGAACGGTCCCCGTGGATTGGAAGGTAGCAAATGTAACCCCGCTATTCAAGAAAGGAGGGAGAGAGAAAACAGGGAACTACAGGCCAGTTAGCCTGATATCAGTAGCAGGGAAAATGCTAGATTCTGTTATTAAGGGCGTAGTAACAGGGCACTTAGAAAATCATAATACAATTTGGCAGAGTCAACATAGTTTTACGAAAGGGAAATCGTGTTTGACAAATCCATTCGAGTTTTTGAGGGTGTAACTAGCAGGGTAGATAAGGGGGAAATCAGTGGATGTAGTATACTTGGATTTTCACAAGGCATTCGATAAGGTGCCACATAATCTTATATAATGTGAGGTTATTCACTTTGTTATATAAGATTAGGGCTCATGGAATTGAGGGTAATATATTAATATGGATTGAGGATTGGTTAATGGACAGAAAACAGAGAGTTGAAATAAACAGGTCATTTTCAGGTTGGCAGGCTGTAACTAGTGGAGCACCGCAGGGATCGGTGCTTGGCCCTCAGCTATTTACAATCTATGCTAACGATTTAGATAAAGGGACTGATTATAATGTATCCAAGTTTGCTAAAGATGCAAAGCTGGGTGGGAAAGTAAGCTGTGAGGAGGACACAAAGCGTCTGCAAAGGGATATCGACAGGTTAAGAGAGTGGGCAAGAAAGTGGCAGATGTAGTATAATGTGGGGAAATGTGAGGTTATTCACTTTGGTAGGAATAATTTTTAAATGGTGAGAAACTATTAAATGTTGGTGGTCAGAGGGATTTAGGTGTCCTTGTACACAAAACACAGAAAGTTTACAGCAAACAATTAGGAAGGTAAATTGTATGTTGGCCTTTATTGCAAGGGGGTTGGAGCACAAGAGTAAAGAAGTCTTGCTGCAATTGTACAATTGAGACCACGCCTGGAATAGTATGTGCAGTTTTGGTCTCCTTACCTAAGGAAGGATATACTTGCCTTGGAGGTGGTGCAACGAAGGTTCACTAGATTGATTCCTGGGATGAGAAGGTTGTCCCACGAGGAGAGATTGAGTAAAATGGGCCTATATTTTCTGAGTTTAGAAGAATGAGAGGTGATCTCATTGAAACATAAGATTCTAAGACAGGTTGATGCTGAGAGGATATTTCCCCTGACTGGAGAGTCTAGAACTAGGGGACATAGTCTCAGGATAAAGGGTCGGACATTTAAGATTCAGATAAGGAGGAATTTCTTCACTCAGAGGGTCGTAAATACTTGGAATTCTCTCCCCCCGAGGGCTGTGGAAGAGTATATTCAAGACGGAGGTCGATAGATTTTTGGGCTCTAAGGGAATCAAGGGATTTGGGGATTGGGCGGGAAAGTGAGGTCGAAGGTCAGCCATGATCTTATTGAATGGTGGAGCAGACTCAAGGGGCCATATGGCCTACTTCTGCTCCTATTTCTTATGTAATCATCAGACACAGAGTGACTGAGCACTTGGACATGTATGGGCTATCAAAAAGAGTCAGCATGGATTTGCGAAGGACAGGCTATATCTGACGAATCTAGTTGAATTTTTTCAGGCGGTCACTAATCAGGTAGAAAAAAGACTAAGGATGTTACCTGTATGGACTTCCAGAAGGCATTCGATAAGGTTCTATACAAAAGATTGTTGGCAATAATGAGAGCACACGGAATTGGAGGTAGCTTTTTGAGTTGGGTTGGAAATTAGCTGGGAAGTAAGAGACAGCGAGTGGATCAAAGAGTAGTACTCAGATTGGCAGGATGTAACAAGTGGTGTTCCCCAAGCACCTGTTCTGGGCCTCAACTTTTTAACGGCTCGGATGAAGGAAGAGATAGTTGTAAATCCAAGTATGCAGACGATACTAAATTAGGTGGGACAGTAAGTAGTGCAAATGGGAGCCGAAAGTTGCAAAGGGACATAGACAGATTAAGTGAGTGGGCAAAACTATACCAGATGGAGTTTAATGTGGGCAAGTGTGAGGACTTCCACTTTGGATCAACGAAAGATAAATCAGAGTATTTTTAAATGGTGAGAAACTAGGAGCTGCAGAGGAGCAAAGGGACTTGGGAGTCCAGGAACAAAAATCATTTAAAGCTAATGGACAGGTACAAAAAGCTAATGGAATGTTAGCCTTTATCTCAAGGGGGCTGAATTACAAAGGGGAGGAAGTTATACTCCAGTTATATAGAGTTGGTCAGATCTGGATTACTACTTTCAGTTCTGGGCACCGTGCCTCAGGAAGGATATATTGGCCTTCCAAACGGTGCAGCACAGATTCACCAGAATGATACTGGGGCTTAGAGGGTTAAATTATGAAGACAGGTTGCATAAAGTGGGTTTGTATTCCCTTGAGTATAGAAGATTGAGGGGTGATTTGATCGAGGTGTTTAAGATGTTATAAGGATTCGACAGGATAGATAAAGAGAAACTGTTTCCTCTGATGGGAGGTTCAAGAACGAGATGACATATTCTTAAAATTACAGCCAGGCCAGTTAGGACAGAAATCAGGAAGCACTTTTTCACACAAAGGGTAATAGAAATCTGGAATTCTCTGCCCCAAAAGGCTGTGGATGCTTGAACAATTGGTGCTTTCAAGACTGAGATAGATAGATAGATTTTTTTGTTAGTTATGGGTTTCAAGGGATATGGGACTACGGTAGGTACAGATCAGCCATGATCTAATTGAGTGGCGGAGCAGGCTCTAGGGGCTGAACGGCCTGGTCCCATTCCTGTAAATGGATTTTCAGGAGGCATTTGATAAGGTGTCTCACAAGAGGCTTGTTAGAAAAATTCAGGCATTTAGTACAAGGAAATGCAGGAGGACAGATAAAAAGTTAGCTGAAGAACAGGAAACTAGAGTTAGGGTCTTGCTCAGATTACAAAAGGGTTGGAAGTGGTGTGCCTCCGGGGTCAGTGTTGGGTCTATCTTTGTTCTCCATGTATTTATAGATGATTTGGATTTGTGAATAGGGAACATAATCTTGAAATTTCCTCAAGACACAAAAGGAGGAGGTTTAGCAAACAAAGAGGATTTTAAACAACTTCAGGATTTCATAGACAGGCTAGCATAAAAGGCAGACATGTGGCAGATGCAATTTGATCACTGCAAGTATCCATCGGACTGGAATCAAAAACATGCACTTATTGTAAGAGGCACCACGACACTGATCAAGGCTTAAGTCCCGACACCTACTCCGCTCATCAGCGACTAATTTCTCGATGGGGGCCATCAACAGGCGTTAAGTCCCTATTTTACATTTTTATGGGTCCTAATGCCTGTTTTAGGCATCCGACTATCCCACTACTAAAATGTTATGCTTTGCACCCGTTTTACACCCAATGAATACCAATTTTTACCCCAGAGTGTCATCCCACCACAGTTTAGTCCTTCCTGAAACATGATGAGCTAGCCACCAATATAGAACCTAAAGAAATGCAAAGCAATGAATGGAGGAGACAGTCCTCCCTGATATACTGTCAAAGGATTTTTGTTTTGTTAATGAAAAATGGATTTTGAAGTGTAGATATTTAATTATGACTTTTTTTAGTAATTACCTGCAGCAGGATTGCAGCGGATCGAGTGAATAGGACCAAAATGGCTTGTTGGCGTAACCCGTGCAATTCCAGCACTGGAAACAGCTGACTGACCCGCACTGTTCAGATTTCTTTTCTCAGACTTCTCTCTGTGAATCACAGTAAAGTTAACTTCTGAATGGAAGAAATATGATGACCAAAAAGTTTTAACTTTCCAGTTTAATTTAGTTTCAACCTAGGCAGCTGCTTGTCTTCATTTGTATTTCTTTTTCTTTGTGCTCCTCTTTTACCATGCACCTTTTCCATGCTGAAGAGCTGGGCACAGGGTATGCTCTATTAGCATGTTTACTTTACTGCACTGCTGCCAATAGCAGCTCTAAATTCAGCAGCAGTCAAGTAAGTGAGGCAGTACTGCTGTCATTGGAGGGCCCAAGTTCCACCAAAAGACGTTGTTTCCACAGGCTGATTCAGAGGCACATTTTCCCCAGGGCAATAGAGAAAAAGGCTCCTGCCAGAGGTAAACCTGCCTATATAGACCAATGAAGTGGTTTTCCATTTGCTGACCTGTACAGACATTCCCCAGGCACTTTGGAAGATATGGCAACCAGAAATAAAGTCACAAATCATGACGTAAAAACTTGATGTTTTTCTGCGCCCAAATATCTGTGGAATCTCCCCTGTATATAAAAATGGAGCAGGTTCCACATCAGCGAGGCTTGGAGTTAATATTGTTATCTTAAAAACATTATCAGACATGCCATAATGTAACTGCCTCTATCAAAGACCGGACTGGGATAATCCACTCAGGTGATTTCCCTTTCTTACTACAAGGAAGAACCCAGCGTTTGCTGGGGATTCTCTCAACTCGATTGACATCAGGGACTTTCACTGCAGAGAAATGCATGCCTGAATCCCTGCCCTACCAATCCACAATGCAATTGAGTGGTGTACCAAACTATGGAACCACCAGGCAGTTGTTATTATAATAACGTCAAATTTTCAATTGCTATTTTTGGTACAATAGCATCACAAAGATCTTGGAATGTGGACTAGAGGACAGATGTAATACAGCTTGGATGACAACAATTCCATCTTATTACAGGGCAGCAGACCTGATAATACTACAATAGATTGATGCTCTGAATTTGTATTGGACAGCACACCCAAGAACATTCTTGACTACGTTTTAAACTCTATCCATTTCACAATTATTTCCTGCTTGTTTTCTGACCAAGATTACTTAGACATAAAATTTTTTAAAAATTACTGCATGCTTTTAAATCTTTTGCAACTTCAGGATGGCAATCCAACGTTGTATTAGAGGGTGGCTTGGATTATGGCAAGATGGTAGTGTTGTAACTTTAGCAATGGGTCATGTTCATCAGACTATATCCTGAAAGTTATGGTACTGGCGTTTTTCCAAATTATTGTGCATCTCTACATACATTGCATGAACACGCATGTCAATACAATAGCAAGCCAACATGGAAATAACTTCTAATAAGACAAATAAAAAGTAATACAGATAATTTGACAAAATAAAAGGTTTTATACAGAGTACACACACCACTCCATATTCATGAGTTACATGCAATACTTCCTTCCAACACATACATTCCATTTTTCATTGTATTTCTGAACACATTTTTGGGCAATCATGAGGCGCTGTGGGCCATCAGCAGCAGCAGAATTGTATTCCACCACAATCTGTAACCTCATGGCCCGGCATATTCCTCACTCTACCATTACCAACAAGCCAGGGGATCAACCCTGGTTCAATGAGGAGTGCAGAAGAGCATGCCAGGAGCAGCACCAGGCGTACCTAAAAATGAGGTGCCAATCTGGTGAAGCTACAACTCAGGACGACATGCATGCTAAACAGCAGAAGCAACATGCTATAGACAGATCAGATCAAAGCACTGTGGTCCTGCCACATCCAGTCGTGAATGGTGGTGGACAATTAAACAACTAACGGGAGGAGGAGGCTCCGTAAACATCCCCATCCTCAAATGATGGCGGAGACCAGCATGAGTGCAAAAGACAAGGCTGAAGCGTTTGCAACCATCTTCAGCCAGAAGTGCTGAGTGGATGATCCATCTCGGCCTCCTCCCAATATCCCCACCATCACAGATGCCAGTCTTCAGCCAATTCGATTCACTCCACGTGATATCAAGAAACGGCTGAGTGCACTGGATACAGCAAAGGCGATGGGCCCCGACAACATCCTGGCTGTAGTGCTGAAGACTTGTGCTCCAGAACTAGCTGCGCCTCCAGCCAAACAGTTCCATTACAGCTACAACATTGGCATCTACCCGACAATGTGGAAAATTGCCCAGGTATGTCCTGTCCAAAAAAGCAGGACAGATCCAATCCAGCCAATTACCGCCCCATCAGTCTACTCTCAATCATCAGCAAAGTGATGGAAGGTGTCGACGACAGAGTTATTAAGCGGCACTTACTCACCTATAACCTGCTCACCGATGCTCAGTTGGGGTTCCGCCAGGACCACTCAGCTTCAGACCTCATTACAGCCTTGGTCCAAACATGGACAAAAGAGCTGAATTCCAGAGGTGAGGTGAGAGTGACTGCCCTTGACATCAAGGTAGCATATGACCAAGTGTAGCACCAAGGAGCCCTAATAAAATTGAAGTCAATGGGAATCAGGGGGAAAACTCTCCAGTGGCTGGAGTCATACCTAGCACAAAAGGAAGATGTTAGCGGTTGTTGGAGGCCAATCATCCCAGCCCCAGGACATTGCTGCAGGAGTTCCTCAGGGCAGTGTCCTAGGCCCAACCATCTTCAGCTGCTTCATCAATGACCTTCCCTCCATCATAAGGTCAGAAATGGGGATATTCGCTGATGAATGCACAGTGTTCAGTTCCATTTGCAACCCCTCAGATAATGAAGCAGTCCGTGCTCGCATGCAGCAAGACCTGGACAACATCCAGGCTTGGGCTCATAAGTGGCAAGTAACATTCGCGCCAGACAAGTGCCAGGCAATGACCATCTCCAACAAGAGAGTGTCTAACCATCTCCCCTTGACATTCAACGGCATTACCATCGCCGAATCCCCCAACATCCTGGGGGTCACCATTGACCAGAAACTTAACTGGACCAGCCACATAAATACTGTGGTTTTAAGAGCAGGTCAGAGGCTGGGTATTCTGTGGCGAGTGACTCACCTCCTGACTCCCCAAAGCCTTTCCACCATCTACAAGGCACAAGTCAGGAGTGTGATGGAATACTCTCCACTTGCCCGGACAAGTGCAGCTCCAACAACACTCAAGAAGCTCGACACCTTACAGGACACTTGATTGGCACCCCATCCACCACCCGAAACATTCACTCCCTTCACCACCGGCGCACAGTGGCTGCAGTGTGTACCATCCACAGGATGCACTACAGCAACTCACCAAGGCTTCTTCGACAGCACCTCCAAAAACCCGCGACCTCTACCACCTAGAAGGACAAGAGCAGCAGGCACATGGGAACAATACCACCTGCATGTTCCCCTCCAAGTCACACACCATCCCGACTTGGAAATATATCGCCGTTTCTTCATCGTCGCTGGGTCAAAATCCTGGAACTCCCTACCTAACACTACCTAACAGCACTGTGGGAGAACCTTCACCACGCGGACTGCAGCGGTTCAAGAAGGCGGCTCACCACCACCTTCTCAAGAGCAATTGGGGATGGGCAATAAATGCTGGCCTCACCAGCGACGCCCACATCCCATGAACGAGTAAAGAAAAACCTACTCACGTTGTCATAAATGTTTCTTACAAATTTGTAAAAATACAAAATGACATTAATGTTTTTAAACGAATACTGTTTTGAGACCTGTGGGATCAAATTCTATGCATACAATACAATGTTGTCCCTAAAGAGGGAGCAACGCCTCTAAGTTGAGGCAATGGAAGGGTAAACGCCTAATTAACTCAGCAAATCAAAAATAAACTGAGAATAGTTTTCTTGGGCGATGATTTTGGATAACATTATAAGATTTATTCCAGAATAATTTAAAATATAGCATACCAACTAACTTTAATCCAGTATTTATACTTTTCAAAAAGTGACAACTCTACAAATTGTTGAGGTTAATCTATTGCAAACCCAATACCCCCCCCTTCCCTTAAGACTTCCATTGAAAATCAAATTAAAATAAAAACTCTCTCAATGTTTTAACAGTTTTGTAGTATTCTATAAATGTATACATGCCACAAGCCATTTCCTAGCCAAGGCAGGCAGTCAGGTAACCTTCTTCTCACCTGATAAAGCCACGTTTGCTGAAGATCTAGCAGGTGTGACCGCGCTTCCTCCTATTTCTCTATCCACTGTTGTGGAGAGATATCTAGTGTCACTTTGCATCTCTCTATCAGCACAACAGAGGTCATAAACTCAGTGATAATTGCTAGGTAAATGTTTACATTCATTTGTTGTGGCACTCTAGTGTGCTACAAGAATGAAAAAGGTTCATCCAAATTAAAATTTTCAGTAATCAAGTCCTCAAGAACAGCAATAAAAACTAAACCAATATTTTATACAACTACCAAAATAGCATCAACATAACTCAAATGAAATAGGAATGCTTTGTATTCTGAAAAATTGTCAGTGTAATTACTAGATCAGAGTTGTGAATCTTTGAGTACAATCTATGATTATGCACACTATCCCTACATTAAACTCATAGTATGTTATTGTAAAATCAACAATTTTAATAAACTTACTTTTCAAGTTCTAATTGCATCTTCAGCTTTTTCTTCGCTCCTAATGTGAGTGTTTCAAATTTGTTCAGATCTTCTTCAGTAAGGCTGAGGAACTGCAAAAAATAATCTAAGTTATTAGTCTAACTGAAAATACAAGATTTAACTAGAATTTAACTTTTAACTACCACTCAACAGATCAAAGTAGTGTTATTAAATAAATGCATTATTAAATTACAGCAAAGCTACTTACTGGAAAGGTTTAAAAAAGTCTGTTTCAGGGACTTGTCTCATTTTTGTAGGGAACACTGAAGTCCACAGCTTTGCATTGTCTTTAGAAGTATCTTTAAATGCCTTGGCTATGCTCTGATTATCTTCCTCATTCTTCAAGAAAGGTTCAATTTCCACATATAAATAACATATACTGCTGTCAACTCACAGGGGAAAGAACTTCCAAAAACTGCTTTTTTGAGAAATTCACACCCTGTGCAATCAGAATATTTTCCTCGCTCAGCTGCAAGTGAAGTATTATTCTCAACAATCTCTCTAGTTCTTTAAACAATAGCAGCCAGCAACACCAAGAGTACTGTAACTTCATGTACCGTAAACACCAGAGTAGCTTCAGACCATGCCCTACGAAAAAAAGAAATGATGGTTCGGCTGGGAGGGTGGTTAGTCGGTGAGAGTTGAATCTCTTTCAAAGAGTGAAGACGACTATAAATAATCTAGTAGAATTTCTAATTTATTCAACCCCCACATACAAATATGATCAAACCTAGGGTCTGTATGGTTTAACTGATGGGCAGAATTTTGAAACTGTATAAATATTGACAAATTATGTTAGAAAATACAAATGAAAAACTAAAACAAATATTCTCACCAGAAACTCAGTTTGATTTTAAAAATCTCAGCTGTACCAGAAAGTCGTGGCCAGAGGTTCACCATGCTCTTTTTCCTTTTCTGGGTGAATTGCATGCCCCACTTTTACTTGATTTTATGCTGCTTTTAATTGAACAAAAACAGATCTGTAACACCCAAGATATGAAATTAAGTGAAACTGGAAAAAAAATCACTAAAAATAAACACCAAGCCACCCAAAAGCAGCAAGAATCAGAAAGCTTAATACCATAGGAATGTCAAAGCAGAACAAAAATCAATGGAAAAATTCTGAAAGAAGTTGATTTTCAGGACCCCTAAAAAAACACAGCTGTATCAAAGCAGCTGTGTTTTGACCTGGCAAGATTGTAACCCTTAATGAAAGCATGCATACTGCTCATCTGTGCCTTTATCCAAATAGAATGAGCTCTAACTTTCCTTAATGGGAATTCTGTTTGCTGTTCTGCAAAATAACCCTTAATGAATTGGATTTGGGCAACTCAGCCAAAGCAATCATGTAAGGAGCTTCATCTTTAGATCGACAGGATTTAAGAACATAACAAATATAAGCAGCAGTAGGCCATATGGCTCCTCGAGCCTTCTTCGCCATTCACTAAGTTCAAGACCGATCATCTACCTCAACTCCACTTTCCCGTCCTATCCCCATATCCCTTGATTCCCTTAGTGTCCAAAAATCTATCAATTTCAGTCTTGAATATACTCAACGACTGAGCATCCACAGCCCCCCTGGATAGAGAAATCCAAAAGATTCACAACCTTCTGAGTGAAGACATTTTTCCTCATCTTAGTCCTAAATGGCCAACCCCTTTTATTGAGACTATGAGCCCTAGTACTAGTCTCTCCGGCCAGGGGAAACAGCCTCTCAGCATCTACCCTGTCAAGCCCTCTCAGAATCTTATAGGTTTCAATGAGATCACCTCTCATTCTTCTAAAATCCAGAAAATATAGGCCCATTCTACTCAATCTCTCCTCATAGAATAACCCTCATATCCCAGGAATCAATCTAGTGAACCTTTGTTGCACTCCCCTCTAAGGCAAGTATATCCTTCCTGAGATAAGACAACCAAAACTGTATGGAGAACTCCAGGTGTGGTCTCACTATATAATTGCAGCAATATCTCCTTACTCTCATTCCCGAACCCCCTCGCAATAAAGGCTAATGTACCAACTGCCTTCCTAATTGCTTACTCTACCTGCGTGTATCAGTGTCCTGTACTGCCTAGCAGGGAGTAACATGAGGAAATATACTTCACTATCTATATTTGCTACCTTCTGTTTAATGACTGGTTTATATATGCTTGTTATACATTGACTGTACTTGAAAGACAATGTGCAAATCCACAGGTGGGTTTATAAAGAGCTTTAGGAACTTCTTGTCTAAATGTGCAGGATTTATACATCTGTGTCCTGTATCTCCTAGTCTTATGATACATTCGCTCAACAACAGACTCTCTCTAAAGCCGGTTTACGCAAAGGGACATTGCAACAACAACTTGCATTTATATAGCGCCTTTAATGCAGTACGAGCAATTATCAAACAAAATTTGACATAGAGCCACATAAGGAGATATTAGAATAGATGGCCAAAAGCTTGGTCAGAGAGGTAGGTTTTAAAGAGCGTCTTAAAAAGGAGGAGAGGTTTAGGGAGGGAATTACAGAGCTTAGGGCCTAGACAGCTCTTGGCACGGTCGCCAACGGTGGAGCAAATAAAATTGGGGATGCGTAAGAGGCCAGAATTGGAGCAGCGCAGAGATCTCAGAAGGTTGTAGGGCTGGGGGAGGTGACAGAGATAGGAAGGGGCAAGGCCATGATGGGTACGGTAGCATAGTGGTTATGTTACTGGGCTAGTAATCCAGAGGCCTGGACTAAAATCCAGAGTCAGGAGTTCAAATCCCGCCACGGCAGCTGGCGAATTTAAATTCAATTAATTAATTAAATTCAATTAATTAAATAAAAAAAATCTGGAATTAAAATACTAGTATCAGTAATGATGGCCATGAAACTACCGGATTGTCGTAAAAACCCATCTGGTTCACTAATGTCCTTTAGGGAAGGAAGCCTGCCGCCCTTACCCGGTCTGGCCTATATGTGACTCCAGACCCACAGCAATGTGGTTGATTCTTAATTGCCCTCTGAAATGGCCTAGCAAGCCACTCAGTTGTAAAATCTCGCTACGAAAAGTCATAATAAGAATAAAACCGGACGGACCACCCGGCATCGGACCTCTAGGCACCGGACACGACAACGGCAAAACACCAAGCCCAGTCGACCCTGCAAGGTCCTCCTTACTAACATCTGGGGACTTGTGCCAAAATTGGGAGAGCTGTCCCACAGACTAGTCAAGCAACAGCCTGACATAGCCATACTCACAGAATCATATCTTTCAGCCAATGTCCCAGACTCTTCCATCACCATCCCTGGGTATGTCCTGTCCCACCGGCAGGACAGACCCACCAGAGGTGGCGGTACAGTGATATACAGTCAGGAGGGAGTGGCCCTGGGAGTCCTCAACATTGACTCTGGACCCCATGAAATCTCATGGCATCAGGTCAAACATGGGCAAGGAAACCTCCTGCTGATTACCACCTACCGTCCTCCCTCAGCTGATGAATCAGTCCTCCTCCATGTTGACCACCACTTGGAGGAAGCACTGAGGGTAGCAAGGGCACAAAATGTACTCTGGGTGGGGGACTTCAATGTCCATCACCAAGAGTGGCTCGGTAGCACCACTACTGACCGAGCTGGCCGAGTCCTGAAGGACATAGCTGCCAGACTGGGCCTGCGGCAGGTGGTGAGCGAACCAACACGAGGGAAAAACTTACTTGACCTCGTCCTCACCAATATACCTGTCGCAAATGCATCTGTCCATGACAGTATTGGTAGGAGTGACCACCGCACAGTCCTCGTGGAGATGAAGTCCCGTCTTCGCACTGAGGACACCATCCAACGTGTTGTGTGGCACTACCACCGTGCTAAATGGGATAGATTCAGAACAGATCTAGCAGCTCAAAACTGGGCATCCATGAGGCGCTGTGGGCCATCAGCAGCAGCAGAATTGCATTCCAGCACAATCTGTAACCTCATGGCCCGGCATATTCCTCACTCTACCATTACCAACAAGCCAGGGGATCAACCCTGGTTCAATGAGGAGTGTAGAAGAGCATGCCAGGAGCAGCACCAGGCGTACCTAAAAATGAGGTGCCAAGCTGGTGAAGCTACAACTCAGGACTACATGCATGCTAAACAGCGGAAGCAACATGCTATAGACAGAGCTAAGCGATTCCACAACCAACGGATCAGATCAAAGCTCTGCAGTCCTGCCACATCCAGTCGTGAATGGTGGTGGACAATTAAACAACTAACGGGAGGAGGAGGCTCTGCAAACATCCCCATTCTCAATGATGGCGGAGTCCAGCACGTGAGTGCAAAAGACAAGGCTGAAGCGTTTGCAACCATCTTCAGCCAGAAGTGCCGAGTGGATAATCCATCTCAGCCTCCTCCCGATATCCCCACCATCACGGAAGCCAGTCTTCGGCCAATTCGATTCACTCCACGTGATATCAAGAAACGGCTGAGTGCACTGGATACAGCAAAGGCTATGGGCCCTGACAACATCCCAGCTGTCGTGCTGAAGACTTGTGCTCCAGAACTAGCTGCGCCTCTAGCCAAGCTGTTCCAGTACAGCTACAACACTGGCATCCACCCGACAATGTGGAAAATTGCCCAGGTATGTCCTGTCCACAAAAAGCAGGACAAATCCAATCCGGCCAATTACCGCCCCATCAGTCTACTCTCAATCATCAGCAAAGTGATGGAAGGTGTCGTCGACAGTGCTATCAAGCGGCACTTACTCACCAATAACCTGCTCACCGATGCTCAGTTTGGGTTCCGCCAGGACCACTCGGCTCCAGACCTCATTACAGCCTTGGTCCAAACATGGACAAAAGAGCTGAATTCCAGAGGTGAGGTGAGAGTGACTGCCCTTGACATCAAGGCAGCATTTGACCGAGTGTGGCACCAAGGAGCCCTAGTAAAATTGAAGTCAATGGGAATCAGGGGGAAAACTCTCCAGTGGCTGGAGTCATACCTGGCACAAAGGAAGATGGTAGTGGTTGTTGGAGGCCAGTCATCTCAGCCCCAGGGCATTGCTGCAGGAGTTCCTCAGGGCAGTGTCCTTGGCCCAACCATCTTCAGCTGCTTCATCAATGACCTTCCCTCCATCATAAGGTCAGAAATGGGGATGTTCGCTGATGAATGCACAGTGTTCAGTTCCATTTGCAACCCCTCAGATAATGAAGCAGTCCGAGCCCGCATGCAGCAAGACCTGGACAACATCCAGGCTTGGGCTGATAAGTGGCAAGTAACATTCGCGCCAGATAAGTGCCAGGCAATGACCATCTCCAACAAGAGAGAGTCTAACCACCTCCCCTTGACATTCAACGGCATTACCATCGCCGAATCCCCCACCATCAACATCCTGGGGGTCACCATTGACCAGAAACTTAACTGGACCAGCCATATAAATACTGTGGCTACGAGAGCAGGTCAGAGGCTGGGTATTCTGCGGCGAGTGACTCACCTCCTGACTCCCCAAAGCCTTTCCACTATCTACAAGGCACAAGTCAGGAGTGTGATGGAATACTCTCCACTTGCCTGGATGAGTGCAGCTCCAACAACACTCAAGAAGCTCGACACCATCCAAGATAAAGCAGCCCGCTTGATTGGCACCCCATCCACCACCCTAAACATTCACTCCCTTCACCACCGGCGCACTGTGGCTGCAGTGTGCACCATCCACAGGATGCACTGCAGCAACTCGCCAAGGCTTCTTCGACAGCACCTCCCAAACCCGCGACCTCTACCACCTAGAAGGACAAGGGCAGCAGGCGCATGGGAACAACACCACCTGCACGTTCCCCTCCAAGTCACACACCATCCCGACTTGGAAATATATCGCCGTTCCTTCATTGTCGCTGGGTCAAAATCCTGGAACTCCCTTCCTAACAGCACTGTGGGAGAACCGTCACCACGCGGACTGTAGCGGTTCAAGAAGGCGGCTCACCACCACCTTCTCGAGGGCAATTAGGGATGGGCAATAAATGCCGGCCTTGCCAGCGACGCCCACATCCCGTGAACGAATAAAAAAAAATGCAGGGATTTGAAAACAAGAATGAGAATTTTAAAATCATAGTGTTGCCGGACGGGGAGCCAATGTCGGTCAGCGAGCACAGAGGTGATGGGTGAACAGGACTTGGTGCGAGTTAGAATATGGGCAGCAGAGTTTTGGATGAGCTCAAGTTTACAGAGTACAAAGTGGGAGGCCAGTCAGGAGAGCGTTGGAATAGTCAAATCTCGAGGTAACAAAGGCATAGATAAGGGTTTCAGCAGCAGATGAGCTGAGGCAGGGGCGGAGATAGGCAATGTTATGGAGGTGGAAGTAAGTGGTCTTGGTGATGGACAGGATATGGGGTCGGAAACTCAACTCAGGGTCAAATTGGATGCCAAGGTTGCAAACAGTCTGGCTCGCAACCTTAATTCCTAAATCACAAGCAAACACAACTTAAAATCAATTTTGCTACTGCACAACAGTCCAACCTATTTGTTAGAAGAGCACCAGTTCTAATGGTGACCTTCTTTATGACTCTGTTTCTTTTTAATTGATTCATCAGAATCAGTCCTTCACAAGGTGAAGATCAAGAGCAGCACCAGCAGAAGAGAGAAAATATCAAACATATGTGCAGCCAGCTACAGCAAACTACTACAAGTCAACCCTGAATGACATTCACAGCTGGAGAAACTTGTAGCTTTGGACCATTAACCCTTCAGACTGAAAAGGGAGATCAGATGGCAAGAGACATTTCGAGGAGGAAAAAAATATCGCCCAGTGCAACTGTAAAAAATATATTTGAAACCCTGGGAGAGTGTGTTGAGCGCTGTAGAGTACTGTACTGTACTTGGACTGTGGGTTCTACCAAGGCTAATACTTCAGATCACACTGGACTAGCCCAAAGTGTTGCTTAATGAAGCAATCAATTAATAGATTATTCAGAGTGCTGGCATACACTAACCTGATTCAGATAAGCTGTGGACAGTACTGTGATGGAGATTATTCTGAGGAATGTATCAAAAGAATTCCATTGCAACCCAACTAGCAACTAGAACAAGCAGAAGGGAAATGTAGCATCTTCTGAGAGTAGCCTGGAGGTTCTCAAGAGGTTGGTAAAGGGTGACTCACAAGAAAAGATCATAGCTGAGTATGGTGTGTGAAGAGGCCATCATAGTAGACGTGAAGAGAAAACGCAGCAAAATAGAGACAGTGCAGTAAAATTGTCATAAGGAAGCTGTAGGCACCTGTACCAAAATGCAAAGTTGGGCATGGCACTTTTTCTATGCACCCATTAGTGGCTCCTTCCTGCAGAAGGATGTACTGGACCTCAACAAACCATTGAATACAGGTGCAAATTTTACAGCAAGCTCAGGATTGTTGGATCATGGGAAAAAGCACCATGGTGCAAGAAAGCTGTCCATCTGTCGAGATAAACTGATCCAAACGTTATGGGCTCCTTCAGTGAGAAATTCAAGAAAATAACTTGAAGGAAACCTCACCCAGAACATAAGAAATAGGAGCAGGAGTAGGCCATCCGGCCCCTCGAGCCTGCTCCGCCATTCAACAAGATCATGGCTGATCTTCGACCTCAATGCCATTTTCCTGCACATCCCCATATTCCTTGATGCCTTTAATATCTAGAAATCTATCGATCTCTGTTTTGAATGTACACAGGTGGAAATGCCATCCAACAAGATGATTGCTGCATGTGACTGACAATCCAAGCATGCAGTAACGACAGCAGGATACATAAGCTGCCATTAGTGGGGATTAGGAAATTTATCATAGAATAATAGTTTTACATTTGGCCCATTTTGTCTATGTTAGTTCCCTGAATGAGCTATCCACTTAGTTCCATTCCCATGCACTGTAAAACTTTCTTTTTCAACTATTTATCCCCTTCCGTTTTCCAAGCTATTATGGGTTTTGCTTTTACCACTGTGTCTGCTGGGCCTTCCATGTCTCAATAAACTTCTGCATAAAAAGTTTTCCCCTATGCTTTCCCTTTATTCTTTTGATGATTTTAAATTTTGTAACTCATCAAAAACACTCACTTCTGTGCACCTTTATGAGATCTCCTCTTAATCTTCTCTGTTTCAGTGAAGAGGCTGAGTTTTTTTTATTCTCTTCAAATAACTAAAGCCTTTCATCCCCAACATCATAAGCAAATTGTTCCTGTATCTTCTTCATGGCCTTGAAGTCCTTTCTAAAGTAGGGCACCTGAAACAGGGCACAACATTCTAAATGTGGTCTAACCAATGATTTGTATAGGTTGAGCATTGCCTCTTCACTTTTGTACAACAATGCTCCTATTTATAAAACCTAGGACGCAATACACATCTTTTTAAATACCACATGTTCTCTCACTTTTAAAGATTTGAGTGTGATGATCCCCAGGTCGCTCTGCTTTTCTACTCTTTTAAAGTTTTAAAAGTTAGTGTATATTTCCTCACATTCTTCCTTCCAAAATTCACCTTCTCATGTTTTTCTGCATTAAATATTATTTGACATCTACCTGCCCAATCCAGCACCTATATCTCCCTTGTAAAGTGGCTTACACTCTTTTTCAGTTAACCACACTCCCTATTTTTGTGTCATCATATGTACATTGAAAAGAGCAATGGTCCTACCAACGACCCCTGGGGGACACCACTGTTTGCATCTTTCCGGTCGAAAAAAATCCATCAATAATTATGTTTCCTGTACTTGAAACAACTTTCCATCCATGCAGCCACATTACCTTTAATACCATGGGCTCTAAATTGGGCCGTGTAGTGCCCGTTGTTGTTTCGGTGCTACGCGGCCTCCCGAGTATCCAAGATGGCACCATGGATGCACAAGCACGCTTCTGGCGTGACGTGCGCCATCTTGGTAAAGGGTTTAGCGCATGCGCAGATAACGAACGCTGGCATCATGTAAAGTAGGGAGAATATGCGCTTGACCAATGTGCAATGCTAACTTAAAGTGATAGACACTATTTTGGCATTTAACGCTCCATTCAATGCACTGTCTTAACCATGACCATCCAAACATGTCTTACAATGCCTGGAGGACCCCCCACACCAGCGCTATTTAAAGGGACCATGCAGGATTTACAGGTTAGTTGCTGGATTATTGCTTCTGACTGCTGATGCATTTTAACTGTTTTTGGAGGTCTCCTATACTTGAATACTAGGACGAGGGGACATAGTCTAACATTTAGTGCCAGGACGTGCAGGAATGAAGTTAGGAAACGCTTCGACATGCAAAGGGTGGGAGAAGTTTGGAATGCTCTTCTGCAAACGGCAGTTGATGCTAGCTCAATTGTGAACTTTAAATCTGAGATTGATAGATTTCTGTGAACCAAGTGTATTAAGGGATTTGGGGCTAAGGTGGGTATATGGAGCTAGGTAACAGATCAACCATGATTTCATTGAATGGCAGAACAGACTCGAGGGCTAAATGACACTGCCACTTGCTGCCTTCTGTTATGTGCCACCTTCTCCTGCAAGAAAGCAGGACATGTGTCTGGGTGATGTGCCTGTCATAGTTGAATAGCTGCCAGTGTGTGTGGCCTCTGAGTTGTGGGGGTGTGGCTTGCAACAGTGGTAATGTGTGAGGGTGAGAGGAAGCATCTGATTGGAAGAGTTGAGTACTGATTGAAAGAGTTTGTTGGTAGGTGGGTGATGGGGGTGTACTGCGTGGAGCTGTGGATGCAGCTAGTGCTGCAGTTGGTAGGAATTGCCACTTGACAGTTGACCTCACTCACCTTGACCACTTGTGTCAAAGCATTGAACTTCTTCCTGCAGTGCATCCATGATCGTGGTGCCATGCGCCTGGCAGTGACTGCATCCCCTACTCCTCCCAACGCCTTTTGGGCGTATGTCTGGAGGGCCTCTTGCCCCCTCCCCCCGCTCCCCTGTCAATATAGAATGCCCCTCCTTCTGTCCACCTCTTGCACCAAGGCCTCTAGTGCATCAACAGAGAACCTTGGTGCACACACTCTCGCAGGCCTGGTACCAACTCGAACCAGCAGATTGGTGAGGTCTGGCATGCAGATTGGAGGATGTGGGATTTAGTGGTGCGCAACCTTTATTCAATACTGTAACATAACTCAACAGTTTGTAAACATTGGGACAGGACCTGCATCTGTGTCTTACAATGTGCGATGTCTGATCTCTGTTCAGATTCCTTGCAGATCCGTATCTTATTTTTAGCAAATAACAGGTACCGTACCTTTAAGAGATGCAGGCTCCCTGTCAGAGATACCGCACAGCCTGCCTTTGAGATTCAGATTCCCCCTGCTGGTGGAAAGTGTGACTGTCGTGGAATCGTCGGGTTAAGGCCTGTTTCTTTCGCACGCACGAGGTACGTTCTCTGGTGGCGGGTGGATCGAGCACAGATTATTTGCTCAATGTGATGCCTACGCCCATTTTCAAGGGTTAACCAATTTTAATGCCTTAATTTCATCAACAAGCCTCCTATATGGCACCTTTCCCAACAACTTTTGAAAGTCAATATGTACATCTACTACATTTTCTTTCTTGATATACTGCATTATTTGCTCAAAGAACTGTATTCAATGTCAGACTTGACTTGTCTTTTACAAATCTGTGTTCATTATCCTTGTCCCAAGTCTTTCTCAGTTGGTATTAATTCTATCCTGTATTACGACCTCTAGAAGCTCGCCCACTACTAGTGTGAATCTGACTAGTTACCTAGTTTATCCAATTCTTCTTTCTTGAGCAGATATGTTATATTTGCAACTCTCCAATCCTCCAGCACTACTTCCATATCCATAGATGTTTTAATAATTGTGGCCAGAGCCTCTGCTATTTCCTCAGCATTCTAGCATGCATGCCATCAAGGCCCAGTGTCGTTTCCCACTTTGAGTTCCACAAGTTTTTTTTTAAATATAAAGAGTATTTCCTTATCTAATTGCTCCACCTCTTGTATCACTATCATACTCTTCTGTGAAAATTGAGGCAAAGTATCTATTTAGTATCGCTGCTGTTCCTTTAGCCTCCATGAATAAGATTTCCTTTTTTATCTCTAATTGACCCTACCCGTTAGCTTTGAGCTGTCCAGAATAGTTATCAGGAATCCTAATCCTCTGGTTCACTACAAGACTCGGTCTAACACCTTAATGAATATCAAGTCATTCAAACAACAGTTTAATTCTGAATTTGTACCAAATGTGAGACATCAATTACAATAGCAGAAACAACCCATGATGGCCATCCTTATAGCAGGAACATCAACAAGATCTTCTTCCTCTTCCCCAACATGAATGGTTCTGCAGCCTAAGGACTAGGATATTCTGGAGAATCTTGATGCAATACAAATGCAAATTGCTGTCATCCCTCTTTATAAAAGATGGAAGAGAAAGCAAGTCTCATAGGGAAACAAGGCCATCTGCTGAGTGGCACTGACATGGAACACTGTTCCTCTAGTCACTCTTGGTAAGTCTTGGAAACAGTTGTTGTTCATTGTCCAAGCTGAGATCTCTGCTAGCAAAATTGACACTGCCAGCTTTTGCCTGGCAGAGACATGTGTATAAGATGGCATTTGACAGCACAGTTGCCTTTGTTCACCTATACAAACAGCTGCCCTGGTCTGCTAGGTGGAAGTGGCTTGCATCGGAGATCCACCTGCAAAACCAGCTACTTTCAAATAAAGATATTATGGTTGAAGTCCAAGATACAGCCAAATGTGATGCAGAAACCCCCAAGGATGAAGATTCTAAGGAAGAGGTGTCCCATACCAGTGGAACTGCTGCATCTGACACACCATTGCGCTATGCGCAACAGCAAGATGTAGCTGCACCCACGAGCATCAAGCAATGATGCGGCATAATCGCTTCATTAGAAAAAGCTTTGAGTTTTTCTGTTGAATTACTGTACTGTAAATTTCTATAGTAAATTGTTTGAGTTTCTCATATCACCACAAAGTCCAACAGTAAAGTTTGTTAAGTACTGTAAATCAGCAGCTGAGTTTTTCTGTGTACATTTAATGTAAATTTCTACAGTAAATTTAGTTAAATATTCACACTAAGTACAGACATTAATCCAGATGGATTGGAAAAAGCTAATTGTTAAGTACATACTGTTTAAAAAAAAATCAAAGGACTGCTGAGACAGCAATCCATTTGCATAGGGTCAGTATTTTTTTTTATTGAAATCTGGGTACAGTAATACCCTAAAACAAATCAATTGATAAATTCATAGTATTGCACAAAAACTAAAGTGGTACAGTAATTTCATAATTGTATTAAAGAAAAACAATTTACAGTTTTATACTGTACATGGTCTGCCAGGTTTGTTATATTCTCTAATCGTCTATCTCAACAGGACAGTTAGAGTAGCTGTTATCTACAGTGTTAATTTTGAGATTTTGCTTCTCATCCTCAGTCTCACAGTAGAAGCTTTCCTTCTTTGATTTTGTCTAATTCCTGTTCTCAGTTGAAAAAAAATCCTCATCTGAATCTCTATCAGTAGTGGTAGGTTTCCTTGTACTATTCCAAAACTTCTTTTGCCACCATCAGTAACCATGTACTTCCTCACTGGGACTTCAAAGTTTTCAATGCTGAGCAGTGCATGGGACTTTAAAGAAAAAAAGCATTCAATTAGATTTGTGGTGCTACCAAATTTTCAGTGTATCAAATGGGTCCATTTCATGGGACACTGGCACCAGTACTGGGACAGGAAGAAACTGTACCACTGGGGCGGGCTCCACCTGAACAGGGTTGGGTACAGGGTGATATAGAACCGGTTTATAACCCCAAGAGGCAAGAGCTCTACTTGCTAAAAAAAAGAGCCATGGACGACAAAAGATGTAAGGGACAACATAAAACTAAAAGAGAAAGCATACAAAAATGCAAAAAATAGCATAGGTCCTAGCGACTGGGAGAGATACAAAGAACAGTAAAGGGTGGCAAAACAGATAGCAAGAGCTACAAAAAGGGAGTATGAAAAGAAACTTGCAAAGAATATCAAAATCAACACAAAAATTTTACAATTATATTAGGAAAAAGAGGGTAGTCAACAGCAATGTTGACCCCTTAAAAGCTGATAACAGTGATGTTGTAAATGAAACTAAGGAAATGGCAGACATATTAATTACTGTGCATCAGTATTTACAGTAGAGGAAGAAGATAACATGCCGGATACCCCAAGGAAACTAATTTTGAATCAGGGATGGGGACTCACCATAATTAACGTAAGCAAATTAACAGTAATGAAGAAAATAATGGCACTAAAGAATGACAAATCCCCAGAGCCAGATGGTTTCCATCCTAGGGTTTTAAAGGAAGTAGGTGAGAACATTGCAGATGCCCTAACTATAATCTTCCAAAGTTCTCTCAATTCAGGAACTGTTCCTTTAGATTGGAAAATTGCACATATCACTCTGCTATTTAAGAAAGGTGAGAGAGGGAAACCAGAAAATTATAGACCAGTTAGCATAACATCTGTTGTCAGGAAATTACTAGAGTCTTATAATTAAGGGTAGAGTGACTGAACACCTTGAAAATTTTCTGCTGATCAGACACCCAGCATAAATATGTAAATAGTTCATGCCTGACAAACCTGATTGAATTTTTTTTTAAAAGAGGCGACTATTGTATTGGACAGGGGAATGTCTATGGATGTTGTTTATATGGACTTCCAGAAGGCATTCAACAAAGTCCCTCATAAGAGACTGTTAGCTAAAGTTGAAGCTCATGGAATTGAGGGCAAATTAATAACCTGGTTAGTAAATTGGCTGAGCAGCAGGAGACAGAGAGTAGGGATAACGGGCAGGTACTCAAATTGGCAGGATGTGACTAGTGGTATCCCACAGGGATCTGTGTTGGGCCTCAACTATTCTCTGTATTTATTAACGACTTAAAATGATGACATAGAGAGCCACATAACCAACTCTACTGATGACAAAGATAGGCAGCACTGTAAGCAGTGTAGATAAAAGCATAAAATTAAAGAGAGATATTAATAGATTAAGTGAACGGGCAAATCTGTGGCAAAATGGATTACAAAGTAGGCAAGTGTGAGGTCATCCACTTTGGACCTAAAAAGGTTAGATCCGAGTTCTTTCCAGATCGTGAAAAGCTTGAAATAGTGGAGGTCCAAAGAGACTTAGGGGTCCATGTACATAAATCATTAAAATGTCATGGACAGGCACAGAAAAGAATCTAAAAGGCTAATGGAATGCCGGCCTTTATATCTACAGGACTAAAATACAAGGGGGTAGAAGTTATGCTACAGCTATACAAAGCCCTGGTTAGACCACACCAGGAGTAATGTGTTCAGTTCTGGGCACTGCACCTTAGGAAGGATATATTCGCCTTCAAGAGAGTGCAGCATAGATTTACTAGAATGATACCTGGACTCCAAGGGTTAAATTACAAGGAGAGATTAAACAAACTAGGGTTGTCTTCCCTGGAATTTAGACGATTAAGGGGTGATTTGATCGAAATTTTCAAGATATTAAGGGGATCTTAATTATTTCCCCTGGTTATGGAGTCTACGACTAGGGGACATAGCCTAAACATTAGAGTCAAGACTTTCCAGAGTGAAGTTAGGAAGCACTTCTACATGCAAAGGGTGGCAGAAGTTTGGAACTCTCTTCTGCAAAAGCCAGTTCATGCTAGCTCAATTATTAATTCTAAAATTGGAAATTGATCGATTTTTGTTAACCAAAGGTATTAAGGGATATGGAGCTACGGCGGGAAAATGGAGTTAGGTCACAGATCAGCCATGATTTCGTGGAATGGCACAACAGGATCGATGGGCTAAATGGCCTCCTCCTGTCCTAGATTGGGACTCTACTCATTGGAGTTCAGAAGAATGAGAGGCGATCTTATTGAAAGATATAAGATTGTGAAGGGGCTTGATCGGGTGGATGCGGTGAGGATGTTCCCAAGGATGGGTGAAACTAGAACTAGGGGACATAATCTTAGAATAAGGGGCTGCTCCTTCAAAACTGAGATGAGGGGAAACTTCTTCACTCAGAGGGTGGTGGGTCTGTGGAATTTGCTGCCCCAGGAAGCTGTGGAAGCTACATCATTGAATAAATTTAAAACAGAAATAGACAGTTTCCTAGAAGAAAAGGGAATTAGGGGTTACGGGGAGCAGGCAGGAAATTGGACATGAATTTAGATTTGAGATTAGGATCAGATCAGCCATGATCTTATTAAATGGCGGAGCAGGCTCGAAGGGCCGATTGGCCTACTCCTGCTCCTACTTCTTATGTTCTTATGTTCCTTCCTATGTTCCAGGTCCTGTTCACTTTGCTAGAGTGGTGTCTTATTATAACTTCCTCTGCTTGCTTGTCTCATATTCTGAACAGTCATCACTTTCTTCTCTCCACAAATTTTCCATCCTCTTTTCTTGAAAGCATTAACTTTACACAGATACCCTCCCTTAGAAAATAAATCTTAACCCTGATCCTGTCCACACACATGGACTTCCATCAGAGATAACGGGATAACAATTAAGATCCGGAATGCTGCTCAGTTTTCTTTTCCGAATTCAAATTCACCGAGACCAATTGTAGCCTCCCTACTGCTTCCAGATCAGATAACTCAGCACAGACTAGGAGTTTGGGACTCTGGGATGTTTCTAGTCTGTATGGCTCAACTATGCACTGGATAATTTTGTTCAGCCGTCGAGAGTGTATAATCATTTTTTAAAAACGGCCCCAGTTCCAAAAGCGCAATTCATGGAGATGATACATCAGTAAAACCACCCAGGCTTCATGAAACACTTGGCAACATTTGAGCCTATGAAAATGACCCTTTGATGAGACACGGATAAATTCCACACCCTAATTTATGCCTCATTGGAGCATAATATATTGATGATAAAAGTTACTGGAGAAGCGTCTTTAAAATATGTATAGTACTTACGGGGTGGTGCAAACTTAGGCCAAATCCAAGATTAGATTCAACTCACACTTGGAGATAAAGTGCAATTAAATGCTCTGGTGTTGCAGTTTAACCTAAAATGGCCTAATTTGTTTGGCATTGACTTAAGTTAAGATAACAGCAAGCCAAACAAGTTGCGACTACCATCTGGATGAGGATGAGAAGAGGATGAGGAAAATGAGGGAGAAGATGAAGGGGAAGAGAAAGGAAATTATTTTTCACTTGAAAAAAGTTTGGTCTTGTTCTGCTGCTCTTAAACAGCATAGAACAGGTGAGGATAATGTAACTTCATGGGGTTACAAGAAGAAAAGTTCTTAAGAAATACCATCACTTGATTTTCTCCTATTGTAAGGGACAAAGAAGATAAAATGAATAAGAAGTAATTATTCCCTGGACAGGGAAGGGAAGTTCAGTGTTTTGTTCATCCCTATTCTGCATGTAGTAAAGTATGGCATAGTTAAATTTTTGGGCACAAAATCAGAGCTGCTAGAGGCTCATAATTTTCTGGAAACAAAAAAGAACTGTCCTTTTCACTCCAAGTAAGGGTGGAAATTACAGAGGCTCTGGCCACAATCTTCCAATCCTCCTTTGGTATGAGAATGGTGCTGGAAGACTGGAGGATTGCAAATGTTACACTCCTGTTCAAAAAAGGGGAATGGGATAAACCCAGCAAATACAGGCCAGTCAGCATAACGTCGGTGGAGGGGAAACTTTTAGAGACAATAGTCCGGGACAAAATTAATTGGCATTTGGAAAAGTATGGGCTAATAAATGAATAAAAGCACAAATTTGTTGAAGGAAAATCACGTTTGACCATCTTGATTGAGTTCTTTGATGAAGTAACGGAGAGGGTTGATGAGGGTAGTGCGGTTGATGTGTATATGGACATTCAAAAGGCATTTGATAAAGTACCACATAATAAACTTGTTAGCAAAATGGGGTTACAGGGACAGTGGCAGCGTGGATTCAAAATTGGCTAGGGGACAGAAAGCAAAGAGTAGTGATGAGCGGTTGTTTTTCAGACTGGAGGGAAGTATACAGTGGTGTTCCCCAGGGTCAGTATTAGGACTACTGCTCTTTTTGATATATATTCATGACCTGGACTTGGGCATAGAGGGTATAATTTCAAAGTCTGCAGATGACACAAAACTCGGAAACGTAGTGAACAATGTAGAGGATAGTAATAGACTTCAGGAAGACACAGACAGACTGGTGAAAAGGGCAGACACATGGCTGATGAAATTTAACGCCAAGAAGCGTAAAGTGAATAATTTTGGTAGGAAGAATGAGGAGAGGCAATATAAATTAATGGGACAATTTTAAAAGGGGGTGCAGGAACAGAGAGACCTGGGAGTGCACATACACAAATCTTTGAAGGTGGCAGGACAAGTTGAGAAGGCTGTTAAAAAGCAAATGAGATCCTGGGCTTTATTAATAGAGGCATAGAGTACACAATCAAGGAAATTAGGCTAAACCTTTATAAACCACTGGTTAGGCCTCAGCTGGAGTATTGCGTTCAATTCTGGGCGCCACACTATAGGAAGGATGTCAGGGCCTTAGAGAGGGTGCAGAACAAATTTACTAGAATGGTGCCAGGGATGAGGAACTTCAGCTATGTGGAGAGACTGGAGAAGTTGGGGTTGTTCTCCATAGAACAAAGATGGTTAAGGGGAGATTTGATAGACATGTTCAAAATCATGAAGGGTTTTGACAGTGTAAATAAGAAGAAACTGTTTCCAGTGGCAGAAGAGTTGGTAACCAGAGGACACAGATTTAAGGTGATCAGCAAAAGAGCAAGAGGTGACATGAGGAATCATTTTTTGTTAAACACAGTGAGTTGTAATGATCTGGAATGCACTGCTTGAAAGGGTGGTGGAAGCAGATTCAGTAGTAACTTTCAAAAGGGAATTGGATAAATACTTGAAGGGGAAAAATTTACAGGGCTATGAGGAAAGAGCTGGGGAATGGGACTAATTGGATAGCTCTTTCAAAGAGCCAGCACAGGCACGATGAGCCGAATGGCCTCCTCCTGTGCTGTAACTACTATGATACTAAGTCACATTCATCTGAAGATACACAAGAACTTGTTTCCTCTCAGAACGTCTGGTCCAAGGATAATATAGTTTTTTGCCTCACTCTCCTTTTAGCTCCAGCTCTAATCATGGTGCTGTATTCATCTACTGAGCCTTCCATTATAGAAGCATCTTCTGTGAGCTTTTGACCATGAGTTAACTCACAATACTCAAGTGCTCACAGGGACCCAGAAACACTTATTGCAGCGATCTGCTGTCAATACTGGGGATGTTCACGCCAGAGATACCAGACTATAGATACGTTTATTTGCTGTTATCTTTAGTCATGTTACCAACTCATTGTTAAATTTAAAACAATGCTGGCAATGAAGATTTGCAATCCTGTACTTTCATCAAGCATTTTACTAACTTTCCAGCAACTTCAAGAACTTTTACTAATTGGTCTACTCAGAGACTGTTGGCTACATAGCACTACTTTGCTTCGATGCTCCTATTCCTCCTTATTTACTGTTGACTGCAGCAGTGAAGGTGGTTAAATTATTACCTTTAGTAACAGATATGGCACTGATATTCTCAGTCTTCACTTGTCAGCTTCTCTACACACAAAAGAAAACCGAAATCCTTTGCTGAACAGTTGCTGTAGGGACCTGACACTGAACATGCAAAACAGATAAAACCTAAATCAATCTCTCATGGTACTCAGCACAAGTTACAGGAGACCTGACTCAGAAACCTCTGTTGAAATAGACAAGCAAATTATAGCACACAGTATGCCTGTCAAGAGAGGAAAACACTATACAAAAAGCTACTTAGAGCCCCCAAGGTTGCTGATTCTCTTAGCACGCATTCACTTAACAGATCTAGAATTTTGAGACTATAACTGCCTCCACAAAAAAAATGTACAAATTCTCGCTCATTGCATTTTGGTCCGGGTAACACTGTATAGTACAGTTTGCATGATTTAACAGTCCAGATACTGTTCTGCATTAATCAGTGATGAACACAGCAAAATGTAATGCCAACCTTTTCATAATAGCTTCCCATATACATACACAAGATTAAAAAAAACACAAGATTTGGGGAATTAAATATTTTTCTCTTACAAAACAATCATCTGTTTCAGCTGTAACCGAGTGTGAAACATACCTTATTCATTGTGAGTTGCTTAAAAACTGGATAGTACTTGTGCAATCGTAACTTTTTAAGCCAGTCTAGAATACCAATTTGTTCTGGATTCTGAGGACTCAAGGTCTCAGCCTGTGGCCAAGTGACTGATGCAGAGCTTCCGCTGACTGAATGCGAGCACGAAGAAACAGGAACTGATGGCTGTAGTGCGTTATGAGAACACTGGATGCTGGTTACACCACATATTGGCCTGCAAAAAAAAAATTAAAATTGGATTCAGAAAGTTTCTCTTCCATAAAACACAAAGCATACACATGGCTATAACAGGACCTCATGGTGGTATGTCCAATGTAACTGTCCAGACAACTCGTGGTCATAAGCAGGTCAAAGTGTCCTACCTCTACCTTACCCTGAATATCTTATTAAAAAGGAGATAAAATGAAATGAGCTTAGGTGGGGCAATAAGAAATCAAAATACATTCACACACAAAGCTGATTAACAACATGATGAATATATATAGCTCTTTTAACATAGTAAAATATCCCAAGGTGCTTCACAGGAGCGATCATCAAACAAAATTTGACACTGAGCCACATAGGGAGGTATTAGAACAGGTGATCAAAAGCTTGGTCAAAGAGATAGGTTTTAAGGAGCGTCTTAAAGGATGAGAGAGAGAGATACAGAGGCAGAGAGGTTTAGGGAGGGAATTCCACATCTTAGGGACTAGGCAGCTGAAGGTATGGCCACCAATGGTGGAGTGAAGAAAATCAGGGATGCGCATGAGGCCAGAATTGGAGAAGCACAGAGATCTTGGAGAGTTGTAGGGCTGGAGGAGGTTACAGAGCTGGGGAGGGGCAAGGCCATGCAGGGATGTGAAAACAATGATGAAAATTTTAAAATCGAGGCACTGCCGGACTGGTAGCCGATAGAAGTCAGTGAGCACAGGGGTGATGGGTGAACAGGACTTGGTACGAGTTAGGATATAGCAAACAGTTTTGGGCGAGCTCAAGTTTACGGAGCTCGTCCAATGTGGGAGGCCGGTCAGGAGAGCATTGGAATAGTTGAGTCTAGAGGTAACAAAGGCATGGATGAGGGTTTCAGTAGCAGATAAGCTGAGGCAAGCGCAGAGATGGATGATGTTATGGAGGTGGAAGTAGGTGGTCTTGGTGATGGAGAGGAAATTGGTTCGGAAGGTCAGCTCAGGCCAAAGGCAATAGCAGAGTCTGCTTTCATGATATTTGGTGTTTGTCCATGTACCAGTTCAGAATATAAACATTCATTCCAGAATCCATTAAACAATACATTATCTGTTTATGTTTTTCCTGGGTGGGGGTTGGGGTGGGGGGTGAAGGTTACACAAAACTTTTTTTTCAACCCAATGAAAGAACTGGGTTTATATAAATCTTCACTTATTAAAGCAGTTAGTCAAAGTCCTTAGGAAACAAAACATACCTTGCACAAAATCTGCATTTGAATTAAGTGGAATGAGAGGGTAAAAGAATTTTAGAACCATAATTCCATAAGATGGAAATTTTATGTAAAACTTCAGATAGTGTTTAAGAATATCCTTATCTTAGTGCCAAACAAAATACTATGCTTCTGTTGCAAAAACCTCAATTTGAAGCAAGACCATACAATTTTTGATTGTGAACAGATCCTTAAAATTATAATATGAATTGTTTTTGTTTGGCATTTTAAACCTTCAAAATAGAAGATCTAATGGCAACTACTGAAGCCATAAAACTGTTATTTAGCAATCTGTTCCTTTCGAGAGCTGAATTTTTTGTAGTTCTGAGAGGAATTATATCATATTTAAACCCTGTTCTGGGGTAGAGAACATGGAATTCAAATGATAGAGAAGAAATATTTAAGAATAGACTCCATGAACTGGATTCCTACTTCAAGGTGAATTTGTAACAATGATGTGGAGATGCCGGTGATGGACTGGGGTTGACAATTGTAAACAATTTTACACCACCAAGTTATAGTCCAACAATTTTATTTTTAATCCCACAAGCTTTCGGGGGCTTCCCCCTTCCTCAGGCGGTGTGGAAATGACATTTTCGAATCCTTCGCATTTTAAGATCACAGAACAATGCTTGGTGATTACTGCCCGTTGCCAAGGCAATCACAGTGAGCAGACAGAAAGGTGTCACCAAAAAAGGCCACCAAATATACAAACCCCCAAAAAGAGAGAGAGAGAGATAAGGAAGACAGTCAATGACCCGTTATATTAAAAACAGATAACATTTGTTCGCTGGTGGGGTTACGTGTAGTGTGACATGAACCCAAGATCCCGGTTGAGGCCGTCCTCATGAGTGCGGAACTTGGCTATCAATTTCTGCTCGACGATTTTGCGTTGTCGTGTGTCTCGAAGGCCGCCTTGGAGTATGCTTACCCGAAGGTCGGTGGCTGAATGTCCATGACTGCTGAAGTGTTCCCCGACAGGGAGAGAACCCTCCTGTTTGGCGATTGTTCCGCGCAACAATCGCCAAACAGGAGGGTTCTCTCTCTGTCGGGGAACACTTCAGCAGTTATGGACATTCAGCCACCGACCTTCGGGTAAGCATACTCCAAGGCGGCCTTCGAGACACACGACAACGCAAAATCGTCGAGCAGAAATTGATAGCCAAGTTCCGCACCCATGAGGACGGCCTCAACCGGGATCTTGGGTTCATGTCACACTACACGTAACCCCACCAGCGAACAAATGTTATCTGTTTTTAATATAACGGGTCATTGACTGTCTTTCTTATCTCTCTCTCTCTCTCTCTCTCTCTCTTTTTTTTAGGGGGTTTGTATATTCGGGGGCCTTTTTAGGTGACACCTTTCTGTCTGCTCACTGTGATTGCCTTGGCAACGGGCAGTAATCACCAAGCATTGTTCTGTGATCTTAAAATGCGAAGGATTCGAAAATGTCATTTCCACACCGCCTGAGGAAGGGGGAAGCCCCCGAAAGCTTGTGGGATTAAAAATAAAATTGTTGGACTATAACTTGGTGTTGTAAAATTGTTTACAATTTGTAACAAGAGGAAAACTGCATAGAGGGAGAGAAAGAGGGGTCGGATTTCTACACCTGCCTGTCATTCAGCATATTGAAGGTGGAGTCAGCCTCACATTTGTTATGTCTCTTTGCCAAATTCCATTGCATGAGGACACAGATTAAGCAGCGGGTGATGAGAAAGCCTTATGCACAGCACTGAACTGCAACATGCACTTTGCAAGCTGTCCTGCATAAATCCCTCAACTACTCAGAAAGGTAGATGTTCATCAAGCAACTAATGAGGAAACTCTAAGGCTTGAGAGAATAGCTGCTGAATGCATTGGTTGGGTATACAAGCACATGTTTATATAACGTTACAAATAGGCAACCAGTTGTTGCTGGTGTTTCACACCTCCGACTGGTACAATCAATATTCACTGGGGTATGGTGTGTCTTTTTAGTGTGGTGAGAAGAATGATGGCAATGTACTCACACATTTTATGGTGAATTAAACTGCTTACTAAATTGCTCAATAGGTGTTCCCCAATACCTGCTGTTCACAGAGCAAGGGTTCAGACCTGTGTTTGTCAATTGTCTAAATGGAACAAATAGTGGCAATCCTCCTGGGAAGGGGAGAGAGAAAGTAAGTGAAGCTTCTTTAGTTTTAAGATAACACGCCTGGCAATAGGAGACCGGAACTGAGTTGATCCTCTCCAGCTACTCATCAATCCAATGCTTGAGGGAGGAAGATCCTCAATTCCCCACAGCGGTGTTGATTGTTGATCAACCAGACTGGCCATTATTGACCAGCAGGTCCCCTGCACAATGGCAGATCATGGAGATCCCACTATATTTGAAATCTGGAGGCTTTATAGTTAATGTTTGCACCTTAATGCAAATATACTCAAAAGATGATGGTGGGTGGAGGGGAAAAAAACATTTTTAAGATAGCAAAGACATGACCACATTTAAAATAATCCTACAAGTTTCACCCTTCTCTGATTGCCACACGAAGAAGCCTTTAGAATTTGAAGCATGAATGCTGACAGTGATTCTATGTAATTCTGCCACCTTGTAACATATAATCCCTGAATGACAAGTGATTTTTTTTTCTTTTAAAAACAAAGCCCCAGTGCTTATATGCATGCATAATATATATATAAATCCATTAAAAAAAAATTCTTGTGCATAAAACTTCTGATCAAAGTATAAAATTCCCCCAGCATTCCAATCTGTAGTGCCTTATAGTTCAAGTATAAAATCAATCTGCTGGCAAATTTCACTTAAACAGCAGTACATTTTAAAACCAACTAATTTGTTCTTGTTAACTATTTTTGGTTAGATGGTTGCATTTCCATTGTGTTTCTGAATGAATGAATGTTTGCTAATTGGCCATTTTGAAAGGAAACATCAACAGTACAGTCTAGTACTATGTGGGTACTACAGTTTTTCCACAGATAACATGTACCACAAAACATTTCCTTTCTAAAAATGTTTACATGTCATGTGCCTTTGAGTTCCAGGCCTATTTTCAAATGTAAAATGGTACATGGTTTTAAAGGTTTGTAAAAAGATTTGCAAATGACAACTGGGTTTAAGGCTTGTTTTCTCTGTAAAATTGTGCATTTTATAAACAAACAAAAAATACTCCAGGTACTGACACACAGAATTTTTTTTTTTTTTTCGTTCACGGGATGTGGGCGTCGCTGGCAAGGCCGGCATTTATTGCCCATCCCTAATTGCCCTCGAGAAGGTGGTGGTGAGCCGCCTTCTTGAACCGCTGCAGTCCATGTGGTGACGGTTCTCCCACAATGCTGTTAGGAAGGGAGTTCCAGGATTTTGACCCAGCGACAATGAAGGAACGGCGATATATTTCCAAGTCGGGATGGTGTGTGACTTGGAGGGGAACGTGCAGGTGGTGTTGTTCCCATGCGCCTGCTGCCCTTGTCCTTCTAGGTGGTAGAGGTCGCGGGTTTGGGAGGTGCTGTCGAAGAAGCCTTGGCGAGTTGCTGCAGTGCATCCTGTGGATGGTGCACACTGCAGCCACAGTGCGCCGGTGGTGAAGGGAGTGAATGTTTAGGGTGGTGGATGGGGTGCCAATCAAGCGGGCTGCTTTATCTTGGATGGTGTCGAGCTTCTTGAGTGTTGTTGGAGCTGCACTCATCCAGGCAAGTGGAGAGTATTCCATCACACTCCTGACTTGTGCCTTGTAGATAGTGGAAAGGCTTTGGGGAGTCAGGAGGTGAGTCACTCGCCGCAGAATACCCAGCCTCTGACCTGCTCTCGTAGCCACAGTATTTATATGGCTGGTCCAGTTAAGTTTCTGGTCAATGGTGACCCCCAGGATGTTGATGGTGGGGGATTCGGTGATGGTAATGCCGTTGAATTTCAAGGGGAGGTGGTTAGACTCTCTCTTGTTGGAGATGGTCATTGCCTGGCACTTATCTGGCGCGAATGTTACTTGCCACTTATCAGCCCAAGCCTGGATGTTGTCCAGGTCTTGCTGCATGCAGGCTCGGACTGCTTCATTATCTGAGGGGTTGCGAATGGAACTGAACACTGTGCATTCATCAGCGAACATCCCCATTTCTGACCTTATGATGGAGGGAAGGTCATTGATGAAGCAGCTGAAGATGGTTGGGCCAAGGACACTGCCCTGAGGAACTCCTGCAGCAATGCCCTGGGGCTGAGATGACTGGCCTCCAACAACCACTACCATCTTCCTTTGTGCCAGGTATGACTCCAGCCACTGGAGAGTTTTCCCCCTGATTCCCATTGACTTCAATTTTACTAGGGCTCCTTGGTGCCACACTCGGTCAAATGCTGCCTTGATGTCAAGGGCAGTCACTCTCACCTCACCTCTGGAATTCAGCTCTTTTGTCCATGTTTGGACCAAGGCTGTAATGAGGTCTGGAGCCGAGTGGTCCTGGCGGAACCCAAACTGAGCATCGGTGAGCAGGTTATTGGTGAGTAAGTGCTGCTTGATAGCACTGTCGACGACACCTTCCATCACTTTGCTGATGATTGAGAGTAGACTGATGGGGCGGTAATTGGCCGGATTGGATTTGTCCTGCTTTTTGTGGACAGGACATACCTGGGCAATTTTCCACATTGTCGGGTGGATGCCAGTGTTGTAGCTGTACTGGAACAGCTTGGCGAGAGGCGCAGCTAGTTCTGGAGCACAAGTCTTCAGCACTACAGCTGGGATGTTGTCGGGGCCCATAGCCTTTGCTGTATCCAGTGCACTCAGCCGTTTCTTGATATCACGTGGAGTGAATCGAATTGGCCGAAGACTGGCTTCCGTGATGGTGGGGATATCGGGAGGAGGCTGAGATGGATTATCCACTCGGCACTTTCAATGCTTTCAATGAAAATAATTAATTTAAATAATTCATGGTTACTGGTCACCTCTCATGATATTAGTGAATAGGATAGTGCTTAAGGAACCAATATGACTTTATCCTCCAGACTCAGATTACATGCTAATAAGTGTGTGCAGTTTGTATTTTTTTAAAAGTTTAAAAATGCAGCATTTTGGGTCAAACTAGCAGAGTGCTTATTTAGACTATATTACCAACCTAAAATCAAGTCAAGGCACTAAACTATGAGCATACAATTATGTATTAACATACAAACAAAAAGCAGTACTTTCAGTATTTATTGCTGGAGTTTCTTTTAATAAATTGTTTCCTATATTTCTGTACATACACTGTAACTAAAGATTCAAGTGATCCTTTGCATCAGGTAGGTTTACTGCAGTTGTGCAGAGCAAAAACAAATTCAATTTATTGCAATACAAGAAACTGTTACTTAGGAATAATATGCAAACTGTAATTTAATGGTTAAAATTTCTGAAAATAGCAACAAAAAAAAAATTATGCACAAGGGTGAGAGGATACAGGTTCAGCTGCACAATTCCTCTGCTCAATTAATTCTCAAAATTTGGATTGTAAAAGGACACATTGCAGACAGACAGATATATAATCTTTCAAATTCAAATTTTTGATCTGCAAGTCAGAATTAAACTTCAAATTTGAATTACCATCAATGTAACAGCACTAAATTTAATTCACATAGTAATTATGATTTTTCAAGACTGACAAGAAAAAGGCAATTCGATAGTGAGCCTTTCAAATCTCACTAAAGGCAAAAAAATCATTTTTAATGAGCTATTTCAATATAGATGTGGCATCCTTAATGAATTCAGAACTGAGATTTAATTATTACAGCACTGCATCAGCCAACAATCCACAAAGCTATGCCTACCTTACAGCTGCACCATTGCTTGTGTTAGCTTTGTGTAGCATCATTGGTATGGGGTTGGCATCTGGACAGGAAAAATACATACCACAGCATTACAAATAATTTTCTTTATAGCTCATGCACCTTCAATTGCTACAGTTAGAATCCAGAGCTTCACGATCATAATAACCATAAACATATATTTCACAGTAGACATTCCGAATAATAAATATTCTAAATTTTTAAAGTTACAATTTCTTTTTTAAAAAAAAGTTCATACTTTCACATTTTATGTGTAAGCCAAGCCAACCGCAACCCAGCCCAGCAAAAATGTGTGAAGATTCTAATTTTGAAATGGAGAACAACACAAACCTCTGAGACACATCCCATTATGCCATGCCACAATGCCTCACAGCTACCCTTTCTTTTAAATATGTGATTTTGAGGGAAAATATACATGGTCCGATGACAATGTTCTGTGAACTGGGAGAACCAGCCTATTCCTACATTTGATTACCTCTGAAAGCAATTTCTCCTGACGGATTTTTCCATATAATACACTGGAAGCAAAAAAAAGTTATTGTTCTTGATATGCAGACATTGGCCTATAAATTCGGCTGTGCATCGCCCATTTTTCAGACACTAACTGGCCTACTAAGCCCCCCAATATTTTGTCTGGAAGTGCGCTACCTGCTATATTGGGAAAGGGAAAAACAAGGCGTCCTTTACCCACTCATGAAGCAGGCTTTAGGCCCTTTGCATATGCAAATAAAAGGCCTAAAACCTGCTTGAGGTCCCCTCTCCAAAACTGACTTGCCCTGAGGCAATCAGCAACATCGCTGGCTACACTCAGGGAAACCAGCCCTTGGGAACACCTGCCAACCAAGATAAGTAATTTACCTGAACGTGGAGCCAGGACACCCCACATTGAAGGAACCGATCGCTGCCACCCATTGCCGCTCCCAAACCCTGATCTCCCTTGTTCCTGGCCCTAACCCCCAACCCTCCCCCATGGCCTCCTCTCTCTACCCCCCGCTTCTCCTAACCCCCAAACCCGATCCCGCGAGCCCAGACCCCCTAATCCCTGCCCCAACCTGCTTTATTGTACAACTCTTTGCTGATGGGCTCCCATGCCGCATCGGCTCCATTATGAGGCCCGAGACCCAATACCTGGAGAGCCTCTGGCCTCACCTTTCAAATGCAGGGCAGGAACCCTGTGCCACCAAAAATGAGCGCGCCCGAATTTCTGGGCCAAGATTAAAAGGTCAAAAAAATTAGAAGAAGAATTTCAGTTTGATCTGCTCCCATTCACACAATAATTTGTAAAGTAATATTATTTCATTCATGAAGCACACTTAAAAAAAAAGTTAGCCAGGCATATACAGGATTTCTATTTGTGAAGGTCCACTGCTGACCTTGCAGGCTTTAATTTCTGCATTTATTTTTTAATTTTGATTGTGAATTAGATGAGAAATATGCAGCTGCAAGCAAGTGAGAGAATTGTGTAAACCCAAAGAGCTGATGGAAAATGAATAATATCCTACGTTTGTTGGATATACCTATGCACTATAAATGTGGCAAACCACTTCTGCCAAAAATACCGTAATAAATAAATTTAGATATTAACAAGACTCTGTTTGATCATTAAATATTTGACATTTTGAAGTTCACAAATACAGTTTTCTCACTCAGGTTTAGCAGTCCTCAATCTTTGAATGAGATTATTCATCACAAATCATGTGAAAAAAAGCCAATTCAAATCAGGAAATTATTGGGATCATAGCATTATAGAAACATGCAGCACAACAAGAGGCCATTCGGCCGATCATGTCTGTGCAGGCTCTTTAGTAGAGCAATCCAAAACTAATCCCATTGCCCTACCCTCTCCCCATAGCTCTGCATCTTCCTCTGCTTCAAATGTTAATCCATTTTTTCCTTAAAAGATGCAATGATCTCGAACTCAATTACTCCATGTGGCAAAACATTCCTTGCTCTAATAACTATCTGTGTAAATAAATATTTCTCTTCACTCTCAGTCATCCATTTAAAATTGTCACTATCACTGACTCCCCAAGTACAGAAAATAGTCTTCTCCTATTTACCCTATGAAAACCCTTCAAAACTTGAAAAACCTCTTAAATTTCCTCTTGGCCTTCTCAGCTCCAGTACTTCAGGTCACTCCTCTGAACTGTAATTTCTCTCCCTGGTATTATCCTGGTGAATCTATGCTACATGCTCTCTGTGGCTTTATTGTCCTTTCTCTAATGGTAGGATGAGGAAAACTTATTTTGAAAAATCAAGTTCAGATGAAAATGCTCTTACCAGCTAAGATGTTAATACTTTCTATTTGTTTTCTTCTTCAGACATATATTTTTATTTATTCACAAAGATACTTACAGCAGAAAGATAGACAATAGCTTTGGTGAACAACATGGCTAAAGTACAGGAGAATAAACATGCACTGGCCAAAACAGTGTGTTACTACAAATACACAGCTGACTGCAATCAAAAAGTGATTCCCTGTAAAGCTGACATAGACAGAGGCCAATTCCTAGCATTCGTACCCAAGGTCATAGAATTCTACCTTAGTTAATCTTTTAGCCTGCCATCTTGTCGGATCCACACAATCAAACTGTGTAAAAAGAAACTTCAGTCTTTGGGCATTAGTAGTTCTATAACAACAACTTGCATTTATATAGCACATTTAATGTAGCAAAACTTGAAGTACTTAAGTTGAACCTGAGCAAGATGAAATCTTTGAGAAGGCAACCAATCATCAAACTAAAATAAGTATCAAAATATACTCTCTGTTTTAACAATAGCATATATATTTTTGAACAAAATTTCAGCTTTACAAATCTAGAACAGGTAACAAATAGCTAATGATTTGAAAATAACTACACTGAACAAACCTTCCATCCAAGCATAAGGTTAAATCAACATCTATAGAAACAAACCTGGAAGGACATGTCCTTTTGGTTGCAATCAACTAAGTGTATTTAGTAATAAAATAAATACTGAACACTTATTGTCCTGTGTTTAAGCCACATTATGCACACTACTTGACTTTCTGCTGTAAACATTCTCCCAAGTAGAAAATGGCAAAGAATGATAAAAAAGCAAATAGTTATTTTAAAATTGATATTTAAAGAGAGGAAAGTGGTCAGCTACCAAAAAAATAACAATTGAAAGTATAAGATAATAGAGCTACAACTTTTTTGGATTGGCTGAGGGATGAAATCGGATCATTTCTTGTAATTTAGAAGATATATAGAGGAAGCAAGAAAAGATTAGAAATGCTAAGAGTATGAAGACAGACTGGCAGATAACATAAAAGGAAAATAGTTAACGATTTGTAAACACATAAAAAGTAAAAATGTTACAGAAAGGGTTGGACCAGTTGGAGATTAAAAAAGGAAATCTTCTTATGGAAGAAGAAGGGTAGAGATACTAAATGAGTGCAGTAATGGGAATAAAAGGGTACAAGTGGAGGAGGTGAAAAAGTACTGAAGAAGTTAGTGGAACTCAATTTGGAAAAAGCCTGTTGGCATGCTGAAGGATCTCAAAGGAAATAGTAGCAGCTCTAAACCCAATCTTTCAAACATCCATAAATATGTATGTTATGCTACAGGACTGGAGGATTGCTAATGTAACACTGCAGTTCAAAAAGTCAGAAAACAATTATCCAAGTAACTAAAGACCAATTAGCCTAATATTGGTAAACGTAAGCTTCTAGAAGCCAAAATACTGGATAAAATTAATATCTAGACAGACATGGGTTAATTAAGGGCAGCACTGATTTGTAAAAGGCACAACACAGTATTTACAGGACAGTACATTGATGGTGTAATTGTGCATGCTTATATAGTAATTATACACATTGAAGATCCAAGATGAACTCAGGTAGGGGCAGCAGTGAGGAAAAGGTGCAAATGAGCTATCTCTCTTGCGCCATGGATGTTTTTGAGTTGGGTAATTTTTTTTTTTTGAGTAGCTGAGAATCTGTGGTCGTGGGTTTTCTTATCAAAATTAACCGATCTTTTGTTTTGCAGAAGTATGTTGTGGGGGTTCAAAAGTGGACATGTTGTTTTGGTCTAAAGGAAGGCAATTCGGGCAGCTTGATATTTCCCAGTTCTAGACAGTCTAGTGTCACATGACCACCCTCTTCAAAATTTGATTACGGACCAAAACCCCACACGACAGCACACGGACATTAGTTGAAACCTATACACAGTGCAACAAATTTTGCCTCTCCCAAAAATGTTTGTTCACTTGCTTATATTTTAGGCAAGCAAAACTCTTCTACATTAATAGTTAAATTGTTTTCTCCTTTGCTTTATCCAGAGTTAGCTTTATTTCAGTAATTGATTTGGAAATTCTGTCAGGAATTCTATTTTGTAGCAGACAAAGTATCTGTATTGGTGCATTTATTACATCTGGGACCAGAATAAATGTCCAGCTTCAATATAAACAACTAACCTATTGCAACCAAGACCGAGTAAAGGCCAAGCTATGCTCAAGATACAATTGGATTTGTTTCATTAACATCTGGTCCAAAAACAGGCACAACAGGAGTTTGAACCCCCCACTTAGCTTTGTTCCTAATGTTAGCTACATCGTACAGGAAAGAAAAAAAAGGGCAGTCTTTAAGCTGCTGTTGTGCACCATCTGCCAACAGCCTATAACCAGCACTCAAGAGTAGCTTGGGAGTAGATTATCTGCCCAATATCTTCACGAGAGAGTGCACATTCTCAAAAATAAGTCCAACCCAAATGGTCAGGAAACAAAATTGAGTCTGTTTACTTACTCAAATGTTGAGTGGGATGATTGAGTGTAGCAGTGCAGAAAAATTTCTGTACGTGATCACTTTTCAACATGTGGGATGGCAAGGATACCAGGTATCTGAGAAAAATTAAAAATAAATTCAATAATATATATGCATACATGTTTTAATGAATATTACAATGACTTTAACCTTAAGTATTCAATGCAAGATACAACTGTAGATCTAGTTTAAAACATGTTTCTATTACTGGTCTCTGAGACGGAGAAGATGGCAGCATTTGCAGATGAATACTTAAGGTTAACACCATTGTACAGCCTTATTCTGGAGCGTTGTGAATTTTATTCCAACAGCCATACAAAATATAATGAATTATGTAAAATGTGAAGTGTACAAATTAGAACTAGAATTTGTAAATGTTGAGTTAACATGAACATAAAACTCCTGTTAGAGCAACTGAACATCTGCAGTTATATTTTAGCTCACCTTACCCACACAGTAATACCAGCAGCAGTGAAAGTTAAAAGGATTGGATTTACCATTATACAATAGCAGATTTTACTCTTCAGTATCCAGGCGTGAAAAGCTTGATGGGACGGAAGCACTTATTACAAATTTAGATGCAAGCTACATAACGATATTCCGTCTATTCATTTTCACGGGCGGAAAAGTGAGTAACTTGTGCCTGAATTCCACCTGCAAAATTTTGAGACCTGGATAACGAAGAGGAAAATGTGTCCCTGTGTCTCCACTGTTTCAAACATTAATCTGTTTTGTTCATATACTAGCTTGTAGTAGTTAATATTTTGTCTAACCAAGGCTAGTTAAGACAGGTGCTTTTCATAGTGATAAAATTAAGGAATTGCACTTATGTGATACAAATAATGCTAATAGGAAAATAATTTTCTTAAACGGACATACTTACAACAAAACCACAAAGAAGATATCCATTAATATGAAGTCAACCTCAAAGAAAAGGTTTTTTTAAAACTTGTCTTTCACAGCTTTAAATATTGGTGGAGCCATTATATATTTTGTTCATTAGCATACAATTGTACATACTTGGACAGAGTGACTAGCTTTGAGGATGAGATTTGGTTGACAGTAGCATCTCGTACATTCCCCAACTCATTTTTAGATTGCTGTTCTTAGGGTTACCTTAGTTGGGATATCATTCTTTTTCATGTCAGCCCTTTCTGTACAGGATAAAGGAGGCTGGAAAGGCTGCAGTCAGACTCTGTGGGATTCTTTTGGTCATGCCCTCTACACAAGCTATTCTAGATAACAGTTTGGAAGACTAGAAATTCTAAGACTTGTCTTGAAGTCCCACCAGACCCATCCCTCACTGCTATGTCTGCCCCAGGGGAATCTCGGCCCCCTTCCATAACACCAAGGCTAGCATTAGCAGTGAGAAAGTTTATTCACTTGCTGCGGTGAAACCTCAGCTACCTACTTTTAAAATGAATGTTGAAAATCAGTTGAATGATCCACGTTGATTCTGCATGGCTACTCGACATTTGCAAAGTTATCGTGCCTTTTTCATTGATCTAAATGCTCAACTGATCACGTAATTAAGCTTTTCACCTGAGATATGGTTCCAGATCTGCATGTTTTCTCTCCTCCGTATAACAACAGTCATGGTTGGTGGTTTCTGGAGTGGCATTTTCCAAATTCTCATCTGGAAAGATTTGAGGAAGCTGCAAAATTAAGATGATTTTTAATTTAACATATGTTAGTATCCAAACACAATGGGACTGATTTTCCTGTCATTATGAGCCCAGGAACAGGAAACAGAGGTAGAGAAGCATGATGCTGGGTCTCCACTCCCTTTTTGTGGCAACAGGATTTCCCAAGAGGGGCAATAGGTACAAGCACAGTGTTTCCAAAGAAATGAAGTGGGGATGGGGTTCCCTCACTACCTAATTTTTCTGTAGTTTCACCAGTAAGGGACCAACCAGGCCAAGTACATCACGTAGCACATCAATTTCAGGCATATTGGACTGGTGCATCTCACTTCAGACATGTTTTGCCTGGTCAGAACCTGGGTGGAGAACCCAGGAAAATTGTTCCCACTAAAACTGTTATTTTAGTCCAGTCTGCTTAGTTTATTGCAAGAACGAGAGTGTATTTTTGGCCATTTTTTTCCACAAATGTAAGAAAAAAAATTTAAACTGTATGTAATTTAAGTTCTTGCACAGGTTTGTTGATATTTCTGGCTTGTGTTGATATACATTGCATAATTCAGAATGTAATTGAAGTCCCATGGCATTGCTCACTGGTAGTCAGGATCTTGAGTGCAGTTTGTGATGGTTATTGCACTCTTGCTTCTGCCTAAGCATAGCAGTGTTCACCTATCATTGTAATGCAGCAAATTTATTAAAAGCAATACATCACAATTGATACACAGTAAAAAAGTATTACATACCTTACTAATACTAGAACACATAGGCCTTAAATATATTTGTATTATTTACCTACCACTTCACAAAACTTGCTTAAGTTACAATTAACTTAATTTGTTCTCTTTTCAATAAGTCTTATTCTCAGCTATTCAGATTTTCTTTGCTCTACCTCCCATCTGGATTTATAGTATTGGCAGAAGATGCAAGTATGTTAATTTGTTCCCCCACCAAAAATACATTCTTTTTTCTCTCCCTCTATACAGCTATCTGAAAGATTTTTTTTTAGTATCTCCCTTATTGACTACTGTAGATTAGTAGTTCTTGCTGAAGCTATCAGTGTAACATTGCACTAGGGAGGTTCCACCACCGTACCACCGCCCCCCACCCCCAACTGTCAAGTCTCCAAAGAGTTCCTTCCCTTTCCTCCATTGACCCCTCCAATCCCATCAGTGGATCCATCAACTACTACCCTGCTCCGCATTACCCCCAGAATGTTCTTTCACAAGACCCTCAACATCTATAACCTCATTGTGGATTAATCTATTAACATTCTGGCCTTGTGAGAAATATGACTCCGAGAACGTAACAGCATAGAAGGAAGCCATTCGGCCCATCGTGCCTGCACTGGCTCTTGGAAAGTTATTATTGAATCTGCTTCCAACACCTTTTCAGGCATTGCATTCTGGGTCCGAGCAACTCACTGCTTAAAAAAATTCTCCTCATTTTCCTCCTGGTTCTTTTGCCAATTATCTTAAATCTGTGTCCTCCAGTTATCGATCCTCCTGCCAATGTAAAGCTTCTCTTCATTTACTCGAGTAAATCTCCTCTGACATCCTTCCTAAAGTGTGATGTCTTGAATTGGACACAATACTCCAGCTGCGGCCTAACCAGTGATTTATAAAAGGCTTAGTATAACTACCTTGCTTTTGTACTCTATACCTCTACTTATAAAATCAAGGATTCCGGATGCTTTTTTTAAAAATCAAGTCCTGCCACCTTCTAAGATTTGTGTAGCTTCCCTACCTGGCTACAAATTCAATACACTTGGGCTGCCCAAACAGCTATGGCAGTGGCATAGGTCTGTGTATTCCACCTCATCCTCTTTCCCTACTCCACTAGCACATTCTCCTCTTCTATCCATCCTGCCTTTCATTTAAAAACATTATCTATCAACCTCCTAAGCCACATGGCAACTTAATCACCAAGATTTCAGGCATGTCGGTCAGCTTCCCTGAGTGTGCTGATGACACCCAGGTCCACTTTCCACCAACTTTCCTCAACCCTGTGACTATCTCTGTCACAGGAGGTTGACAGATAATAGGAACATAGGAACAGAAGTAGGCCATTCAGCCCCTCGTGCTTGCTCTGCCATTTGATAAGATCATGGCTGATCTGCGATCTAACTCCATGGGCTCGATATTACCAGGGCTGCGGGTTCGCGGCGGCTGGGGGGGGGGGGGGGGCGACTGGGCGCGTGGGTAACGCGCCCGGTGAAATCAGTCTGCCCCACGCGCGATCGCAGCCTAATTGGATCCACTTACCTGGTCTTCCGGGTTCCCCACTGCTGAGCTGCGCGTCGGGCAGACTGCGCATGCGCAGTGAGGTGTGTCAGCTGGAGGAGCCCTATT